>NC_091814.1:4697500-5322500 GCF_041296235.1 Equus asinus | reverse complement strand
GGGAAACATTGTGAAATCAGTGACAATAGACTTTCTTAGCTGGTATTTGATGGGTAAATGTTATTAATATAGACGTCTCAACATTAGATAGCATTCCTAAAATTCTGATCTGCCCTGGTTATCAGTGATAAGTTCACTTATTATCTGGCAGTATTATATGTCACAGAAGTAGTCAACTTTCTTTGCCAATTGCCCTTTTGAGTTCTTTGTCCATTTGCAGATAGTTGTTGTTTTACTCTGATGCTTTTTCCTTTTGCAAATATGTTTCAACTTCCGAGAAATTACTGGAAAGAATTCTGACACAAAGAGTCTAAACGACAGGTTTCTGATAAACCTTCAGATTGTAAAACTGAACGGAGTAAGAAATGACAGAATTCTAACAGAAACTATGCTCATCGATCTGCTGACAGAAGATTCAGCTCAAGAATTGATTATACAGGACTGTGTGCACTGATTAGGACGATTACAAATTTTTAGGACTTCTTTTTGAAATATTGTTGAGTTTGGATGTGTTGTTTTGTTTTCTCATAATGAAGGAAATCTTTTTCTCTTTTCGCTTATGCTAACTAAAACTTACAGCCATTTGGTGAAATTATACCTTTATGAGCAAAACTGAAACATTTATCTTTTTCTGCCTACCTTATCCCTCCTGAATTTGGAAACCCTTTGTGACTGAGTATGGTCATTTCGTGGCAATATTTGCGTAAGTTCCATAAGAATCTGTTCTCCTTATAACAGGACACATTGGTTATATTACCAAGGCTTTGACTGGAATGTCATATTTGAAACACACAGCCTCAGATATGACAAGACAGCATTTCAGGAACAAAGATTGGACTTTCTGGAATACAGCCACTCAGAAACACAGGCTGGTACCTTGTTTACTGAGATTTTGGCAACCTTACCCGGTAAGTAAGGAAGCTTGCTTATCTGGCAGGTACAAGGAACCTCCGAAAATTTGGGGAGACCTCAAAGAGAACACCGCTGAAATCTGTAGGTACTTCAGGCCAAATCTGATGGCAAGTCCTTGGCTTGGCTTTTCTGGCCTCTAGAGGCCTTCACAGTTCAATCTGAGATTCCACAGGAAAAGATCCAGTGAAGCACATTTAAAAAAGCCTGTATGAACAATTACTATTCTTGCTGCTCTTATGTAAATAATTGGAGCAAGTTGTATTGAAACTACACTTGATTTGCAAACCCGTTAATCCTGATTTGGCTATCTTTTGTAAAAATGAGAGTGATTTAAGAGAGAAAAAATTATGTTTCTGTAGAAGCTATAGTAGGCATTCATGGATATTAGATTCTAGCTCTTTTCTTCCGCAATATTCATGTATTATTAATAGTAATCTCTCCTTGTGGCCATCTACCTCTGACACCTGGAAGTTCCCTGGCCACAATCAAACATTTTCCTTCAATACTACTGTCCAAATACTAACTAGATTTGCCTTGTCACACTTGGATCATACAGAACAAGTTCCAAAGGTAATGTCCCCAACTTATTAATACACACAGGATGGACAATACAAAATTTGGGATGAATATATTTGGTTCACTCCTACTAGTGGGCAACTCAGTAAAAGGCCTCTTTCTTTTGGGGAAAAAAAATCACCCTTGTGATACATGGCCTTATAGCACTCGACCTATGGGAAAAAATCCCTGTTAGATGTGTTCTCATATCATAGCCTTAAAAAAAATACTGGTTGGTTTCAGACTGACTGGGATACATGGCTCAACACGCATTGGTTAGCCCCTAACGGTGCTCAGTGGATATGTGGCTCCAATTTATGACCTTGCGTACCACCTGCATGGATTGGACGATGCACTCTAGGCTTTGTCTGGATGCAAGGTGGAACTACATTTACTATATCTCCTCCTGCTAACCTACCCAACTTGCAACAGCACTTGACCATCCCTGTCTTCCGCTGGTATGACCATCTTTCCGCAATTTTCTTTCACCAATTAGGAATCGACTTTTGTAGCATATTCAAGTCTTGCCCATGGAAGTCCTAATCAAATTTACTATGAAGGCATTAAATGATACACAACATAGCATTTCACTGCTCAATTTAGAAGTATCCCAAGTGTGAAAGGCAGTCCTCCAAATCCAATTGGCTCTGGATGTCTCGACAGCAGCACAAGGGGGCACCTGTGTCATTATAAAAACTGAATGTTGTGTCTATATTCCTGACTACCATCAAAATATTTCTGGCTTGGTATCCGAGCCACCAAATTAAATCCATGTCTGACCAACCCTAAATCTAAATGATTGGTTGAACTCCTAGTCAGGACAAAGTTTCTGCACTACTTCAAAACCTTATTCATTGGGTTAAACATACTGCTTGTATTTCTTATGATATTTTGTTGTCTGTTTCATTGTTTGTCTTATGCATGTCAAAAATGTTTCACTTCCTGGACCACCTCTTGTCAATGACTCTCTCATCTCCAGAGGATCTGTATAACTTGTCAGGCTTGAACTCAATGGGGCAAGCCTTCTGGTCCACTAAACTGCCTAAGTGTACCTATGGCCCCATTTAGGGACAGCTCTACGACCCTGTACAGCCAGAAGTACTCACAGAAGACTGACCATCATCCATATCCTCAAAGATTTCCAGTCCAAATAGGTTCAGGGAGGTTTTATGATGTGGATCCGGGCAGCCCCAACTAGGGAAGCTGAAGGTGACCTGGACTACATGCCAAACTATATGACCCAGTGGATTTTTTTATGGAATGAATTAGGGCTGCCCCAGGGCGAGAAGCCGAGGGCATTCTCACCTACATGCTGATCTATATAGCCAGATTCGTATCTAAAAATATGACAACACAATGTCCAGACCCCATCTGTACTGAAATCATTTAAAGACATTTTACATCGTTATTTCTTTTTTGAGTAAAAATAAGTCATATACCCATGCCTTATGAAATTAGCCCTAACCCTCTAGTCAGGGCAGCAGCAATAGCTCTGACTACCCATGGGTCCTGTCCCCAGGCAGCAGCAGCAGTAGCTCTTCATTGCTAATGTGTCCTGTCCCCATGCTACCCTGTACTGTTCTCTCAATAAAAGAACACCAATGCAGGATCTTGAGAGTCCAAGCAATCTTTCATTCAAGTCTTCAGCTCGCTGAGCCCATATCAACGATTCTACCACTGAAAATAAAAAACGGTCCCAGAAAATGGAAGGCACACAGAAATCACACATGAATAATACATAAAGAAAGATGTCAGTTTTAGACATACTCTGAACGTTCGAAAGTCGGAGTAAGTCACAACCCCAAAAACCCAAGCGAAGGTCAAACCTAGGAAAACTGGTAAGGGTGAGTTATGAGACTGCTAAAATCAGGCTCTGTAAGCCTGTGTCTATGAAGTTTGCAGGGACAGCAGAGACATAATTCTGACAAATCCTCTGACATCACAGTGGAGAAGAAAAACAAACTGGCCTCATCTACACAGTGCCCGAGTTGGGCTCAAGTAGCATATTCAAGTCACATTCCACTCAACTGCAGGTTGCCAATGGAACATGAAAGGTGCCGGCCCGTGGTGCAGTGGTGAAGTCTGCACGTTCTGGGTGGCCATGCGGAATCCTGGGGGTGAACCTCCTCACCGCTGGTCCAGCCATTCTCGGGGAGGCATGGGAGGTAGTGTAGAGGCAGCTGGGAAGCAACGTCAGACAGCGTCAGTATTCCTCAGCAAATACAGCAACATCGACAGCAGATCTGAGCACAGCCATAAACATCAGCCGAAACAAAACTAATGAAAACTTGAAAAGAACAGAAAAACCAAACCTCAGGAAAAAAAGAATAAGATCTCTAGAAATAAGCTTAGCTAAACAGGTGCAAGCTATGGAAATCGGAAACTAGCAAAACTTTGGGGAAGGAAATTCCAGAAGACACAAGCAAATGGAAGGGTATTCCGTGCTATAGGAATGTAGGAACTAAAATACTTGAAACCTCCATAACGGATAAAGCAATCTCTGGATTCCATGCAATCCCAGTCAAAGTTGCAGAATCTTTCCCACAGAAATATAAGAGAGAATCCTTAAGTCTCTATCCAACAACAAGGGACCCTGAATACCCAAAGGAATCCTGAGGAAAACGAACAAAGCAGGACATGTCACATTTACTGATTTCAACATGTAGGACGAAGTGCTACGTACAGAAACGGCACAGTCTGGTCTCAAAAACAGACACAGAGATCAACGGAAAAGAATCGAGAGCCCAGAGGTCAACTCACACATATATGGACAGCCCATTTGCAACGAGGAAGGCAAGAGGATCAGTGGAGAAAGGAGAGTCTCAAGAAGAAAAGGTGGTGGAAAACTGCACAGCCATATGTGACACAATGAGAGTAGACCATGATGTTACATCAGGCTCACACACCACCTCAAAATGGATTGAAGCCTTGAGCAGAAGACTTGAAACCGTGAAACTTCTAGTAGAAAACCAGCACCTTGCTCATGGCCATGTGGCATAGCCGCCTATTTGGAAGAAGCATGTGTGACTGGGCAAGGGCAACACACGAAACAAGAAACAAATGGGATTGCGTCCAACGCAGAAGCTTCTGCCCAGCCGAGGAAACCATCCACTCAATGCAAAGACAGCACAACTGCGCGTGGATGTTTCAAGCCACACATCGGAGAAGGACTGATTAGCCAAAAGAGCCAACGACCACACATGCCAACACAAGAGAAAAAACAACAAGCCCATTACAACCTGGGCAAAAGATGGAAACAGAGTTTTACCAAATAAGATAGAAAGATGGCCAACAGCTGTATGAACACATGTTCATAATCATTACGTGTAAGGCAAATGAAAATCCAAATGGCAATGAGATAACAGCACATTGTGGTCAGAATGCCCATAAGGAACAAGACAGGAAACAAGTGTCGGAGAGGAGGTGGAGAGAAGGGAAGCCTCCTGCACCGTTGGTGGGAGTGTAAGCCGGTGCGGGAACTACGCAAAGCGGTGTGGAATTTCTGCAGAAATTTCAGAATCCATCTACCATATGATCCAGCTATTCCTCTGCGGCGTATTTATCCGAAGAACTTGGAAACACCAACGCATAGGAATCCCTGTACCGCTGTGTTCAGCACAGCCTTAATCCTGATGTCCAGGACTTGGATATCGCCCTGGGGCCCATCAAGGGACAAATGGAGAAAGAAGATTGGCTATAGTCGCACAATGGGATAGCACTCAGCTGCAAGAAAGGGTGCAGTCCAGCCATTTGTGACACCAGAATGGCTCCTGAGGGTATGAGGGGAACTGAAGGAAGCCCCAGGGAGAAAGTCAAGTACCGTAGCATCTCACTTACAAGGAGAAGAGTAAAATAAGGAGAAACAAACAGGTAGCACATGACAAGGGATTGGGGGTTCCCAGAGGGAATCGGTGGCAGAAGACAGTGGAAGAAAGAGTTGATTAGGCACCAGTGTGTGGTATGGGCATGTCATTAGGCTTACGGTGGTGAAGATGATGTACCATACAAAGAAGTCTAAATCTAGGAGGTTGTAAATCTGAAAACAATAGGGTGTTATAATGCAGGGTTATGGCAATCAATTCATGTAAAATCAAAACTACAAAAAGGCAAGCAGGTTTATGGCCTAAAGCTTTGGAGGCTGAAAGAGATTAGAGAAGATGAACTTCCAAGCATGGCTAATCACCTCCAAGTGCTTAATAATGCTACAGAAAGGTAGACAGTGGCAAAGAGATGAAGAACAACTCTACCAAGAGAACATGTTCCCTGTTAAACTCAGGATCCAAAGGAAAAGGTTACCGTCCATGATGTTACTACTAATTACCTTTACAAATAATCAAAGCAGGCCAACATCTTCCCCAGTTCAGGCAAAATGTTGGTCCAAGAATCCAATTCAGTGCCGGCCCTGTGGTGTACTGGGTAAGTTCCCACATTCCACTTGGGTGGTACAGGCTTCATCGGCGAGCATCACGGGTGCAGATCAGATTAGTAGCATTAGCAAATATAGATTTCACGGTATGGTGCAGACAGACATCCTAAAGAAGTCGAAATTGTGAAGAGACGTTATGAATACACATCAGAGTAAGAACCATGGGAATATTACAATCTAGGAACGCATCAGGAACACTTCCCCAAATGATGAAGGAAGGAAAACATGTGACCTGCCAAGGTGGAAATGGAGATGACATGATCATTACGCATCAGAGGATTGACCAGGAAAATCAATCTCGGGAGGGACTCCAGGGCTTTCTCTGGGGAAAGTCCACCCATTCGGACTCATCCACAAATGATGAGAGATAAAACCCAGGATAATCTGAAAGGAAAGAAACTGGTGTCCAGCGGGATTGTAGTAGACCTTTCAAAGTTCGAGGATAAAGTTATAAACAGACACGGAATCCCGAACAAGTAAAACTATCCTACCTGGAAAGGGGAAGTAGTCAGACTGGTATGAGATGGTCGTGAAGAACTGTGTGCATGGAGGTTTTCAGGACAGCTTAGAATTCTGAGGGTGTTTATGACATCACGGTAAACATGTCTCCCAAGATGGCCACAGGTCTCCAGCCCGAGGATTGGCCTAGGCTTGGATACTCAAGTGACAGATACCCAGATACAGCTTTTGCAAACAGAATCTGGGCACAGAAAGGTGAAGAGATGCAAGAGACGCTAATTCAATGGATAAGAATGGAATCATTGGGAAGAAGTGATAACAGAGGGACAAGCACTGAGAGGAGAACATTGCCATCTCCTCAAGTCGATGGGGAGGCCATGCTGATTCAAGCTTGAAACTTGACTTGAAACAAGAGGCCGGACCTTGGGCTTATCAGACTTATGTTGGCCTTCTGCCTTACTCATAATCCAAAGTCAAGAATGATCTCTTGAAGACATTGAAGAGAAGAATAGAGGCCCCGGTCCTAGGTCCCTAGTATTGTCTGAAGAGAAGTCTAACTTTCCATAGCTCTGGCGTCATAGGCACCCACTGGGTACATGGTAATGTGTCACTAGGTATCTCTTTGAAGCCTGGAAGGAATGGGCCCCTGTCATGCTTGGGGTATGTCTCTTGGTTTGGAAGGACTCAGGAAGAGTGCGCAAAAGCACCCTTTTGCAGAAAGCTTCGTTACTGTGTGAAGGCTGTCCTCCCAGGCTAGAGTGCTCAGTTGAGATCAATGAGATTCTCTCCCCCATCTCTTGCTGTAGAAGGAGTATTGATTAGGTATTTGACACCACGCATAACGATGTTTGCTGAAACTTAGAACATTACCATTCTACTTAAAGGAATATAAGCATGCCACAGCTGAGGAGGTAAATTAAACAAATAAAACCTGTGGAAATAAAGTAAGCCAGTATCTAGACGTAATCTAGTGGAGCGTTCAAGGATCAGGTGTGAAGTTCTGAACTTTCCAAAGTATCTCTCACCTGGAGAGAGGAATCCATCAGATTCATCTAATTCATCTCAGAACCATTGTGTCTGTGAAGGTGGTTTCCAGGACAACCTCAAACATGGGGTTTCTGATCTCACAATATCGAACCAACCAAGATGACCACGTTTACTCAGTGCTCTGTTGGATCTAGGCTAGGATGGCAAAGATTCCTTCAACTGACCATTGGAAATTCAAAGACAACACCCAACAGTAACGAAAGCACTCACACATCAGCCAACAGAACTTATGGTGATTAAAGAAATACCAAACTCCTAACTTGAAATGAAGGAGAACACACTGATAAGCATATCGAAGGGAGATAGCTCAGAACCATGACGATTAGACTATGGAAACGAAAGCAAGCTCCCAGAAAATGGAAGGCAAACAGAAATCACACCTCAATAATCCACAGTGAATTACTTCAGTGTTTAGTTAGGGTCTGCTTGAACGTTTGAAAGTCCGATAAAGTCACAACCCCAAAACTTGCATTGAAGGTCAAACCTGGGCTAACTGGGAAGGGTGAGTTCTGAGACTGCTCCACGCGGGCTCGGAAACCCTGTGTCCCCAAAGCCTGATTGGAAAAGAGACACGATTCTGACAAATACTCCGACATCACAGTGGTCCAGAAAAAGAAGCTGGCCTCATCTACACAGGGCCAGAGTTGGGCTCAAGTAACATGTTAAAGTACATTCCACTCAACTGCAGATTGCCAATGGAACATGAAAGGGGCCAGCCAGTGGGGCAGCCGTGAAGTCCCTGCGTTCTGTGTCGGCAACCCAGGGTCGGCCACGTGGAATCCTGGGGGTGAGCCTCCTCACCGCTCATCCAGCCGTTCTGGGCCAGGCGTGCGACCCAGTGTAGAGGCATATGGGAAGCAACGGTATACCACGCTACTTTTTCTCAGCAAATACAGCAGCATGGCCAGCAGATGTGAGCACAGCCATAAACTTCTGCCAAAACAAACCAATTAAATGTTGCTAATAATAGAGAAAAGGAACGGCAAAAAAGAAAGCATGCCATTAAAAAGAAAAAAAAATCTAGGAATAACATTGGCCAAACAGGAGAAAGCTATGTCTACCGAAATCTAGCAAAGCTTTGGGCAAAGAAATTCCACAAGACACAAGGAAACAGAAGTCTATTCCATGTTCTTTGAATGGAAAAACGAACACACTTTAAGCATCCATACCGCAAAAAGCAATGTCTCCATTCCATGTCGTCCCAGTCAAAGTTGCAGCAATCTTTCCCACAGAAATAGAAGAGAGAATACTAAAGTTTCTATGTGGCAACAAAGGACCCTGAATAGGAAAAGGAATCCTGAGGAAAACGAACAAAGCAGCATGTATCACACTTTCTGATTGCCAAATATAGGACAAAGCGCTAGGTACCGGTACAGCACAGCCTTTCCCCCAAAATAGGCACACAGACCCATGGAACAGAATTGAGCCCAGCAGTCAACTGCCACATATATGGGCAGCCCATTTTCAACACGGGAGCCAAGAGGAGACAGCAGAGAAAGGAGAGTCTCGAAAACAACAGTGCTTGGAAGACTTAAGAGCCACAAGTGGCACAATGAGACTAGACCATGATGTTACACCAGGCACACATACCACATTGAAATGGATTAAAGCTTTGAATGGAAGACTTGAAACCATGAAACTTATGTGGGAAAATGCAGGCAGCTTGCTCTTTGCCATCTGGCATAGCCGCCTACTTGGAAAAAGCATGTGTGACTGGGTAAGGGCAACAAAAGAAACAAGAAACAAGCGTGACTCCATCCAACGCAGAAGCTTCTACCCGGCCAACGACTCCATCGACTCAATGCAAAGACATGACAACAACTGCGACAGGATGTTTGCAGAACAGACATCGGAGAAGGGGTGAACAGCCAAAAGATCCAGTGAACTCATACATCTCCACAGGAAAAAAAACAATGAGCCCAACAAAACCTGGTCAAAAGATGGAAACACACATTTCTCCCAGGAAGATAGAAAGATGGCCAACAGGCTGTATGAAAACATGTTCCTCATCATTAAGTCTGAGGCCAATGCAAATCCGAAGTGCAATGAGATAGCAGCTCACAGTGGTCAGAATGGCTATAAGGGTGAAGACACGAAACAACAAGTTTCAGAGAGGAGGTGGAGAGAAGGGAAGCCTCCTGCACTGCAGGTGGGAGTTTGAGCCGCTGCAGCCACTACACAAAGGAGTGAAAATTCAGAATGTTTCAGAATCCACCTAGCATATGATCCAGCTATTCCTCTGTGACGTATATATCCAAAGATCATGGAAACAGTAATGCACAGAGATCCGTGCACTGCTGTGAGCACCACAGCCTTACGCCCGATATCCAAGACTTGGAAGCCTCCCTGATGCCCATCAAGGGACGAATGGAGAAGGAAGATAGGCTATAGCCACACAGTGGCATAGCATTCAGCTGTCGGAACGGATGCAAGTCCAGCCATTTGTGACCACCAGAATGGCTCCTGAGGGTACTAGAGGAACTGAAACAAGCGCCAGGGGTAAGGTCAAATACCACAGGATCTCATGTACAGGAGAAGAGGAAAAACGGACCAACAAACAGGTAGCATGTGACATGGGATTGGTAGTTCCCAGAGGAAAAGTAGGCGAGGGCCAGAGCGAGAAAGAGTTGATTAGGCACAAGTATCGTGAGAGCCTGTAATTAGCCTTACGGTGGTGAAGATGATGTAGCCTACACAGAAGGCTAAATCTATGAGGATGTAGATCTGAAAGCCATAGCATGTGAGAATGCAGGGTTACGGCAATCAATCCACATAAAATCAGAACTCCAAAAAGGTGTGCAGACTTACGGCCTAAAGCTTTATAGGCTGTAAGAGATCAGAGAGGATGAACTTCCAAGGATTGGTAATCACCTCAAAGTGCTTAGTGATGCCACAGAAAGGTAGACCTTCGCAAAGTGATGAAGCGGAATACTAGCAAGAGAACATGTTCCATGCTAAACTCATGACCCAATGGAAAATAATACCTTCCATGATGTTACTACTGATTCCCTTCCCGAATGATTGAAGCAGGCCAACATCTTCCCAAGTTCAGGCCAAAGGTTGGTGCAGAAGTCTAATTCATTGCCGGCCCTGTGGTGTAGCAGGTAAGTGCCCAACTTCCTCTTGCGTGGCCCGGGCTTCAGGGGCTAGCATCATGGGTACAGATCAGATTTCTAGCATTAGGAAATCCCGATTTCAATGTATGGTTGGCACAGAGATCATAAAGAAGTAGTAATTGTGAGGAGACCTTATCAATACTCACCAGAAGAAGAACCATGAGAATATTAGAGTCTATGAACGCATCTGGTACGCTTTCCCAAATCATGAAGGAAGGAAAATATGTGACCCACCAAGGTGGAATTGTCAGACTGCCATGAGATCACATGATCATTGTGCCTCACAGGATTTCCTGGGCAACGTCATCTTGGGAGGGAGTCCAGGACTTTCTCTGGGGAAAGTCCACCCATTTGGCCATATCCACAAAAGATATGCGATAAAACCCAGGATAATCTTAAAGGAAAGAAACCGGTGTCTAGAGGGAATGTAGTAGACCTTTCCAAGTTAGAGGACAAAGTTGAAAACCGACAACACATCCAGAACAAGGAAAACTATCCTTCCTGGAAAGGGGGAGTAGTCCGGCTGGGAGCAGACGGCTCTGAAACACTGTGTGCATGGAGGTTGTCAGGACAACTTTGAATTCTGAGAGTGTTTATGACATTACAGTGAACGTGTCACCCCAGATGGCTGCATGTTTACAGTACCAGGATTGGCTTAGGCTGGGATACTCAAGTGAGAGATACCCAGAAACAGCTTTTCCAAACAGAAACCAGGCACAGAAACATGAAGAGATCAAAGAGATGCTGATTCCAGGGATAAGAAAGGTATCATTGTGATGATACTTCATTCTTCCTTCGTTTTCTTCCATTCCATGCACACTGATGCCCTTCCGTTTCCTTGTGTCTTGTGAAATTTCTTTCCCCAAAGCTTTGCTACTTCTCGGTTTACATAGCTTTCACCTGTTTGGCACTGGTTATTCCTAGATACCTTGTTCTTCCTACTAGCATGCTTTTTTTTTTTTGAGGTTCAGTTTTTCTATCCTTTGCAACTTTTGATTGGTTTTATTTAGGCAGATGTTTACTGCTGTGCTCACAGCGGCTGGCAATGCTGCTGTATTTGCTGAGGAAGACTGGCCCAGTCTAACGTCGCTTCCCATCTGCCTGTTTCCTTTGTTGCCCATACCTGTCACACACGCTTCTTCCAAATAGGCTGCTAAGACAGATGGCAACGAGCATGCTGCCTAGGTTTTCTCCTAGAAGTCTCACGGTTTCAAGTCTACCATTCAAGTCTTTAATCCATTTCAAGGTGGTGTGTGTGACTAGTGTAACATCATGCTCTACTCTCATTGTATTACATTTGGCTGTGCAGTCTTCCCAGCACCATTTCTTGTCGAGACTCTCCTTTCTCCGCTGTGTACTCTTGGTTCCCTGGTTGAAAATGTGTTGTGCATGTATGCATGTGCATATATGCGTGAGTTGACCTCTGGGCTCTCGATTCTGTTCCATGGATTTGTGTGCCTGTTTTTGGGCCCAGACTGTGCCGTTTCGGTTCCTAGCGCTTCGTCCTATATGTGGAAATCAGAAAGTGTGATACGTCCTGCTTTGTTCATTTTCTTCAGGATTCCTTTGGGTATTCAGGGTCCTTTCCTTCTGGATAGAGACTTTACTATTCTCTCTTCTATTTCTGTGGGAAAGATCACTGCAACTTTGACTGGGACTGCATGGAATCCACAGGTTCCTCTATCCACTATGGACGTCTCAAGTGTGTTAGTTCCTCCTTTCCAACAGCACGGAATAGTCTTCCGTTTCGTTGTGTCTTCTGGAATTTCTTTAGCCAAAGCTTTGCTAGTATCGGTTTACAATGCTTCCACCTGTTTAGTGAAGGTTAGTCCTAGATATCTTATTATTCTTAGTGACATGCTTCTTTTTTTGAGGCTCAGTTTTTCTATTCTTTGCAACTTTTAATTGGTTCTGTTTTGGCAGAAGTTTATGGCAGTGCTCACATCTGCTGGTCGTGCTGCTGTATTTGCTGAGCAAGAGTGGCACTGTCTAACGTCACTTCCCATCTGCCTCTACACTATCTCCCAGGACTCTCCCAGGATGGCTGTACCAGCGGTGACGAGGCTCAAACCCAAGAGCACAACCGGACGACCACAGGCTGCAGACCCAGAAGGCACGGACTTCACAGCTTCAGCAGTGGCCAGCCCCTTTCATGTTTCATTGGCAACCTGCTGTTTTGAAATGTGACTTCAATATGCTACTGGAGCCCAGCTCTGGCCCTGTGTAGATGAAACCATGTTGTTTTCCTGGTCCACTGTGATGTCATAGGATTTCTGTGAATTGTGTCTGTGCTGTGCCAGCAAGCTTCATGGACACAAGGTTTCAGAGCCCGCTTGGAGCAGTCTCAGGACTCACCCATTCCATTTAGCCCAGGTTTGACCTTTACTGCAGGTTTTGGGGTTGTGACTTTTCTGACTTTCAAACGTTTAAGCAGAATCTGTCTAAACACGGCCGTCTTTCACTGTGGATTATTCAGTTGTGATTTCTGTTTGCCTTACATTTTCTGGGACCTTTTTTCTTTTCCATAGGCTAATCATCATGGTATTGCTAAGCTATCTCCCTTCGATATGCTTATCAGTGTGTTCCCTTTTCATTCCAAGTTATAAATTTTGCATTTCTTTGATCACGATATGTTCTGTTGGCCGTTGTGCGAGTGCTTTTGTGATTGGTGGGTGTTGTCTTTGAATTTCCATCGGTCACTTGAAGGAATCTCTGCTATCCTGGCCGGGGTGACACTGAGCACTGAGAACATGTGGTCATCTTCCTTGGTTAGAGATTCTGAGATCAGAAACTCCAGATTTGAGGCTGTCCTGGCAACCATCTTCACGGACACAATGGTTCCGCAACAAATTAGACGAATCTGATGAATTTCTCTTTCCAGGTGAGAGATCCTTCTGTCTATTTCTGGATTTGGAAAGTTCGAACATCACCCCTGATCCTTGAACGCTCTGCTAGATTATGTCTAGATACTGGCTTACTTTCTTTCCACAGGGTTTGTTATTTGTTTGATTTATATCCTCACCTGTGGCGTGTTTATATTTCTTTACATATAATGATAATGTTCTAATTTTCAGCCAACATCGTTACATGTGGTGTTGAAACACATAATCAATACTCCTTCTACGGCAAGAGAAGGGGGAGAGAATCTCATTGATCCCAATTTAGGACTCTAGCCTTGGAGTGCAGCATTCACCAAGGAATGAACCCCTCTGCAAAAGGGTGCTTTTGAGCCACTTCTAGAGTCCTTCCAAACCAAGAGACATACCCCAGCATGACAGTTGTCCATTCCTTCCAGGCTTCAAAGAGGTGTGTTGTGACATATTAGCATGTAGCCAGTGGGCACCCATGATGCCAGAGCTATGGAAAGTGAGACTTCTCTTTAAAAAATGCTAGTGGCCTAGGACGGCAGCCTTGATTCTTCTCTACAATGACCTCAAGAGATCATTCTTGACTTTGGATTATGAGTGAGGCAGAAGGACATCATAGGTCTCATAGTTCCAGCCTCTTGTTTCAAATCAAGTTTCAAGCTTGAATCAGAACGGACTCCTCTTCGACGTGAGGAGATGGCAATGTTCTCCTCTCAGTGCTTGTCCCTCTATTATGGCTTCTTCCCAATGATTCCTGTCTTATCCCTTGAATTAGCGTATGTTTGATCTCTTCAACGTTCTGTGCCCTGTTTCTGTGGGCAAAAGCTGTTTCTGAGTATCCCTCACTAGAATATCCTAGCCTATGCCAATCCTCGGGCTGGAAACCTGTGGCCATCTTGGGTGACATGTTCACCGTGATGTCATAAACACCCTCAGAATTCGAAGTTGTCCTGAAGACCTCCATGCACACAGTTCCTCAGAACCATCTCATCCCAGTCTGATTACTCCCCCTTTCCAGGTAGGATAGTTTTCGTCGTTATCTATTTCTTGTCGGTTTCTAACTTTTTCCTCAAACTTGAAAAGGTCTGCTACCTTCCCTCTAGCCACTGGTTTCTTTCCTTTCGGATTAATCTGGGTTTTCTCTCTTATCTTTTGTGGATGAGGCCAAATGGGTGGACTTTCCCAAGAGAAAGTGCCGGAGGCCCTCCCAAGATGACTTTTCCCAGGCAATCCTCTGATGCGCAATGATCGTGTCATCTCCTAGCAGTCTGACAATTCCACTTTGGCAGGTCACATGTTTTCCTTCCTTCATTATTTGGGGAAGTGATCCTGATGCGTTCATAGATTGTAGTATTCCCATGGTTCTTTTTCTGATGTGTACTCATAACATCTCTTCAAAATTTCGATTTCTTTAGGATGTCTGTCCACACCATACCGTGAACTCTATATTTGCTAATGCTACTAATCTGATCCGCACCCGTGGTGCTAACCAATGAAGCCCTGGCCGCCCAGGCGGAATGTGGGCACATACCCAGTACACCGCAGGGCCGGCACTGAAATGGACTTTTGGATCAAACTTTTGTCTGAACTAGGGATGATGTTGGCCTGCTTTGGTTATTCATAACGGTAATTAGTAGTAACATTGTGGACTGTAACCTTTTCCTTTGGCTCCTGAGTTTAGCATGGAACGTGTTCTCTTGGTAATGTTCCTCTTCATCTCTTTGTAATGGTCTTCCTTTCTGTAGCATCATCAAGCATTTTGAGGTGATTACCAATCCTTGAAAGTTCATTTTCTCTAATCTCTTTCAGCCTCCAAAGTTTTAGGCCGTAAATCTGGACCCCTAGAGAACATATGGTGAATAAAGAAACACAAAATTCATAACTTGGAATGAGGGGAGAAAAGACTGATAAGAATATCTATGGGAGATAGCTGTGAAAGACCATGACGAATGATGTGGATTAAGGCTGCCCCAGCTCGAAAAGCCCAAGGTTACCTGGCCTACATACCAAACTACGTGACCCGGTGACTTTTTTTGGGGTATTTTTGGTATGAATTAGAGGTGTCCCAGTGATAGAAGCCCATTTCATGCTCACCTACATGCCTATCTATATGGCCAGATTGGTATTTAATGCTATATGACCACACAATAACCAGACCCCATCTGAACTGAAATCATTTAATGACTTTTAACATCATCTTTTCTTTTTCCAGGAAAAATGTCACGTACCAATGCATTATAAAATTAGCCCTTACCTTCAACTCAGGGCAGTAGCAGGACCTCTGACTGCCCATGGAACCTTTCCCCATGCAGCAGCAGCAGCAGCTCTTCACTGCCCATAGGTCCTGTCCCCATGCAGCAACTATTTACTGCCCATGGGTCCTGTCGCCATGTTGTCCTGTACCATTCTATAAATACAAGAGCACCACTTCCAGAATTTGAGAGTCCAAGAAATCTTTCTTTTGATTCTTCAGCTCACCAAGCCCATATCATATCTTGTGGCCCATATAAAAACTTGCTTCATAGGGTTGTGAGCTCGACTTCTGGTAAGTGCCCTTTTCTTCATTGTGCATCTATCTTTTTCAAGGATGGATCTAAATTCACTTCTCCATCAGGGACTTTCTTGGATAGCTGCATGAATCCAGGTTTGCTGCCCATGGCTACTCTATGGGGCAAATCATGGCATTCAGCTTGAAGAGAATCAGTACCTTAAGCCTAAGGGCGATGTAGAGTGAATTACTCCATTCCTTCCTGACTCTATCTCTAATATACAAATTTTAGGTGGGCACGGGTCGGCCACTTAAGTCCTTAGGATGCCCGGCAATCTGCAAGACTCAGCTGGAAGGTTTCCTTTCCTAAGGCTGGATTGGGATACCTCCCATGGAACCTCACCATGCTCTGAACTGTGTGAATGTCTCAATCGGGACTACAGTTCAAGGAAAGTACCAAAGTCTAACCTTTGGTTGCATATGGGAAACCCTTCTTCAGAGAATGGCTCCAACATGCAATTGGGTAGAATGTCCCCCAGCTCAGTGGAAAATTCTACACTATTTTTCTCCATCCTGTTCTCTCTTAAACTTCTCCTTTTCTCTTGGGGACCATTCAACAGGCTCCTATTACTGCCAGGCAGAATAGGAAAGATGTTCACCAGGCACCTGTTACTGCCAGGCATACCACGGAAGGTACACAAGTGATGCAATGCTGGGGGTCACGCCCATCACCCCTTGCTATAGGAACCCCACAGTAGGAACCACATGTAGGATGCTGCCGTAGGGTCAGGGGTGATCTTCAATGTAATGGACATGTCTCTTTCATCTTTGTTAGAGTTACAATGGCCATTTTCATCTCCTTTTGAACTTTGCAACTGGGGAAACAAAGGAATCTTTCAAGGATCAAGGCCTCCACCACTGGAGCCCCAACTTTGGCTTTCTGGGCCTGATCACCCCAGCGACCCTAAGTAGGGTGCCCTCTCTTGGCGGTTGACTCATTGAGTAGTTTATTCACCTACTGAGTTGGCTATGAGGGTAGGAGACCTGTGATTTATTTTGTGAACTGCTGTGCTACGGTAGTGTGCCACAGCACAGGAACTGTTGTGTGACTCTTATCTTGAGAACGCTCTGAGAGCAACCATGAGGGTGAGGTCTGCTGTCTTCTTTTCCTTTCTCTGTTTTTCTCATCATGTCATCTGTTGTCACCAAGTCGAGCTTAAGTTCTGGCTGGACCTGACCAGAACATGGACCTTCTGTAAAAACGAACAACTTGAATATATTTTGCAATGACCTTAACTCTCAACCTGGGTACTGGGAGCCCCGGCCTCCAGCCAGTTCCAGGTGTTTGTAGCCACTGCAGCCTTCTCCAGTCCACTGCCAGTCACACACTGGCTTTACTGCCATGGGGAATGCCATAAGCATCCCCAGAGACTCACCACTCAGGGTCATTCTAACTAATTAGAAACACTTTCAATTGTATGGGTTATGCCCCAGAGACTCCAGCTGGGAGAAAATTTGCGAGGTTTCTCTGTGCCTTTATGGTGCAGTTGGACAGGTAGATCAACCTAGAACGTCCTTCAAGTTACAGTCCAGTTTCTGAGAAATCAAGAGCAACTGTCATTAGAAAATCCTTGCAAGACTGGAAAGACAGCCCTAGAGGCAGTTCCGAGTCCACCTAGTTCCTTTATCATGAAAAGAATTATCATCCCCCCTTCTCCAGGAACTACTATCTAGCCCATCACTCACTCTTAAGACTGACAAAAAGAAAGGAGGGGAAAGGAGAAATGGCCATAAGTGTGCCATTGAAAGAGTCTAGCATCTCGAGGTTCTTCTCCATAAGTATTAGTGAAAAGGCTAAAAACAAAGTTTACCTTCATAACTGGTGAGCTTTATATTATTGTACCTGATTCACGGCAGTAGCTTTTAAAACAATAGTTGTACAGTCTCTGTGTATGCGTGTCTATGTGTAGGTTATGCATGTGATATTTTCAGCCTTGGGTGGTATGACCAATATTAACATCTCTGTTTAGTTGGCTTATAGTAAGTGTTTACATAAATGCTAAATGCAGTAGAAATCAACTCAGTGCCTTTCAAAGTTAATATCATGTGAATTAACCTTTGGTAAATGAAAGGCTGTTTAAGTTTGTTGGTCTGATTGAAAATAGTCTTGTTGTCAGGGATGTCGGTATTTGCATAGGGATGCAGACCTTCAGCCTGGGTTTACTAGTCATATAAGTTCACGTTGTCTGCTAAGTTTGTCAGCAAAGTAATAGCTTTAAATGATGACCAGTTTTGTCTAAGGCCTCATGAGGTTTCAGTAGGTAATCTGAACATAATTGATGGAAACAAATGGTTTAAATAGATAATACTCATTAAAGTGAGTACAAAAACTTTTATGGTCTGTATAGTTTGGGAAAGAAAAACAGCTTCGAAATGCTTTTTGGTAACCATCTTGAGTTTTGCCGAGTTAAGTTAAATGATAAAAATCTGAATATCTGGGTCATTTCTGGATAGGACGAAACACTGAAACATTATTAGTAAACACATCTAAGTTATCTACTTTTGGCTTCTTCTTGAAGAGGCTAAAAGCGTGTGGGTGTATTAAAAACCATGCCTTGTGTTTTATTGTAAAGTGGCGTGTTTCTAAATTTATGAAGTGTTCAGAATGCTGATATAAAAGACAATTCATAATTGTTTTCCTTTTTAGTGTTTAATAGGTCTGTTAAGGGTCAAAAGTTCTAATTAACCTACGTAATTAAAGCTACAGGAAATTACTAACAAAAAGAGCTCTGTATTCAAGGAAGTTAAAATGTACGTTTTCAGTAAAAAAGGTATAAATAATGGAAATATTTTTGTTTAATTGGTTAAGGAAGATAAATTCGTCCTGATGTACTAGAAAGGAAAAAACAAAGACTTTGGGACAAATTCTGAAAACATAAAAGAAAGCTTTAGAAGGTTTGTGAAGAAGAAAATCTGAAAGGAGTTTTATGCCTGGTCAAGAAGACTAAAGTAAGTTCAATTAAGTGAATGAGTTTGAATGTTAAAAATAAGTAGGTGCAGAAATTCAAGTTTGGTTTTCTCTAAAAGGATACATTTTCTTGAACTTTTGATCTGCTCTTGATAAAGAGGTTATAAAAGCTATTCCTTTGAGTGAGTCTACCTAAGAGACAAACCTGTTTTGTGAATATAATGACTTAGGTCACTCTTAAGATTATTGACTCTTTCTGTTATCACTTTGAATAGATACCTGAGCATATTTCACAGTCAGTGTTGTTTCACATTTGAACAAGCATTTGAAAAGCTTTTGATATGTTTTGACAAGATTCTCCCTCAAAAATATTCAAATCCTAAATGAAGGCTGTCTTTTGACCTGGTAGACAGAAGAAAAATTAATCTGAGGCTTTTCAGAGGGCCCTTGAGACATCTCAAAGACATTTGCTCTCTCTTCCTATAAGGAGGAAAATACTAAACTAATTAGACTTATTTGGTCTATTACATTGCACGGGAATCATTGTAAAATAAGTAATGATAGACTTTCTTAGGTGTTATTAGATGGGTAAATGTTATTAATATAGATGTCTTAAAATTAGATAGCATTCCTAAAATTCTGATCTGTCCTGGTTATCTATCATAAGTCCACTTATTATCTGGAAGTTTATTATGTCACAGAAGTAGCCAACTTTCTTTGGCAATTGCCCTTTTGAATCCTTTGTCCATTTCCAGGTAGTTGTTGTTTTACTCTGATTCTTTTTCCTTTTGCAAGTATGTTTCATCTTCTGAGAAATTCCTGGAAAGGGTTCTGACAAAAAGGTTCTAAACGACAGGCTTCTGATAAACTTTCAGATTGTAAAACTGAACGGAGTAAGAAATTACAGAATTCTAACAGAAACTAAGTTCATCAGTCTATTACCAGAAGATTCAGCCCCAGAACTGATTATGCAGGGCTGTTTGAACTGATAAGGATGATTGTAATTTTTTAGGATTTCTATTTGAAATATTGTTGAGTTTGGATGTGTTGTTTTGTTTTCTCGTAATGAAGGAAAGCTTTTTCTCTTTTCTCTTATGCTAACTATGACTTACAGCCATTTGGTGAAATTATACCTTCATGAGCAAAACTGAAACATTTACCTTTTTCTCCCTACCTTATCCCTAAGGAATTGTCAAACCCTTTGTTACTGAGTATGGTCATTTCGTGGCAATATTTGCATAAGTTCCATAAGAATCTGTTCTCCTTATAACAGGACACATTGGTTATATTACCAAGGCTTTGACTGGAATGTCATATTTGAAACATACAGGCTCAGATACGACAAGACAGCATTTCAGGAACAAAGATTGGACTTTCTGGAATACAGCCACTTGGAAACATGGGCCTGGTACCTTGTTTACAGAGATTCTGGCAATCTTGCCCGGTCACTAAGGAATCTTGCTTATCTGGCAGGTGCAGGGAACCTCCGAATATTTTGGGTGACCTCAAAGAGAATGCCACTCAAATCTGTAGGTACTGCAGGCCAAATCTGATGACAAGTCCTTGGCTTGGCTTTTCTGGCCTCTAGAGGCCTTCACAGTTCAATCTGAGACTCCTCAGAAAAAATTCCAGCAAAGCAGATTTTAAAAAACCTGTATAAGCAATTCTGATTCTTTCTGCTCTTATGTAAATAATTGGAGCAAGTTGTATTGAAACTACTCTTTATTTGCAAACGTGTTAATCATAATTTGGCTATCTTTTGTAAAAATGAGGATGATTTAAGAGAGCATGGCCTCCCCATAGACTTGAATAGATGACAACGTTCTCCTCTCAGTGCTTGTCCCTCTATTCTCGCTTCTTGCCAAGGATTCCTTTCTTATCCCTTGATTCACAGTCTGTTTCATCTCTTCCAGTTTCTGTGCCTGCTTTCTGTTTGTCAAAGCTGTTTCTGGGTATCTCTCCCTTTAATAGCCTAGCCTAGGCCAATCCTTAGACTGTAACCATGCGGCTATCATGGGGGACATATTCACCGTGTTGTCATAAACAACCTCAAAATTCGAAGTTGGCCTGACAACCTCCATGCACACAGACTTTCAGAGCCATCTCAGACCAGTCTGACTGCTCACCCTTTCCAGGTAAGATAGTCGTCCTTTTCCTGGATTTCTTGTCGGTTTCTAACTTTCTCCTTGAACTTTGAAAGGGCTGCTACATTCTCTCTAGACACTGGTTTCTTTCCTGTATGAGATTATCCTTGGTTGTATCTCTTATATCTTGTGTAGATGGCCAAGTGGGTGGACGTTCCCCAGAGAAAGTCCTGGACTCCCTCCCAAGTTGAAGTTGCCCAGGCAATCCTCTGATGTGCAATGATCGTGTCATCTCCTAGCACTCTGCCAATTCCACCTTGGCAGGTCATGTGTCTTCCTTCCTTCTTACTTTGGGGAAGTGTACCAGATGCGTTCATTGATTGTAATATTCTCATGGAGCTTTTTCTGGTGCGAATTGATAACGTATCCTCAGAATTGCTACTTGTTTATGATCTCTGTCCACACCGAACCATGAAATCTGTATTTCCTGACACTGCTAAAGTGATCTGCACCCGTAATGTGAAACAGTGAGGCCCGGGCCGCCCAAGTGGAAGGTGGGCCCTTACTCCACCACAAAGCCGGCCCTGAATTCTTATGTTGGACCAACCTTTTGTCTGAACTTGGGAAGACGTGGGCTTGTTGGGATTATTCGTGAAGGTGATTTCTATTAACATAATGGACGGTAACATTTTCCCTTGGTTCATGGGTGTAGCACGCATCATGTTCTGTGGGTAGTAATCCTCTTCATCTATTTGGAATGGTCTAACTTTCTGTAGAATCAATAAGAATTTTGAGGTGATTTTCCATCCTTGGAAGTTCACCTTCTCTTAACGCTTTCAGCCCCAAAAGCATTATGCCGTCATTCTGGACCCCGTTTTGGATTTTGATTTTAGGTGAATTTATTGCCATAACCATGCATTAGAACATCCTATATCTTTCAGATTTGCATCCTCATTGGTTTAGACTTCTGTGTAGGTTGCATCATCTTCACCAGCTAAAGCTGAATCACAACCCCTCGCCGCACATTGGTGTCTCATCATTGATTGTAATATTCTCATGGAGCTTTTTCTGGTGCGAATTGATAACGTATCCTCAGATGGTGTCTCATCATCTCTTTTACCCTCCACCACTACCCCGCTCTGCATCTGGGAACTCCCAATAAAATGTCCCATGCCACCTGTTGGTTAGTGCTTGCTTTTTCTTCTCCTTGTAAGAGAGATCCTTACGGTATATGATGTTCTCCCTGGGGCTTGTTTCACTTCCCATAAAATCCTCACAGCCATTCTGGGTGTCACAAATGGCTGAAATGCAACCTTTGCTACAGCTGAGTGGTAAGCATTGTGTGGGTATAGCCCATCTTCCTTATGCATTTTTCCCTTGCTGGACACCAGGGCGGCTTTCAAATCTTGGATAGTGGGAGTAAGGCTGTTGTGAAATCAGCAGTGCATGTCTCGTTATGAGGTAGTGTTTCTAAGCTCTTTGGACAAACACGCCTCAGAGGAACAGCTGGATCATATGGGACATGGATTCTTAAATTTCTGAGGCCGTTCCACACCGCTTGCCATAGTGCCTGCACCGGTTTCCACTCCCACTTGCAGTGCAGGAGATTTCGCTTCTCTCCACCTCCTCTCTGACACTTGTTATTTCCTGTCTGCTTCCTTCTAGCCTTTCTGACCACAGTGAGCTGCCATGTCCTTGCAGTTTGGATTTGCATTTTCCTGAGACTTAATGATGGTGAACAAGTTTTCATGCACCTGCTGGCCCTCTTTCGATCTTCTTGTGAGAAATCTCTGCTTCCATCTTTTGACCAGGTTTTCATTGGCTTGTTTTGTTTCTTGTGGAGACTACTGAGTTGATTTTATCTTTGGGTTTTTCACCCCTTGTCCGATGTGTGGTCTGCAAACATCCTCTCCCAGTTGTGCTGTCTTAGCATTCAATCGATGGTGTCCTTCACTGGGCAGAAGTGTGTGCATTTGACGTGGTCCCGTTTGGTTCTTGTTTACTTTGTTGCCCTTGCCCAGTAGGACTTGCTTCTTCCAAATAGGCGGCTCAGACAGATGGCAAAGAGCACTCTGCCTAGGTCTTCTTCTACAAGGTTCACGGTTTCAAGTCTGCCATTCAAGGCTTTAATCCATTTCAGGTGGGGTGTGTGCCAGGTGTAACATCATGGTGTACTCTCGTTGTGTTCCATGTGGCTGTGCAGGCTTCCCAGCACCATTTATGGTAGAGACTCTCTTTTCTCCGCTGTCTCCTCTTGGCTCCCTGGTCGAAAATGGGGTGTCCATGTACGTTTGAGTTGGGCTCCGGGTTCTCGATTCTGTTGCATGGGTCTGTGTGCCTGTTTTTGGGCCCAGACTGTGCCTTCTTGGTACCTAGCGCTTCGTCCTCTATGTTGAAATCAGAAATTGTGACATGTGCTGCTTTGTTCGTTTTCCTGAGAATTCCTTTCCCTATTCAGGGTCTCTTGTTGCTGGGTAGAAACTTTAGGATTCTCTCTTCTTCTCTGTGGCAAATACTGCTGCAACTTTGACTCGGATTGCATGGAATCCAGAGATTCCTTTCTGCGGTATGAACCATTCAAGTGTGTTAATCCTTCCATTCCTAGATCCCTCAATATCTTTTTTTTCTTGTGTCTTCTTGAATTTCTTTCCCAAAAGGTTTGTTATTTTTTGAATTAACATAGAATTCACCTGTTTTGCTAAGGTTCTTCACGGAGATCCCATTCTTCGTAATGGCAAGCTCCTGGTTTTTTTTTCTTAGCTTCAGATTTTCTATTCTTTGCAACTTTTAATTGGTTTTGTTTTGGCAGAAGTGCATTGCTGTGCTCACATCTGCTGGCAATGCTCCTGTATTTGCTGTGGAAGTCTGGCCCTGTCTAACGTCCCTTCCCATCTGCTTCTACACTACCTTGGACGCCTGCACCAGAATGACTGAAGCAGTGGTGAGGAGGCCCAAACCGAGGATTCCACCCAGCCCATACCGGGCCACAGACCCAGAAGGTGCCCACCTCACCACTGCACCACAGGCCGGCCCCTTTCATGTTTGGTGGCAACGTGCAGTTGAGTGCAATGGGAGTTAAATATACTAGTGAGCCCAACTCTAGCACTGTGTAGATGATGCTAGGTTGTTTTTCCGGTCCATTGTGATGTCAGAGGATTTGTCATAATTGTGTCTCTGAGGTCCAGCATGCTTCATGGATACAGGTTTCAGAGCCTGCTTGGAGCAGTCTCATAACTCACCCTTCCCAGTTAGCCCATGCTTGACCTTCACTGACATTTTTTGGCTTGTGAATTTCTCTGACTTTCAAACGTTCAAGCAGAGTCTGTCTAAAGACGGACATCATCTTTCATTGTGGATTATTCAGGTGTGATTTCTGTTCACCTTCCATTTTCTGGGTCCTCTTTTTCTTTTCCATAGTATACTCGTCATGGTCTTTCTTAGCTATCTCCCTTAGACATGCTTATCAGTCCGTTCTCCTTCATTTCAAGTGATTAAGTTTGTATTTCTTTAATTGCTGTATGTTCTCTAGTGCGAGGTGTGAGTGCTTTCGTGACTCTTGGTTGTTGTCTTTGAATTTGCACCGGTCACTTGTAGGACTCTTGGCTATCCTAGCCTAGGTCAAACTAAGCACTGAGAACACGTGGTCATCTGGGTTGGTTTGACATCCAGAGGTCAGAAACTCCAAATTCGAGGTGGTCCTGGCAACTCCCTTCACGGACACAATGTTTCCAAGACAAATTAGACAAATCGGATGAATTCCACTCTCCAGGAAAGATATTTTTCTGTCTCTTTTCCGGATTTGGGAAGTTTCGAACTTGACCCCTGATCCTTGAACGTTCCTCTAGATTCCATCTAGATACGGGCTTACTTAATTTTTATAGGGTGTGCCATTTGTTTGCCCTACATCCTCTGCCCTGGCCTGTTTATTTTTCTAGAAACACAATTGTAAAGTTCTAATTTTCGTGCAACTTCCTTACATATGGTGTCAAAACACATAATCAATAATCCTTCTACGGCAAGAGGTAGGGGGAGAGAATTTCATTGGAGCTAAACAGATCACTCTAGCCTGGGAAGGCAGCCTTCACAACGGAACGAAGCCCTCTGTAAAAGAGTGCTTTTCAGCACACTTGTAGAGCCCTTCCAAACAAAGAGACATACCCCAAGCATGACAGGCCTCCATTCCTTCAAGGCTTCCAAGACATCTCTTGGGACACATTAGCATGTGCCCAGTGGGCCCACGTGACACCAGAGCTACGGAAAAAGAGACTGACCTTCAAAGAATGCTATGGGCCTCGGAAACGAGGCATCGATTCTTCTCTTCAATGTCCTCAAGACATCTTTCTTGACTTTGCATTATGCTTAAGGCACAAGGGCACTGTAGGTGTGATGAGCCCCAAGTCCGGCCTCTTGTTTCCAATGAAGTTGCAAGCTTGAATCACCATGACCTCCCCATAGACTTGAATAGATGACAATGTTCTCCTCTCAGTGCTTGTCCCTCTATTCTCGCTTCTGGCCTAGGGTTCCTTTCTTATCCCTTGAATCAGACTCTGTTTTATCTCTTCTACTTTCTGTGCCTGCTTTCTGTTTGTCAAAGCTGTTTCTGGGTATCTCTCCCTTTAATAGCCTAGCCTAGGCCAATCCTCAGACAGCAACCATGCGGCCATCCTGGGGGACATGTTCACCGTGATGTCATAAACAACCTCAAAATTCGAAGTTGTCCTGACAACCTCTGTGCACACAGAGTTTCACAGCCATCTGAGACCAGTATGACTCCTCACCCTTTCTAGGTAGGATAGTTTTCCTTTTTCTGCAATTGTTGTCAGTTTCTATCTTTCTCCTTGAACTTCGAAAGGGCTCCTACATTCTCTCTAGACACTGGTTTCACTCCTGTAAGATTATCCTGGGTTTTATCTCTTATATCTTGGGTAGATGGCAAAATGGGTGGACCTTACCCAGAGAAAGATCTGGACTCCCTCACAAGTTGAAGTTGCCCAGGCAATGTTCTGATGCGCAATGATCATGTCATCTCGTAGCACTCTGCCAATTCCACCTTGTCAGGTCACATGTTTTCCTTCCTTCTGCCTTTGGGAAGTGTACCAGATGCTTCCATAGATTGTAATATTCTTATGGTTCCTTTTCTTGAGCGTATTGATAACGTATCCTCACAATTGCTGCTTATTTATGATCTCTGCCCGCACCGTACCATGAAATCTATATTT
Organism: Equus asinus; assembly: GCF_041296235.1. Classification (NCBI taxonomy): domain Eukaryota; kingdom Metazoa; phylum Chordata; class Mammalia; order Perissodactyla; family Equidae; genus Equus; species Equus asinus. The sequence continues at coordinate 5,296,359 of NC_091814.1, read as the reverse complement.
CCTAACACTACTAATGTGATATGCACTCGTAATGTCAAACAGTAAGGCCCGGGCCGCCCAAGCGGAACGTGGGCACTTACCCGCTCCACCACAGGGCCGGCCCTGAATTGTACTTTTGGACCAACCTTTTGCCTGAACTTGGGAAGACGTGGGCCTGTTTGGATTATTCATGAAGGTGATTAGTAATAACATCATGGACGGTAACATTTTCAGTTGGTTCATGGGTTTAGGACTGATCATGTTCTCTTCGTAGTATTCCTCTTCACCTATTTGGAATGGTCTGCCTTTCTGTAGCATCTGTAAGCATTTTGAGGTGATTTTCCATCCTTGGAAGTTCACCTTCTCTAATCTCTTTCAGCCCCCAAAGCTTTATGCTGTCTAACTGGACCTCTTTTAGGATTTTTGATTTTAGGTGAATTTATTGCCATAACCCTGCATTAGAACATCCTACATCTTCCAGATTTACATCCTCATTGCTTTAGACTTCTGTGTGGCTTACATCATCTTCACCAGTGTAAGCCTAATCACAGGTCCTCACCACACAGTTGTGCCTGATCATCTCTTTCACCCTTCCTCACTGCCTCTTTTTGCCTCTTGGAACCCGGAATCCAATGTCCAGTGCCACCTGTTCATTAGTGCTTGCTTTTTCTTCTCCTTGTAAGTGAGATCCTACGGTATTTGGCTTTCTTCCTGGGACTTGTTTCACTTCCGCTAAAACCCTCACAGCCATTCAGGTGGTCACAAATGGCTGGATTGCATACTTTGTTCCGGCTGAGTGGTACGCCATTCTTTGGGTATAGCCCATCTTCCTTCTCTATTCGTCCCCTGCTGTGCCCCAGGTCGGTTTCCAACTCTTAGATAGCAGGAGTAAGGCTGTGATGAACTCAGCGGTGCACATGTCCTTATGCGGTAGTGATTCCAAGTTCTTTGGATAAACACGTCGCAGAGGAATAGCTGGATCATATGGGACATGGATTCTTCAATTTCTGAGGCTGTTCCACACCGCTTGGCATAGTGGCTGCACCAGTTTATACTCCCACTAGCAGTGCAGGAGGCTTCCCTTCTCTCCACCTCCTCTCTGACACTTGTTGCTTCCTGTCTGCTTCCTTATAGCCATTCTGACCACAGTGAGCTGCCATGCCCTTGCAGTTTGGATTTGCATTGGCCTTAGACTGAATGATGGTGAACAAGTTTTCATGCACCTGTTGGCCCTCTTTCGATCTTCTTGTGAGAAATCTCTGTTTCCATCTTTTGACCAGGTTTTCATTGGCTTGTTTTATTTCTTGTGGAGACGTGTGAATTGATTGTATCTGTGGGCTTTTCACCCCTTGTCTGATGTGTGGTTTGAAAACATCCTGTCCCAGGTGTTGTGCTGTCTTTGCATTGAGTCGATGCTTTCCTTCACTGGGCAGAAGCATCTGTATTTGACGTGGTCCCGTTTGTTTCTTGTTTCCTTTGTTGCCCTGGCCCAGTCAGATATGCTTCTGCCAAATAGGCGGCTCTGAGGGCAAAGAGCACTCTGCCTAGGTCTTCTCCTACAAGGTTCACAGTTGCAAGTCTGACATACAGGGCTTTAATCCATTTCAGGCGGTGTGTGTGCCAGGTGTAACATCATGGTGTACTCTCATTGTGTTCCATGTGGCTGTGCAGGCTTCCCAGCACCATATATTGTAGAGACTCTCCATTCTCCGCTGTCTCCTCTTGGCTCCCTGGTCGAAAATGGGGTGTCCATGTACGTTTGAGTTGGGCTCTCGGTTCTCGATTCTGTTGCATGGGTCTGTGTGCCTGTTTTTGGGCCCAGACTGTGCCGTCTCGGTACCTAGTGCTTCGTGCTATATGTTGAAATCGGAAAGTGTGCCATGTCCTGCTTTGTTCGTTTTCCTGAGGATTCCTTTGCCTATTCAGGGTCTCCTGTTGCTGGCTAGAAACTTTAGGATTCCCTCTTCTGTCTCTGTGGGAAACATTGCTGCAACTTTGACTGGGATTGCATGGAATCGAGAGATTCCTTTCTCTGGTATGGACGTTTCAAGTGTGTTAATGCTTCCATTCCTAGAACCTGGAATCTCCTTCTTTCTCCTTGTGTCTACTTGAATTTCTTTCCCTCAATTTGTTACTTTTCAATTGACATGGCTTTCACCTGTTTTGCTAAGGTTCTTCATAGAGATCTTATTCTTCTCACTGGCATGCAGTTTTTTTTTTTTCTTTTCAGATTCAGTGTTTCTATTCTTTGCAACTTTGAATTGGTTTTGTTTTGGCAGAAGTGCATCACTGAGCTCACATCTGCTGGCAATGCTCCTGTATTTGCTGCAGAAGTCTAGCCCTGTCTAAAGTCCCTTCCCATCTGCCTCTACACTACCTCAGACGCCTGCCCCATAATGACTGAGGCAGTGGAGAGGACGATCACCCACTTCATTCCACCCGGCCCACACTGGGACACCAAACCAGAAGTTGCTGACCTCGCCGGTGAACCACCGGCTGGCCCCTTTCATGTTCCATTGGAAACCTGCAGTTGAGTGCAGTGGAACTTGAATGTGCTACTTGAGCCCAATTTTTGCACTGTATAGATTAGGCCACGAAGTTATTCAGGCCCACTGTGATGTCAGAGGATTTGTTGTAATTGTGTCTCTGCTGTCCCGGCAATCTTCATGGACACAGGGTTTCAGAGCCCGCTTGGAGCAGTCTCATATCTCTCCCTTCCCAATTAGCCAAGGTTTGACCTTCACTGCAGTTTTTTGGCTTATGAATATCTCTGAGTTTACAACGTTCAAGCAGAGTCTGTGTAAAGCGTTACATCTTTCACTGTGAATTGTTCAGGTGTGACTTCTGTTCGCCTTCCATTTTCTGTCACCTTTTTTTCTTTTCAACAGTATAATCGTCATGGTCCTTCTCAACTATCTCCCTTAGATATGCTTATCAGTCCAAGTGATTAATTTTGTATATCTTTAATCACCGTATGTTCTCTAGGACGAGATGTGAGTGCTTTCATGATTCTTGGTTGTTGTCTTTGAATTTGCACCAGTCACTGCCAGGACTCTTTGCTATCCTAGCCTAGCTCACACTAAGCACTGAGACCACATGGTCATCTGGGTTGGTTGACATCCTGAGATCAGCAACTCCAAATTCGAGCTGGTCCTGGCAACACCATTCAGGGACAGACTGTTTCTGAGACAAATTAGAGAAATCTGATGAATTCCTCTCTCAGGAAAGAAATTTTTTCTTCTCATTTCTGGATTTTGGATGTTTCGAACTTGATCCCTGAATCCTTGAACTTTCCCTTAGAATGTGTCTTCATAGGGGCTTACTTTAATTCTCTAGAGTGTGCCATTTCTTTGCCTTACATCCTCAGCCCTGGAATGTTTATTTTTCTTGAAATAGACTTGTAATGTTCTAATTTTGAGCCAACTTCCTCACATATGGTGTCAAAACACACAATCAATAATCCTTGTACAGAAAGAGTTAGGGGGAGACAATTTCATTGGAAGCAAAGTGAGCACTCTAGCCTGGGAGGTCAGCCTTCACAAAGGAATGAAGCCCTCTGGAAAAGGGTGCTTTTCAACACACTTGTAGACCGCTTCCAGACAAGGAGACATACCCACAGTGACAGGGCTCCATTCCTTCAAGGCTTCCAAAACATCTCTTGGGACACATAAGCATGTACCCAGTGGAAACCCGTGACACCAGAGTTATGGAAAGTGAGACGGATCTTCAAAGAATGCTAGGGGCCTAGGAAAGGAGGCATCGATTCTTTTCTTCAATGTTTGGAACAGATAATTCTTGACTTTGCCTTATGCTTAAGGCAGAAGGACACTATGTCCATGAAGGGGGTTGCCAGGACCTCCTCGAATTTGGAGTTTCTGATCTCAGGATGTCAAACCAATCCAGATGACCACGTGTTCTCAGTGCTTAGTTTGACCTATGCTAGGATAGCAAAGATTCCTACAATGACCAGTGTAAATTCAAAGACAACAACCAAGAGTCACGAAAGCACTCACACCTCGGACTAGAGAACATACGGTGATTAAAGAAGTACAAAATGACTCACTTGGAATGAAGGAGAATGAACTTATAAACATGTCTAAGGGAGATAGCTGAGAAAGACCATGACGAGTATATTATAGAAAAGAAAAAAAGTCCCAGAAAATGGAAGGCAAACAGAAATCACACCTGGATAATCCACAATGAAAGATGATGTCCGTCTTTAGAGAGACTCTGCTTGAATGTTTGAAAGTCACAGTAATTCACAAGCCAAAAAGCAGCGAAGGTCAAACCTGGGGTAACTGGGAAGGGCGAGTTATAAGACTGCTCCAAGTGGGCTCTGGAACCCTGTGTCCATGAATATTGTTGGGATAGCAGAGACACAATTATGACAAATCCTCTGACATCACAGTGGAACCAAAAAACAACCTGGCCTCATCTACACAGTGCCAGAGATGGGCTCAAGTACCATATTCAAGTCCCACTGCACTCAACTGTAGGTTGCCAATGGAACATGAAAGGGGCCAGCCGGTGGTGCAGCAGTGAGGTCTGCACCTTTTGGGTCAGTGGCCGGGTTTGGGCCGGCTGGTATCCTGGGGGTGAGCCTGCTCACCACTGCTTCAGTTATTCTGGGGCAGACGTCAGAGGTGATGTAGAGAGAGATGAGAGGGCACGTTACATAGTGCCAGACTTAAACAGCAAATACAGGAACATTGCCAGCAGATGTGAGCTTAGTGATGCACTTCTGCCAAAGCAAAATCAGTCAAAATTTACAAAGTATAGAAAACCTGAAACTGGAAGAAAAAACAACAGCTTGCCAGTTAGGCGAACAAGATCTCTGTGAAGAACCGTAGCAAAACAGGTGAAGCTATGTCAATCGAAAACTAGCAAGCGTTTGGTGAAAGATGTTCAAGAAGACACAAGGAGAAAGAAGGAGATTCCAGGATCTAGGAATGGAAGAATTAGCACATTTGAAACGTCCATACCGGAGAAAGGAATCTCTGGATTCCATGCAATCCCACTCAAAGTTGCAGCAATATTTGCCACAGAGATAGAAGAGAGAATCTTAACGTTTCTATGCAGCAACAACAGAGCCTGAATAGGCAGAGGAATCCTCAGGAAAACGAAAAAAGCAGGACGTGTCACACTTTCTGATTTCAACATATAGGACGAAGCGCTAGGTAACGAAACGGCACAGTCTGGGCCCAAAAACACGCACACAGACCCATGCAACAGAATCGAGAACCCAGAGCCCAACTCAAACGTGCATGGACAGCCCATTTTCTACCAGGGAGCCAAGAGAAGACAGTTGAGAAGGGAGAGTCTGTACAATAAACGGTGCTGGGAAGCCTGCACATCCACACGGAACACAACGAGAGAAGACCATGATGTTACACCTGGCACACACACCATGTGAAATGGATTGAAGCCCTTAATGGCAGACTTGAAACTGTGAAACTTGTAGCAGAAGACCTAGGCAGAATGCTCTATTCCATCTGTCTGAGCCACCTATTTGGAAGAAGCATGTCTGACTGGGCACGGGAAACAACGGAAACAAGAAACAAACGGGACCACATCAAATGCACAAGCTTCTGCCCACTCAAGGAAACCATCGACTCAATGCAAAGACAGCACAACACCTGGGAGAGGAAGTTTGCAAACCACAAATCGGACAAGGGGTGAAAAGCCCAAAGATACAATGAACTCGCACGTTTCCACAAGAAAAAAAACAACAAGCCAATGAAAACCTGGTCAAAAGATGGAAACAGAGATTTCTCCGAAGAAGATCAAAAGAGGGGTAACAGGTGCATGAAAACTTGTTCACCATCATTGAGTCTCAGGAAAATGAAAATCCAAACTGCAAGGACATAGCAGCTCACTGTGGTCAGAATGGCTATAAGGAAGCAGACAGGAAACAACAAGTGTCAGAGAGGAGGTGCAGAGTAGGGAAGCCTCTTGCACTGCTGCTGGGAGTGTAAAACAGTGCAGCCAGTATGCCAAGTGGTGTGTAACTGTCTCTGAAATTTAAGAATCCATGTCCCATATGATCCCGCTATTCCTCTCAGGCGTGTTTATCCAAAGAACTCGGAAACACTACCACATAAAGACATGTGCACAGCTGATTTCACCACAGCCTTACTCCCACTATCCAAGACTTCTAAGCCGCACTGGTGCCCAGCAAGGGACGAATGCAAAAGGAAGATGGGCTCTAGCCACACAATGTCATACCACTCAGCCGGAACAAAGGAGGCAATCCAGCCATTTGTGACCACCAGAATTGCTGTGAGGGTTTTAGGGGAAGTGAAACAAGCTCCAGGGACAATGTCAAATACCGTAAGATCTCACTTACAAGTAGAAGAAAAAGAAAGCAATAACCAATATGTGGCACGGGATATTTGTGCCTTCCCAGAGGCAAAGCAGTGCGGTGGAGAAGGGTGAAAGATATGATTAGGCACAAGTATGGGGTGAGGGTTTGCAATTCGGCTTACAATGGTGAAGATGATTTAACCTACACAGAAGTCTAAATCGATGAGGATTTAAATCTGGAAGATATAGGATGTTCTAATGCACTGTTACGGCAATAAATTCACCTAAAATCGCAAATCCAAAAAGGTTTCCAGAATGACGGCATAAAGCCCTGGGGACTGAAAGAGATAGGAGAAGGTGAACTTCCAAGCATAGAAAATCACCTCCAAATGCGTACTGATGCTACAGAAAGGTAGACCGTTCCAAATAGATGAAGAGGAATACTACCAAGAGAAGATGATCAGTCCTAAACCCATGAACGACGGGAAAAGGTTACCGTCCAGGATGTTACAACTAATCACCTTCATGACTAATCCAAAAAGGCCCACGTCTTCCCCCTTCAGGCAAAAGGTTGGTCCAACAGGAGAATTCATGGCTGGCCCTGTGGTGGAGCGTGTAAGTGCCCACGTTCCGCTTGTGTGGCCTGGGCCTCACTCCTTCACATCACGGGTGCCGATCACATTAGCAGTGTTAGGAAATATAGATTTCATGGTACGGTCCAGACAGGGATCATATATAAGTAGCAATTGTGAGGATATGTTATCAATACACACCAGAAAAAGAAACATGAGAATATTACAATCTATGAACGCATCTGGTACACTTCCCCAAAGGAAGAAGGGAGGAAAACATGTGACCTGCTAAGGAGGAATTGGCAGAGTGCTAGGAGATGACATGATCATTGCGCATCAGAGGATTGCCTGGGCAACTTCAACTTGGGAGGGAGTCCAGGACTTTCTCTGCAAGGTCCTCCCACTTGGCAATCTACACAAGATATAACAGATACAACGCAGGATAATCTTACAGGAAAGAAACCAGTGTCTAGAGAGAATGTGGCAGGCCTTTCAAAGTTCGAGTAGAAAGTCAGAAACCGACAAGAAATCGAGAAAAAGGAAAACTATCCTACCTGGAAAGGGTGAGGAGTCACACTGGCCTGAGATGGCTCTGAAATTCTGTGTGCACGCAGGTTGTCAGGACAACTTCGAATTTTGAGGTTGTTTATGACATCATGGTGCACATGTCCCCCAAGATGGCCGCATGGTTACAGTCTGAGGATTGGCCTAGGCTAGGCCATTAAAGAGAGAGATACCCTGAAACAGCTTTGAAAAACAGAAAGCGGGCACAGAAACTGGAACAGAGAAAACAGATCTGATTCAAGGGATAAGAAAGGAATCCTTGGCAAGAAGCGAGAATAAAGGGACAAGCTCTGAGAGTAAAACATTGTCATCTATTCAAGTCTATGGGGAGGCCATGCCGATTCAAGCTTGCAACTTGATTGGAAACAAGAGGCCAGACTGGGCCTTTTGAGACCTACAATGTCCTTCTGCCTTAAGCATAATCCAAAGTGAAGAATGATGTCTTGAGCACATTGAAGAGAAGAATCGATGCCTCCTTTCCTATGCCCCTAGCCTACTTCAAAGATCAGTCTCACTTTCCATAGCTCTGGCGTCACGAGGGACCGTTAGGTACATGCTAATGTGTCCCAAGAGATGTCTTGGAAGCCTTGAAGGAATGGAGCCCTGTCATGCTTAGGGTATGTCTGTTTGTTTGGAAGTGCTCCACAAGGGTGCTAAAAATCAGCATTTTCCAGAGGGCTTTGTTTTTTGTGAAGGCTGCCCTCCCAGGCTGGAATCCTCAGTTTGGCTCCAATGACATTCTCTCCCTTCACCTCTTGCCGTAGAAGGATTATTGATTATGTGTTTTGACACCATATGTAAGGACGTTGGCTGAAAATTAGAACATTACAATTCTGTTTCAAGAAAAATAAAGAAGCCAGGGCTGAGGATGTAAGGCAAACAAAGTTCACTCCCTATAGAAATAAAGTAAGCCCGTATCTAGACGGAATCTAGGGGAACGTTCAAGTCTCAGGGGTCAAGTTTGAAACTACCCAAATCCAGAAAACGAGAGAAAAATATCTTTTCTGGAGAGAGGAATTCATCATATTTGTCTAATTTGTCTGGGAAACATTATGTTCATGAAGGGTGTTGCCAGGACCCCCGTGAAATTTGGAGTTTCTGATCTCAGGATGTCAAAAAACCACAGATGACCACTTGGTCTCCGGACTTAGTTTGACCAACGCTAGAATAGCAAAGATTCCTACGAGTGACAAGTGCAAATACAAAGACAACAACCAAGAATCACGAAAGGACTCACACCTCGCCCTAGAGAACATACGGTGACTACAGGAATGCAAAATTAACCACTTGGAATGAAGCAGAACACACTGATAAGCATGTCTAAGGGAGATAGCTGAGAAAGACCATGACGATTATACTATGGAAAAGAAAAAAAAGGTCCCAGAAAATGGGAGACGAACAGAAATCACACCTGAATAATCCACAATGAAAGATGTGCGTCTTTAGACAGACTCTGCTTGAACGTTTGAAAGTTAGAGAAATTCACAAGCCAAAAAACGGCAGTGAATGTCAAACCTGGGCCAACTGGCAAGCATGAGTCATGAGACTGCTCCAAGCGGGCTCTGAAACCCTGTGTCCATGGAGCTTGCTGGGACAGCAGAGACACAATTCTGACAAATCCTCTGACATCACAGTGGACCCGATAAACAACCTGGGCTCATCTATACAGTGCTAGAGTTGGGCTCAAGCAGCACATTCAAGTCCCATTTCACTCAACTGCCGGTGGCCAACGGAACATGAAAGGGGCTGGCCGGTGGTGCAGCTGTGAGATCTGCACCTTCTGGGTCGGTGTCACCTGGTGGTCCGGTTGGAATCATGTGGGTGAGCCCCCTGACCACTGCTTCAGTAATTGTAGGGCAGGAATCCGAGGTATTGTAGAGGTAGATGGGAAAGGACTTCAGACAGGGCCAGACTTCCACAGCAAATACAGGAGCATTGCCAGCAGATGTGAGCTCAATGATGCACTTATGCCAAAACAAAACCAGTTAAAAGTTGCAAAGAATAGAAAAACTGAAGATAAAAAAAAGAAAAAAATACAGCTTGCCAGTACGAAGAATAACATCTCTATGAAGAACCTTAGAAAAACAGGTGAAAGCTATGTTAATTCAAAAACTAGCAAATGTTTGGGGAAAGAAATTCAAGAAGACACAAGGAGAAAGAAGGATATTCCAGGATCTAGGAATGGAAGAATTAACACACATGAAACGCCCATACCTGAGTAAAGGAATCTCTGGGTTGCATGCAATCCCAGTCAAAGTTGCAGCAATACTTGCCACAGAGATAGAAGAGAGAATCCTAATGTTTCTAGCCAGCAACAAGAGACCCTGAATAGGCAAAGGAATCCTCAGGAAAACGAAAAGCAGGACGTGTCACACTTTCTGATTTCAACATATAGGACGAAGCGCTAGGTAACGAAACGGCACAGTCTGGGCCCAAAAACACGCACACAGACCCATGCAACAGAATCGAGAACCCAGAGCCCAACTCAAACGTGCATGGACAGCCCCTTTTCGAGCAGGGAGCCAAGAAGAGACAGAGGAGAGAGGAGAGTCTCTACAATAAATGGTGCTGGGAAGGCTACACAGCCACATGGAATACAATGAGAGTAGACCATGATGTTACACCTGGCACACACACCACCTCGAAATAGATTAAAGCCTTGAATGGCAGACTTGAAACTGTGAACCTTGTAGGAGAAGACCTAGGCAGAGAGCTCTTTGCCATCAGTCTGAGACGCCTATATGGAAGAAGCATGTCTGACTGGGCAAGGGCAACAAAGGAATCATGAAACAAACGGGACCACATCAAATGCACACACTTCTGCCCAGTCAAGGAAACCTTCCACTCAATGCGAAGACAACACAACAACTGGGAGAGGATGTTTGCAAACCACACATCAGACACGGGGTGGAAAGCCCTAAGATACAATCAACTCGCACGTCTCCACTAGAAAAAAACAAGAAGCCAATGAAAACCTGGGTAAAAGATGGAAACAGAGATTTCTCCCAAGAAGATCGAAAGAGGGCCAGGAGGTGCATGAAAACTTGCTCACCATCATTAAATCTCAGGCCATGCAAATCCAAACTGGAATGACAAAGCAGCTCACTGTGCTGAGAATGGTTATAAGGAACCAGAAGGAAAACAGCAAGTGTCAGAGGGGAGATGGCAGAAGGGAAGTCTCCTGTACTGCCGGTGGGAGTGTAATCCGGTGCAGCCACTACGCCAAGAGGTGTGGTGCTGCCTCAGAAGTTTAAGAATAGATGTGACATATGATCCAGCTATTCCTCTGCGGCCTGTTTATCCTAAGAAGTCGGAAACACTACAGCATAAAGACATGTGCACCGCTGGGTTCAGCATAGCCTGACTCATGCTATCCAAGACTAGGTATCTGCCCTGGTGCCCAGCAAGGGACGAAGGCAGAAGGAAGATGGGCTATAGCCACACAATGGCATACCACTCAACCAGAACAAAAGATGCAATCCAGCCATTTGTGATCACCTGTATAGCTGTGAGGGTTTTCGGGGAAGCGAAAGAAGCCCCAGGGAGAATGTCAGATACCATAGGATCTCACTTAAAAGGAGAAGAAAAAGCAAGCAGTAACCAACAGGTGACAGGGGACATTTGATTGGACATTCCCAGAGACAAAGCGGGGTGGTGTGGGAGGGTGAAAGAGATGATAAGGCACAAGATTGCAGTTAGGGCCTGCCATTAGGCTTATGCCACTGAAGATGATGTAACCTACACAGAAGTCTAAATAGATGAGGATGCAAATCTGAAAGATATAGGATGTTCTAATGCAGGGTTATGGCAATAAACTCACCTAAAATCAAAAATCCAAAAAGAGGTCCAGAATGACGGCATAAAGCTTTGGAGGCTGAAGAGATTAGAGAAGGAGAACTTCCAAGGATGGAAAATCACCTCAAAATGCTTACTGATGCTACAGAAAGTTAGGTCATTAAAAACAGTTGAAGAGGAATACTACCGAGAGAACATGATCAGTCCTAAAACCATGAACCAAGTGAAAATGTTAACGTCCATGCTGTTACTACTAATCACCTTCAGGACTAATCAAAACAGGCCAAGGACTTCCGAAGTTTAGGCAAAAGGTTGGTCCAAAAGAACAATTCAGGGCCAGCCCTGTGGTGGATTGGGTAAGTGCCCACATTCCCCTTGGGCCCCGGGCCTCACTGTTTCACATCACGGGTGCAGATCACATTAGCAGTGTTAGGAAATATAGATTTCATGGTACGGTGCGGACAGGGATCATAAAATAAGTACCAATGGTGAGGTTACGTTATCCATACGCACCAGAAAAAGAACCGTGAGGCTTTTACAATCCATGAACGCATCTGGTACACTTCCCCAAAGGAAGGAAGGAAAACATGGGACCTGCCAAGGTGGAATTGGCAGAGTGCTAGGAGATGACACGATCATTGCGCATCAGAGGATTGCCCGGGCAACTTCAACTTGGGAGGGAGTCCAGGACTTTCTCTGGGGAACGTCCACCCACTTGGCCATCTACATAAAATGTAAGGGATAAAACCCAGGATAATCTTACAGGAAAGAAACCAGTGTCTAGAGAGAATGTGGCAGGCCTTTCAAAGTTCGAGTAGAAAGTCAGAAACCGACAAGAAATCGAGAAAAAGGAAAACTATCCTACCTGGAAAGGGTGAGGAGTCACACTGGCCTGAGATGGCTCTGAAATTCTGTGTGCACGCAGGTTGTCAGGACAACTTCGAATTTTGAGGTTGTTTATGACATCATGGTGCACATGTCCCCCAAGATGGCCGCATGGTTACAGTCTGAGGATTGGCCTAGGCTAGGCCATTAAAGAGAGAGATACCCTGAAACAGCTTTGAAAAACAGAAAGCGGGCACAGAAACTGGAACAGAGAAAACAGATCTGATTCAAGGGATAAGAAAGGAATCCTTGGCAAGAAGCGAGAATAAAGGGACAAGCTCTGAGAGTAAAACATTGTCATCTATTCAAGTCTATGGGGAGGCCATGCTGATTCAAGCTTGCAACTTGATTGGAAACAAGAGGCCAGACTGGGCCTTTTGAGACCTACAATGTCCTTCTGCCTTAAGCATAATCCAAAGTGAAGAATGATGTCTTGAGCACATTGAAGAGAAGAATCGATGCCTCCTTTCCTATGCCCCTAGCCTACTTCAAAGATCAGTCTCACTTTCCATAGCTCTGGCGTCACGAGGGACCGTTAGGTACATGCTAATGTGTCCCAAGAGATGTCTTGGAAGCCTTGAAGGAATGGAGCCCTGTCATGCTTAGGGTATGTCTGTTTGTTTGGAAGTGCTCCACAAGGGTGCTAAAAATCAGCATTTTCCAGAGGGCATTGTTTTTTGTGAAGGCTGCCCTCCCAGGCTGGAATCCTCAGTTTGGCTCCAATGACATTCTCTCCCTTCACCTCTTGCCGTAGAAGGATTATTGATTATGTGTTTTGACACCATATGTAAGGACGTTGGCTGAAAATTAGAACATTACAATTCTGTTTCAAGAAAAATAAAGAAGCCAGGGCTGAGGATGTAAGGCAAACAAAGTTCACTCCCTATAGAAATAAAGTAAGCCCGTATCTAGACGGAATCTAGGGGAACGTTCAAGTCTCAGGGGTCAAGTTTGAAACTACCCAAATCCAGAAAACGAGAGAAAAATATCTTTTCTGGAGAGAGGAATTCATCATATTTGTCTAATTTGTCTGGGAAACATTATGTTCATGAAGGGTGTTGCCAGGACCCCCGTGAAATTTGGAGTTTCTGATCTCAGGATGTCAAAAAACCACAGATGACCACTTGGTCTCCGGACTTAGTTTGACCAACGCTAGAATAGCAAAGATTCCTACGAGTGACAAGTGCAAATACAAAGACAACAACCAAGAATCACGAAAGGACTCACACCTCGCCCTAGAGAACATACGGTGACTACAGGAATGCAAAATTAACCACTTGGAATGAAGCAGAACACACTGATAAGCATGTCTAAGGGAGATAGCTGAGAAAGACCATGACGACTATACTATGGAAAAGAAAAAAAAGGTCCCAGAAAATGGGAGACGAACAGAAATCACACCTGAATAATCCACAATGAAAGATGTGCGTCTTTAGACAGACTCTGCTTGAACGTTTGAAAGTTAGAGAAATTCACAAGCCAAAAAACGGCAGTGAATGTCAAACCTGGGCCAACTGGCAAGCATGAGTCATGAGACTGCTCCAAGCGGGCTCTGAAACCCTGTGTCCATGGAGCTTGCTGGGACAGCAGAGACACAATTCTGACAAATCCTCTGACATCACAGTGGACCCGATAAACAACCTGGGCTCATCTATACAGTGCTAGAGTTGGGCTCAAGCAGCACATTCAAGTCCCATTTCACTCAACTGCCGGTGGCCAACGGAACATGAAAGGGGCTGGCCGGTGGTGCAGCTGTGAGATCTGCACCTTCTGGGTCGGTGTCACCTGGTGGTCCGGTTGGAATCATGTGGGTGAGCCCCCTGACCACTGCTTCAGTAATTGTAGGGCAGGAATCCGAGGTATTGTAGAGGTAGATGGGAAAGGACTTCAGACAGGGCCAGACTTCCACAGCAAATACAGGAGCATTGCCAGCAGATGTGAGCTTAATGATGCACTTATGCCAAAACAAAACCAGTTAAAAGTTGCAAAGAATAGAAAAACTGAAGATAAAAAAAAGAAAAAAATACAGCTTGCCAGTACGAAGAATAACATCTCTATGAAGAACCTTAGAAAAACAGGTGAAAGCTATGTTAATTCAAAAACTAGCAAACGTTTGGGGAAAGAAATTCAAGAAGACACAAGGAGAAAGAAGGATATTCCAGGATCTAGGAATGGAAGAATTAACACACATGAAACGCCCATACCTGAGTAAAGGAATCTCTGGGTTGCATGCAATCCCAGTCAAAGTTGCAGCAATACTTGCCACAGAGATAGAAGAGAGAATCCTAATGTTTCTAGCCAGCAACAAGAGACCCTGAATAGGCAAAGGAATCCTCAGGAAAACGAAAAGCAGGACGTGTCACACTTTCTGATTTCAACATATAGGACGAAGCGCTAGGTAACGAAACGGCACAGTCTGGGCCCAAAAACACGCACACAGACCCATGCAACAGAATCGAGAACCCAGAGCCCAACTCAAACGTGCATGGACAGCCCCTTTTCGAGCAGGGAGCCAAGAAGAGACAGAGGAGAGAGGAGAGTCTCTACAATAAATGGTGCTGGGAAGGCTACACAGCCACATGGAATACAATGAGAGTAGACCATGATGTTACACCTGGCACACACACCACCTCGAAATAGATTAAAGCCTTGAATGGCAGACTTGAAACTGTGAACCTTGTAGGAGAAGACCTAGGCAGAGAGCTCTTTGCCATCAGTCTGAGACGCCTATATGGAAGAAGCATGTCTGACTGGGCAAGGGCAACAAAGGAATCATGAAACAAACGGGACCACATCAAATGCACACACTTCTGCCCAGTCAAGGAAACCTTCCACTCAATGCGAAGACAACACAACAACTGGGAGAGGATGTTTGCAAACCACACATCAGACACGGGGTGGAAAGCCCTAAGATACAATCAGCTCGCACGTCTCCACTAGAAAAAAACAAGAAGCCAATGAAAACCTGGGTAAAAGATGGAAACAGAGATTTCTCCCAAGAAGATCGAAAGAGGGCCAGGAGGTGCATGAAAACTTGCTCACCATCATTAAATCTCAGGCCATGCAAATCCAAACTGGAATGACAAAGCAGCTCACTGTGCTGAGAATGGTTATAAGGAACCAGAAGGAAAACAGCAAGTGTCAGAGGGGAGATGGCAGAAGGGAAGTCTCCTGTACTGCCGGTGGGAGTGTAATCCGGTGCAGCCACTACGCCAAGAGGTGTGGTGCTGCCTCAGAAGTTTAAGAATAGATGTGACATATGATCCAGCTATTCCTCTGCGGCCTGTTTATCCTAAGAAGTCGGAAACACTACAGCATAAAGACATGTGCACCGCTGGGTTCAGCATAGCCTGACTCATGCTATCCAAGACTAGGTATCTGCCCTGGTGCCCAGCAAGGGACGAAGGCAGAAGGAAGATGGGCTATAGCCACACAATGGCATACCACTCAACCAGAACAAAAGATGCAATCCAGCCATTTGTGATCACCTGTATAGCTGTGAGGGTTTTCGGGGAAGCGAAAGAAGCCCCAGGGAGAATGTCAGATACCATAGGATCTCACTTAAAAGGAGAAGAAAAAGCAAGCAGTAACCAACAGGTGACAGGGGACATTTGATTGGACATTCCCAGAGACAAAGCGGGGTGGTGTGGGAGGGTGAAAGAGATGATAAGGCACAAGATTGCAGTTAGGGCCTGCCATTAGGCTTATGCCACTGAAGATGATGTAACCTACACAGAAGTCTAAATAGATGAGGATGCAAATCTGAAAGATATAGGATGTTCTAATGCAGGGTTATGGCAATAAACTCACCTAAAATCAAAAATCCAAAAAGAGGTCCAGAATGACGGCATAAAGCTTTGGAGGCTGAAGAGATTAGAGAAGGAGAACTTCCAAGGATGGAAAATCACCTCAAAATGCTTACTGATGCTACAGAAAGTTAGGTCATTAAAAACAGTTGAAGAGGAATACTACCGAGAGAACATGATCAGTCCTAAAACCATGAACCAAGTGAAAATGTTAACGTCCATGCTGTTACTACTAATCACCTTCAGGACTAATCAAAACAGGCCAAGGACTTCCGAAGTTTAGGCAAAAGGTTGGTCCAAAAGAACAATTCAGGGCCAGCCCTGTGGTGGATTGGGTAAGTGCCCACATTCCCCTTGGGCCCCGGGCCTCACTGTTTCACATCACGGGTGCAGATCACATTAGCAGTGTTAGGAAATATAGATTTCATGGTACGGTGCGGACAGGGATCATAAAATAAGTACCAATGGTGAGGTTACGTTATCCATACGCACCAGAAAAAGAACCGTGAGGCTTTTACAATCCATGAACGCATCTGGTACACTTCCCCAAAGGAAGGAAGGAAAACATGGGACCTGCCAAGGTGGAATTGGCAGAGTGCTAGGAGATGACACGATCATTGCGCATCAGAGGATTGCCCGGGCAACTTCAACTTGGGAGGGAGTCCAGGACTTTCTCTGGGGAACGTCCACCCACTTGGCCATCTACATAAAATGTAAGGGATAAAACCCAGGATAATCTTACAGGAAAGAAACCAGTGTCTAGAGAGAACGTGGCAGGCCTTTCAAAGTTCGAGTAGAAAGTCAGAAACCGACAAGAAATCGAGAAAAAGGAAAACTATCCTACCTGGAAAGGGTGAGGAGTCACACTGGCCTGAGATGGCTCTGAAATTCTGTGTGCACGCAGGTTGTCAGGACAACTTCGAATTTTGAGGTTGTTTATGACATCATGGTGCACATGTCCCCCAAGATGGCCGCATGGTTACAGTCTGAGGATTGGCCTAGGCTAGGCCATTAAAGAGAGAGATACCCTGAAACAGCTTTGAAAAACAGAAAGCGGGCACAGAAACTGGAACAGAGAAAACAGATCTGATTCAAGGGATAAGAAAGGAATCCTTGGCAAGAAGCGAGAATAAAGGGACAAGCTCTGAGAGTAAAACATTGTCATCTATTCAAGTCTATGGGGAGGCCATGCCGATTCAAGCTTGCAACTTGATTGGAAACAAGAGGCCAGACTGGGCCTTTTGAGACCTACAATGTCCTTCTGCCTTAAGCATAATCCAAAGTGAAGAATGATGTCTTGAGCACATTGAAGAGAAGAATCGATGCCTCCTTTCCTATGCCCCTAGCCTACTTCAAAGATCAGTCTCACTTTCCATAGCTCTGGCGTCACGAGGGACCGTTAGGTACATGCTAATGTGTCCCAAGAGATGTCTTGGAAGCCTTGAAGGAATGGAGCCCTGTCATGCTTAGGGTATGTCTGTTTGTTTGGAAGTGCTCCACAAGGGTGCTAAAAATCAGCATTTTCCAGAGGGCTTTGTTTTTTGTGAAGGCTGCCCTCCCAGGCTGGAATCCTCAGTTTGGCTCCAATGACATTCTCTCCCTTCACCTCTTGCCGTAGAAGGATTATTGATTATGTGTTTTGACACCATATGTAAGGACGTTGGCTGAAAATTAGAACATTACAATTCTGTTTCAAGAAAAATAAAGAAGCCAGGGCTGAGGATGTAAGGCAAACAAAGTTCACTCCCTATAGAAATAAAGTAAGCCCGTATCTAGACGGAATCTAGGGGAACGTTCAAGTCTCAGGGGTCAAGTTTGAAACTACCCAAATCCAGAAAACGAGAGAAAAATATCTTTTCTGGAGAGAGGAATTCATCATATTTGTCTAATTTGTCTGGGAAACATTATGTTCATGAAGGGTGTTGCCAGGACCCCCGTGAAATTTGGAGTTTCTGATCTCAGGATGTCAAAAAACCACAGATGACCACTTGGTCTCCGGACTTAGTTTGACCAACGCTAGAATAGCAAAGATTCCTACGAGTGACAAGTGCAAATACAAAGACAACAACCAAGAATCACGAAAGGACTCACACCTCGCCCTAGAGAACATACGGTGACTACAGGAATGCAAAATTAACCACTTGGAATGAAGCAGAACACACTGATAAGCATGTCTAAGGGAGATAGCTGAGAAAGACCATGACGATTATACTATGGAAAAGAAAAAAAAGGTCCCAGAAAATGGGAGACGAACAGAAATCACACCTGAATAATCCACAATGAAAGATGTGCGTCTTTAGACAGACTCTGCTTGAACGTTTGAAAGTTAGAGAAATTCACAAGCCAAAAAACGGCAGTGAATGTCAAACCTGGGCCAACTGGCAAGCATGAGTCATGAGACTGCTCCAAGCGGGCTCTGAAACCCTGTGTCCATGGAGCTTGCTGGGACAGCAGAGACACAATTCTGACAAATCCTCTGACATCACAGTGGACCCGATAAACAACCTGGGCTCATCTATACAGTGCTAGAGTTGGGCTCAAGCAGCACATTCAAGTCCCATTTCACTCAACTGCCGGTGGCCAACGGAACATGAAAGGGGCTGGCCGGTGGTGCAGCTGTGAGATCTGCACCTTCTGGGTCGGTGTCACCTGGTGGTCCGGTTGGAATCATGTGGGTGAGCCCCCTGACCACTGCTTCAGTAATTGTAGGGCAGGAATCCGAGGTATTGTAGAGGTAGATGGGAAAGGACTTCAGACAGGGCCAGACTTCCACAGCAAATACAGGAGCATTGCCAGCAGATGTGAGCTTAATGATGCACTTATGCCAAAACAAAACCAGTTAAAAGTTGCAAAGAATAGAAAAACTGAAGATAAAAAAAAGAAAAAAATACAGCTTGCCAGTACGAAGAATAACATCTCTATGAAGAACCTTAGAAAAACAGGTGAAAGCTATGTTAATTCAAAAACTAGCAAACGTTTGGGGAAAGAAATTCAAGAAGACACAAGGAGAAAGAAGGATATTCCAGGATCTAGGAATGGAAGAATTAACACACATGAAACGCCCATACCTGAGTAAAGGAATCTCTGGGTTGCATGCAATCCCAGTCAAAGTTGCAGCAATACTTGCCACAGAGATAGAAGAGAGAATCCTAATGTTTCTAGCCAGCAACAAGAGACCCTGAATAGGCAAAGGAATCCTCAGGAAAACGAAAAGCAGGACGTGTCACACTTTCTGATTTCAACATATAGGACGAAGCGCTAGGTAACGAAACGGCACAGTCTGGGCCCAAAAACACGCACACAGACCCATGCAACAGAATCGAGAACCCAGAGCCCAACTCAAACGTGCATGGACAGCCCCTTTTCGAGCAGGGAGCCAAGAAGAGACAGAGGAGAGAGGAGAGTCTCTACAATAAATGGTGCTGGGAAGGCTACACAGCCACATGGAATACAATGAGAGTAGACCATGATGTTACACCTGGCACACACACCACCTCGAAATAGATTAAAGCCTTGAATGGCAGACTTGAAACTGTGAACCTTGTAGGAGAAGACCTAGGCAGAGAGCTCTTTGCCATCAGTCTGAGACGCCTATATGGAAGAAGCATGTCTGACTGGGCAAGGGCAACAAAGGAATCATGAAACAAACGGGACCACATCAAATGCACACACTTCTGCCCAGTCAAGGAAACCTTCCACTCAATGCGAAGACAACACAACAACTGGGAGAGGATGTTTGCAAACCACACATCAGACACGGGGTGGAAAGCCCTAAGATACAATCAACTCGCACGTCTCCACTAGAAAAAAACAAGAAGCCAATGAAAACCTGGGTAAAAGATGGAAACAGAGATTTCTCCCAAGAAGATCGAAAGAGGGCCAGGAGGTGCATGAAAACTTGCTCACCATCATTAAATCTCAGGCCATGCAAATCCAAACTGGAATGACAAAGCAGCTCACTGTGCTGAGAATGGTTATAAGGAACCAGAAGGAAAACAGCAAGTGTCAGAGGGGAGATGGCAGAAGGGAAGTCTCCTGTACTGCCGGTGGGAGTGTAATCCGGTGCAGCCACTACGCCAAGAGGTGTGGTGCTGCCTCAGAAGTTTAAGAATAGATGTGACATATGATCCAGCTATTCCTCTGCGGCCTGTTTATCCTAAGAAGTCGGAAACACTACAGCATAAAGACATGTGCACCGCTGGGTTCAGCATAGCCTGACTCATGCTATCCAAGACTAGGTATCTGCCCTGGTGCCCAGCAAGGGACGAAGGCAGAAGGAAGATGGGCTATAGCCACACAATGGCATACCACTCAACCAGAACAAAAGATGCAATCCAGCCATTTGTGATCACCTGTATAGCTGTGAGGGTTTTCGGGGAAGCGAAAGAAGCCCCAGGGAGAATGTCAGATACCATAGGATCTCACTTAAAAGGAGAAGAAAAAGCAAGCAGTAACCAACAGGTGACAGGGGACATTTGATTGGACATTCCCAGAGACAAAGCGGGGTGGTGTGGGAGGGTGAAAGAGATGATAAGGCACAAGATTGCAGTTAGGGCCTGCCATTAGGCTTATGCCACTGAAGATGATGTAACCTACACAGAAGTCTAAATAGATGAGGATGCAAATCTGAAAGATATAGGATGTTCTAATGCAGGGTTATGGCAATAAACTCACCTAAAATCAAAAATCCAAAAAGAGGTCCAGAATGACGGCATAAAGCTTTGGAGGCTGAAGAGATTAGAGAAGGAGAACTTCCAAGGATGGAAAATCACCTCAAAATGCTTACTGATGCTACAGAAAGTTAGGTCATTAAAAACAGTTGAAGAGGAATACTACCGAGAGAACATGATCAGTCCTAAAACCATGAACCAAGTGAAAATGTTAACGTCCATGCTGTTACTACTAATCACCTTCAGGACTAATCAAAACAGGCCAAGGACTTCCGAAGTTTAGGCAAAAGGTTGGTCCAAAAGAACAATTCAGGGCCAGCCCTGTGGTGGATTGGGTAAGTGCCCACATTCCCCTTGGGCCCCGGGCCTCACTGTTTCACATCACGGGTGCAGATCACATTAGCAGTGTTAGGAAATATAGATTTCATGGTACGGTGCGGACAGGGATCATAAAATAAGTACCAATGGTGAGGTTACGTTATCCATACGCACCAGAAAAAGAACCGTGAGGCTTTTACAATCCATGAACGCATCTGGTACACTTCCCCAAAGGAAGGAAGGAAAACATGGGACCTGCCAAGGTGGAATTGGCAGAGTGCTAGGAGATGACACGATCATTGCGCATCAGAGGATTGCCCGGGCAACTTCAACTTGGGAGGGAGTCCAGGACTTTCTCTGGGGAACGTCCACCCACTTGGCCATCTACATAAAATGTAAGGGATAAAACCCAGGATAATCTTACAGGAAAGAAACCAGTGTCTAGAGAGAATGTGGCAGGCCTTTCAAAGTTCGAGTAGAAAGTCAGAAACCGACAAGAAATCGAGAAAAAGGAAAACTATCCTACCTGGAAAGGGTGAGGAGTCACACTGGCCTGAGATGGCTCTGAAATTCTGTGTGCACGCAGGTTGTCAGGACAACTTCGAATTTTGAGGTTGTTTATGACATCATGGTGCACATGTCCCCCAAGATGGCCGCATGGTTACAGTCTGAGGATTGGCCTAGGCTAGGCCATTAAAGAGAGAGATACCCTGAAACAGCTTTGAAAAACAGAAAGCGGGCACAGAAACTGGAACAGAGAAAACAGATCTGATTCAAGGGATAAGAAAGGAATCCTTGGCAAGAAGCGAGAATAAAGGGACAAGCTCTGAGAGTAAAACATTGTCATCTATTCAAGTCTATGGGGAGGCCATGCTGATTCAAGCTTGCAACTTGATTGGAAACAAGAGGCCAGACTGGGCCTTTTGAGACCTACAATGTCCTTCTGCCTTAAGCATAATCCAAAGTGAAGAATGATGTCTTGAGCACATTGAAGAGAAGAATCGATGCCTCCTTTCCTATGCCCCTAGCCTACTTCAAAGATCAGTCTCACTTTCCATAGCTCTGGCGTCACGAGGGACCGTTAGGTACATGCTAATGTGTCCCAAGAGATGTCTTGGAAGCCTTGAAGGAATGGAGCCCTGTCATGCTTAGGGTATGTCTGTTTGTTTGGAAGTGCTCCACAAGGGTGCTAAAAATCAGCATTTTCCAGAGGGCATTGTTTTTTGTGAAGGCTGCCCTCCCAGGCTGGAATCCTCAGTTTGGCTCCAATGACATTCTCTCCCTTCACCTCTTGCCGTAGAAGGATTATTGATTATGTGTTTTGACACCATATGTAAGGACGTTGGCTGAAAATTAGAACATTACAATTCTGTTTCAAGAAAAATAAAGAAGCCAGGGCTGAGGATGTAAGGCAAACAAAGTTCACTCCCTATAGAAATAAAGTAAGCCCGTATCTAGACGGAATCTAGGGGAACGTTCAAGTCTCAGGGGTCAAGTTTGAAACTACCCAAATCCAGAAAACGAGAGAAAAATATCTTTTCTGGAGAGAGGAATTCATCATATTTGTCTAATTTGTCTGGGAAACATTATGTTCATGAAGGGTGTTGCCAGGACCCCCGTGAAATTTGGAGTTTCTGATCTCAGGATGTCAAAAAACCACAGATGACCACTTGGTCTCCGGACTTAGTTTGACCAACGCTAGAATAGCAAAGATTCCTACGAGTGACAAGTGCAAATACAAAGACAACAACCAAGAATCACGAAAGGACTCACACCTCGCCCTAGAGAACATACGGTGACTACAGGAATGCAAAATTAACCACTTGGAATGAAGCAGAACACACTGATAAGCATGTCTAAGGGAGATAGCTGAGAAAGACCATGACGACTATACTATGGAAAAGAAAAAAAAGGTCCCAGAAAATGGGAGACGAACAGAAATCACACCTGAATAATCCACAATGAAAGATGTGCGTCTTTAGACAGACTCTGCTTGAACGTTTGAAAGTTAGAGAAATTCACAAGCCAAAAAACGGCAGTGAATGTCAAACCTGGGCCAACTGGCAAGCATGAGTCATGAGACTGCTCCAAGCGGGCTCTGAAACCCTGTGTCCATGGAGCTTGCTGGGACAGCAGAGACACAATTCTGACAAATCCTCTGACATCACAGTGGACCCGATAAACAACCTGGGCTCATCTATACAGTGCTAGAGTTGGGCTCAAGCAGCACATTCAAGTCCCATTTCACTCAACTGCCGGTGGCCAACGGAACATGAAAGGGGCTGGCCGGTGGTGCAGCTGTGAGATCTGCACCTTCTGGGTCGGTGTC
Source organism: Equus asinus (assembly GCF_041296235.1). Lineage (NCBI taxonomy): Eukaryota > Metazoa > Chordata > Mammalia > Perissodactyla > Equidae > Equus > Equus asinus. Next base: position 5,273,138 of record NC_091814.1, on the reverse strand, counting down.
ACCTGGTGGTCCGGTTGGAATCATGTGGGTGAGCCCCCTGACCACTGCTTCAGTAATTGTAGGGCAGGAATCCGAGGTATTGTAGAGGTAGATGGGAAAGGACTTCAGACAGGGCCAGACTTCCACAGCAAATACAGGAGCATTGCCAGCAGATGTGAGCTTAATGATGCACTTATGCCAAAACAAAACCAGTTAAAAGTTGCAAAGAATAGAAAAACTGAAGATAAAAAAAAGAAAAAAATACAGCTTGCCAGTACGAAGAATAACATCTCTATGAAGAACCTTAGAAAAACAGGTGAAAGCTATGTTAATTCAAAAACTAGCAAACGTTTGGGGAAAGAAATTCAAGAAGACACAAGGAGAAAGAAGGATATTCCAGGATCTAGGAATGGAAGAATTAACACACATGAAACGCCCATACCTGAGTAAAGGAATCTCTGGGTTGCATGCAATCCCAGTCAAAGTTGCAGCAATACTTGCCACAGAGATAGAAGAGAGAATCCTAATGTTTCTAGCCAGCAACAAGAGACCCTGAATAGGCAAAGGAATCCTCAGGAAAACGAAAAGCAGGACGTGTCACACTTTCTGATTTCAACATATAGGACGAAGCGCTAGGTAACGAAACGGCACAGTCTGGGCCCAAAAACACGCACACAGACCCATGCAACAGAATCGAGAACCCAGAGCCCAACTCAAACGTGCATGGACAGCCCCTTTTCGAGCAGGGAGCCAAGAAGAGACAGAGGAGAGAGGAGAGTCTCTACAATAAATGGTGCTGGGAAGGCTACACAGCCACATGGAATACAATGAGAGTAGACCATGATGTTACACCTGGCACACACACCACCTCGAAATAGATTAAAGCCTTGAATGGCAGACTTGAAACTGTGAACCTTGTAGGAGAAGACCTAGGCAGAGAGCTCTTTGCCATCAGTCTGAGACGCCTATATGGAAGAAGCATGTCTGACTGGGCAAGGGCAACAAAGGAATCATGAAACAAACGGGACCACATCAAATGCACACACTTCTGCCCAGTCAAGGAAACCTTCCACTCAATGCGAAGACAACACAACAACTGGGAGAGGATGTTTGCAAACCACACATCAGACACGGGGTGGAAAGCCCTAAGATACAATCAACTCGCACGTCTCCACTAGAAAAAAACAAGAAGCCAATGAAAACCTGGGTAAAAGATGGAAACAGAGATTTCTCCCAAGAAGATCGAAAGAGGGCCAGGAGGTGCATGAAAACTTGCTCACCATCATTAAATCTCAGGCCATGCAAATCCAAACTGGAATGACAAAGCAGCTCACTGTGCTGAGAATGGTTATAAGGAACCAGAAGGAAAACAGCAAGTGTCAGAGGGGAGATGGCAGAAGGGAAGTCTCCTGTACTGCCGGTGGGAGTGTAATCCGGTGCAGCCACTACGCCAAGAGGTGTGGTGCTGCCTCAGAAGTTTAAGAATAGATGTGACATATGATCCAGCTATTCCTCTGCGGCCTGTTTATCCTAAGAAGTCGGAAACACTACAGCATAAAGACATGTGCACCGCTGGGTTCAGCATAGCCTGACTCATGCTATCCAAGACTAGGTATCTGCCCTGGTGCCCAGCAAGGGACGAAGGCAGAAGGAAGATGGGCTATAGCCACACAATGGCATACCACTCAACCAGAACAAAAGATGCAATCCAGCCATTTGTGATCACCTGTATAGCTGTGAGGGTTTTCGGGGAAGCGAAAGAAGCCCCAGGGAGAATGTCAGATACCATAGGATCTCACTTAAAAGGAGAAGAAAAAGCAAGCAGTAACCAACAGGTGACAGGGGACATTTGATTGGACATTCCCAGAGACAAAGCGGGGTGGTGTGGGAGGGTGAAAGAGATGATAAGGCACAAGATTGCAGTTAGGGCCTGCCATTAGGCTTATGCCACTGAAGATGATGTAACCTACACAGAAGTCTAAATAGATGAGGATGCAAATCTGAAAGATATAGGATGTTCTAATGCAGGGTTATGGCAATAAACTCACCTAAAATCAAAAATCCAAAAAGAGGTCCAGAATGACGGCATAAAGCTTTGGAGGCTGAAGAGATTAGAGAAGGAGAACTTCCAAGGATGGAAAATCACCTCAAAATGCTTACTGATGCTACAGAAAGTTAGGTCATTAAAAACAGTTGAAGAGGAATACTACCGAGAGAACATGATCAGTCCTAAAACCATGAACCAAGTGAAAATGTTAACGTCCATGCTGTTACTACTAATCACCTTCAGGACTAATCAAAACAGGCCAAGGACTTCCGAAGTTTAGGCAAAAGGTTGGTCCAAAAGAACAATTCAGGGCCAGCCCTGTGGTGGATTGGGTAAGTGCCCACATTCCCCTTGGGCCCCGGGCCTCACTGTTTCACATCACGGGTGCAGATCACATTAGCAGTGTTAGGAAATATAGATTTCATGGTACGGTGCGGACAGGGATCATAAAATAAGTACCAATGGTGAGGTTACGTTATCCATACGCACCAGAAAAAGAACCGTGAGGCTTTTACAATCCATGAACGCATCTGGTACACTTCCCCAAAGGAAGGAAGGAAAACATGGGACCTGCCAAGGTGGAATTGGCAGAGTGCTAGGAGATGACACGATCATTGCGCATCAGAGGATTGCCCGGGCAACTTCAACTTGGGAGGGAGTCCAGGACTTTCTCTGGGGAACGTCCACCCACTTGGCCATCTACATAAAATGTAAGGGATAAAACCCAGGATAATCTTACAGGAAAGAAACCAGTGTCTAGAGAGAATGTGGCAGGCCTTTCAAAGTTCGAGTAGAAAGTCAGAAACCGACAAGAAATCGAGAAAAAGGAAAACTATCCTACCTGGAAAGGGTGAGGAGTCACACTGGCCTGAGATGGCTCTGAAATTCTGTGTGCACGCAGGTTGTCAGGACAACTTCGAATTTTGAGGTTGTTTATGACATCATGGTGCACATGTCCCCCAAGATGGCCGCATGGTTACAGTCTGAGGATTGGCCTAGGCTAGGCCATTAAAGAGAGAGATACCCTGAAACAGCTTTGAAAAACAGAAAGCGGGCACAGAAACTGGAACAGAGAAAACAGATCTGATTCAAGGGATAAGAAAGGAATCCTTGGCAAGAAGCGAGAATAAAGGGACAAGCTCTGAGAGTAAAACATTGTCATCTATTCAAGTCTATGGGGAGGCCATGCTGATTCAAGCTTGCAACTTGATTGGAAACAAGAGGCCAGACTGGGCCTTTTGAGACCTACAATGTCCTTCTGCCTTAAGCATAATCCAAAGTGAAGAATGATGTCTTGAGCACATTGAAGAGAAGAATCGATGCCTCCTTTCCTATGCCCCTAGCCTACTTCAAAGATCAGTCTCACTTTCCATAGCTCTGGCGTCACGAGGGACCGTTAGGTACATGCTAATGTGTCCCAAGAGATGTCTTGGAAGCCTTGAAGGAATGGAGCCCTGTCATGCTTAGGGTATGTCTGTTTGTTTGGAAGTGCTCCACAAGGGTGCTAAAAATCAGCATTTTCCAGAGGGCATTGTTTTTTGTGAAGGCTGCCCTCCCAGGCTGGAATCCTCAGTTTGGCTCCAATGACATTCTCTCCCTTCACCTCTTGCCGTAGAAGGATTATTGATTATGTGTTTTGACACCATATGTAAGGACGTTGGCTGAAAATTAGAACATTACAATTCTGTTTCAAGAAAAATAAAGAAGCCAGGGCTGAGGATGTAAGGCAAACAAAGTTCACTCCCTATAGAAATAAAGTAAGCCCGTATCTAGACGGAATCTAGGGGAACGTTCAAGTCTCAGGGGTCAAGTTTGAAACTACCCAAATCCAGAAAACGAGAGAAAAATATCTTTTCTGGAGAGAGGAATTCATCATATTTGTCTAATTTGTCTGGGAAACATTATGTTCATGAAGGGTGTTGCCAGGACCCCCGTGAAATTTGGAGTTTCTGATCTCAGGATGTCAAAAAACCACAGATGACCACTTGGTCTCCGGACTTAGTTTGACCAACGCTAGAATAGCAAAGATTCCTACGAGTGACAAGTGCAAATACAAAGACAACAACCAAGAATCACGAAAGGACTCACACCTCGCCCTAGAGAACATACGGTGACTACAGGAATGCAAAATTAACCACTTGGAATGAAGCAGAACACACTGATAAGCATGTCTAAGGGAGATAGCTGAGAAAGACCATGACGACTATACTATGGAAAAGAAAAAAAAGGTCCCAGAAAATGGGAGACGAACAGAAATCACACCTGAATAATCCACAATGAAAGATGTGCGTCTTTAGACAGACTCTGCTTGAACGTTTGAAAGTTAGAGAAATTCACAAGCCAAAAAACGGCAGTGAATGTCAAACCTGGGCCAACTGGCAAGCATGAGTCATGAGACTGCTCCAAGCGGGCTCTGAAACCCTGTGTCCATGGAGCTTGCTGGGACAGCAGAGACACAATTCTGACAAATCCTCTGACATCACAGTGGACCCGATAAACAACCTGGGCTCATCTATACAGTGCTAGAGTTGGGCTCAAGCAGCACATTCAAGTCCCATTTCACTCAACTGCCGGTGGCCAACGGAACATGAAAGGGGCTGGCCGGTGGTGCAGCTGTGAGATCTGCACCTTCTGGGTCGGTGTCACCTGGTGGTCCGGTTGGAATCATGTGGGTGAGCCCCCTGACCACTGCTTCAGTAATTGTAGGGCAGGAATCCGAGGTATTGTAGAGGTAGATGGGAAAGGACTTCAGACAGGGCCAGACTTCCACAGCAAATACAGGAGCATTGCCAGCAGATGTGAGCTTAATGATGCACTTATGCCAAAACAAAACCAGTTAAAAGTTGCAAAGAATAGAAAAACTGAAGATAAAAAAAAGAAAAAAATACAGCTTGCCAGTACGAAGAATAACATCTCTATGAAGAACCTTAGAAAAACAGGTGAAAGCTATGTTAATTCAAAAACTAGCAAACGTTTGGGGAAAGAAATTCAAGAAGACACAAGGAGAAAGAAGGATATTCCAGGATCTAGGAATGGAAGAATTAACACACATGAAACGCCCATACCTGAGTAAAGGAATCTCTGGGTTGCATGCAATCCCAGTCAAAGTTGCAGCAATACTTGCCACAGAGATAGAAGAGAGAATCCTAATGTTTCTAGCCAGCAACAAGAGACCCTGAATAGGCAAAGGAATCCTCAGGAAAACGAAAAGCAGGACGTGTCACACTTTCTGATTTCAACATATAGGACGAAGCGCTAGGTAACGAAACGGCACAGTCTGGGCCCAAAAACACGCACACAGACCCATGCAACAGAATCGAGAACCCAGAGCCCAACTCAAACGTGCATGGACAGCCCCTTTTCGAGCAGGGAGCCAAGAAGAGACAGAGGAGAGAGGAGAGTCTCTACAATAAATGGTGCTGGGAAGGCTACACAGCCACATGGAATACAATGAGAGTAGACCATGATGTTACACCTGGCACACACACCACCTCGAAATAGATTAAAGCCTTGAATGGCAGACTTGAAACTGTGAACCTTGTAGGAGAAGACCTAGGCAGAGAGCTCTTTGCCATCAGTCTGAGACGCCTATATGGAAGAAGCATGTCTGACTGGGCAAGGGCAACAAAGGAATCATGAAACAAACGGGACCACATCAAATGCACACACTTCTGCCCAGTCAAGGAAACCTTCCACTCAATGCGAAGACAACACAACAACTGGGAGAGGATGTTTGCAAACCACACATCAGACACGGGGTGGAAAGCCCTAAGATACAATCAGCTCGCACGTCTCCACTAGAAAAAAACAAGAAGCCAATGAAAACCTGGGTAAAAGATGGAAACAGAGATTTCTCCCAAGAAGATCGAAAGAGGGCCAGGAGGTGCATGAAAACTTGCTCACCATCATTAAATCTCAGGCCATGCAAATCCAAACTGGAATGACAAAGCAGCTCACTGTGCTGAGAATGGTTATAAGGAACCAGAAGGAAAACAGCAAGTGTCAGAGGGGAGATGGCAGAAGGGAAGTCTCCTGTACTGCCGGTGGGAGTGTAATCCGGTGCAGCCACTACGCCAAGAGGTGTGGTGCTGCCTCAGAAGTTTAAGAATAGATGTGACATATGATCCAGCTATTCCTCTGCGGCCTGTTTATCCTAAGAAGTCGGAAACACTACAGCATAAAGACATGTGCACCGCTGGGTTCAGCATAGCCTGACTCATGCTATCCAAGACTAGGTATCTGCCCTGGTGCCCAGCAAGGGACGAAGGCAGAAGGAAGATGGGCTATAGCCACACAATGGCATACCACTCAACCAGAACAAAAGATGCAATCCAGCCATTTGTGATCACCTGTATAGCTGTGAGGGTTTTCGGGGAAGCGAAAGAAGCCCCAGGGAGAATGTCAGATACCATAGGATCTCACTTAAAAGGAGAAGAAAAAGCAAGCAGTAACCAACAGGTGACAGGGGACATTTGATTGGACATTCCCAGAGACAAAGCGGGGTGGTGTGGGAGGGTGAAAGAGATGATAAGGCACAAGATTGCAGTTAGGGCCTGCCATTAGGCTTATGCCACTGAAGATGATGTAACCTACACAGAAGTCTAAATAGATGAGGATGCAAATCTGAAAGATATAGGATGTTCTAATGCAGGGTTATGGCAATAAACTCACCTAAAATCAAAAATCCAAAAAGAGGTCCAGAATGACGGCATAAAGCTTTGGAGGCTGAAGAGATTAGAGAAGGAGAACTTCCAAGGATGGAAAATCACCTCAAAATGCTTACTGATGCTACAGAAAGTTAGGTCATTAAAAACAGTTGAAGAGGAATACTACCGAGAGAACATGATCAGTCCTAAAACCATGAACCAAGTGAAAATGTTAACGTCCATGCTGTTACTACTAATCACCTTCAGGACTAATCAAAACAGGCCAAGGACTTCCGAAGTTTAGGCAAAAGGTTGGTCCAAAAGAACAATTCAGGGCCAGCCCTGTGGTGGATTGGGTAAGTGCCCACATTCCCCTTGGGCCCCGGGCCTCACTGTTTCACATCACGGGTGCAGATCACATTAGCAGTGTTAGGAAATATAGATTTCATGGTACGGTGCGGACAGGGATCATAAAATAAGTACCAATGGTGAGGTTACGTTATCCATACGCACCAGAAAAAGAACCGTGAGGCTTTTACAATCCATGAACGCATCTGGTACACTTCCCCAAAGGAAGGAAGGAAAACATGGGACCTGCCAAGGTGGAATTGGCAGAGTGCTAGGAGATGACACGATCATTGCGCATCAGAGGATTGCCCGGGCAACTTCAACTTGGGAGGGAGTCCAGGACTTTCTCTGGGGAACGTCCACCCACTTGGCCATCTACATAAAATGTAAGGGATAAAACCCAGGATAATCTTACAGGAAAGAAACCAGTGTCTAGAGAGAACGTGGCAGGCCTTTCAAAGTTCGAGTAGAAAGTCAGAAACCGACAAGAAATCGAGAAAAAGGAAAACTATCCTACCTGGAAAGGGTGAGGAGTCACACTGGCCTGAGATGGCTCTGAAATTCTGTGTGCACGCAGGTTGTCAGGACAACTTCGAATTTTGAGGTTGTTTATGACATCATGGTGCACATGTCCCCCAAGATGGCCGCATGGTTACAGTCTGAGGATTGGCCTAGGCTAGGCCATTAAAGAGAGAGATACCCTGAAACAGCTTTGAAAAACAGAAAGCGGGCACAGAAACTGGAACAGAGAAAACAGATCTGATTCAAGGGATAAGAAAGGAATCCTTGGCAAGAAGCGAGAATAAAGGGACAAGCTCTGAGAGTAAAACATTGTCATCTATTCAAGTCTATGGGGAGGCCATGCTGATTCAAGCTTGCAACTTGATTGGAAACAAGAGGCCAGACTGGGCCTTTTGAGACCTACAATGTCCTTCTGCCGTAAGCATGATCCAAAGTCAAGAATGAGGTCTTGAGGACGTTGAAGAGAAGAATCGATGCCTCCTTTCCTAAGCCCCTGGCATTCTTTGCAGATCAGTCTCACTTTCCATAGCTCTGGCGTCACGGGACCCCACTGGCTGCATGCTAATGTGTCCCAAGAGATGTCTTGGAAGACTTGAAGGAATGGACCCCTATCATGCTTGGGCTATGTCTCTTTGTTTGGAAGTGCTCTAGAAGGGTGCTGAAAAGCACCCTTTTCCACAGGGCTTCGTTCCTTCATGAAGGTTGCCCTCCCAGGCTAGAGTGCTCAGTTTGCCTCCAATGCAATTCTCTCCCCCACCTCTTGCCGGAGACGGATCATTGATTATGTGTTTTGACACCATATGTAAGGAAGTTGGCTGAAAATTAGAACATTACAATTCTGTTTAAAGAAAAATAAACAGGCCAGGGCTGAGGATGTAAGGCAAACAAATGGCACAGCCTATAGAAATAAAGTAAGCCTGTATCTAGACGGAATCTAGGGGAACGTTCAAGGATCAGGGGTCAAGTTTGAAACTTCCCAAATCCGGAAAAGAGACAGAAAAATATCTTTCCTGTAGAGAGGAATTCATCAGATTTGTCTAATTTATCTTGGAAACATTGTGTCCGTGAAGATGGATGCTAGGACCACCTCGAATTTGGAGTTTCTGAGCTCAGGATGTCAAACCAAAACAGATGATCACGTGTTCTCAGTGCTTAGTTTGACCTAGGCTTGGACAGCAAAGACTCCTTCAAGTGACCGGTGCAAGTTCAAAGACAACAACCAAGAGACACGAAAGCACTCACACCTCGGCCTAGAGAACATACGGTGATTCAAGAAATGCAAAATTAATCACTTGGAATGAAGGAGAACGGACTGATAAGCATGTCTAAGAGAGATAGCTGAGAAGTACCATGACGATTATACTATGGAAAAGAAAACAAGATCCCAGAAAATGGAAGGCAGACAGAAATCACACCTTGATAATCCACAATGAAAGATGATGTCAGTCTTTAGGCAGACTCTGCTTGAACGTTTGAAAAGCAGAGAAATTCACAAGTCAAAAGACGGCAGCTAAGTGGGAAGGGTGAGTTATGAGACTGCTCCGAGCGGGCCATGAAACCGTGTGTCCATGAAGCTTGCCTGGACAGCAGAGAGATGATTATGACCAATCCTCTGACATCACAGTGGACCCGAAAAACAACCTGGCCTCATCTACACAGTGCCAGAGTTGGGCTCAAGTAGCATATTCAAGTCCCATTGCCCTCAACTGCAGGTTGCCAATGGAACATGAAAGGGGCCAGCCAGTGGTGCAGCGGTGAGGTCTGCACCTTCTGGGTCTGTGGCCCGGGGTGAGCCGGGTGGACCCTCAGGGTGAGCCTGCTCACCACTGCTTCAGTCATTCTGGGGCAGGCGTCCGAGGTAGTGTAGAGGCAGATGGGAAGGGACGTTAGACAGGGCCAGACTTCCACAGCAAATACAGGAGCATTGCCAGCAGATGTGAGCTCAGCGATGCACTTATGCCAAAACAAAACCAATTCAAAGTTTCAAAGAATAGAAAAACTGAAGCTGAAAAGAAAAAATGAAAAACTGCATGCCAGTGAGAATAAGATCTCTATGAAGAAACTTAGGAAAACAGGTGAAAGCAATGTCCATCGAAAAGTAACAAACGTTGGTGGAAAGAAACTCAAGAAGACACAAGGAGAAAGAAGGAGATTCCAGGATCTAGGAGTGGAAGCATCAACACACTGGAAACGTCCCTACCAGAGAAAGGAATCTCTGGATTCCATACAATCCCAGTGGAAGTTGCAGCAATGTTTCCCACAGAGACAGAAGAGGGAATCCGAAAGTTTCTAGCCAGCACAAAGAGACTCTGAATAGGCAAACGAATCCTCAGGAAAACGAACAAAGCAGCACGTATCACACTTTCCGAATAAAACCTATAGGACAAAGCACTAGGTACTGAAATGGCACAGTCTGCAACCAAACACAGGCACACAGACCCATGCAACAGAATCGAGAGCCCAGAGCCCAACTCAAACGTACATGGACAGCCCATTTTCGGCCAGGAAGCCAAGAGGAGACAGTGGAGAAAGCAGAGTGTCTAAAATAAACGGTGCTGAAAAGCCTGCACAGCCACATGGAATACAATGAGAGTAGACTATGATGTTACACTTGGCACACACACCACCTTCAAATGGATTAAAGCCGTGAATGGCAGATTTGAAGCCGTGAAACTTGCAGGAGGAGACCTAGGCAGAGTGCTCTTTGCCATCTGTCTGAGCCACCTATTTGGAAGAAGCATGTCTGACTGGGCAAGGGCAACAAGGAAACAAGAAACAAACGGGACCACATCAAATGTACACGCTTCTGCCCAGTCAAGGAAACCAGTGACTCAATGCCAAGACAGCACAACAACTGGGAGAGGATGTTTGCAAACCACACATCGGAGAAGGGGTGAAAAGCCCAAAGATACATTCAACTCCCATGTCTCCACAAGAAAAACAAGCCAATGAAAACCTGGGCAAAAGATGGAAACAGAGATTTCTCCCAAGAAGATCAAAAGAGGGCCAACAGGTTCATGAAAACTTGTTCACCATCATTAAGTCTCAGGCCACTGCAAATGCAAACTGCGAGGACACAGCAGCTCACTGTGGTCAGAATGGCTAGAAGGAAGCAGAAATGAAACAAGTGTCAGAGAGGATGTGGAGAGAAGGGAAGCCTCCTGAACTGCTGGTGGGAGTGTAAACCGGTGCAGTCAGTACTCCAAGCACTGTGGAACTGCCTCAGAAATTGAAGAATCCATGTCCCATATGATCCAGCTATTCCTGTGTGTCGTGTCTATCCAAAGAACTCGGAAACACTACTGCATAAAGACATGTGCACCACTGAGTTCACCACAGCCTTACTCCCTCTATCCAAGACTTGGAATCCGCCCTGGTGCCCAGAAAAGGACGAATTCAGTAGGAAGATGGGCTATACCCACACAATGGCATACCTCTTAGCCGGAACAAATGATGTAATCCAGCCATTAGTGACCACCAGAATGGCTGTGAAGGTTTTAGGGGAAGTGAAACAAGCCCCAGGGAGAAAGTCAAATACTGTAGGATCTCACTTACAAGGAGAAGAAAAGACAAGCAGTAACCAACTATTGGCACGGGACATTTGATTAAGGGTTACCAGACGCAAAGCGGGGAGGTGGGGTAGGGTGAAACAGATGATTAGGCACAAGTGTGTGGTAAGGGCCTGTGGTTCAGCTTACTCTGGTGAAGATGATGTAACCTACACAGAAGTCTAAACCGATGAGGATGCAAATCTGAAAGATATAGGATGTTCTATTGCAGCGTTATGGCAATAAATTCACCTAAAATCAAAAATCCAAAAAGGGGTTCAGAATGAGGGCATAGAGCTTTGGGGTCTGCAAGAGATTAGAGAAGGTGAACTTCCAAGGATGGAAAATCATCTCAAAATGCTTACTGATGGTACAGAAAAGTAGACCATTCCAAAAAGAGGAAGAGGAATACTTCCAAGAGAACATGATCCGTCCTAAACCCATGAACCAACGGAAAATGCTACCATCCATGATGTTACTACTAATCACCTTTGCGAATAATCCAAACAGACTCACGTGTTCCCAAGCTCAGGCAAAGGGTTGGTCCAAAAGTACAATTCAGGGCCGTCACTGTGGTGGAGCGGGTAAGTGCCGACATTCCGCTTGGGCGGCCACGCCCTCACTGTTTCACATCACGGATGCACATCACATTAGCAGTGGTAGGAAATATAGATTTCATGGTACGGTGCGGACAGAGGTCGTAAATAAGTAGCAATTGTGAGGATACCTTAGCAATACGCGCCAGAAAAAGATCCATGAGAATATTACAATCTATGAAGGCATCTGGTACACTTCCCCAAAGGAAGAAGGAAGGAAAACATGTGACCTGCCAAGGTGGAATTGGCAGAGTGCTACGAGATGACACGATCATTGCGCATCAGAGGATTGCCTGGGCAACTTCAACTTGGGAGGGAGTCCAGGACTTTCTCTGGGAACGTCCACCCACTTGGCCATCTACCCAAGATATAAGAGATACAACGCAGGATAATCTTACAGGAAAGAAACCAGTGTCTAGAGAGAATGTAGCAGGCCTTTCAAAGTTAGAGGAGAAAGTGAGAAACCGACAAGAAATCCACAGAAAGGAAAACTATCCTACCTGGAAAGGGCGAGGAGTCGGACTGGTCTGAGATGGCTCTGAAAGTCTGTGTGCATGGAGGTTGTCAGGCCAACTTCGAATTTTGAGGTTGTTTATGACAACACGGTGAATATGTCCCCCATGATAGCCGCATGGTTACAGTCTAAGGATTGGCCTAGGCTAGGCTATTAAAGGGAGAGATATCCAGAAACAGCTTTGACAAACAGAAAGCAGGCACAGAAACTGGAAGAGATGAAACAGACTGTGAATCAAGGGATAAGAAAGGAATCCTTGGCAAGAAGCGAGGATAGAGGGACAAGCACTGAGAGGAGAACGTTGTCATCTATTCAAGTCTATGGGGAGGCCATGCTGATTCAAGCTTGCAACTTGATTGGAAGCAAGAGGCCGGACTTGGGCCTTATCAGACCTACATTGTCCTTCTGCCGTAAGCATGATCCAAAGTCAAGAATGAGGTCTTGAGGACGTTGAAGAGAAGAATAGATGCCTCGTTTCCTAGGGCGCTGGCATTCTTTGAAGATCAGTCTCACTTTCCATAGCTCTGGCGTCACAGGGGCCCACTGGGTACATGCTAATGTGTCCCAAGAGATGTCTTGGACGCCTTGAAGGAATGGACCCCTGTCATGCTTGGGGTATGTCTCTTTGTTTGGAAGGGCTCTACAAGTGTGCTGAAAAGCACCCTTTTCCAGAGGGCTTCGTTCCTTTGTGAAGGCTGCCACCCAGGCTGGAGTGCTCAGTTTGGCTCCAATGAAATTCTCTCCCCCTACCTCTTGCTCTAGAAGGATTATTGACTATGCGTTTTGACACCATATGTAAGGAAGTGGGCTGAAAATGAGAACATTACAATTCTGTTTCAAGAAAAATAAACATTCCAGGGCTGAGGATGTAAGGCAAAGAAATGGCACAGCCTATAGTAATGAGGCAAGCCCATATCTAGATGGAATCTAGGGGAACGTTCGAGGATCAGGGGTGAAGTTCGAAACTTCCCTAATCCAGAGAAGTGACAGAAAAATATCTTTCCTGTAGAGAGGAATTCATCAGATTTGTCTAATTGGTCTCAGACACATTGTGTCCCTGAAGGGAGATGCCAGGACCACCTCGAATTTGGAGTTTCTAATCTCAGGCTGTCAAACAATCCCAGAGGACCACTTGTTCTCAGTGCTTAGTTTGGCCTAGGCTAGGATAGCAAAGATTCCTACAAGTGACCGGTGTAAATTCAAAGACAACATCCAAGAGTCATGAAAGCATTCACGCCTTGGCCTAGAGAACATATGGTGATTCAAGAAATGCAGAATTAATCACTTCGAATGAAGGAGAACGGACTGATAAGCATGTCTAAGGGAGACAGCTGAGAAAGACCATGACGATTATACTCTGGTAAAAAAAAAAAAAGGTCCCAGAAAATGGAAGGCGAACAGAAATCACACCTGAATAATCCACAATGAACGATGATGTCTGTCTTTAGACAGACTCTGGTTGATCATTTGAAAGTCAGAGAAATTCACTACCCAAAACACAGCAGTGAATGTCAAACCTGGGCTAACTGGGAAGGATGAGTTATGAGACTGCTCCAAGCGGGCTCTGAAACCCTGTGTCTATGAAGCTTGCCGGGACAGCAGAGACACAATTATGACGAATCCTCTGACAGCACAGTGGACCCGAAAAACAACCTGGCCTCATCTACACAGTGTCAGAGTTGGGCTCAAGTAGCATATTCAAGTCCCATTGCACTCAACTGCAGGTTGCCATTGGAACAGGAAAGGGGCTGGCCGGTGGTGCAGAGGTGAGGTCCGCACCTTTTGTGTCAGTGGCCCGGAGTGGGCTGGGTGGAATTATGGGGTTGAGCCTCCTCACCATTGCTTCAGTCATTGTGCGGCAGCCATCTGAGGTAGTGTAGAGGCAGATAGGAAGGGACGTTAGACAGGGCCAGACTTCCACAGCAAACACAGGAGCATTGTCAGCAGATGTGAGGACAGCAATGCAATTCTGCCAAAACAAAACCAATTGAATGTTGCAAAGAATAGAAAAACTGAAGCTAAAAAAAAAAAAAAAACAGCTTGCGAGTGAGAAGCATAAGATCTTTATGAAGAACCTTAGCAAAACAGGTGAAAGCTATGTCAATCGAAAACTTGCAAACGTTTTGGGAAAGAAATTCAAGAAGACACAAGGAGAAAGAAGGATATTCCAGGTTCTAGGAATGGAAGAATTAGCACACTTGAATCGTCCATTCCGGAGAAAGGAATCTCTGGATTCCATGCAATCCCAGTCAAAGTTGCAGCAATATTGGCCACAGAGACAGAAGAGGGAATCCTAAAGCTTCTAGCCAGCAACAAGAGACCCTGAATAGGCAAAGGAATCCTCAGGAAACAGAACAAAGCAGGACGTGTCACACTTTCTGATTTCAACATATACAACGAAGCGATAGGTACCGAAACGTCACAGTCTGGGCCCAAAAACAGGCACGCAGACCCATGTAACATAATCGACACCCCAGAGCCCAAGGGAAACGTACATGGACACCCCATTTTGGACCAGGGAGCCAAAAGGAGACAGCGGAGAATGGAGAGTCTCTACAATAAAGGGTGCTGAGAAGCCTGCACAGCCACATGGAACACAACGAGAGTACACCATGATCTTACACCTGGCACACACACCACCTCGAAATGGATTAAAGCCTTGAATGGCAGACTTGAAACCGTGAACCTTGTAGCAGAAGACCTAGGCAGAGTGCTCTTTGCCATCTGTCTGAGCCGCCTGTTTGGAAGAAGCAAGTCCACCTGGGCAAGGGCAACAAATGTAACAAGAAACAAACGGGACCACATCAAATGCACACGCTTCTGCCCAGTCAAGGAAACCATCGACTCAATGCAAAGACAACAGAACAACTGGGAGAGGATGTTTGCAAACCACACATCAGACACGGGGTGAAAACCCCAAAGATACAATCAACTCACACGTCTCCACAAGAAACACAACAAGCCAATGAAAACCTGGGCAAAAGATAGAAACAGAGATTTCTCCCAAGAAGATGGAAAGAGGGCCAACAGGTGCATGAAAACTTGTTCACCATCATTAAGTCTCAGACCAATGCAAATCCAAACTGCAAGGAAATGGCAGCTCACTGTGGTCAGAATGGCTATAAGGAAGCAGACAGGAAACAACAAGTGTCAGAGAGGAGGTGGAGAGAAGGGAAGCCTCCTGCACTGCTGGTGGGAGTGTAAACCGGTGCAGCCAGTACTCCAAGCGGTGTGGAACTGCCTCAGAAATTGAAGGATCCATGTCCCATATGATCCAGCTATTCCTCTGTGGCGTGTTTATCCAAAGAACTTGGAAACACTAACGCATAAAGACATTTGCACCACTGAGTTCAGCACAGCCTTACTGCCACTGTCCAAGACTTGGAAGCCACCCTGGTGCCCAGCAAGGGACTAATGGAGAAGGATGATGGGCTATAGCCACACAATGGCATACCACTCAGCCAGAACAAGTTATGCAAGAAAGCCATTTGTGACCACCAGAATGGCTGTGAGGGTTTTAGGGGAAGTGCAACAACCCCAAGGGAGAAAGTCAAAAAGGTAGGATCTCACTGACAAGGAGAAGGAAAAGCAAGCGCTACCCAACAGGTGGCACGGGACAATTGATTGGGGGTTCCCAGAGGCAAAGCGGGGCAGTGGGGGAGGGTGAAAGAGATGATGAGGCACAAGGGTGTGCTGAGGACCTGTGATTCGGCTTAGGTTGTTGAAGATGATGTAAGCCACACAGAAGTCTAAATCGATGAGGATGCAAGTAGGAAACATATAGGATGTCCTAATGCAGGGTTATGGCAATAAATTCACCTAAAATCAAAAATCCAAAAAGGGGTCCAGCATGACGGCATAAAGCTTTGGGGCTGAAAAAGATTAGAGAAGGTGAACTTCCAAGGATGGAAAATCACCTCAACATGCCTACTCATGCTACAGGAATGTAGACCATTCCAAACAGATGAAGAGGAATACTACCAAGAGAACATGATCCGTCCTAAACCCATGAACCAACGGAAAATGTTACCGTCCATGATGTTACTAGTAATCACCTTCATGAATAATCCAAACAGGCCCACGTCTTCCCAAGTTCAGGCAAAAGGTTGGTCCAAAAGTCCAATTCAGGGCCTGCCCTGTGGTGGAGCAGGTAAGTGTCCACATTCCGCTTGGGCACCCCGGCCTCACTCTTTCACATCACGGGGGCAGATCACATTAGCAGTGTTAGGAAATATAGATTTCATGGTAATATGAGGACAAGGATCATAAATAATTTGCAATTGTGAGGATAAGTTATCAAAACACACCAGAAAAAGAACCATTAGAATATTACAATCTATGAACGCATCTGGTACACTACCCCAAAGGAAGAAGAAAGGAATACATGTGACCTGCCAAGGTGGAATTGGCAGAGTGCTAGGAGATGACACGATCATTGCACATCAGAGGATTGTCTGGGCATCTTCAACTTGGGAGGGAGTCCAGGGTTTTCTCAGGGGAAGGTCCACCCACTTGGCCATCTACACAAGGTATAAGAGATACAACCCAGGATAAGCTTACAGGAAAGAAACCAGTGTCTAGAGAGAATGTAGCAGGCCTTTCAAAGTCCGAGGAGAAAGTTAGAAACCGACAAGATATCTGGAAAAATGAAAACTATCCTACCTGGAAAGGCTGAGGAGTCAGACTGGTCTGAGATGGCTCTGAAACTCTGTGTGCATAGAGGTTGTCGGGACAACTTAGAATTTTGAAGATGCTTATGACATCACAGTGAGCATGTCCACCAAGGTGTCCGCATGGTTACAGTCTGAGGCTTGGCCTTGGCTAGACTATTAAAGGGAGAGACACCCAAAAACAGCTTTGATAAACAGAAAGTGGACACCAAAACTGGAGGAGATAAAACAGACTCTGATTCAAGGGATAAGAAAGGAATCCTTGGCAAGAAGCGAGAATAGGGGGACAAGCACTGACAGGAGATCATTGTCATGTATTCAAGTCTATGGGGAGGCCATGTTGATTCAAGCTTGAAACTTGATTGGAAACAAGAGGCCAGACTTGGGGCTCATCTGACCTACTTTGTCCTTTTGCCTTAAGCATAATCCAAAGTCAAGAATGATGTCTTGAGGACATTGAAGTGAATAACCGATGCCTGCTTTCCTAGGCCCAGGGCTTTCTTTGATGATCAGTCTCACTTTCCATACCTCTGGTGTCACGGGGGCCCACTGGGTACACGCTAATGTGTTCCAAGAGATTTCTTGGAAACCTTGAAGGAATGGACCCCTGTCATGCTTGGGGTATGTCTCTTTGTTTGAAAGGGCTCTACAAGGGTGCTGAAAAGCACCCTTTTGCAGAGGACTTAGTTCCTTTGTGAAGGCTGCCCTCCCAGTCTGGAGTGCTCAGTTTGGCTCCAATGAAATTCTCTCCCCCTACCTCTTGCCGTATAAGGATTATTGACTATGTGTTTTGACACCATATGTAAGGAAGTGGGCTGAAAATTAGAACATTACAATTGTGTTTCTAGAAAAATAAACAGGTAAGGTCTGAGGATTTAAGTCAAACAGATGGCACAACCTATAGAAATAAGGTCAGCCCGTATCTAGACGGAATCTAGGCGAACGTTCAAGGATCGGGGGTCAAGTTCGAAACTTCCCAAATCCAGAAAATAGACAGAAAAATATCTTTCCTGGAGAGAAGAATTCATCAGATTTGTCTAATTTGTCTCGGAAACATTGTGTTCATGAAAGGGGTTGCCAGGACCACCTCGAAGTTGGAGTTTCTGATCTCAGGCTGTCAAACAAACCCAGATGACCACTTGTTCTCAGTGCTTATTTTGACCTAGGCTAGGATAGCAAAGATTCCTACAGGTGACCAGTGCAAATTCAAAGAAAACAAGCAAGAGTCACGAAAGCACTCACTCCTCAGCCTAGAACACATGAGGTCATTAAAGAAATACAAAATTAATCACTTGGAATGAAGGAGAATGGACTGATTAGCATGTCTAAGGGAGATAGCTGAGAAAGACCCTGACGAGTATACTATGGAAAAGAAAGAAAGGTCCCAGAAAATGGAAGGCCAACAGAAATCACATCTGAATAATCCACAATGAAAGATGATGTCTGTCTTTAGACAGACTCTGCTTGAACGTTTCAAAGTCAGAAAAATTCACAAGCCACAAAACAGCAGCGAAGGTCAAACCTGGGCTAACTGGGAAGGGTGAGTTATGAGACTGCTCCAAGCAGGCTCTGAAACCCTGTGTCTATGAAGCTTGCCGGGACAGCAGAGACACAATTATGACAAATCCTCTGAAATCACAGTGTAGACGAAAATCAACCTGGCCTTATCTACAGTGCCAGAGTTGGGCTCAAGTAGCATATTCAAATCCCATTGCACTCAACTGCATCTTGCCAGTGGAACATGAAAGGGGCCGGCCAGTGGTGCAGTGGTGAGGTCTGCACCTTCTGGGTCGGTGGCCCGGGTTCAGCCGATTGGAATACTGTGGGTGAGCCTGCTCACCACTGCGTCAGTCATTATGGGGCATACATCCGAGGTAGTTCAGAGGCAGATGGGAAGTGACGTTAGACAGGGCCAGACTTCCACAGCAAATACAGGAGCATTGTCAGCAGGTGTGAGCTCAATGATGCACTTATGCCAAAACAAAACCAGTTAAAAGTTGCAAAGGATAGAAAAACTGAAGCTAAACAAAAAAACAAACAAACCAGCTTGCTAGTGAGAAGAATAAGATCTTTGTGAAGAACCTTAGTAAAACAGGTGAAAGCTATGTCAATCGAAAACTAGCAAACGTTTGGGGAAAGAAATTCAAGGAGACACACGGAGAAAGAACGATATTCCAGGATCTTGGAATGGAAGAATTAACACACTTGAAACGTCCATACCGGAGAAAGGAATCTCTGGATTCCATGCAATCCCAGTCAAAGTTGCAGCAATATTGGCCACAGAGATAGAAGAGAGAATCCGAAAGTTTCTAGCCAGCAACAAGAGACCCTGAGTAGGCAAAGGAATCCTCAGGAAAACGAAAAAAGCAGGACATGTCACACTTTCTGATTTCAACATTTAGGACGAAGCGCTAGGTACCGAAACGGCACGGTCTGTGCCCAAAAACAGGCACACAGACCCATGCAACAGAATCGACAGCCCACAGCCCAACTCAAACGCATATGTACATCCCATTTTGGACCAGGGAGTCAAGAGGAGACAGTGGAGAAATGAGAGTCTGTAGAATAAACAGTGCTGGGAAGCCTGCACAGCCACATGGACACAACGAGAGTAGACCATGGTGTTACACCTGGCACACACACCACCTCGAAATGGATTAAAGCCTTGAATGGCAAACTTGAAACCGTGAACCTTGTAGAAGAAGACCTAGGCAGAGTCCACTTTGCCATCTGTCTGAGCCCCCTATTTGGAAGAAGCATGTCGGACCACGCAAGGGCAACAAAGGAAACAAGAAACAAATGGGACCACATCAAATGCACACGCTTCTGCCCACTCAAGGAAACCATCGACTCAATGCAAAGACAGCACAACAACCATGGGAGGATGTTTGCAAAGCACACATAGGACAAGGGTTGAAAAGCCCAAAGATATAATCAACTCGCATGTCTCCACAAGAAAAAAAACAAGAAGCCAATGAAAACCTGGGCAAAAGATGGAAACAGAGATTTCTCCCAAGAAGATCGAAAGAGGGCCAACAGGTGCATGAAAACTTGTTCACCATCATTAAGTCTCAGGCCAACGCAAATCCAAACTGCAAGGACATAGCAGCTCACTGTGGTCAGAATGGCCATAAGGAAGCAGACAGGAAACAAGTGTCAGAGAGGAGGTGGAGAGAGTGGAAGCCTCCTGCACTGCTGGTGGGAGTGTAAACAGGTGCAGCCACTACTCCAAGCAGTGTGGAACTGCCTCAGAAATTTAAGAATCCGTGTCTCATATGATCCAGCTATTCCTCTGTGGCGTGTTTATCCAAAAAACCCGGAAAAACTACTGCATAAAGACATGTGCACCACTGAGTTCACCACTGCACTACTGCCGCTATTGAAGACTTGGAAGCCGCCCTGGTGTCCAGCAAGAGACGAATGCAGAAGGAAAATATGCTGTAGCCACACAATGGCATACCACTCAGCCGGAACAAAGGAGGCAATCCAGCCATTTGTGACCACCAGAATGGCTGTGAGGGTTTTAGGAGAGGTGAATCAAGCCCCAGGGAGAAAGTCAAATACCATAGGATCTCACTTACAAGGAGAAGAATAAGCAAGCACTAAATAACAGGTGGCACGGGACATTTGATTGGGGGTTCCACAGGCAAACAGGGGCGGTGGGGGAGGGTGAAAGAGATGATGAGGCACAAGTGTGTGGTGAGGGCCTGTCATTAGGCTTACGCTGGTGCAGATGATGTAAGCTACGCAGAAGTCTAAATTGATGAGGATGCAAATCTGAAAGATAAAGGATGTTCTAATTCAGGGTTATGGCAATAAATTCACCAAAAATGAAAAATTGAAAAAGGGGTCCAGAATGACGGCATAAAGCTTTGGGGGCTGAAAGAGATTAGAGAAGGTGAACTTCCAAGGATGGAACATCCTCTCAAAATGCTTACTGATGCTACAGAAAGGTAGACCATTCCAAATAGATGAAGAGGAATACTACCCACAGAACATTATCCGTCCTAAACCCATGAACCAACGGAGAATGTTACCGTCCATGATTTTACTACTAATCACCTTCACGAATAATGCAAACAGGCCCACGTCTTCTCATTTCAGGCAAAAGGTTGGTCCAAAATTACAATTCAGGTCTGTCTCTGTGATGGACGGCGTAAGTGCCCATGTTCCTCTTGGGCGGCCCAGGCCTCACTGTTTGACATCACGGGTGCACATCACATTAGCAGTGTTAGGAAATATAGATTTCATGGTACTATGCGGACAGGGATGATAAATAACTTGGAATTGTGAGGATACGTTATCAATACACACCAGAAAATGAACCATGAGAATATTACAATCTATGAACGAATCTGGTACACTTCCCCAAAGGAGAAAGGAAGGAAAACATGTGACCTGCCAAGGTGGAATATGCAGAGTGCTAGGAGATGACACGATCATTGCACATCACAGGATTGCCTGGGCAACTTCAACTTGGGAGGGAGTCCAGGGTTTTCTCAGGGGAAGGTCCACCCACTTGGCCATCTACACAAGGTATAAGAGATACAACCCAGGATAATCTTACAGGAAAGAAACCAGTGTCTAGAGAGAATGTAGCAGGCCTTCAAATTTCGAGAAGAAAGTTAGAAACTAACAAGAAATCCAGAGAAAGGAAAACTATCCTACCTGGAAAGGGTGAGGAGTCAGACTGGTCTGAGATGGCTCCGAAACTCTGTGTGCATGGAGGTTGTCAGGACAAGTTAGAATTTTGAGGTTTTTTATGGCATCACAGTGACCATGTCCCCGTCGTTTTCTAACTTTCTCTTCTAACTTTGAAAGGTCTACTACATTCTCTCTACACACCGGTATCTTTCCTTTAAGATTATTCTTGGTTTTATCTCTTATCTTTTGTGGATATGCTTAAACTGGTGGACTTTCCCCGGAGACAGTCCTGGAGGCCATCCTAAGTTGAAGTTGCCCATTCAATTGCCTGATGCACAATGATCATGTGATCTCCCGGCAGTCTGACAATTCCACCTTGGCAAGTCACATGCTTTCGTTCCTTCATCATTTGGGGAAGTGTACCTGATGCGTTCACAGATTGTAATATTCTCAAGGTTCTCTTTCTGGTGTGTATTGATAAGGTCTCCTCACCATTTCTACTTGTTTATGTTCTCTGTGCCCATCAGACTGTGTAATCTGGATTTCCTAATGCTTGTAATATGGTCTACACCCGTGATGCTAACCTCTGAAACCCTGTCAGCTCAAGTGGAACATGTGCACTTACCCGCTACACCACAGGGCTGGCCCTGAATTGGACTTTTGGACCAAACTTTGGCCTGAACTTCGGAATATGTTGGCCTGCTTCGATCATTTGTGAAGGGAATCAGTAGTAACATCATGGATGGTAACATTTTCCTTTGGCTCATGAGTTTGGCTCGGACAATGTTCTCTTGCTAGTATTCCTCTTCATCTCTTTCCAAAGGTCTACCTTTCAGTAGCATCATTAAGCATTTGGAGGTGATTGCCAATCCTTGGAAGTTCATCTTCTCTAATCTGTTTCAGCCTCCAAAGCTTTAGGCTGTAAATCTGCACCCCTCTTTGGAGTTTTGATTTTATGTGAATTGATTGTCATAACCCTACATTGTAAGATCCTATAGCTTTCAGATCTACATCCTCATAGATTTAGACTTCTGTGTAAGTTACATCATCTTCACCACCGTAAGCCTAATTACAGGCCCTCACCACACACTTGTGCCTAATCAGCTCTTTCTCCCTCCGATGGCTGCCCCCATTTCCCTCTGGGAACTACCAATCCTATGTCACGTGCTACCTGTTTGTTGGTCCATTTTTCCTCTTCGCCTTGTGCATGAGATCCTGTGGTATTTGACCTTTCCCCAGGGCTTTTTTCAGTTCCCCTAATACCCTCAGGAGCCTTTCTGGTGTTCACAAATGGCTGCACTGCCTCCATTCCTACAACTGAGTGTTATGCCATTGTGTGGCTATAGCCCATCTTCCTTCTTCTTTCATCACATTATGCGGACCAGGGCGGCCTCAAAGTCTTGGATATCGGGAGTAAGGCTGTGGTGAGGACAGTGGTGCACAGATCTCTATGCGTTAGTGTTTCCAAGTTCTTTGGATAAATATGCTGCCAAGGACTACCTGGATCTTATGGTAGATGGATTCTGACATTTCTGAGGCTGTTCCACACAGCTTTGCATAGTGGCTGCACCGGTTTACACTCCCACCATCAGTGCAGGAGGCTTCTCTTCTCTCCACCTCCTCTCCGAAACCTGTGGTTTCCTGTCTTCCTCCTTATAGCCCTCTGACCACTGTGAGCTGCTGTCTCATTGCCGTTCGGATTCACATTGACCAGAGACTTAATGATAATGAGCATGTTTTCATATAGCCTGTTGGCCATATTTCTATCTTCCTGGGAGAAATGTCTGTTTCCATCTTTTTAACAGGTTGTATTGGGCTCGTTGTTTTTTTTCCTGTGGAGACGTATGACTTCATTGGATCTTTTGGCTATTCACCTCTTCTCCGATGTGTGGTTTGCAAACATCCTGTCGCAGTTGTTGTGCTGTCTTTGCATTGAGCCGATGGTGTCATTGGCTGGGCAGAAGGTTCTGCGTTGGATGGAGTCCTGCTTGTTTCTTGTTTCCTTT
The DNA here is from genome assembly GCF_041296235.1 of Equus asinus. NCBI lineage: Eukaryota > Metazoa > Chordata > Mammalia > Perissodactyla > Equidae > Equus > Equus asinus. The sequence goes on along the minus strand of NC_091814.1, from coordinate 5,249,618 downwards.
GTTGCCATTGCTCAGCCACACATGCTTCTTCCAAACACGCAGCCAAGCCAGATGGCAAAGAGCAAGCTGCCTGCGTTTTCTCCTCGTAGTGTCACGGTTTCAAGTCTTCCATTCAAGGCCTGAATCCATTTCGAGGTGGTGTATGTGCCTGGTGTAACATCATGGTCTACTCTCATTGTGTTACATGTGGCTGTGCAGTCCACCCAGCACCGTTTCTTGTCGAGACTCTACTTTCTCTGCTGTCTCCTCTTGGATCCCTGGTCGTAAATGGGCTGTCCATGGATGTGTGAGTTGACGTCTGGGGTCTCGATTCTGTTGAATGGGTCTGTGTGCCTATTTTGCGGTCCAGGCTGTGCTGTTTCGGGACCTAGCTCTTTGTTCTATATGTGGCATTCAGAAAGGGTGATAATTGCTGCTTTGTTCGTTTTCCTCAGGATTCCTGTGTCTATTCAGGGTCCTTTGTTGCTGGATAGAAACTTTAGGATTCTCTCTCCTATTTGTGTGGGAAAGATTGCTGCAACTTTGACTGGGACTGCATGGAATCCAGACATTGCTTTGTCGTCAAAAATAATCCATAACCAATCTATAAATGAAACTTTGGGTGAGCTTACTCTGAGCTTAAATCTGAGGATTATAACCCGGGTCCTTTCTTCCCAAAGGAAGAAAGGGCATCAAAGAAGTGGGGTGCACAGACTGGTTATATGCTCCCAGGGAGGATGTTTCACATAGGATTGAAATGTCCCATTTACAATAGTCACGAGACTGCTCTGTTGGCACAGCGATTGATGGAAATAGCAGGTAGGTCTTCTGTCTCAGTGAACACAGCACGGTGGTGGTCTGTTCTCTCCAGCTGACTGGTCACAGGTGGGCTGGGTGGTCAAAGGCGAGTGCAGCAATGTGCTCATAGCCTAGGACAAAATGCTTATCCCTAAGGAAATGTTAATGTTGGGGGAAGTTGCACCTTTATCTCAATGGCCATAGGAAATGTCTAAGCAGATATGCAATGCGTGCTAAATAGCCATAGTCAGGCCCTTTTGGAAAAAACAAAATCAGGCCGAATTAGGTCTATACCAAATGGCTTCCTCATATACTCCAATATGTCCTATTGCTTCCCATTTTTATTTGTCAGCTTTATGCCGTATGGACGTTTCAAGTGTGTCCGTTGTTGCATTCGAAGGGCACGGAATAGCCTTGCATTTCCTTGTGACTTGTGGAATTTCTTTCCCCAAAACTTTGCTAGTTTTTGGTTTCCATCGCTTCCTCCTGTTTGGCAAAGGTTATTCGTAGGTACAATTTTCTTCTCACTGGCATGGGTCTTTTTTATTTTGAGGTTCAGCTTTTCTATTCTTTGCAACTTTTAATTGGTTTTGTTTTGGCAGAAGTTTATGGCTGTGCTCAAATCTGCTGGCCATGCTGTTGTATTCTCTGAGGAAGAGTGGTGCTCTCTAAAGTCGCTTCCCCTCTGCCTCTACACTAGGTCACACGCCTGGCCCAGAATGGCTGGACGATCATTGAGGAGGCTGACCCCCAGGATTCCACGTGGCTGACCCTGTGCTATTGACCCAAAAGAAGTGGACTCCACACTGCCCCACTGGCCAGCCCCTTTCATGTTCCATTGGCCACCTGCAGTTGAGTGGAATGGGACTTGAATATGCTACTTGAGCCCAAATCTGGCCGGGTGTAGATGAGCCCAGCCTGTTTATCTGGCACACTGTGATGTCGGAGGATTTGTCAGAATCGTGTCTCCTCTGTCCAGTCTAGCTGCTTGGACACAGGCTTCAGAGCCTGCGGGAAGCAGTCTCATAACTCACCCTTCCCAGTTAGACCAGGTTTGACCTTCGCTGTAATTTTTGGGGTTGTGAGTTTCTCAGACTTTCCAGCGTTCAAGCAGAATCTGTCTAAAGACTGATGTCGATCACTGTGGATTATTCACTTGTGATTTCTGTTGGCCTTCCATTTGACAGGACCTTATTTTCTTTTCCATCGTCCAATCGTCATGGTCTTTCTGAGGTATCTCCCTTTGGTATGCTTATCAGTGCGTTCTCCTTCATTCCAAGTTATGAATTTTGCATTTCTTTAATCACCTTAGGTTCTGTAGGCTGAGGTGTGAGTCCTTTAGTGATTGTTGGGTGTTGTCTTGGAATTTTTATAGGTCACTTGTAGGAATCTTTGCTATCCTGGTCGAGTTGACACTGAGCCCTGAGAACTCGTGGTCGTCTTGGCTGGTTTGCCATTCTGAGATCAGAAACTCCAGATTCGTGGGGTCCTGGCAACCACCTTCATGGACATTATGTTTCTGAGACAAGTTAGCAAAATCTAATGAACTCCTCTCTCCAGGTAACAGATTTTTCTGTCTCTTTTCTGGATTTGGGAAATTTCGAACTTAACCCCTGATCCTTGGGTGCTCCACCAGATTAGGTCTAGATACTGGCTTACTTTATTTCCACAGGGTTTTCTATTGGTTTGACTTACATCCTCAGCTCTGGCATGTGTAGTTTTCTTTAAATATAATGGTAGCATTCTAATTTTCAGCCAACCCCCTTCCATATGGTGTCAAAACACAGAGTCAGTACTCCTTCTACGGCAAGAGATAATGGGAGAGAATTTCCTTGGAGTCCAACTGAGCATGCTAGCCTGGGGGGGCAGCCTTGACACAGGAATGAAGCCCTCTGGAAAAGGGTGCTTTTCAGCACACTTCCAGTGTCCTTCCAAACCAGCAGAAATACTCAAAGAATGACAGGTGTGCATTTCTTCAAGTCTTCAAAGAGATGTCTTGGGACACATTAGCATGTACCCAGTGGGCCCCCATGACTCCAGAGCTGTGGAAAGGGAGACTTCTCTTCAAAGGATGCTAGGGGCGTAGGACGGAGGCTTCTATTCTTCTCTTCAATGTCCTCAAGAGATCATTCTTGACTTTGGATTATGAGTAAGGCAGAAGGCCAACGTAGGTCTGATAAGCGCCAAGTCCAGCCTCTTGTTTCAAATCAAGTTTCAAGGTTGAATCAGCACGGCCTCCCCATCTACTTGAGTAGATGACAATGTTCTCCTCTCAGCGCTTGTCCCTCTATTAGCGCTTCTTCCAAGTGATTCCTTTCTTATCCCTTGAATCAGCATCTCTTTGATCGCTTCAAGTTTCTGTGCCTGGTTCCTGTTGGGAAAAGCTGTTTTTCGGTATCTCTCACTTCACTATCACAGCCTAGGCAAATACTCGCCCTGGAAACATGCGGCCATCTTTGGTGACATGTTCACCGTGATGTCATAAACACCCTCGGATTTTTCTAATTTATCCTGACAACGTCCATGCACACAGTGTTTGAGAGCCATCTCATACCAGTCTGAAGACTCCATCATTCCAGGTAGGATAGTTCTCCTTGTTCTGCATTTCTTATCAGTTTCTAAGATTCTCCTCGAACATTGAAAGGTCTACTACCTTCCCTCCAGAGACCGTTTTCTTTCCTTTAAGATTATCCTGGGTTTTACCTCTTAACTTTTGTGGATATGCCCAAATGGGTGGATTTTCCACAGAGAAAGTCCTGGAGTCCCTCCCACGTTGAATTTGCCCAGGCAATCCTCTGACTCGTGTGATCACCTGGCAGTCTGACAATTCCACCTTGTTGGGTCACATGTCTTCCTTCCTTCATCATTTGGGGACGTGTACCTGATACGTTCATAGATTGTAATATTCTCATGGTTCCTTTTCTGGTGCGTATTGATAAGTTCTCCTCACAATTTCTACTTCTTTATGATCTCTGTGCCAACCAGACCATGAAATATGGATTTCCCATTGCTATTAATCTCATCCCCACCCGTGATGCTAGGCGGTGATGCCCGGGCCGCCCAAGAGGAATGTGGGCACTTACTTGCTACACCACAGTGCCAGACCTGAATTGGAGTATTGGAGCAATCTTTCGCTGAACTTGGGAAGAAGCTGGCCTTTTTCGATCATTCCTGAAGGTAATTAGTAGTGAGCTCATAGAGGGTAACATTTTCCCTTGGTTCATGAGTTTAGCACGGAACACATTCTCTTTGTAGTATTCATCTTAATCTATTTGCAATGGTCGACCATTCTGTAGCATCATTAAGCATTTTGAGGAGCTTCACAACCCTTAGAAGTTCATCTCTCTAATCTCTTTCAGCATCAAAAGCTTTATGCCGCAAATATGCACGCCTTTTAGGATTTTTTCTTTCCCTCTTGGAACCACCAATCCAAAGGGAAGGCCGGTATCCAAAGCTAGAATGCTCAGTTTGGCAACAATGAAATTCTCTCCCCCATCCCTCGCCATAGAAGAGTATTGCTTATGTGCTTTGACACCATATGTGAGGAAGTTGTCTGAAAATTAGAACATTACACTTATATTTAACAAAAAATAAACATGACAGAGATGACGATGTAAGTCGAACAACTAACGAATCCTACAGAAATAAAGTAAACCAGCATCCAGACGTAGTCTACTGAAATGATCAAGGATCCAGGGTCCACTTCGAGCGTCCCCAAATTCAGAAAAGAGACATAAAAATATCTTACCTGGAGACAGGAATTCATCACATTTCTCTAATTTGTCTCGGAAACATTATGTCCATATGGTGGTTGCCAGGACAACCTAGAATTTGGAGATTCTGATGTCAGAATGTCAAACCAACCAAGATGACCTCGTGTTCTCAGTGCTCCATTGGACCTAGGCTAGGATAGCAAAGATTCCTTTAAGTGAACAATTGAAATTCAAAGACAATACCCAAAAATCACGAAAGCACTCACACGTCGGCCTAGAGAACATATGGTGACTAAAGAAATACAAAATTATTAACCTGAATGAAGGAGAAGGGACTGATAAGCATATCTATGGGAGACAGCTGAGAAAGACTATGACAATTGATGTGGATTAAGGCCGCCCCAGCTCGAAAAGCCCAAGGTTATGTGGTGTACATGCAGAACTATATGACCCGGTGAATCATTTTTTGGTATGAATTAGAGGTGCCCCAGTGAGAGAAGCCCAGGTCATGCTCACCTACATGTCTATCTATATGGCCAGATTAGTATCTAATATTATATGACCACACAATAACCAGACCCCATCTGCACTGAAATCATTTAATGACGTTTACATCATATTTTCTTTTTCCAGTAAAAATAAGTCATGTACCCATGACTCATAAAATTAGCCCTTACCCTCAACTCAGGGCAGCAGCAGGAGCTCTGAATGCCCATGGGTCCTTTCTGGCTTCAACAGCAGCAGCAGCTCTTCGCTGCCCATGGGTCCTGTCCCCATGCATGCAGCTCTACACTGCCCATAGATCCTGTCCCCATGCAGCAACTCTTTACTGCCCGTGGGTCCTGTCCCCATGTTATCCTGTAACGTTCTCTAAATAAAAGAGCACCACTACCAGACGTTGAGAGTCCAAGAAATCTTTCAACATTTCAGCTCGCTGAGCCTGCATCATATCTTGTGTCCTGTATGGGGAACTTGCTTCGTCAGTTTTTGAGCTCAACTTCTGGTAAGTGCCCCTTTCTTCCTGGTGCCTCTCTCTTTTTCGAGGATGGATCTAAACTCACTTCTCCATCAGGAACTTTCTTGGTTAACTCTATGAATCGATGTTTGTTGCCCATGGCTACTCTATGGGGCAAATCATGGCATTCAGCTTGAAGAGAATCAGTAGCTTAAGCCTCAGGGTGATGTAGCATGAATTAATCCATTCCTTCCTGAGTCTATCTCTAATATATAATATATTACCTGGGCATGCATAGGCCACTTAAGTCATTAGGATGGTTGGCAATCTGCAAGACTCCGGTCGAAGGTTTCTTCTCCTAAGGCTGGATTGGGATACCTCCCATGGCACCTGACCAGGCTCTGAACTGTGCAAATGTCCCAATCGGGAATCGAGTTCAAGGAAACTACCAAAGTCTAACCTTTGCTTGAGTATGGGAAACCCTTCTTCAGAGAATGACTCCAACACGCAATTGGGTAGAATGTCCCTCAGATCGGCGGAAAATTCCTCACACTTTTTCTCCATTATGTTCTCTCTTAAACTTCTCCTTTTGTCTCAGGGACCATTCACCAGGCACCTATTACTGCCAGGCAGAATAGGAAAGATGTTCACCAGGCACCTGTTACTGCCAGGCATCTGAGGGAAGGTATACAAGAGATGCAATGCTGGCAGACACCCCCGTCACCCCTTGCTATAGGAACCCCACAGTAGGAACAACAGGTGGGATGCTGCCGTAGGTTCAGGGGGCATTTTCAAGGTAATGGACGTGTCTCTTTCATCTTTGTTAGAGATACAATGGCCATTTTCGTCTACTTTTGAGCTTTGCAACCGGGAAACAAAGAAATCTTTCAAGAGTCATGTCCTCCAACACTGGGAGACCCAACTTTGGCTTTCTGGGCCTGATCACCCTGGCGACCCCAAGTAGGGTGCCCTCTGTTGGCGGTTGACTCATTGAGTATTTTAGTCACCTACTGAGTTGGCTATGAGGGTAGGAAATCTGTGATTTTTTCTATGAACACTCGTGCTATGGTAGTGTGCCACAGCACGGGAACTGTTGTGTGACTGTTATCTTGAGAACCCTCTGAGTGGCTATGAGGGTGAGGTCTGGTGTCTTCTTTTCCTTTCTTTGTTTTGGTCATCATCTCCTCTGTTGTCACCAAGTCGAGGTTAAGATCAGGCTGGACCTGATCAGAACCTGCACCTTCTGTGAAATCGAAAAACTTGAAAACATTTTTCAAGGGACTTAACTCTCAACCCAGGTACTTGGAGCCCCGGCCCCCAGTCAGTTCCAGGCCTTTGTAGGCACTCCACCCTTCTCCACTCCACTGTCAGTTGCACACTGGCTTTACAGCCATGGGGAATGCCATAAGCATCCCCAGAAACTCACCACTCAGGGTCATTCCAACTAATTAGAAACACTTTCAATTGTCTGGGTTATGGCACAGAAACTGCAGCTGGGAGAAAGTTTGTGAGGTTTCTCTGTGCCTTTATGGTGCAGTTGGACAGGTAGATCAACCTAGAACGTCCTTCAAGTTACAGTCCAGTTTCTGAGAAATCAAGAGCAACCGTCCTTAGAAAGTCCTTGCAAGACTGGAAAGACAGTTCTAGAGGCAGCTCAGTTTCTACCTAGTTCCTTTATCATGAAAAGGATTATCATCCCCCCTCTCCTGGAACTACTATCTAGCCCATCACTCACAGTTAAGACTGAAAAAAAGAAACGAGGGGAAAGGATAAATGGCCATAAGTGTGTCATTGCAAAAAGTATAGCATCTAGAGAGTCTTCTCCATAAGCATTAGTAAAAAGGCTCAAAACAAAGTTTACCTTCATAACTGGTGAGCTTTATATTATTATACCTGATTCACGGCAGTAGCTTTTAAAACGATAGTTGTACAGTCTCTGTGTATGTGTGTCTATGTGTACGTTATACATGTGATATTTTTACCCCTGGATGGTATGGCCAAAATAAAGATCTCTGTTTAGTTGGCTTAAAGTAAGTGCTTTCATAAATTCTAAATGTAGTAGAAATTAACTCAGTGCCTTTCAAAGTTAACATCATGTGAATTAACCTTTGGTAAATGAAAGCTTCTTTAAGTTTGTTGGTTTGATTGAAAATAGTTTTGTTGTCAGAGTTGTCAGTATTTGCATAGGATGCAGGCATTCAGCCTCGGTTTACTAGTCATATAAGTTCACGTTGTCTGTTAAATTTGTCAGCAAAATAATATATTCAAATGATGACCAGTTTTGTCTAATGCCTCATGAGGTTTCCGTAGGTAATCTGAACATAATTGTTGGAAACAAATGGTTTAAATACATAAAACTCATAAAAGTGAATACAATAACATTTATGGTCTCTATACTTGGGGGAAAAAACCAGCTTCAAATTCTTTTGGTAACAATCTTGAATTTTGCCAAGTAAAGTTAAATAATAAATATCTGAATATCTGGATCATTTTTGGATAGGATGAAACACTGAATCATTATTAATAAACATATCTAAGTTATCAACTTTTGGCTTCTTATGGAAGAGGCTAAAAGCGTGTGGGTGTATTAAAAAGCATGCCTTGTGTTTTGTTATAAAGCAGCGTGTTTCTAAACTTAGGAAGTGTTTAGAATGCTGATATAAAAGACAATCCATAATTGTTCACCTTTTTAGTGTTTACTAGGTCTGTTAAGGGTTAAAATTGTAATTATCTTATGGAATTAAACCTAGTGGAAATTACTAAGGAAAAGAGCTTTGTATTCAAGGTGGTTAAAATGGATGTTTTCAGTAAAAAGGGATATAAAGAATGGAAATATTTTTGTTTGATGGGTTAAGAAAGATAAATTTGTCATGATGTACTAGAAAGTTAAAAACAAAGATCTTGGGTCAAATTCTGAAAACAAAAAAGAAAGTTGTAGAAGGTTTGTGAAGGAGAAATTCTGAAAGGAGTTTTATGCCTGGTCAAGTAGAATAAAGTAAGTTCAATTAAGTGCATGAGTTTGAATGTTCAAAATAAGCAGGTGCAGAAATTCAAGTTTGGTTTTCTCTAAAAGGATACATTTTCTTGAACTTTTGTTCTGCTCTTGGTAAAGAGGTCATAAAAGCTATTCCTTTGAGTAAGTCTACCTAAGAGACAAATCTGTTTTGTGAAAGTAATGACTGTGGTCACTCTTAAGATTTTTGACTCTGTTATCACTTTGAATACATACCCGAGCATTGCTTCACAGTGAGTGTTGTTTCTATTTGAACAAGCATTTGAAAAGCTTTTGATATGTTTTGACAAGCTTCTCCCTCAAAAATATTCAAATGCTTACTGAAGGCTTCCTTTTGACCTGGTAGGCAGAAGAAAAATTACTCTGAGGATTTTTAGAGGGCCCCTGAGACTTCTTGAAGACATTTGCTCTCTCTTCCTAATAAGAAGGAAGATATTAAACTAATTAGGCTTACTTGGTCTATTAAATTACATGGGAAACATTGTGAAATAAGTGATGATAGACTTCCTTAGGTGGTATAAGATGGGTAAATGTTATTAATATAGGTGTCTTAAAATTATATAGCATTCCTAAGAGTCTGATCTTTCCTGGTTAACAGTCATAAGTCCAATTATTATCAGCAAGTGTTATATGTCACAAAAGTAGCCAAGTTTCTTTGTCAATTGCCCTTTTGAGTCCTTTGTCCATTTCCAGGTACTTGTTGTTTTACTCTGATGCTTTTTTCTTTTGCAAATATGCTTCGCCTTCCGAGAAATTCCAGGAAAGGGTTCTGACACAAAGGTTCTAAACGACAGGTTTCTGATAAACTTTCAGATTGTAAAACTGAACAGAGTAAGAAATTACAGAATTCTAACAGAAACTAAGCTCATCGATCTGCTAACAGAAAACTCAGCTCAAGAATTGATTATACAGGACTGTGTGAAATGATGAGGATGGCTGTAATTTTTTAGAACTTCTGTTTGAAATATTGTTGAGTTTTGATGTGCTGTTTTGTTTACTCGTAATGAAGGAAAGCTTTTTCTCTTTTCCCTTATGCTAACAATGACTTACAGCCATTTGGTGAAATTATACCTTCATGAGAAAAACTGAAACATTTATCTTTTTCTCCCTACATTATCCCTAAGGAATTTGGAAACCCTTTGTCACTGAGTATGGTTATTTATTGGCAATATTTGCATAAGTTCCATAAGAATCTGTTCTCCTTAAAACAGGCCTCATTGGTTATACTACAAAGGCTTTGACTGGAATGTCATATTTGAAACATACAGGCTCAGATATGACAAGACAGCATTTCAGGAACAAAGATTGGACTTTCTGGAATACAGTCCATAGGAAACATGGGCCTGGTACCTTGTTTACAGAGATTCTGGCAATCTTGCCCGGTCACTAAGGAAACTTGCTTATCTGCCAGGTGCAGGGAACCTCCGAATATTTTGGTGGACCTCAAAGAGAACTCAACTCACATCTGTAGGTACTGCAGGCCAAATCTGATGGCAAGTCCTTGGCTTGGCTTTTCTGGCATCTAGAGGCCTTCACAGATCAATGTGAGATTACTCTCCCTGGGGCAGCCCCAATTCATATTAGAAAAATATCCACCAGGTCATGTAGTTTGGCATGTAGGCCAGGTCACCTTGGGCTTCTCTAGCTTGGGCAGCATTAATCCACATCATAAACCACCCCTGAACCCATTATGACCGGAAATCTTTGGGGATATGAATGATGGTCAGTCTTCTGTAACTACTTCTGGCGGTACAAAGTCGTAGAGCTGCCCCAAAATGGGGCCATAGGTACAGGTAGGAAGTTCAGTGGACCAGAAGTCTTCACCGGTGGAGTTCAAGGGTGCCAAGTTGTACAGAGCCTCTGGAGACGAGAGAATCCTTTGACGAGAGGTGGTCCAGGAGGTGAAACATTTTTGACATGCTAAAGACAAACAACGAAAGAGACAACAAATTATAATAAGAAATACAATCAGTATGTTTAACCCAATGAATAAGATTTTGAAGTACTGCAGAAACCTGGTCCTGACTAGGAGTTCAACCAGTCGTTTACAGTTAGGGTTGGTCAGACATGGATTTAATTTGGTGGCTGGGAGAGGAAGCCAGAAATATTTTGATGGTAGTCAGGAATATAGACACAACATTGTTTTTATAATGACACTGGTGCCCCCTTGTGCTGCTGTCAAGACATGCAGTGCCATTTGGATTTGGAGGACTGCCTTACACACTTGGGATACTTCTAAATTGAGCAGCGAAAGGCTATGTTGTGTATCATTTAATGCCTTCATAGTAAATTTGTTTAGGACTTCCGTGTGCATGACGATATTTTCGATTCCTAATTGGGGAAGGAAAATTGCGGAAAGATGGTCATACCAGTGGAGGACAGACCTGGTTCAGCGCTGCTGCAGGTTGGGTAGCTTAGCAGGAGGAGATATAGTAAATGTAGTTCTACCTTGCATCCAGACAAAGCCTAGGGTGCATCATCCAATCCATCCAGGTGGCAGCCAAGGTAATAAATTGGAGGCACATATCCACTGAGCACCGTTAGCGGCTAACCAATGCATTCTGGGCCGTCGATCCCAGTCAGTCCCAAACTAACCTGTATTTTTTTTTAAGGCTATGACATAAGAACACATATAAAAGGGATTTTTTCCCAAGGTCAGCTGCTATTAGGCCATGTATCACAGGTGTGGTTGGTTTCTTCCCAACAGAGAGCGGCCTTTTACTGAGTTGCCCACTAGTAGGAGTGAACCAAATATACTCATCCCAAATTAGATATGGTTCATCCTGTGTGTATCGATAAGTTGGGGACTTTACTCTTGGAACTTGTTTTGTTTGATACACCTGTGACAAGGCAAATCTAGTTAGTATTTGGACAGTAGTATTGAAGGAAAATGTTTGATTGTGGCCAGGGAACTCCGAGGTGTCAGAGATAGATGGCCACAAGGAGACATTACGATTAGTAATAGATGAATCTTGCAGAAGAAAAGAGCTAGAATCTAGTATCCATGAATGGCTACTGTAGCTTCTACAGAAGCGTAATTTTTTGCTCTCTTAAATCATCCTCATTTTTACAAAAGATAGCCAAATTATGATTAACACGTTTGCAAATAAAGTGTAGTTTCAATACAACTTGCTCCAATTATTTACATAAGAGCAGAAAGAATCGGAATTGCTTATACAGGTTTTTTAAAATCTGCTTTGCTGGAATTTTTTCTGAGGAGTCTCAGATTGAACTGTGAAGGCCTCTAGAGGCCAGAAAAGCCAAGCCAAGGACTTGCCATCAGATTTGGCCTGCAGTACCTACAGATTTGAGTGGCATTCTCTTTGAGGTCACCCAAAATATTCGGAGGTTCCCTGCACCTGCCAGATAAGCAAGATTCCTTAGTGACCGGGCAAGATTGCCATAATCTCTGTAAACAAGGTACCAGGCCCATGTTTCCTAGGGACTGTATTCCAGAAAGTCCAATCTTTGTTCCTGAAATGCTGTCTTGTTTTATCTGAGCCTGTATGTTTCAAATATCACATTCCAGACAAAGCGTTGGTAATATAACCAATGTGTCCTGTTATAAGGAGAACAGATTCTTATGGAACTTATGCAAATATTGCCACGAAATGACCATACTCAGTAACAAAGGGTTTGACAATTCCTTAGGGATAAGGTAGGGAGAAAAAGGTAAATGTTTCAGTTTTGCTCATGAAGGTATAATTTCACCAAATGGCTGTAAGTCATAGTTAGCATAAGAGAAAAGAGAAAAAGCTTTCCTTCATTACCAGAAAACAAAACAACACATCAAACCTCAACAATATTTCAAATAGAAGTCCTAAAAAATTACAATCATCCTTATCAGTTCACACAGCCTTGCATAATCAGTTCTTGGGCTGAATCTTCTGTTAGTAGATTGATGAACTTAGTTTTCTGTTAGAATTCTGTAATTTCTTACTCCGTTCAGTTTTACAATCTGAAAGTTTATCAGAAGCCTGTCGTTTAGAACCTTTTTGTCAGAACCCTTTCCAGGAATTTCTCAGAAGGCGAAACATATTTGCAAGAGGAAAAAGAATCAGAGTAAAACAACAACTACCTGGAAATGGACAAAGGATTCAAAAGGGCAATTGACAAAGAAACTTGGCTGCTTCTGTGACATATTAAACTTCCAGATAATAAGTGGACTTATGACTGATAACCAGGACAGATCAGAATTTTAGGAATGCTATATAATTTTAAGACATCTATATTAATAACATTTACCCATCTAATAACACCTAAGAAAGTCTATCATTACTTATTTTACAATGATTCCCGTGCAATGTAATAGACCAAATAAGTCTAATTAGTTTAGTATTTTCCTCCTTATAGGAAGAGAGAGCAAATGTCTTTGAGATGCCTCAAGGGCCCTCTGAAAAGCCTCAGATTAATTTTTCTTCTGTCTACCAGGTCAAAAGACAGCCTTCATTTAGGATTTGAATATTTTTGAGGGAGAATCTTGTCAAAACATATCAAAAGCTTTTCAAGTGCTTGTTCAAATGTGAAACAACACTCACTGTGAAATATGCTCAGGTATCTATTCAAAGTGATAACAGAAAGAGTCAATAATCTTAAGAGTGACCTAAGTCATTATATTCACAAAACAGGGTTGTCTCTTAGGTAGACTCACTCAAAGGAATAGCTTTTATAACCTCTTTATCAAGAGCAGATCAAAAGTTCAAGAAAATGTATCCTTTTAGAGAAAACCAAACTTGAATTTCTGCACCTACTTATTTTTAACATTCAAAGTCATTCACTTAATTGAACTTACTTTAGTCTTCTTGACCAGGCATAAAACTGCTTTCAGATTTTCTTCTTCACAAACCTTCTAAAGCTTTCTTTTATGTTTTCAGAATTTGTCCCAAAGTCTTTCTTTTTTCCTTTCTAGTACCTCAGGACGAATTTATCTTCCTTAACCAATCAAACAAAAATATTTCCATTATTTGTACCTTTTTTACTGACAACGTACATTTTAACTTCCTTGAATACAGAGCTCTTTTTCTTAGTAATTTCCTGTAGCTTTAATTACGTAGGTTAATTAGAACTTTTAACCCTTAACGGGCCTACTAAACACTAAAAAGGAAAACAATTATGAATTGTCTTTTATATCAGTATTCTGAACACTTCATAAATGTAGAAACACGCCACTTTACAACAAAACACAAGGCATGGTTTTTAATACACCCACACGCTTTTAGCCTCTTCAAGAAGAAGCCAAAAGTAGATAACTTAGATGTGTTTATTAATAATGTTTCAGTGTTTCGTCCTATCCAGAAATGACCCAGATATTCAGATTTTTATCATTTAACTTAACTTGGCAAAACTCAAGATGGTTACCAAAAAGCATTTTGAAGCTGTTTTTCTTTCCCAAACTATACAGACCATAAAAGTTTTTGTACTCACTTTAATGAGTATTATCTATTTAAACCATTTGTTTCCAACAATTATGTTCATATTACCTACTGAAACCTCATGAGGCCTTAGACAAAACTGGTCATCATTTAAAGCTGTTACTTTGCTGAGAAATTTAGCAGACAACGTGAACTTATATGACTAGTAAACCCAGGCTGAAGGCCTGCATCCCTATGCAAATACCGACATCCCTGACAAGACTATTTTCAATCAGACCAACAAACTTAAACAGTCTTTCATTTACCAAAGGTTAATTCACATGACATTAACTTTGAAAGGCACTGAGTTAATTTCTACTGCATTTAGCATTTATGTAAACACTTACTATATGCCAACTAAACAGAGATCTTAATTTTGGTCATACCACCCAAGGCTGAAAATATCACATGCATAACCTACACATAGACACGCATACACAGAGACTGTACAACTATTGTTTTAAAGCTACTGCCATGAATCAGGTACAATAATATAAAGCTCACCAGTTATGAAGGTAAACTTTGTTTTGAGCCTTTTTACTAATACTTATGGAGAAGACCCTCGAGACTCTAGACTCTTTCAATGGCACACTTATGGCCATTTCTCCTTTCCCCTCCTTTCTTTTTTTCAGTCTTAACTGTGAGTGATGGGCTAGATAGTAGTTCCTGGAGAGGGGGGATGATAATTCTTTTCATGATAAAGGAACTAGGTGGACTCGGAACTGCCTCTAGGGCTGTCTTTCCAGTCTTGCAAGGATTTTCTAATGACAGTTGCTCTTGATTTCTCAGAAACTGGACTGTAACTTGAAGGACGTTCTAGGTTGATCTACCTGTCCAACTGCACCATAAAGGCACAGAGAAACCTCGCAAATTTTCTCCCAGCTGGAGTCTCTGGGGCATAACCCATACAATTGAAAGTGTTTCTAATTAGTTAGAATGACCCTGAGTGTTGAGTCTCTGGGGATGCTTATGGCATTCCCCATGGCAGTAAAGCCAGTGTGTGACTGGCTGTGGACTGGAGACGGGTGCAGTGGCTACAAACACCTGGAACTGGCTGGAGGCCAGGGCTCCCAGTACCCGGGTTGAGAGTTAAGGTACTTGCAAAATATTTTCAAGTTGTTCGATTTTACAGAAGGTCCATGTTCTGGTCAGGTCCAGCCAGAACTTAAGCTCGACTTGGTGACAACAGATGACATGATGAGAAAAACAGAGAAAGGAAAAGAAGACACCAGACCTCACCCTCATGGCTGCTCTCAGAGGGTTCTCAAGATAAGAGTCACACAACAGTTCCTGTGCTGTGGCACACTACCGTAGCATGGCAGTTGTCAGAATAAATCACAGGTCTCCTACCCTCATAGCCAACTCAGTAGGGGACGAAACTACTCAATGAGTCAACCGCCAAGAGAGGGCACCCTACTTAGGGCCGCTGGTGTGATCAGGCCCAGAAAGCCATAGTTGGGGCTCCAGTGGTGGAGGCCTTGATCCTTGCAAGATTCCTTTGTTTCCCCAGTTGCAAAGTTCAAAAGGAGATGAAAATGGCCATTGTAACTCTAACAAAGATGAAAGAGACATGTCGATCACCTTGAAGATCACCCCTGACCCTACGGCAGCATCCTACATGTGGTTCCTACTGTGGGGTTCCTATAGCAAGGGGTGATGGGCGTTGCCCCCAGCATTGCATCCCTGTGTACCTTGCGTGGTATGCCTGGCAGTAACAGGTGCCTGGTGAACATCTTTCCTATTCTGCCTGGCAGTAATAGGAGCCTGTTGAATGGTCCCCAAGAGAAAAGGAGAAGTTTAAGAGAGAACAGGATGGAGAAAAATAGTGTAGAATTTTCCACTGAGCTGGGGGACATTCTACCCAATTGCATGTTGGAGCCATTCTTTGAAGGAGGGTTTCCCATATGCAACCAAAGGTTAGACTTTGGTACTTTCCTTGAACTGTAGTCCCGATTGAGACATTCACACAGTTCAGAGCATGGTGAGGTGCCATGGGAGGTTTCCCAATCCAGCCTTAGGAAAAGAAACCTTCCAGGGGAGTCTTGCAGATTGCCGGCCATCCTAAGGACTTAAGTGGCCGACCCGTGCCCACCTAAAATTTGTATATTAGAGATAGAGTTAGGAAGGAATCGAGTAATTCACTCTACATCGCCCTTAGGCTTAAGGTACTGATTCTCTTCAAGCTGAATGCCATGATTTGCCCTATAGAGTAGCCATGGGAAGCAAACGTGGATTCATGCAGCTATCCAAGAAAGTTCCTGATGGAGAAGTGAATTTAGATCCATCCTTGAAAAAGAGAGATGCACAACCAAGAAAAGGGCACTTACCAGAAGTCGAGCTCACAAACCTATGAAGCAAGTTTTCGAAATGGGCCACAAGATATGATATGGGCTTGGCAAGCTGAAGAGTCAAAAGAAAGATTTCTTGGACTCTCAAATTCTGGTAGTGGTGTTCTTTTATTTATAGAATGTTACAGGACAACATGGCGACAGGACCCATGGGCAGTAAATAGTTGCTGCATGGGGACAGGACCTATGGGCAGTGAAGAGCTGCTGCTGCTGCATGGGGAAAGGTTCCATGGGCAGTCAGAGGTCCTGCTGCTGCCCTGAGTTGAAGGTAAGGGCTAATTTTATAATGCATTGGTACGTGACATTTTTACTGGAAAAAGAACATATGATGTTAAAAGTCATCTTAGTGTAGTTTTGATTTGCATTTCCCTGATGATTAGCGATGATGAACATCTTTTCATGTGTCTATTGGCCATATTCATATCTTCTTTTGAGAAATGTCTGTTCATGTCCTCTGCCCATTTTTTCATCAGGTTGTTTGTTTTTTTGTTGTTAAGCAGTGTGAGTTCTTTGTATATTATGGAGATTAAGCCTTTGTCGGATAAGTGGCTTGTAAATATTTTTTTCCCAATTAGTGAGCTGTTTTTTTGTTTCAATCCTGTTTTCCATTGCCTTGAAGAAGCTCTTTAGTCTGATGAAGTCCCATTTGTTTATTCTTTCTATTGTTTCCCTCAACTGAGGAGTTACAGCGTCTGAAAAGATTCTTTTGAAACTGATGTCAAAGAGTGTACTGCGTATATATACACAATGGAATACTACTCAGCCATAAAGAAGACAAAATTGGCCCATTCACAACAACGTGGATGGACCTCGAGGGTATTATGTTAAGTGAAATAAGCCAGTCAGAGAAAGACGAACTCTATATGACTCCACTCATAGGTGGAAATTAGTAGATTGATAAGGAGATCTGATCAGTGGTTACAAGGGAAAAGGGGGGGTGGGGGGAGGGCACAGAGGGGGAAGTGGTGTACCCACAACATGACTAACAAAAATGTACAACTGAAATCTCACAAGGTTGTAATCTATTTATCATAACATTAATAAAAAAAGTCATTAAATGATTTCAGTTCAGATGGGGTCTGGTTATTGTGTGGTCATATAGCATTAAATACCAATCTGGCCATATAGATAGGCATGTAGGTGAGCATGAAATGGGCTTCTATCACTGGGACACCTCTAATTCATACCAAAAAAAAAAAATGCACCGGGTCATGTAGTTTGGTATGTAGGGCAGGTAACCTTGGGCTTTTCGAGCTGGGGCAGCCTTAATCCACATCATTCATCATGGTCTTTCACAGCTATCTCCCATAGATATTCTTATCAGTCTTTCCTCCTCCATTCCAAGTTATGAATTTTGTATTTCCTTATTCACCATATGTTCTCTAGGGGTCCAGATTTACGGCCTAAAACTTTGGAGGCTGAAAGAGATTAGAGAAGATGAACTTTCAAGGATTGGTA
The DNA here is from genome assembly GCF_041296235.1 of Equus asinus. Classification (NCBI taxonomy): domain Eukaryota; kingdom Metazoa; phylum Chordata; class Mammalia; order Perissodactyla; family Equidae; genus Equus; species Equus asinus. The sequence goes on along the minus strand of NC_091814.1, from coordinate 5,231,943 downwards.
ATCACCTCAAAATACTTAATTATGTTATAGAAAGGAAGACCATTACAAAGAGATGAAAAGGAACATTACCAAGAGAACACGTTCCGTGCTAAACTCAGGAGCCAAAGGAAAAGGTTACAGTCCACAATGTTACTACTAATTACCATTACGAATAACCAAAGCAGGCCAACATCATCCCTAGTTCAGGCAAAAGTTTGATCCAAAAGTCCATTTCAGTGCCAGCCCTGCGGTGTACTGGGTATGTGCCCACGTTCCACCTGGGCGGCCAGGGCTTCATTGGTTAGCACCACGGGTGTGCATCAGATTAGTAGCATTAGCAAATATAGATTTCACGGTATGGTGCAAACATCCTAAAGAAATCGAAATGTTGAAGAGACGTTATGAGTACACACCAGAAAAAGAACCATGGGAATATTACAATCTATGAATGCATCAGGAACACTTCCCCAAATAATGAAGGAAGGAAAACATGTGACCTGCCAAAGTGGAATTGTCAGACTGCTAGGAGATGACATGATCTTTGCGCATCAGAGGATTACCTGGGAAAAGTCATCTTGGGAGGGCCTCCGGGACTTTCTCTTGGGAAAGTCCACCCATTTGGCCTCATCCACAAAAGATAAGAGAGAAAACCCAGATTAATCCGAAAGGAAAGAAACCAGTGTCTAGAAGGAAGGTAGCAGAAATTTTCAAGTTTGAGGAAAAAGTTAGAAACCAACAAGAAATGCATAACGACGAATACAATCCTACCTGGAAAGGGGGAGTAATCAGACTGGGATGAGATGGTTCTGAAGCACTGTGTGCATGGAGGTCGTCAGGACAACTTCGAATTCTGAGGGTGTTTATGACATCATGGTGAACATGTCACCCAAGATGGCCACAGGTTTCCAGCCCGAGGATTGGCATAGGCTAGGATATTCTAGTGAGGGATACTCAGAAACAGCTTTTGTCCACAGAAACAGGGCACAGAAACTTGAAGAGGTCAAAGATACGCTAATTCAAGGGATTAGACAGGAATCATTGGGAAGAAGCCATAATAGAGGGACAAGCACTGAGATGAGAACATTGCCATCTCCTCACGTTGAAGAGGAGGCCATTCTGATTCAAGCTTGAAACTTGATTTGAAACAAGAGGCTGGAACTATGAGACCTATGTTGTCCTTCTGCCTCACTCATAATCCAAAGTCAAGAATGATCTCTTGAGGTCATTGTAGAGAAGAATCAAGGCCGCCGTCCTAGGCCACTAGCATTTTTTAAAGAGAAGTCTCACTTTGCATAGCTCTGGCATCATGGGTGCCCACTGGCTACATGCTAATGTGTCACAACACACCTCTTTGAAGCCTGGAAGGAATGGACAACTGTCATGCTTGGGGTATGTCTCTTGGTTTGGAAGGACTCTAGAAGTGGCTCAAAAGCACCCTTTTGCAGAGGGGTTCATTCCTTGGTGAATGCTGCACTCCAAGGCTAGAGTGCTAAGTTGGGATCAATGAGATTCTCGGCCCCTTCTCTTGCAGTAGAAGGAGTATTGATTATGTGTTTCAACACCACATGTAACGATGTTGGCTGAAAATTAGAACATTATCATTATATGTAAAGAAAAATAAACACGCCACAGGTGAGGATGTAAATCAAACAAATAACAAACCCTGTGGAAAAAAGTAAGCCAGTATCTAGACATAATCTAGCAGAGCTTTCAAGGATCAGGGGTGATGTTCGAACTTTCCAAATCCAGAAATAGACAGAAGGATCTCTCACCTGGAAAGAGAAATTCATCAGATTCGTCTAATTTGTTGCGGAACCGTTGTGTCCGTGAAGATGGTTGCCAGCACAGCCTCAAATCTGGAGTTTCTGATCTCAGAATCTCTAACCAAGGAAGATGACCACATGTTCTCAGTGCTCAGTGTCACCTCGGCCAGGATAGCAGAGATTCCTTCAAGTGACCGATGGAAATTCAAAGACAACACCCACCAATCACAAAAGCACTCACACAACGGCCAACAGAACATATCGTGATCAAAGAAATGCAAAATTTATAACTTGGAATGAAAAGGGAACACACTGATAAGCATATCGAAGGGAGATAGCTTAGCAATACCATGATGATTAGCCTATGGAAAAGAAAAAAGGTCCCAGAAAATGTAAGGCAAACAGAAATCACAACTGAATAATCCACAGTGAAAGACGGCCGTGTTTAGACAGATTCTGCTTAAACGTTTGAAAGTCAGAAAAGTCACAACCCCAAAACCTGCAGTGAAGGTCAAACCTGGGCTAAATGGAATGGGTGAGTTCTGAGACTGCTCCAAGCGGGCTCTGAAACCTTGTGTCCATGAAGCTTGCTGGCACAGCACAGACACAATTCTCAGAAATCCTATGACATCACAGTGGACCAGGAAAACAACATGGCTTCATCTACACAGGGCCAGAGCTGGGCTCCAGTAGCATATTGAAGTCACATTCCAAAACAGCAGGTTGCCAATGGAACATGAAAGGGGCTGGCCACTGCTGAAGCTGTGAAGTCCGTACCTTCTGGGTCCGCAGCACTTGGTCGTCCATTTGTACTCTTGGGGTTGAGCCTCCTCACCGCTGGTACAGCCATCCTGGGAGAGTCCTGGGAGGTAGTGTAGAGGCAGATGGGAAGTGACGTTAGACAGTGCCACTCTTGCTCAGCAAATAAAGCAGCACGACCAGCAGATGTGAGCACTGCCATAAACTTCTGCCAAAACAGAACCAATTAAAAGTTGCAAAGAATAGAAAAACTGAGCCTCAAAAAAAGAAGCATGTCACTAAGAATAATAAGATATCTAGGACTAACCTTCACTAAACAGGTGGAAGCATTGTAAACCGATACTAGCAAAGCTTTGGCTAAAGAAATTCCAGAAGACACAACGAAACGGAAGACTATTCCGTGCTGTTGGAATGGAAGAACTAACACACTTGAAACGTCCATAGCGGATAGAGGAGTCTGTGGATTCCAAGCAATCCCAGTCAAAGTTGCAGTGATCTTTCCCACAGAAATAGAAGAGAGAATAATAAAGTCTCTATCCAGAAGGAAAGGACCCTGAATACCCAAAGGAATCCTGAAGAAAATGAACAAAGCAGGACGTATCACACTTTCTGATTTCCACATATAGGACGAAGTGCTAGGAACTGAAACGGCACAGTCTGGGCCCAAAAACAGGCACACAAATCCATGGAAAAGAATAGAGAGCCCAGAGGTCAACTCACGCATATATGTACATGCATACATGCACAACACATTTTCAACCAGGGAACCAAGAGTACACAGTGGAGAAAGGAGAGTCTAGACAAGAAACGGTGCTGGGAAGACTGCACAGCCAAATGTAGCACAATGAGAGTAGAGCATGATGTTACACTAGTCACACACACCACCTCGAAACGGATTAAAGACTTGAATGGAAGACTTGAAATCGTGAGACTTCTAGGAGAATACCTAGGCAGCATGCTCGTTGCCATCTGTCTTAGCAGCCTATTTGGCAGAAGCGTGTGTGACAGGAATGGGCAACAAAGGAAACAGGCAGATGGGAAGCGACGTTAGACTGGGCCAGTCTTCCTCAGCAAATACAGCAGCATTGCCAGCCGCTGTGAGCACAGCAGTAACCATCTGCCTAAATAAAACCAATCAAAAGTTGCAAAGGATAGAAAAACTGAACCTCAAAAAAAAAAAAACAAAGCATGCTAGTAGGAAGAACAAGGTATCTAGGAATAACCAGTGCCAAACAGGTGAAAGCTATGTAACCCGAGAAGTAGCAAAGCTTTGGGGAAAGAAATTCCACAAGATACAAGGAAACGGAAGGGCATCAGTGTGCATGGAATGGAAGAAAACGAAGGAAGAATGAAGTATTATCACAATGATACCTTTCTTATCCCTGGAATCAACATCTCTTTGATGTCTTCAAGTCTCTGTGCCTGGTTTCTGTTTGGAAAAGCTGTTTCTGGGTATCTCTCACTTGAGTATCCCAGCCTAAGCCAATCCTGGTACTGTAAACATGCAGCAATCTGGGGTGACACGTTCAGTGTAATGGCATAAACACTCTCAGAATTCAAAGTTGTCCTGACAACCTCCATGCACACAGTGTTTCAGAGCCCTCTCCTCCCAGTCTGACTACTCCCCCTTTCCAGGAAGGATAGTTTTCCTTGTTCTGGATGTGTTGTCGGTTTTCAACTTTGTCCTCTAACTTGGAAAGGTCTACTACATTCCCTCTAGACACCGGTTTCTTTCCTTTAAGATTATCCTGGGTTTTATCACATATCTTTTGTGGATATGGCCAAATGGGTGGACTTTCCCCAGAGAAAGTCCTGGACTCCCTCCCAAGTTGACGTTGCCCAGGAAATCCTGTGATGCACAATGATCGTGTGATCTCATGGCAGTCTGACAATTCCACCTTGGTGGGTCACATATTTTCCTTCCTTCATGATTTGGGAAAGCGTACCAGATGCGTTCATAGACTCTAATATTCTCATGGTTCTTTTTCTGGTGAGTATTGATAAGGCCTCCTCACAATTACTACTTCTTTATGATCTCTGTGCCAACCATACCTTGAAATCTGGATTTCCTAATGTTAGAAATCTGATCTGTACCCATGATGCTAGCCCCTGAAGCCCGGGCCACGCAAGAGGAAGTTGGGCACTTACCTGCTACACCACAGGGCCGGCAATGAATTAGACTTCTGCACCAACCTTTGGCCTGAACTTGGGAAGATGTTGGCCTGCTTCAATCATTCGTGAAGGAAATCAGTAGTAACATCATGGAAGGTATTATTTTCCATTGGGTCATGAGTTTAGCATGGAACATGTTCTCTTGCTAGTATTCCGCTTCATCACTTTGCAAAGGTCTACCTTTCTGTAGCATCATTAAGCACTTTGAGGTGATTACCAATCCTTGGAAGTTCATCCTCTCTGATCTCTTTCAGCCTATAAAGCTTTAGGCCGTAAGTCTGCACCCCTTTTTGGAGTTTTGATTTTATGTGGATTGATTGCCGTAACCCTGCATTCTAACATGCTATAGCTTTCAGATCTACATCCTCATAGATTTAGACTTCTGAGTAGGTTACATCATCTTCACCACCGTAAGGCTAATTACAGGCTCTCACGATACTTGTGCTTAATCAACTCTTTCTCGCTCTGGCCCTCGCCTACTTTTCCTCTGGGAACTACCAATCCCATGTCACATGCTACCTGTTTGTTGGTCCGTTTTTCCTCTTCTCCTGTACATGAGATCCTGTGGTATTTGACCTTACCCCTGGCGCTTGTTTCAGTTCCTCTAGTACCCTCAGGAGCCATTCTGGTGGTCACAAATGGCTGGACTTGCATCCGTTCCGACAGCTGAATGCTATGCCACTGTGTGGCTATAGCCTATGTTCCTTCTCCATTCGTCCCTTGATGGGCATCAGGGAGGCTTCCAAGTCTTGGATATCGGGCGTAAGGCTGTGGTGCTCACAGCAGTGCACGGATCTCTGTGCATTACTGTTTCCATGATCTTTGGATATATACGTCACAGAGGAATAGCTGGATCATATGCTAGGTGGATTCTGAAACATTCTGAATTTTCACTCCTTTGTGTAGTGGCTGCATCGGCTCAAACTCCCACCTGCAGTGCAGGAGGCTTCCCTTCTCTCCACCTCCTCTCTGAAACATGTTGTTTCGTGTCTTCGCCCTTATAGCCATTCTGACCACTGTGAGCTGCTATCTCATTGCACTTCGGATTTGCATTGGCCTCAGACTTAATGATGAGGAACATGTTTTCATACAGCCTGTTGGCCATCTTTCTATCTTCCTGGGAGAAATGTGTGTTTCCATCTTTTGCCCAGGTTTTGTTGGGCTCATTGTTTTTTTTTCCTGTGGAGATGTATGAGTTCACTGGATCTTATGGCTGTTCACCCCTTCTCCGATGTCTGTTCTGCAAACATCCTGTCACAGTTCTTGTGCTGTCTTTGCATTGAATCGATGGAGTCGTTGGCCAGGTAGAAGCTTCTGCGTTGGATGGAGTCACGCTTGTTTCTTGTTTCTTTTGTTGCCCTTACCCAGTCACACATGCTTCTTCCAAGTAGGCGGCTATGCCAGATGGCAAAGAGCAAGCTGCCTGCATTTTCCGGCAGCAGTTTCATGGTTTCAAGTCTTCCATTCAAAGCTTTAATCCATTTCAGTGTGGTATGTGTGCCTGGTGTAACATCATGGTCTAGTCTCATTTTGCCACTTGTGGCTCTGAAGTCTTCCCAGCACTGTTTCTTTTCGAGACTCTCCTTTCTCTGCTGTCTTCTCTTGGCTCCCGTGTCGAAAATGGGCTGCCTATATATGTGGCAGTTGACTGCTGGGCTCAATTCTGTTCCATGGGTCTGTGTGCCTATTTTGGGGGAAAGGCTGTGCTGTACCGGTACCTAGCGCTTTGTCCTATATTTGGCAATCAAAAAGTGTGATACATGCTGCTTTGTTCGTTTTCCTCAGGATTCCGTTTCCTATTCAGGGTCCTTTGTTGCCACATAGAAACTTTAGTATTCTCTCTTCTATTTCTGTGGGAAAGATTGCTGCAACTTTGACTGGGACGACATGAAATGGAGACATTGCTTTTTGCGGTATGGATGCTTAAAGTGTGTTCATTCTTCCATTCAAAGAACATGGAATAGACTTCCGTTTCCTTGTGTCTTGTGGAATTTCTTTCCCCAAAGCTTTGCTAGATTTCGGCAGACAGAGCTTTCTCCTGTTTGGCCAAAGTTATTCCTAGATGTTTTTTTCTTTTTACTGGCATGCTTTCTCTTTTGCTGTTCCTTTTTTCTATTCTTAGCAACATTTAATTGGTTTGTTTTGGCAGAAGTTTATGGCTGTGCTCACATCTGCTGGCCATGCTGCTGTATTTGCTGAGCAAGAGTAGCGCAGTATAACTTTGCTTCCCATATGCCTCTACACTAGGTCCCACGCCTGGCCCAGAACTGCTGGATGAGCGGTGAGGAGGCCCACCCCCAGGATTCCACGTGGCCGACCCTGGGTTGCCTACTCATAATGCAGGGTCTTCACGGCTGCCCCACTGGCTGGCCCCTTTCGTGTTCCATTGGCAACCTGCAGTTGAGTGGAATGTACTTTAACATGTTACTTGAGCCCAACTCTGGCCCTGTGTAGATGAGGCCAGCTTCTTTTTCTGGACCACTGTGATGTCAGAGTATTTGTCAGAATCGTGTCTCTTGTCCAATCAGGCTTCGGGGACACAGGGTTTCCGAGCCCACGTGGAGCAGTCTCAGAACTCACCCTTCCCAGTTAGCCCAGGTTTGACCTTCAATGCAAGGTTTGGGGTTGTGAGTTTCTCGGACTTTCAAACGTTCAAGCAGACCCTAACTAAACACTGAAGTCATTCACTGTGGATTATTGAGGTGTGATTTCTGTTTGCCTTCCATTTTCTGGGAGCTTGCTTTCTTTTCCATAGTCTAATCGTCATGGGTCTGAGCTATCTCCCTTCGATATGCTTATCAGTGTGTTCTCCTTCATTTCAAGTTAGGAGTTTGGTATTTCTTTAATCACCATAGGTTGTATAGGCTGATGTGTGAGTGCTTTCGGTACTTTTGGGTGTTGTCTTTGAATTTCCATCGGTCATTTGAAGGAATCTTTGCCATCCTAGCCTAGATCCACCTGAGCACTGAGCAAACGTGGTCATCTTGGTTGGTTCGATATTGTGAGATCAGAAACGCCATGTTTGAGGTTGTCCTGGAAACCACCTTCCCAGACACAATGGTTCCGAGATGAATTAGATGAATCTGATGAATTCCTCTCTCCAGGTGAGAGATCCTTCTGTCTCTTTTCTAGATTTGGAAAGTTCAGAACTTCACACCTGATCCTTGAACACTCCACTAGATTACATCTAGATACTGGCTTACTTTATTTCCACAGGTTTTGTTATTTGTTTAATTTACCTCCTCAGCTGTGGCATGTTTATATTTCTTTAAATAGAATGGTAATGTTCTAAGTTACAGCAAACATCGTTATGTGTAGTGTCAAACACCTAATCAATACTCCTTCTATGGCAAGAGATGGGGGAGAGAATCTCATTGATCTCAACTGAGCACTCTAGCCTGGGAGGACAGCCTTCACACAGTAACGAAGCTTTCTGCAAAAGGGTGCTTTTGCACACTCTTCCTGAGTCCTTCCAAACCAAGAGACATACCCCAGGCATGACAGGGGCCCATTCCTTCCAGGCTTCAAAGAGATACCTAGTGACACATTACCATGTACCCAGTGGGTGCCTATGACGCCAGAGCTATGGAAAGTGAGACTTCTCTTCACAGAATACTAGGGATCTAGGACGGAGGCCTCTATTCTTCTCTTCAATGTCTTCAAGAGATCATTCTTGACTTTGGATTATGAGTAAGGCAGAAGGCCAACATAGGTCTGATAAGCCCAAGGTCCGGCCTCTTGTTTCAAGTCAAGTTTCAAGCTTGAATCAGCATGGCCTCCCCATCGACTTGAGGAGAAGGCAATGTTCTCCTCTCAGTGCTTGTCCCTCTGTTATCACTTCTTCCCAATGATTCCTTTCTTATCCGTTGAATTAGCGTCTCTTGCATCTCTTCACGTTTCTGTGCCCAGATTCTGTTTGCAAAAGCTGTATCTGGGTATCTGTCACTTGAGTATCCAAGCCTAGGCCAATCCTCGGGCTGGAGACCTGCGGCCATCTTGGGTGACATGTTTACCGTGATGTCATAAACACCCTCAGATTTCTAAGCTGTCCTGAAAACCTCCATGCACACAGTTCTTCACGACCATCTCATACCAGTCTGACTACTTCCCCTTTCCAGGTAGGATAGTTTTACCTGTTCGGGATTCCGTGTCTGTTTATAACTTTATCCTCGAACTTTGAAAGGTCTACTACAATCCCGCTAGACACCAGTTTCTTTCCTTTCAGATTATCCTGGGTTTTATCTCTCATCATTTGTGGATGAGTCCAAATGGGTGGACTTTCCCCAGAGAAAGCCCCGGAGTCCCTCCCGAGATTGATTTTCCTGGTCAATCCTCTGACGCATAATGATCGTGTCATCTCCATTTCCACCTTGGCAGGTCACATGTTTTCCTTCCTTCATCATTTGGGGAAGTGTTCCTGATGCGTTCATAGATTGTAATATTCCCATGCTTCTTACTCTGATGTGTATGCATAACGTCTCTTCACAATTTCGACTTCTTTAGGATGTCTGTCTGCACCATACCGTGAAATCTATATTTGCTAATGCTACTAATCTGATCTGCACCCATGATGCTCGCCGATGAAGCCTGTACCACCCAAGTGGAATGTGGGAACTTACCCAGTACACCACAGGGCCGGCACTGAATTGGATTCTTGGACCAACATTTTGCCTGAACTGGGGAAGATGTTGGCCTGCTTTGATTATTTGTAAAGGTAATTAGTAGTAACATCATGGACGGTAACCTTTTCCTTTGGATCCTGAGTTTAGCACGGAACATGTTCTCTTGGTAGAGTCGTTCTTCATCTCTTTGCCACTGTCTACCTTTCTGTAGCATTATTAAGCACTTGGAGGTGATTAGCCATGCTTGGAAGTTCATCTTCTCTAATCTCTTTCAGCCTGCAAAGCTTTAGGTCATAAACCTGCTTGCCTTTTTGTAGTTTTGATTTTACATGAATTGATTGCCATAACCCTGCATTATAACACCCTATTGTTTTCAGATTTACAACCTCCTAGATTTAGAGTTCTTTGTATGGTACATCATCTTCACCACCGTAAGCCTAATGACATGCCCATACCACACACTGGTGCCTAATCAACTCTTTCTTCCACTGTCTTCTGCCACCGATTCCCTCTGGGAACCCCCAATCTCTTGTCATGTGCTACCTGTTTGTTTCTCCTTATTTTACTCTTCTCCTTGTAAGTGAGATGCTACGGTACTTGACTTTCTCCCTGGGGCTTCTTTCAGTTCCCCTCATACCCTCAGGAGCCATTCTGGTGTCACAAATGGCTGGACTGCACCCTTTCTTGCAGCTGAGTGCTATCCCATTGTGCGGCTATAGCCAAACTTCTTTCTCCATTTGTCCCTTGATGGGCCCCAGGGCGATATCCAAGTCCTGGACATCAGGATTAAGGCTGTGGTGAACACAGCGGTGCAGGGATTCCTATGCGTTGGTGTTTCCAAGTTCTTCGGATAAATACGCCGCAGAGGAATAGCTGGATCATATGGTAGATGGATTCTGAAATTTCTGCAGAAATTCCACACCACTTTGCATAGTTCCCGCACCGGCTTACACTCCCACCAACGGTGCAGGAGGCTTCCCTTCTCTCCACCTCCTCTCCGACACTTGTTTCCTGTCTTGTTCCTTATGGGCATTCTGACCACAATGTGCTGTTATCTCATTGCCATTTGGATTTGCATTGGCCTTACACGTAATGATTATGAGCATGTGTTCAGACAGCTGTTGGCCATCTTTCTATCCTATTTGGTAAAACTCTGTTTCCATCTTTTGCCCAGGTTTTAATGGGCTTGTTGTTTTTTCTCTTGTGTTGGCATGTGCGGTCGTTGGCTCTTTTGGCTATTCAGTCCTTCTCCGATGTGTGGTTTGAAACATCCACTCACAGTTTTTGTGCTGTCTTTGCATTGACTGGATGGTTTCCTCGGCTGGGCAGAAGCTTCTGCGTTGGACGCAATCCCATTTGTTTCTTGTTTCGTGTGTTGCCCTTGCCCAGTCACACATGCTTCTTCCAAATAGGTGGCTATGCCACATGGCCATGAGCAAGGTGCTGGTTTTCTACTAAAAGTTTCACGGTTTCAAGTCTACCATTCAAGGCTTTAATCCATTTCGAGGTGGTGTGTGAGCCTGATGTAACATCATGGTCTACTCTCATTGTGTCACATATGGCTGTGCATTTTTCCACCACCTTTTCTTCTTGAGACTGTCCTTTCTCCACTGATCCTCTTGCCTTCCTCGTTGCAAATGGGCTGTCCATATATGTGTGAGGTGACCTCTGGGCTCTAGATTCTTTTCTGTTGATCTCTGTGTCTGTTTTTGAGACCAGACTGTGCCGTTTCGGTACGTAGCACTTCGTCCTACATGTTGAAATCAGTACATGTGACATGTCCTGCTTTGTTCGTTTTCCTCAGGATTCCTTTGGGTATTCAGGGTCCCTTGTTGTTGGATAGAGACTTAAGGATTCTCTCTTATATTTCTGTGGGAAAGATTCTGCAACTTTGACTGGGATTGCATGGAATCCAGAGATTGCTTTATCCGTTATGGAGGTTTCAAGTATTTTAGTTCCTACATTCCTATAGCACGGAATACCCTTCCATTTGCTTGTGTCTTCTGGAATTTCCTTCCCCAAAGTTTTGCTAGTTTCCGATTTCCATAGCTTGCACCTGTTTAGCTAAGCTTATTTCTGGAGATCTTATTCTTTTTTTCCTGAGGTTCGGTTTTTCTGTTCTTTTCAAGTTTTCATTAGTTTTGTTTCAGCTGATGTTTATGGCTGTGCTCAGATCTGCTGTCGATGTTGCTGTATTTGCTGAGGAATACTGACGCTGTCTGACGTTGCTTCCCAGCTGCCTCTACACTACCTCCCATGCCTCCCCGAGAATGGCTGGACCAGCGGTGAGGAGGTTCACCCCCAGGATTCCGCATGGCCACCCAGAACGTGCAGACTTCACCACTGCACCACGGGCCGGCACCTTTCATGTCCCATTGGCAACCTGCAGTTGAGTGTAATGTGACTTTAATATACTACCTGAGCCCAACTCGGGCACTGTGTAGATGAGGCCAGTTTGTTTTTCTTCTCCACTGTGATGTCAGAGGATTTGTCAGAATTGTGTCTCTGCTGTCCCTGCAAACTTCATAGACACAGGCTTTCAGAGCCTGATTTTAGCAGTCTCATAACTCACCCTTACCAGTTTTCCGAGGTTTGACCTTCGCTTGGGTTTTTGTGATTGTGACTTACTCTGACTTTCGAACGTTCAGAGTATGTCTAAAACTGACATCTTTCTTTATGTATTATTCATGTGTGATTTCTGTGTGCCTTCCATTTTCTGGGAACGTTTTTTATTTTCCATGGTAGAATCGTTGATATGGGCTCAGCGAGCTGAAGACTTGAATGAAAGATGCTCAGACTCTCAAGATCCTGCATTGGTGTTCTTTTATTGAGAGAACAGTACAGGGTGGCATGGGGACAGGACACATTAGCAGTGAAGAGCTACTGCTGCTGCTGCCTGGGGACAGGACCCATGGGTAGTCAGAGCTATTGCTGCTGCCCTGACTAGAGGGTTAGGGCTAATTTTATAAGGCATGGGTATATGACTTATTTTTACTCGAAAAAGAAATAATGATGTAAAATGTCTTTAAATGATTTCAGTACAGATGGGGTCTGGACATTGTGTTGTCATATTTTTAGATACGAATCTGGCCATATAGATCAGCATGTAGGTGAGAATGCCCTGGGCTTCTCGCCCTGGGGCAGCCCTAATTCATTCCATAAAAAAATCCACTGGGTCATATAGTTTGGCATGTAGTCCAGGTCACCTTCAGCTTCCCTAGCTGGGGCAGCCCTGATCCACATCATAAACCTCACTGAACCTATTTGGACTGGAAATCTTTGGGGATATGGATGATGGTCAGTCTTCTGTGACTACTTCTGGCTGTACAGGGTCGTAGAGCTGTCCCTAAATGGGGCCATAGGTACACTTAGGCAGTTTAGTGGACCAGAAGGCTTGCCCCATTGAGTTCAAGCCTGACAAGTTATACAGATCCTCTGGAGATGAGAGAGTCATTGACAAGAGGTGGTCCAGGAAGTGAAACATTTTTGACATGCATAAGACAAACAATGAAAGAGACAACAAATTATAATAAGAAATACAAGCAGTATGTTTAACCCAATGAATAAGGTTTTGAAGTAGTGCAGAAACCTTGTCCTGACTAGGAGTTCAACCAATCATTTAGATTTAGGGTTGGTCAGACATGGATTTAATTTGGTGGCTGGGATACCAAGCCAGAAATATTTTGACGGTAGTCAGGAATATAGACACAACATTCAGTTTTTATAATGGCACGGGTGCCCCCTTGTGCTGCTGTCAAGACATCCAGAGCCATTTGGATTTGGAGAACTGCCTTACACACTTGGGGTACTTCTAAATTGAGCAGCGAAATGCTATGTTGTGTATCATTTAATGCCTTCATACTAAATTTGTTTAGGACTTCCATGTGCAAGACAACACTTTCGATTCCTAATTGGTGAAAGAAAATTGCGGAAAGATGGTCATACCAGTGGAAGACAGGGCTGGTCAAGTGCTGTTGCAAGTTGCGTAGGTTAGCAGGAGGAGATATAGTAAATGTAGTTCTACCTTGCATCCAGACAAAGCCTAGAGTGCATCGTCCAATCCATGCAGGTGGTACCCAAGGTCATAAATTGGAGCCACATATCCACTGAGCACCGTTAGGGGTTAACCAACATGTGTTGAGCCATGTATCCCAGTCAGTCTGAAACCAATCAGTATTTTTTTAAGGCTATGATATGAGAACACATATAACAGTGATTTTTTCCCATAGGTCGAGTGCTATAAGGCCATGTATCACAGGGGTGATTTTTTTCCCCCAAAGAAAGTGGCCTTTTACTGAGTTGCCCACTAGTAGGAGTGAACCAAATATATTCATCCCAAATTTTGTATTGTCCATCCTGTGTGTATTAATAAGTTGGGGACATTACCTTTGGAACTTGTTCTGTATGATCCAAGTGTGACAAGGCAAATCTAGTTAGTATTTGGACAGTAGTATTGAAGGAAAATGTTTGATTGTGGCCAGGGAACTTCCAGGTGTCAGAGGTAGATGGCCACAAGGAGACATTACTATTAATAATACATGAATATTGCAGAAGAAAAGAGCTAGAATCTAATATCCATGAATGCCTACTATAGATTCTACAGAAACATAATTTTTTCTCTCTTAAATCACTCTCATTTTTACAAAAGATAGTCAAATCAGGATTACCGGGTTTGCAAATCAAGTGTAGTTTCAATACAACTTGCTCCAATTATTTACATAAGAGCAGCAAGAATAGTAATTTTTCATACAGGCTTTTTTAAATGTGCTTCGCTGGATCTTTTCCTGCAAAATCTCAGATTGAACTGTGAAGGCCTCTAGAGGCCAGAAAAGCCAAGACAAGGACTTGCCATCAGATTTGGCCTGAAGTACCTACAGATTTGAGTGGTGTTCTCTTTGAAGTCTCCCCAAATTTTCGGAGGTTCCTTGCACCTGCCAGATAAGCAAGCTTCCTTACTTACCGGGTAAGATTGCCAAAATCTCAGTAAACAAGGTACCACGCCTGTGTTTCCGAGTGGCTGTATTCCAGAAAGTCCAATCTTTGTTCCTGAAACGCTGTCTTGTCATATCTGAGGCTGTGTGTTTCAAATATGAGATTCCAGTCAAAGCCTTGGTAATATAACCAATGTGTCCTGTTATAAGGAGAACAGATTCTTATGGAACTTACGCAAATATTGCCACGAAATGACCATACTCAGTCACAAAGGGTTTCTAAATTCAGGAGGGATAAGGTAGGGAGAAAAAGATAAATGTTTCAGTTTTGCTCATAAAGGTATAATTTCACCAAATGGCTGTAAGTTTTAGTTAGCATAAGCGAAAAGAGAAAAAGATTTCCTTCATTATGAGAAAACAAAACAACACATCCAAAGTCAACAATATTTCAAAAAGAAGTCCTAAAAATTTGTAATCGTCCTAATCAGTGCACACAGTCCTGTATAATCAATTCTTGAGCTGAATCTTCTGTCAGCAGATCGATGAGCATAGTTTCTGTTAGAATTCTGTCATTTCTTACTCCGTTCAGTTTTACAATCTGAAGGTTTATCAGAAACCTGTCGTTTAGACTCTTTCTGTCAGAATCCTTTCCAGGAATTTCTCGGAAGTTGAAACATATTTGCAGAAGGAAAAAGCATCAGAGTAAAACAACTATCTGCAAATGGACAAAGAACTCAAAAGGGCAAAGAAACTTGACTACTTCTGTGACATATAACACTGCCAGATAATAAGTGAACTTATCACTGATAACCAGGGCAGATCAGAATTTTAGGAATGCTATCTAATTTTGAGACGTCTATATTAATAACATGTACCCATCAAATACCAGCTAAGAAAGTCTATTGTCGCTTATTTCACAATGTTTCCCATTTAATTTAATAGACCAAATAAGCCAAATTACTTTAGCATTTTCCTCCTTGTAGGAAGAGAGAGCAAATTTTTTGAGAAGTCTCAGGGACCCTCTGAAAATCCACAGAGTAATCATTCTTCTGTCTACCAGGTCTAAAGAACGCCTTCATTCAGGATTTGAAAATTTTTGAGGGAGAAGCTTGTCACAACATATCAAAAGTTTTAAAAATGTTGTTCAAATAGCAAACAACACTCACTGTGAAACAATGCTCAGGTATCCATTCAAAGTGATAACAGAAATTGTCAAAAATATTAAGAGTAACCTCAGCCATTATTTTCACAAAACAGATTTGTCTCTTAGGTAGACGTACTCAAAGGAACAGCTCTTAGATCCTCTTTAACAAGAGCAGATCAAAGGTTCAAGAAAATGTATCCTTTTAGAGAAAACCAAATTTGAATTTCTGCACCTACTTATGGTTCACATTCAAACTCATTCACTTAATTGAACTTACTTTAGTCTACTTTAGCAGACATAAAACTCATTTCAGAATTCCTCCTTCACAAACCTTCTACATCTTTCTTTTTCATTTTCAGTACTTGTCCCAAAGTCTTTCTTTTTTCCTTTCTAGTACATCAGGAGCAATTTATCTTTCTTAACCCATCAAACAAAAATATTTCCATTCTTTATACCTTTTTTACTGAAAACATACATTTTAACTTCCTTGAATACAGAGCTCTTTTGCTTAGTAATTTCCAGTAGCTTTAATTCCATAGGTTAGTTAGAACCTTTAACGCTTAACGGACCTAGTAAACACTAAAAAGGTAAACAATTATGAAATGTCTTTTATATCAGCATTCTAAACACTTCACAACTTAAGAAATATGCCACTTCGCAATAAAACACAAGGCATGCTTTTTGATACACCCAAACGCTTTTAGCCTGTTTAATAAGAAGCCAAAAGTAGATAACTTAGATATGTTTAACAATAATGTGTGAGTGTTCCGTTCTATCCAAAAGTGACCCGCATATTCATCTTTTTATCATTTAACTTAACTTGGCAAAACTCAAGATTGTTACCAAAAAGGATTTCGAAGCTGTTGTTTTTCCCCAAGTATACAGCCCATAAAAGTTATTGTACTCACTTTTATGAGTTTTATGTATTTAAACCATTTGTTTCCAACAATTATGTTCAGATTACTACGGAAACCTCATGAGGCATTAGACAAAACTGGTCATCATTTAAAGCTATTATTTTGCTGACAAATTAAACAAAGTGAACTTATATGACTAGTAAACTGAGTCTGAATGCCTGCATCCTATGCAAATACTTACAACTCTGACAAGAAGACAATTTTCAATGAAACCAACAAACTTAAACAAGCTTTCATTTACCAAAGGTTAATTCACTTCTTAACTTTGAAAGTCACTCTGTTAATTTCGACTACATTAGAATTTAAGAAAGCACTTACTTTAAGCCAACTAAACAGAGATCTTAATTTTGGCCAGACCATCCAGGGGTTAAAATATCACACGTATAATGTACACATAGACACATATACACAGAGACTGTACAACTATTTTTTTAAAAACTACTGCCATGAATCAGGTACAATAATATAAAGCACACCAGTTATAAATCAACACTTTCTTTTGAGCCTTTTTACTAATACTTACGGAGAAGACCCTCAAGATGCTAGACTTTTTGCAAGGGCACACTTATGGCCATTTATCCTTTCCCCTCCTTTCTTTTTTTCAGTCTTAAGAATCAGTGATATGCCAGATAGTAGTTCCTGGAGAGGGGGGAAGATAATCCTTTTCATGGTAAAGGAACAAGGTGGAATCTGAACTGCCTCTAGAACTGTATTTCCAGTCTTGCAAGGATTTTCTAAGGACAGTTGCTCTTGATTTCTCAGAAACTGGACTGTAACTTGAAGGACGTTCTAGGTTGACCTGCCTGTCCAACTTCAACAGAAAGGCACACATTTTCTACCAGCTGGCATTTCTGGGGCATAACCCATACAATTGAAAGTGTTTCTAATTAGTTAGAATGGCCCTGAGTGATGAGTCTTAAGGGATGCTTATCTCATTCCCCATGGCAGTAAAGCCAGTGTCCGACTGACAGTGAAGTGGAGAAGGGTGGAGTGCATACAAAGGGCTTGAACTGGCTGGAGGCCGGGGCTCCCAGTACCCGGGTTGAGAATGAAGTTCCTTGCAAAAGGTGTTCAAGTTTTCTGATTTTACAGAAGTTCCAGGTTCTGGTCTGGTCCAGCCTGAACTTAACCAAGACTTGGTGACAACAGAGGACATGATGAGCAAAACAAAGAAAGGAAATGAAGACATCAGACCTCACCCTCATGGCAGCTCAAAGAGGGTTCTCAAGAGAAGACTCACTAAACAGTTCCCGTGCTGGGGCACACTACTGTAGCATGACAGTTCACATAATAAATCACAGGTCTGCCACCCTCATAGCCAACTCAGTAGGTGACTAAAACACTCAATGAGTCAACCCCCAAGAGAGGGCACCCTACTTGGGCTTTCCGGGGTGATCAGGCCCAGAAATGCCAACTTTGGACTCCCAGGGGTGGAGGCCATGACTGTTGACAGATTTCTTTGCTTCCCTGTTGCAAAGCTCAAAAGGAGATGAAAATCGCCATTGCAACTCTAAGAAAGATGAAAGAGACAGGTCCATTACCTTGAAAATCCCCCCTGAACCTGGGGCAGCATCCTACCTGTCATTCCTACTGTGGGGTTCCTATAACAACGGGTGATGGGGGTGTCCCCCAGCATTGCCTCCATTGCATATCTTCCCTGGTATGCCTGGAAGTTACAGGTGCTTGGTGAACATCTTTCCTATTCTGCCTGGCAGTAATAGGTGCCTGGTGAATGGTCCCCAAGAGAAAGGGAGAAGTTCAAGAGAGAACAGGATGGAGAAAATTAGTGAGGCATTTTCCGCCGCTCTGGGGGACATTCTACCCAATTGTGTGTTGGAGGCATTCTCCGAGAAGGGCTTCCCATACGCAACCAAAGGTTAGACTTTGGTACTTTCCTTGAACTGGAGTCCCAGTTGGGACATTCACACAGTTCAGAGCATGGTCAGGTGCCATGGGAGGTATCCCAATCCAACCTTAGGTAAAGAAACCTTCCAGGGGAGTCTTGCAGATTGCTGACCATCCTAATGACTTAAGTGGCCGACCCTTGCCCACCTAAAATTTGTTTATTAGAGATAGGGTCAGGAAGGAATGGAGTAATTCACTCTACATCGCCCTTAGGCTTAAGGTACTGATTCTCTTCAAGCTGAATGCCATGATTTGCCCCATAGAGTAGCCATGGGCAGCAAACGTGGATTCATACAGCTATCCAAGACAGTTCCTGATGGAGAAGTGAATTGTGATTCATCCTCGAAGCTGATGAGTCGGAAGAAAGCTTTCTTGGTCTCTCAAGGCCTGGCAGAGGTGCTCTTTTATTTAGAGAATGGTACAGGATAACATGGGGACAGGACCCATGGGGAGTAAAGAGTTTCTTCATGGGGACAGGACCTATGGGTCGTGAAGAGCTGCAGGCATGGGAACTGGACGCACGGGCAGTGAATAGCCGCTGCTGCTGCATGGGGAAAGGAGCCATGGGCAGTCAGATGTCCTGCTGCTGCCCTGAGTTGAGGGTAAGGGCAAATTTTATAAGGCATGGGTACATGACATTTTTACTGGAAAAAGAAAAGATGATGTAAAAAGCCATTAAATGACTTCAGTACAGATGGAGTCTGGTTATTGTGTGGTCGTATAACACTAGATATGAATTTGGCCATATAGATAGGCATGTAGGTGAGCATCACCTGGGCTTCTCTCACTGGGGCACCTTTAATTCATACCAAAGAAAATTCACCGGGTCATATGCTTTGACATGTAGGCCAGGTATCCTTGGGCTTTTCGAGCTGGGGCAGCCTTAATCCACATCAATCGTCATTGTCTTTCTCAGCTATCTCCCATAGATACGCTTATCAGTCCGTTCTCCTTCATTCCAAGTTATGAATTTTGTGTTTCTTTAATCACCATATGTTCTCTAGGCTGATGTGTGAGTGTTTTCATGATTGTTGGGCATTGCCTTTGAATTTCCATCTTTCATTTGAAGGAATCTTTGCTATCCTAGCCTAGGTCCAACTGAACACTGAGAACACGAGGTGATCTTGGTTGGTTTGACATTCTGAGATCAGAAACTCCAAATTCTAGGTTGTCCAGGCAACCACCTTATGGACATAATGTTTCTGAGACAAATTAGAGAAATCTGATGAATTCCTGTCTCCAAGTAAGATATTTTTATGTCTCTTTTCTAAATTTGGGAAGGCTGGAACTTGACCCTGGATCCATGGTCCTCCTAGTAGATTACATCTAGATACTGCTTTACTTTATTTCTGTAGGGTTTGTAAGTTGTTTGATTTACACCCTAAGCTCTGGCATGTTTATTTTTCATTAAATATAAGTGTAATGTTCTAATTTTCAGCCAACTTCCTCACATATGCTGTCAAAACACATAGTCAATAATCTTCTACGGCCAGAGATGGGAGAGAATTTCACTGGTGCCAAACTGAGCACTCTAGCTTTGGATGTCAGCCTTCACTTTGGATTGGTGATTCCCAGAGGGAATGAAAAAATCCAAAAAGGCGTGCTGATTTGGGGCATAAAGGATTTGAGGCTGAAAGAGATTAGAGAAGAGGAACTTCCAAGGACTGTGAATCTCCTCCAAATGCTTAATGATGCTACAGAAAGTAGACCATTGCAAATAGATTATGGGGAATACTATGAAGAGAATGTGTTCCCTGCTAAACAGATGAACCAAGGGAAAATGTTACCGTCTATGATGTTACGAGTAATTACATTCACGAATAATCACAGCAGGCCACCTTCTTCCCAAGATAAGGAAAAATATGGGTCCACAAGTAAAATTCAGGGCCAGCCATGTGTTCAGGAGTGTAAGTGCCCACATTCCTATTGGGTGGCCTGGGATTCATGGATTCGCATCACTGGTGCTGATCAGATTAGTAACGTTGGGAAAGATGGATTTCATGGTATAGTGTGTACAGAGATCACAAAGAAGTCGAAATTGTGAGCATACATCAGAGATAGGCAATAGGAAAAAAACATGAAAATATTGCAATCTATGACATATCTGGTACACTTCCCTAAATACAGACTGAAGGAAGTGATGTGACCTCCATAGGTAGAATTGGCGGACTGCATGAGATGACACGATCATTGCACATCAGAGGCTTCAGTGGGCAACTTCAACTTTGGGTGGACTCCAGAACTTTCACTGGGGAAAGTCTACACATTCTGCCATATTCACAAAATGTAACAGATAAAACCCAGGATAAACTTAAAGTAAAGAAACCATGTCTAGAGAGAATGTAGTAGACATTTAAAAGTTCAAGGGTAAAGTTAGAAACCCACAGGAAATCCAGGAAATGGAAAACTATTCAAGCTGGAAAGGGAGAGTAGTCGTGTGCATAGAAGATGCTGGGACAGCTTAGAAGTTTGAGGGAGTTTATGACATACAGTGAACATGTCACCCAAGATGGCCTCATGGTTATAGTCTGAGGATTGTCCTAGGCTACGATACTCAAGTTAGAGATACCCAGAAGAGAATTTAAAAACAGAAACCAGGCACTGAAACTTGAAGAGAGAGAATACATGCTGATTAAAGGGGTAAGAAAGAAGTCATTGTGAGGAAGCAATAATAGGGGGACAAGCGCTGAGTGGAGAACATTGTAATCTACTCAAGTGTATGGGGAGGCCATGCTGATGCAAGCTTGAAACTCGATTTGAAACCAGAGGCTGGACTTGGGGCTTATCAGACCTATATTGTCCTTCTGCCTTAATCATAATCCAAAATTAAGAATGATCTCCTGAGGACACTGTAGACAATGATTGATGCTTCCTTTCCTATGCCCCTAGCATTCATTGAAGAGAAGTCTCACTTTCCATGGCTCTGGCATTACAGAGGCCCATTCGGTACATGCTAATGTGTCACAAGATATCTCTTTGAACGCTTGAAGGAATGGACGCCCATCATGCTTCGTGAATGTCCCATTGTTTGACAGGGCTCCAGAATTGTGCTGAGAAGCACCCTACTCCAGACGGCTTCATTGCTTTGTGAGGGCTGCCCTACCAGGCTAGTATGCTTGGTTTGGCTTCAATGAAATTCTCTCCCCATATCTCTTGAAGTAGAATGATTATTAATATCGTGTATTGACAGCATATGTAAGGAGGTTGGCTCAAAATTAGAACATTACAATTATGTTTATAGAAAAATAAACATGCCAGAGCTGAGGATGTAAATCGAACAAGTAAAACACTCTATAGAAATATAGTAAGCCAGCATCTAGACGTAATCTAGTGGAACACTCAACGATCGGGAGTAAAGTTCGAAACTTCCCAAATCCAGAAATGAGACAGAAAAGTATCTTACCTGAAGCGGAGTTCATCAGATTTCTCTAATATGTCTCAGAAACATAATGTCCGTGAAGGAGGTTGCCAGCACAACCTCGAATCTGGAGTTTCTGATCTCAGAATGTCAAAGCAACCAAGACGACCACGTGTTCTCAGGGCTCAGTGTCACCTCGGCCAGGATAGCAGTTTCCTACAGGTGACCGATGGAATTTCCAAGACAACACGCAACAATCACGAAAAGACTCAGACCTCGGTATACAGAACATATGGGGATTACAGAAATACAAAAGTCATAGCTTGCAATGAAGGAGAACGGACTGATAAGCATATCGAAGAGAGATAGGTCAGAAAGACTGTAATGATTAGACTTTGGAAAAGAGAAAAATCTCCCTGAAAATGGAAGGTCAATAGAAATCACATCTGAATAATCCACAGTGAAAGACTTCAGTCATTAGACAGACTCTGACTGGACGTTTGAAAGTCCGAGAAAGTCACAAAGCCAAAAACTGCAGCGAAGGTCAAACCTGGACTAACTGGGAAGGGTGAGTTATGGGACTGCTCCACGCGGGCTCTGAAAACCTGCATCCACGAGGCTAGACAGGACAGCAGACACACGATTCTGACAAATCCTCCGACATCACAGAGGGCCAGAAAAAGAAGCTGGCCTCATCTACACAGGGCCAGAGGTGGGCTCAAGTAGCATATTCAAGTCACGTCCCACTCAACTGCAGGTTGCCAATGAAACACGAAAGGGGCAGGCCAGTGGGGAAGTGGTGAAGTCCGCGCATTCTGGTTCGGCAGCCCGGCTTCGGCCACATGGAATCCTGCGTGTGAGCATCCTCACAGCTCGTCCAGCCATTCTGGGGCACATGTGTGAGGTAGTGTAGAGGTAGATGGGAAGCAACATTAGACAGCTCCACTCTTCCACAGCAAATAGAGCAGCATGGCCCGCAGATGTGAGCACAGCCATAAACTTCTGCCAAAACAAAGCCAATCGAAAGTTGCAAAGAATTGAAAAATTGAACCTCAAAAAAGAAAGCATGCCAGTAAGAAGTAAAAGATGTCTAGCAATAACCTTGGCCAAACAGGAGTAAGCTATGGAAACCGAAATCCAGCAAAGATCCTGGGGAAGAAACTCTGGAAGACACAAGGAAACTGAAGGCTATTCCGTGTTCTTCGAATGGAAGAACTAACACACGTGAAGCGTCCATACCGCATAAAGCCATCTCTGTATTCCATGCAGTCCCAGGCAAAGTCGCAACACTATTTCCCACAGAAATGGAAGAGAGAATCCTAGAGTTTCTATCCAGCAACAAAGGACACTGAATAGCCAAAGGAATACTGAGGAAAACGGACAAAGCAGCAGGCATCACACATTGATTTCCAGATAGAGGACTAAGTGCTAGGTACGGAAAGTGCACAGCCTGGCGCCCAAAAGAGGCACACAGACCCATGGAACAGAATCGAGAGCCCAGAGGTCAACTGACACACATATGGACAGCCCATTTTCGACCAGGGAGCCAAGAGGAGACAGCAGAGAAAGGAGAGTCTCGACAAGAAATGGTGCTGGGAAAACAGCACAGCCACATGGAACACAGTGAGAGTAGACCATGATGTTACACCAGGGACACACACCACCTCGAAATGGATTAAAGCCTTGAACGGAAGACTTGAAAACGTGCAGCTTCTAGGAGAAAACGCAGGCAGCTTGCTCTTTGCCATCTGGCTTAGCCACCTGTTTGGAAGAAGCATGTGTGACGGGGCAAGGGAAACGAAGGAAACAAGAAACAAGGGGGACTCCATGCAACGCAGAAGCTTCTGCGCCGCCAACGACACCATCGACTGAATGCAAAGACTGTGCAACAACTGACAGCAGATGTTTGCAAACCGCACATCGGAGAAGGGGTGAACAGCCATGAGATCCAATGAACTCATACGTCTTCACAGGAAAAAAAACAGCGAGCCAAATAAAACCAGGGCAAAAGATGGAAACAGACAGCTCTCCCAGGAAGATAGAAAGATGGACAACAGGCTGTATGAAAACATGCTCATCAACATTAAGTCTCTGCTCAATGCAAATACGAACGGCACTGAGATAGCAGCTCATAGTGGTCAGAATGGCTATAAAGATGAAGACAGGAACCAACAAGTTTCAGAGAGGAGGTGGAGAGAAGGGAAGCCTCCTGCACTGCTGGTGGGAGTGTAAACCGGTGCAGCCACTATGCGAAGTGGTGTGGAATTGCCTCAGAATTTTCAGAATCCATCTACCACATGATCCAGGTATTCCTCTGTGGCGTATATATCCAAAGATCTTGGAAACACTAATGCACAGAGATCCGTGCATCGCTGTATTCCCCACAGCTTTACTCCCAATATGTAACACTTGGAAGCCTCCCTGATGCCCATCAAGGGACGAATGGAGAAGGAAGATGGGCTATATCCACACAATGGCATAGCACTCAGCTGTAGGAACAGATGCAGTGCAGCCATTTGTGACCACCTGAATGGCTCCTGAGGGTATCAGGGGAACTGAAACAAGCCCTGGGGTAAGGTCAAATACCACAGGATCTCACGTACAAGGAGAAGAGGAAAAATGGACCAAGAAACAGGTAGCACGTGACATAGGATTGGCAGTTACCAGAGGGAAAGGGGGGCGGGGGACGGAGGGACAAAGAGTTGATTAGGCACAAGTGTGTGGTGAGGGCCTGTAATTAGGCTTACGCTGGTGAAGATGATGTAGCCTACACAGAAGTCTAAATCTATGAGGATGTAGATTTGAAAGCTATAGGATGTTAGAATGCAGGGTTACAGAAATCAATTCACATAAAATCAAAACTCCAAAAAGGGGTGCAGATTTACGGCCTAAAGCTTTGGAGGCTGAAAGAGATTAGAGAAGATGAACATCCAAGGATTAGCAATTGCCTCCAAATGCTTAATGATGCTACAGAAAGGTAGACCTTTGCAGAGAGATGAAGAGGAATACTACCAAGAGAACATGGTCCGAGCCAAATCATGAGTCAACGGCAAATGTTACTGACCCTGATGTTACTACCGCTTCTCTTCACGAATGATCGAAGCAGGCCAACATCTTCCCAAATTCAGGCCAAAGGTTGGTCCAAAAGCCCAATTTGGGGCCGGGCTGTGGTGTAGCAGGTAAGTGCCCACATCCGCTTGGGCTGCCAGGACTTCACAGGCTAGCATCACGCGTGGGGATCAGATTACTAGCATTAGCAAATACAGATTTCAAGGTCTGGTGGTCACAGAGATCATAAAGAAGTAGAAATGGTGAGGAGACCTTATCAGTACGCACCAGAAAAAGATCCACGATAATATTACAATCTATAAACGCATCAGGTACACTTCCCCAAATGATGAAGGAAGGACAACATGAGACCTGCCAAGTTGGAATTGTCAGACTGCTAGGAGATCACACGATCAGTGTGCATCAGGGGAATGCCTGGGCAACTTCAACATGAGAGGGCCTCCCGGACGTTCTCTGGGGAAAGTCCACCCATTTGGCCATATCCACAAAAGATAAGAGATAAAACCCGGGATAAGCTTAAAGGAAAGAAACCAGTGTCTAGAGGGAACATAGGAGACCCTTCAAGTCCTTTGAGAAAGTTAGAAACCGACAAGAAATCCAGAGCAAGGAAAACTATCCTACCTGGAAAGGGGGACTAGTCAGATTGGGATGAGACGGCTCTGAAACACTGTGTGCATTGAGGTTGTCAGGACAACTTAGAATCTGAGGGTGTTTATGACATCACGGTGAACATGTCACCCAAGATGGCCGCATGTTTACAGTCCGAGGATTGGCCTAGTCTAGGACACTCAAGTGAGAGATACCCAGAAACAGCTTTTCCAAACAAAAACTTGAAAGGATCAAACAGACTCTGATTCAAAGGAGAAGAAAGGAATCATTGGGAACAAGCGATAATAGATGGACAAGCACTAAGAGGAGAACATTGTCACCTACTCAAGTAGATGGTGAGGTCGTGCAGATTCAATCTTGGAACTTGATTTGAAACAAGAGGGCAGACTTGGGGCTTATCAGACCTACATTGTCCTTCTGCCTTACTCATAATCCAAAGTACAGAATGATCTCTTGGGGACGTTGGAGAGAAGAATCGATGACTCCTTTCATAGGCCCCTAACATCCTTTGAAGAGAACTCTACCTTTGCATAGCTCTGGCCTCACGGGGGCCCACTGGCTACATGCTAAGGTTTCCCAAGAGATCTCTTTGAAGCCTTGAAGGCATGGACGCCTGTCATGCTTAGGGTATGTGGCTTGGTTTGAAGGGCTCTAGAAGTGTGCTGAAAAGCACCCTTTGCCAGAGGGCTTCATTCCTGTGTAAAGGCTGCCCTCCCAGGCTACAGTGCTCAGTTGGGCTCCAATGAAATTAACTCCCCCATCTCTTTCCATAGAAGGAGTACTGATTCTGTGTTTTGACACCATATGGAAGGAGGTTGACTGAAAACTAGAACATTACCATGATATTTAAAGAAAAATACACACGCCCGAGCTGAGGATGTCAATCAAACAGTAACAGACTCTGTAGAAGTAAAGTAAGCCAGTATCTAGATGTAATCTAGGGGAGCGTTCAAGGTTCAGGGCTGAACGTTGAAACTTCCCAAATCCAGGGAAAGAGACGGAAGGATTTCTCACCTGGAGAGAGGAATTCATCAGACTCATCGAATTTGTCTCAGAACCATTGTGTCCGTGAAGGTGGTTGCCAGGACAACGTCTAACCTGGAGTTTCTCATCTCACAATGTCAAATGAACCAAGATGGACACGTGTCCTCAGTTCTCAGTTGGACGTAAGCTAGGATAGCAAAGATTCCTTCAACTGACAGATGGAAATTCAAAGACAACATCCAGCAATCACCAAAGCACCCACATGTCGGCCTACAGAACATATGGTGATTAAAAAAATACAGAATTCCTAACCTAGAATGAAGGAGAACCTACTGATAAGCATATCGAAGGGAGAGAGATCAGAAAGACCACTACGATTACACTAAGGAAAGAAAACAAGCTCCCAGAAAATGGAAGTCAACAGAAATCACACCTGAATACTCCACAGTGAATGAAGTCAGTGTTTACAAAGAGTCTGCTTGAACGTTTGAAAGTCCGAGAAAGTCACAACCCCAAAATTTGCAGTGAATGTCAAACCTGGGCTAACTGGGAAGGGTGAGTTCTCAGACTGCTCCAAGCTGGCTCTGAAACCCTGTGTCCATGATGCTTGCTGGGACAGCAGAGACCCAATTCTGACAAATCCCAGTGGCCCGGAAAAACCACCTGGCCTCGTCTACACTGGACCAGATTTGGGCTCAAGTAGCATATTCAAGTCCCATTCCACTCAACTGCAGGTTGCCAATGGAACATGAAAGGGGCCGGCCAGTGTTGCATAAGTGACGTCCGCGTGTTCTGTGTAGGCAGCGTGTGGTTGGCTGCGTGGAATTCTGGGGGTGAGCCTCCTCACCGGTCGTGCAGCCTTTCTGGGGCAGGCGTCCGAGGTAGTGTAGAGGCAGATGGGAAGCGACGTTAGACAGGGCCAGTCTTCCTCAGCAAATACGGCAGCATTGCCAGCAGATATGAGCACAGCAGTAAACATCTGCCTAAACAAAACCAATTAAAAGTTGCAAATGATAGAAAAACTGAACCTCAAAAAAAAATAAAAGAATGCTTTAGAAGATTAATGTATCTAGGAATAACCTGAGCCAAACAGGTGAAAGCTATGTAAACCGAGAAATAGCAAACCTTTGGGAAAGAAATTCCAGAGGAGACAAAGAAATGGAAGGGAATTCAGTGCTCTTGGAATGGAAGAAAACGAAGAAAGCATGAGGTATCATCACAATGATTCCTTTCTCATGCCTTGGATCAGCGTCTCATTGGTCTCTTCAAGTTTCTGTGCCCGCTTTCTGTTTGGAAAAGCTGTTTCTGGGTATCTCTCACTTGATTCTCCTAGCCTAGGCCAATCCTTGGACTGTAAACATGTCGCCATCTTGGGTGACATGTTCACCGTGATGTCGTAAACACACTCAGAATTCTAAGTTGTACTGACAACCTCCATGCACTCAGTGTTTCAGAGCCATCTCATACCAGTCTGACTACTCCCGTTTTCCAAGTAGGATAGTTTTCCCAGTTCTGGATTTCTTGTCGGTTTCTAACTTTCTCCTCGAACTTTGAAAGGTCTACAACATTCCCTCTAGACACGGGTTTCTTTCCATGAAGATTATCCCAGGTTTTCTCTCTTATCTTTTGTGGATGTGGCCAAACGGGTGGACCTTCCCCAGAGAAATTCCTGGAGCTCCTCCCAAGTTGAATTTGCCCAGGCAATTCTCTGATGCGCAATCAGCGTGTCATCTCCTAGGAATCTGACAATTCCACCTGGGCAGGTCACATGTTTTCCTTCCTTCATCATTTGGGAAATTGTACCTTATGCATTCATAGGTTGTAATATTCTCAGCGTCCATTTTCTGGTGTGTATTGAAAATGCCTCCTCAGAATTTCTACTTCTTTATGATCTCTGTGCCCACCATACTGTGAAATCTGTATTTCCTAATGCTAGCAATCTGATCTGCAACCCTGATGATAGCAGGTGAAGCCCGGGCCGCCCAATCAGAACTTGGGCACTTACCTGCTACACCACAGGGCCGACCCTGAATTGGGCTTTTGGACAAAACATTGGCCTGATCTTGGGAAGATGTTGGCCTGCTTCGATCATTCGTGAAGGCAGTTAGTAACATCATGGACGGTAGCATTTTCCGCTGGTTCATGAGTTTAGCATGGAACACGTTCTCTTGGTACTATTCCTCTTCATCTCCTTGCAATGGTCTACCTTTCTGTAGCGCCCTTAAGCATTTTGAGGTGATTACCAATCCTTCGAAGTTCATCTTCTCTCATTTCCTACAGAATCCAAAGCTTTAAGCCGGGAACCTTAACGTCTTTTGGGAGTTTTGATTTTACGTGAATTGTTTGCCATAACCCAGCATTATAACATCCTATACCTTTCAGATCTACATCCTCATAGATTTAGACTTCTGTGTACGTTACATCATCTTCACCACCGTAAGCCTAATTACAGGCCCTCACCACACACTTGTGTCAAATCAACTATTTCTCCCTCTGGGCCCCGCCACCTTTCCCTCTGGGAACCAGAAATCCCATGTCACCTGCTACCTGTTTCTTGGTCCTTTTTTTCCTCTTCTCCTTGTAAGTGAGACCCTATGGTATTTGACCTTCCCTCTGGGGCTTGTTTCCATGCCCCTAAAACCCTCAGGAGCCATTCTGTTGGTCACAAATGGCTGGAAGGCACCTGTTCCTGCAGCTGAGTGCTATGCCGTTGTGTGGCTATAGCCCATCTTTCTTGTCCCTTGATGGGCACCAGGGAGGCTTCCCTGTCTTGATATCAGGAGTAAGGCTATGGTGAGCACAGCGGTGCACGGATCTCTGTGCATTAGCGTTTGCAAGTTCTTTGGATATATATGCCACAGAGGAGTACCTGGATCATGTGGTAGATGGATTCTGAAAATTCTGAGGAGATTCCACACCACTTCGCGTAGTGGCTGCACCGTTTTACACTCCCACCAGCAGTGCAGGAGGCTTCCCTTCTCTCCACCTCCTCTCTGAAACTTGTTGGTTCCTGTCTTCATCCTTATAGCCATTTTGACCACTGTGAGCTATCTCAGTGCCGTTCGTATTTGCATTGAGCAGAGACTTAACGATGATGAGCATGTTTTCATACAGCCTGTTGGCCATCTTTCTATCTTCCTGGGAGAAATGTCTGTTTCCATCTTTTGCCCAGGATTTATTTGGCTCGTTGTTTTTTTTTCCTGTGGAGATGTATGACTTCATTGGATCTTTTGGCTATTCACCCCTTCTCTGATGTGTGGTTTGCAAACCTGCTGTCGCAGTTGTTGTGACGTCTTTGCACTGAGTCAATGGTGTCGTTGGCGGGGCAGAAGCTTCTGTGTTCAATGGAGTCCCGCTTGTTTCTTGTTTCCTTTGTTGCCTTTGCCCAGTCACACATGCTTCTTCCAAATAGGCGGCCAAGCCAGATGGCAAAGAGCAAGCTGTCTGCGTTTTCTCCTCAAAGTGTCATGGTTTCAAGTCTTCCATTCAAGGCTTTAATCCATTTCGAGGTGGTGTGTGTGCCTGGTGTAACATCATGGTCTACTCTCATTGTGTTACATCTGGCTGTGCAGTCCTTCCAGCACCATTTCCTGTCTAGAGTCTCTTTTCTCCTCTTTCTCCTCTTGGCTCCCTGGTCAAAAATAGGCTGTCCATAGATGTGTGAGTTGATTTCTGGGCTCTCGATTCTGTTCCATGCATCTGTGTGCCTCCTTTGCAGGCCAGGCTGTGCTGTTTTGGTACCTAGCTCTTCGTCCTATATGTGGCAGTAAGAAAGTGTGATAATTGCTGCTTTGTTCGTTTTCCCCAGGATTCCTTTTGCTATTCAGGGTCCTTTGTTGCTGGATAGAAACTTTAGGATTCTCTCTTCTTTTTCTGTGGGAAAGATTGCTGCAACTTTGACTGGGACTGCATGGTATCCAGACATTGCTTTGTTGACAAAAATAATCCATAACCAATCTGTAAATGAAAATTTGGGGGAGTTTATTCTGAGCTCCAATCTGAGGATTATAACCCAGGGCCTTTCTACCCAAAGGAAGAAAGAGCATCAGAGAAGTTGGGTGCACAGACTGGTTGTATTCCTCTCATAGAGGATGTTTCACATAGGATTGAAATGTCCCATTTACAATAGTCGCGAGACTGCTCTGTTGGCACAGCGATTGATGGAAATAGCAGGTAGGTCTTCTGTCTCAGTGAACACAGTAGGGTGGCAGTCTGTTGTCTATAGCTGACTGGTCACAGGTGAGCTGGGTGGTCAAAGGTGAGTGCAGCAATCAGTTCCTAGCCTAGGGAGAAATGCTTATCCCTAAAGAAAGGCTAATGTGGGGGGAAGTTGCACCTTTATCTCAAGGGCCATAGGAAGTGTCTAAGCAGATATGCAATGCATGCTAAATAGCCATAGTCAGGCCCTTTTGGAGAAAACAAAATCAGGCCGAATTAGGTTTATACCAAATGGCTTCCTCATATAGTCCAATATATCCAATTGCTTCCCATTTTTATTTGAGCTTTATGCCATATGGACGTTTCAAGTGTGTCCGTTGTTGCATTA
Organism: Equus asinus; assembly: GCF_041296235.1. Taxonomy (NCBI): domain Eukaryota; kingdom Metazoa; phylum Chordata; class Mammalia; order Perissodactyla; family Equidae; genus Equus; species Equus asinus. The sequence continues at coordinate 5,201,185 of NC_091814.1, read as the reverse complement.
GAAGGGCACGGAATAGCCTTGCGTTTCCTTGTGACTTGTGGAATTTCTTTCCCCAAAACGTTGCTAGTTTTTGGTTTCAATCGCTTTCTCCTGTTTGTCCAAGGTTATTTGCAGGTATCATTTTCTTCTCACTGGCATGGGTGTTTTTTGAGGTTCAGCTTTTCAATTCTTTGCAACTTTTAATTGGTTTTGTTTGGCAGAAGTTTATGGCTGTGCTCAAAGCTGCTGTTCGTGCTGCTCTCATTGCCGAGGAAGAGTGGCGCTGTCTAACATCGCTTCCCATCTGCCTCTACACTAGCTCGCACGCCTGGCCCAGAATTGCTGGACGAGCTTTGAGGAGGCTCAACCCCAGGATTCCACGTGGCCAACCCTGGCCTGCCGGCCCAGAACACGTGGACTTCACCGCTGGCCCACTGGCTGGACCCTTTCGTGCTCCATTGGCAACCTGCGGTTGAGGGGAAGGTGACTTGAATATGCTACTTGAACCCAACTCTGGCCCTGTGTAGATGAGTCCAGGTTGTTTCTGTGGCCCACTGTGATGTCGGAGGATTTTTCAGAATCGTGTCTCCTCTATCCAGTCTACCTTGGTGGACACAGGGTTTCAGAGCACGCGTGGAGCAGTCTCATAACTCACCCTTCCCCGTTAGGCCAGGTTAGACCTTCCCTGCAGTTTTTGGGGTTGTGACTTTCTCAGACTTTCAATCTTTCAAGCAGTCTGTCTAAAGACTGACATCTTTCACTGTGGATTATTGAGGTGTGATTTCTGTTGGCCTTCCATTTTATGGGACCCTGTTTGCTTTTCCATGGTCTAATCGTCATGTTCTTTATGAGCTTGTCCTTTGACATGCTTATCAGTGCGTTCCCCTTCACTCCATTTTAGGAATTTTGTATTTCTTTAATCACCATATGTTCTGTAGGCCAAGGTGTGAGTCCTTTCGTGATTGTTGGGTGTTGTCCTGGAATTTTCATCGTTCACTTGAGGGAATCTCTGCTATCCTAGCCTAGATCCAACTGAGCACTGACTACACGAGGTCATCATGGTTCGTTTGACATTGTGAGATGATAAACTCCAGATTCGGGGTTATCCTGGCAACCACTTTCACTGGCCCAATGGTTCCGACACAAATTACATGAATCTGATGAATTCCTCTCTGCAGGTGAGAGACCTTCTGTCCCTTTTCTGGATTTGGGAAGTTTCGAGCTTGACCACTGATCCTTGAACTTTCCACTAGATTACGTCTAGATACTGGCTTACTTTATTTCTACAGGGTGTGTTATTTGTTTAATTTACATCCTCAGCTGTGGCATGTTTATTTTTCTTTAAATTTAATGGTAATGTTCTAATTTTCTGCCATCCTCTCTACATGTGGTTTCAAAACACATAATCAATACTCCTTCTATGGTAAGAGATATGGGGAGGGAATCTCACTGATCCCACTGAGCCCTGTAACCTGGGAGGCCAGCCTTCACAAAGGATTGAAGCCCTCTGCAAAAGGGTACTTTTCAGCACACTTCTAGAGCCCCTCCAAACCAAGAGACATACCCAAGCATGGCAGGGATCCATTCCTTCAAGGCTTCAATGAGCTCTCTTGTGACATATTGGCATATACCCAGTGGGCCCCCGTGACTTGAGAGCTGTGGGAAGTGAGAATTCTCTTCAAGAATGCTAGGGGCATAGGAAAGGAGGCCTCTATTCTTCTCTTCAATGTCCTCTATTGATCATTCTTGACTTTCTATTATGGGTAAGGCAGAAGGACAACGTAGGTTTGATAAGCCCTGGGTCCGGCCTCGTTTTTCAGAACACATTTCCAGCTTGAATCAGCATGGCCTCCCCAGACTTCCGTAGATGACAATGTTGTCCTCTGAGTACTTGACCCTCTATTGTCTCTTCTTCCCAATGATTCCTTTCTCATCCCTTGAATTAGCGTCTCTTTGATGTCTTCAAGTTTCTGTGTCCGGTTTGTGTTTGGAAAAGCTGTTTCTGTGTACCTCTCACTTGAATATCCTAGCCCAGGCCAATCCTAGAGCTGGAAACCTATGGCCAACTTTGGTGACATGGTCACCGTGATGACATAAACACACTCAGAATTCTAAGTTGTCCTGAAAACCTCCATGCACACAGTGTTTCACAGCCATCTCATACCAGTCTGACGACTCCCCCTTTCCAGGTTTAATAGTTTTCCTTTTTCTGGACTTCTTGTCGGTTTCTAACTTTATCCTCGAACCTTGAAAGTTCTACTACATTCCTTCTAGACAGTGGTTTCTTTCCTTTAAGATAGTCCTGGGATTTATCTCTTATCTTTTGTGGATGTGGCCAAATGTGTGGACTTGCCCCACAGAAAGTCCTGGAGTCCCTGCGAAGCTGAAGTTACCCAAGCAATCCTCTGATGAGCAATGATCATGTCAACTCATAGCAGTCTGGTGTTTCCACCTTGGCAGGTCAGATGTTTTCCTTCCTTCATCATTTGGGGAAGTGTACCTGATGTGTTCATAGATTGTAATATTCTCATGGTTCATTTCCTGGTGTGTATTCATAAGGTATCCTCACAATTTCTACTTCTTCATGATCTCTGTCAGCACCATACCTTGAAATCTATATTTTCTAATGCTCCTAATCAGCTCTGCACCTGCGATGCCAGCCTGCCAGTACCAGGCCACCCAAGTGGAACACGGACACTTACCCACTACACCAGAGGGCTGGCCCTGAAGTGCACATTTGGACCAACCTTTGGCTTGAACTTGGGAAGATGTTGGTCTGCATTGATTATTCATAAAGGTAATTAGCAGTAACATCGTGGACAGCAACATTTTCAGTTGGCTCAGGAATTTAGCAGGGGTCATGTTCTGTTGGTAGTGTTCCTCTTCATCTCTTTGCAATGGTCTACCTTTATGTTGCATCATTAAACATTTCGAGGTGATTATCAATCCTTTGAAGTTCATAATCTCTAAACTCTTTCAGCCTGCAAACTTTATCCCTTAAACCTGCTTGCCTTTATGGAGTTTTGATTTTAGGTGAATTGATTTCCATAACCTAGCATTAGAGAATCCTACAGCTTTCAGATTTACATCCTCATAGATTTAGACTTCTGTGTATGCTACATCTTCTTCCCCACAGTAAGCCTAATTACAGGCCCACACCCCACACTTGTGCCTAATCAACTCTTTCTCCCACCGTCCACTGCCACCCGTTCCCTCTGGGAACCACCAATCCCATATCACGTTCTACCTGTTTGTTTGTCCTTATTTTAATCTTCTGCTTGTAAGTGAGATGCGATGGTATTTGATTTCTCCCTTGGACTTGTTTTGGTTCCCCTCCTACCCTCAGGAGTGATTCTGCAGTCACAAAACGCTGGACTGCACTCTTTCTTACAGCTGAGTGTTTTGCCTTTGTGTGGATATAGCCCAACTTCCTTCTCCATTGGTCCTTTGATGGGCACCAGGGCGGCTTCCAAGTCTTGGATATCGGGAGTAAGGCTGTGGTGAACACAGTGGGGCATGGATCTGTGTGCATTAGTGTTTCGCAGTTCTTTGGATAAACACGCTGGAGAGGAATAGCTGGATCATATGGTAGATGGATTTGGAAATTTCTGAGGCAATTTCACATGGCTATGCCCAGTGCCCTCACTGGTTTGCACTCCCACCAGAGGTGCAGGACTCTTCCCTTCTCTCCACTTTCTCTCTGACACTTGTTTTTTGCTGTTTTTTCCTTATAGCCATTCTGAACACAGGGAGCTGTCATCTCATTGCCGTGAGGATTTGCGTTGGCCTTATACTTAATGGTGTTGAACAAGTGTTCATACAGCTGTTGGCCACCTTTCTGTCTTCTTGGGGTAAATCTCTGTTTCCATTTTCTGCCCAGGTTTTAATGGGCTTGTTGTTTTTTCTCTTGTGGAGACGTGTGTGGTCATTGGGTCTTTTGGCTATTCAGCCCTTCTCAGATGTGAGGTTTGAAACATCCTCTCCCTGTTGTTGTGCTGTCTTTGCATTGAGTGGACGGTTTCCCTGGCTGGACAGAAGCTTCTACGTTGGATGGAGTCCTGCTTCTTTCTTCTTTTATTTGTTGCCCTTGCCCAGTCACACATGCTTCTTCCAAATAGGCGGCTACCCCAGATGGCAAAGAGCAAGCTGCCTGTGTTTTCTCCTAGAAGTTTCACTGTTTCAAGACTTCCGTTGAAGGCTTTAATCCATTTCGAGGTGGTGTGTGTGCTTGGTGTAACATCATGATCTACTCTTATTGTGTCACATGTGGCTGTGCAGTCTTCCCAGCACCATTTATTTTAGAGACTCTCCTTTCTCCACTGTCTCCTCTTGCCTTCCTCATTGCAAATGTGCTGTCTATATATGTCTGAGTTGACCCTTGGGTTCTGCATTCTGTTCCATTGATCTTTGTGCCTGTTTTTGGGACCAGGCTGTGCTGGTTCGGTACCAAGCGCTTCGTCCTACATGTTGAAATCAAAGTGTGATAGTCCTGCTTTGTTCGTTCTCCTCAGAATTCCTTTGGGTATTCAGGGTCCCTTGTTGCTGGATAGAGACTTTAGGATTTTCTCTTCTATTTCTCTGGGAAAGATTGCTGCAAATGTGACTGGGATTGCATGCAATCCAGAGATTGCTTTATCCATTATGGACGTTTCAGGTGTTTTAGATCTTACATTCCTAGAGCACGGAATACCTTTCTGTTTCCTTGTGTTTTCTGGAATTTCTTTCCCTCAAGCTTTGCTAGTTTTCAGTTTCCATAGCTTGCACCTGTTTGTCTAAGCTTATTCCTAGAAATCTTATTCTTCTTACTTGCATGTTTTTTTCCAGAGGTTCAGTTTTTCTATTCTTTGAAACTTTTCATTGTTTTTGTTTTGGCAGATGTTTATGGCTGTACGCACATCTGGTGGCGATGCTGCTGTATTAGCTGGGCAAGAATGACGCTGTCTGACGTTGCTTCCCATCTGCCTCTACACTACCTTGGACGCCTGCCCCCAGAATATCTGGACCATCGGTGGGGAGGTTCACCTCCAGCATTCTGCATGGTCTTCCCTGGGTGCCGACCCAGAATTTGTGGACTTCACCACTGCACCACTGGCCAGCAAGTTTCATGTTCCATTGGAAACCTGCATTTGATGTGGAATGTGAGTTGAATATGCTATTTGGGACAAATCTTGCACTGTGTAGACGAGGCCAGTTTGTTTTTCTTCTCCACTGTGATGTCAGAGGATTTCTCAGAATTGTGTCTCTGCCATCACGGCAAACTTCATTGACACAGGTTTTCAGAGCCCCATTTTAACAGTGTCATAACTCACCCTTACCATTTATCCTAGGTTTGACATTTGCTGCAGTTTTTGTGTTTGTGACTTTCTCTGTCTTTCGAATGTTCAGGGTATTTCTAAAATGGACATCTTTCATTGTGGATTATTCAGCTGTGATTTCTGTGTGCCTTCCATTTTCTGGGACGGTTTTTTGTTTTCCATGGTATAATTGTTGGTATGGGCTTGGCGAGCTGAAGACCCAAATGAAAGATTTCTCGGACATTCAAGGTCTGGCATTGGTGCTATTTTATTTAGAGAATAGTACGGGATAGCATGGGGACAGGACCCATAGGTAGTGAAGAGTTGCTGCTGCTCCCTGGGGATGGGACCCATGATCAGTCAAAGCTCCTGCTGCTGCCCTGAGTTGAGGGTTAGGGCTAGTTTTATAAGTCATGGGTACATGATTTATTTTTACTGGAAAAAGAAATGATGTGGTAAAATTCTTTAAATGATTTCAGTGCTGATGGGGTCTGGTTATTGTGCAGTCATATAATTTTAGATACGGATCTGGCAATATAGATAAGCATGTAGGTGATTATGCCCTGGGCTTCTCTCCCTGAGTCAGCTCTAATTCCACTGGCTCATATAGTTTGGCATGTAGGCCAGATCACGTTGGGCTTCCCTAGCTGGGGCAGCTTTAATCCACATCATAAACACCCCCTGAACCCATTTGGACTGGAGAGGTTTGGGGATACGGACGATGGTCAGTCTTCTGTAACTACTTATGGCTGTACAAGGTCGCAGAGCTGTCCCTAAATGGGGTCATAGGTACAGGTAGGAAGTTCAGTGGACTGGAAGCCTTCACCTGTGGAGTTCAAGACTGACAAGGTATACAGAACATCTGGAGACGAGAGAATCATTTGACGAGAGGTGGTCCAGGAGGTGAAACTTTTTTCACATGTGGAAGACAGACAATGAAACAGACAACAAACTATAATAAGAAATACAAGCAGTATGTTTGACCAAATGTATAACGTATTGAAGTAGTGCAGAAACCTGGTCCTGACTTGGAGTTCAACCAATCGTTTAGAGTTAGGGTTGATAAGACATGGATTTAATTTGGTGGTTGGGATAGGAAGCCAGAAATATTTTGACGGTAGTCAGGAATATAGACACAACATTCAGTTTTTATTATGGCATAGGTGCCCCCATGTGCTGATGTCAAGACATCCAGTGCCTTTTGGATTTGGAGGACTGCCTTACACATTTGGGATACTTCTAAATTGAGCAGAAAAATGCTATGTTGTGCGTCATTTAATGCCTTCATAATAAATTTGTTTAGGACTTCCATGTGCAAGACGACACTTTTGATACCTAATTGGGGAAGGAAAATTGCGGAAAGATGGTCCTACCAGTGGAAGACAGAGCTGGTTCAGCGCTGCTGCAGTTGGGTAGGTTAGCAGGAGGAGATGTAGTAAATGTAGTTCTGCCTTGCATCCAGACAAAGCCTAGTGTGCATCGTGCAATCCACATAGGTGGCAGCCAAGGCCATAAATTGGAGCCGCATAGCCACTGAGCACTATTATGGACTAACCAAAGCGTGCTGGGCTGTCTATCCCAGTCAGTCCCAAACCCATCAGTACTTTTTTAAGACTATGATATGAGAACACATATAACAGCGAATTTTTCCCATAGGTCGGCTGTTATTAGGCCATGTATCACGGGTGTGATTGGTTTGTTCCCAACAGAGAGTGACCTTTTACTGAGTTGACCACTAGTAGGAGTGAACCAAATACATTCATCCCAAATTTCATATCGTCCATCCTGTGTGTATCGATAAGTTAGGTAATTTACCTTTGGAACTTGTTGTTTCTGATCCACCTGGGACAAGGCAAATCTAGTTAGTATTTGGGGAGTAGTTTTAAAGGAAAATGTTTGATTGTAGCCAGGGAACTCGCAGGTGTCAGACATAGATGAGCACAAGGAGACATTACGATTAGTAATAGATGAATCTTGCAGAAGAAAGAGCTAGAATCTAATATCCATGAATCCCTACTATAGCTTCTACAGAAACATAACTTTTTCTCTCGTAAATCACTCTCGTTTTTACAAAAGATAGCCAAATCAGGTTTAACAGGTTTGCAAGTAAAGTGTAGTTTCAATACAACATGCTCCAATTATTTACATAACAGCTACAAGAATAGCAATTGTTTATACAGGCTTTTTTAAGTATGCCTTGCTGGAAATTTTTATGAGGAATCTCGGATTGAACTGTGAAAGCCTCTAGAGGCCAGAAAAGCCAAGCCAAGGATTTGCCATCAGATTTTGCCTGCAGTACTTACAGATTTGAGTGGAGTTCTCTTTCAGGTCCCCCAAAGTATTTGGAGGTTACTTGCACCTGCCAAATAAGCACGTTTCCTTACTTAACGGGTAAGATTGCCAGAATCTCTGTAAACATGGTACCAGGGGTGTGTTTCTGAGTGGCTGTATTCCAGAAAGTCCAATGTTTGTTCCTGAAATGCTGTCTTGTCACATCTGAGCCTGTATGTTTCAAATATGACATTCCAGTCAAAGCCTTGGTAATATAACCAATGTGTCCTGTTATAAGGAGAAGAGATTCTTATGGAACTTATGCAAATATTGCCACTAAATAACCATACTCAGTCACAAAGTGTTTCCAAATTCTCGAGGGATAAGGTACAGAGAAAAAGATGAATGTTTCAGTTTTGCTCATAAAGGCATAATTTCACCAAATGGCTGTAAGTCAAAGTTAGCATAAGAGAAAAGAGAAAAAGATTTCCTTCATTACGAGAAAACAAAACAGCACATCAAAACTCAACAATATTTCAAACAGAAGTCCTAAAAAATTATAATCGTCCTCATCAGTTCACACAGTCTTGTATAATCAATTCTTGAGCTAAATCTGTCCTTAGCAGATCGAGGAGCTTAGTTTCTGTTACAATTCTGTAGTTTCTTACTCCGTTCAATTTTACAATCTGAAAGTTTATCAGAAACCTGTAGTTTAGATCCTCTGTGTCAGAATCCTTTCCAGGAATATCTCGGAAGACGAAACATATTTGCAAAAAAAAAAGCATCAGAGTAAAACAACAACTATCTGCAAATGGACAAAGGACTCAAAAGGGCAATTGACAAAGAAACTTGGATACTTCTGTGACATATGACCCTTCCAGATAATAAGTGGACTTAAGACTGATAACCAGGAAAGATCAGAATCTTAGGAATGTTATATAATTTGAAGACATCTATATTAATAACATTTACCCATCTAATACCACCTAAGAATATCTATCATCACTTGTTTCACAGTTTCCCCTGTAATTTAATAGAAAAAATAAGCCTAATTAGTTTAATGTTTTCCTCCTTGCAGGAACAGAGAGCAAATTTCTTTGAGAAGTCTCAGGGGCCCTCTGAAAATCCTCAGAGTAATTTCTCTTCTGTCTACCAGGTCAAAAGAAAGACTTCATTCAGGATTTGAATATTTTTGAGGGAGAAGCTTGTCAAAACATAGCCAAAGTTTTTAAAATGCTTCTTCAAATAGGAAACAACACTCACTGTGAAACAATGCTCAGGTATCTATTCAAAGTGATGACAGAAAGAGTCAAAAATCTTAAGAGTGACCTCAGTCATTATTTTCACAAAACAGATTTGTCTCTTAGGTTGACTTACTCAAAGGAACAGCTTTTATAACCTCTTTATCAAGAGCAGATCCAAAGTCCAAGAAAAAGTATCATTTTAGAGAAAACCAAATTTGAATTTCTGCACCTACTTATGTTTCACATTCAAACTCATTCACTTAATTGAACTTACTTTAGTCTACTTGAGTAGGCATAAAACTCCTTTCAGAATTTCTACTTCACAAACCTTCTTCAACTTTCTTTTTCGTTTTCAGAATTTGTCAACAACTCTTTCTCTTTTCCTTTCTAGTACATTAGGACAAATTTATCTTTCTTCACCCATCAAACAAAAATATTTCCATTCTTTATACCTTTTTTACTGAAAGCATACATTTTAACTTCCCTGAATACAGAGCTCTTTTCCTTATTAATTTCCTGTAGCTTTAATTCCATAAGTTAATTAGAACTTTTAAGCCTTAACAGATCTACTAAACGCTAAAAAAGTAAATAATTATGAATTGTCTTTTATATCAGCATTCTAAACACTTCATAACTTTAGAAACATGCCGCTTTACAATAAAACACAAGGCATGCTTTTTAATACACCCAAACGCTTTTAGCCTCTTCAAGAAGAAGCCAAAAGTAGATAACTTAGATATGTTTATTAATAAAGATTCAGTGTTTCAGCCTATCCAAAAATGACCCGCATATTCATCTTTTTATCATTTAACTTAACTTTGCAAAACTCAAGATTGTTACACAGAAAAATTTCGAAGCTGTTGGTTTTTCAACAAGTATACAGAGCATAAAAGTTATTGTACTCACTTTTATGAGTTTAATGTATTTAAACCATTTTTTTTCCAACAATTATGTCCAGATTACCTACAGAAACCTCATGAGGCATTAGACAAAACTGGTCATCATATAAAGCTATTATTTTGCTGACAAATTTAAGAAAGTGAGCTTATATGACTAGAAAACCCATGCTGAATGCCTGCATCCTATGCAAATACCGACAACTCTGACAAGATAATTTTCAATCAAACCAACAAACTTTAACAAGCTTTCATTTACCAAAGGTTAATTCACATCACGTTAACTTTGAAAGGCACTGAGTTAATTTCTACTACATTAGAATTTATGTAATCACTTTCTTTAAGCCAACTAAACAGAGATCTTAATTTTGGCCATACCATCCAGGGGTAAAAATATCACACGTATAATGTACACATAGACACCCATAGACAGAGACTGTACAACCATTGTTTTTAAAACTACTGCTGTGAATCAGGTACAATAATATAAATCTCACCAGTTATGAATCCACACTTTGTTTTGAGCCTTTTTACTAATACTTATGGAGAAGACCCTCGAGATGGTAGACTTTTTGCATCGGTGCACTTATGACCATTTATCCTTTCCCCTCCTTTTTTGTTTTTCAGTCTTAAGAATGAGTGATGGGCTACATAGTAGTTCCTGGAGAGGGGGGATGAGAATCCTTTTCATGATAAAGGAAGTAGGTGGAATCTGAACTGCCTCTAGTGCTGTCTTTCCAGTCTTGCAAGGATTTTGTAGGGACAGTTGCTCTTGATTTCTCAGAAATTGGACTGTAACTTGAAGGACATTCTAGGTTGATCTCCCTGTCCAACTGCACCATAAAGGCACAGAGATACATCACAAATTTTCCCCCAGATGGAGTTTCTGGGGCATACCCATACAATTGAAAGTGTTTCTAATTAGTTAGAATGACACTGAGTGGTGAGTCTCTTGGGATGCTTACATCATTCCCCATGGCAGTAAAGCAAGTGTAGGACTGACAGTGTACTGGACAAAGGTGCAGTGCCTACAGAGGCCTGGAACATGCTGGAGGCCGGGGCTCCCAGTACCCGGGTTGAGAGTTAAGTCCCTTGCAAAATATTTTCAAGTTTTTCGATTTTACAGAAGGTCCAGGTTCTGCTCAAGTCCAGCCTGAAATTAAGCTCGACTTGGTGACAACAGAGTACATGATGAGCAAAACAAAGAAATTAAAAGAAGACACCAGACCTCACTCTCATGGCCATTCCCAGAGGGTTATCATGATAAAAGTCACACAACAGTTCCCATGCTGGGGCATACTACCCTAGAATGACAGTTCACAGAATAAATCACAGGTCTCCTAACATCATAGCCAACTCAGTAGGTGACTAAAATACTCAATGAATCAAGCGTCAACAGAGGGCACCCTAATTGGGGTCACTGGGGTGATCAGGCCCAGAAAGCCAAAGTTGGGGCTCCCAGTGTTGGAGGACTTGACTCTTGAAAGATTTCTTTGTTTCCCAGTTGCAAAGCTCAAAAGGAGATGAAATTGGCCGTTGTAACTCTACGAAAGACGAAAGAGACACGTCCATTATCTTGAAAATCCCCCCTGAACCTAGGGTAGCATCCTACCTGTTGTTCCTACCGTGGGGTGCCTATAGCAAGGGGTGATGGGGGTGTCCCCCAGAATTGCATCCCTTGGATATCTTTCCTGGTATGCCTGGCAGTAACAGGTGCCCGATGAACATCTTTCCTATTCTGCCTGGAAGTAATAGGTGCCTGGTGAGTGGTCCCCAAGAGAATAGGAGAAGTTTAAGAGAGAACATGATGTAGAGAAATAGTGAAGAAGTTTCCGCCACGCTGGGGGACATTCTACCCAATTGTGTATTGGAGCCATTCTCCAAAGAAGGGTTTCCAATACTCAGACAAAGGGTAGACGTTGGTACTTTCCCTGAACTGAAGTCCCGATTGGGAGATTCACACAGTTCAGATGGTCAAGTGCAATGGGAGGTATCTCAATCCAGCTTTAGGAATAGAAAACTTCCACGGGATTCTTGGAGATTGCCAACCATCCTAATGACTTAAATGGCTGACCTGTTCCCACGTAAAATTTATATATTAGAGATAGGGTCAGGAAGGAATGGATTAATTCATTCTACATCACTCTTAGGCTTAAGGTACTGATTCTCTTCAAGCTGAATGCCAGATTTGCACCATAGAGTAGCCATGGAGAGCAAACATGAATTCATACAGCTATTCAAGACAGTTCCTGATGGAGAAGTGAATTTAGATCCATCCTCGAAAAAGAGAGAGGCACAAGGAAGAAAAGGGCACTTACCAGAATTCGAGCTCACAAACCGATGAAGCATGTTCCCCATACGGGCCACAAGATATGATGCATGGTCGGCAAGCTCAAGACTTGAAAGAAAGATTTCTTGGACCCTCAAGGTCTGGCAGTGGTGCTCTTTTATTTTAGACAATGGTACAAGATAGCATGGGGACAGGACCTATGGGCAGTGAAGAGCTGCTGCTGCTGCATTGGGAAAGGACCCATGGATAGTCACAGCTCCTGCTGCTTTCTGGAGTTGAGGTTAAGGACTAATTTTATAAGTCATGGGTACGTGACTTATTTTTCCTGGAAATAGAAAAGATGATGTAAAAAGTCATTAAATGATTTCAGTTCAGATGGGTTCTTCTTATTGTGTGGTCATATAACACTAGATACAAAACTGGCCCCATAGATAGGCATGTAGGTGAGCATGACCTGGGCTTCTCTCACTGGGGCACCTCTAATTCATACCAAAAGAAATTCACCGGGTCATATAGTTCTGCATGTTCACCAGCTAACCTTGGGCTTTCGAGTGGGGCAGCCTTAATCCACATCAATCCTCATGGTCTTTCACAGCTGTCTCCCATAGATATGCTCATCAGTGTGTCCTCCTTCATTCCAAGTTAGGAATTTTGTATTTCTTTAATCACCATATGTTCTCTAGGCTGATGTGTGAGTGCTTTCGTGATTGTTGGGTTTTGTCTTTGAATTTCCGTCGTTCACTTGAAGGAATCTTGGTTATCCTGGCCTAGGTCCAACTGAGCACTGAGAACATGAGGTCATCTTGGTTGGTTTGACATTCTGAGATCAGAAACGCCAAATTCTAGTTTGTCCTGGCAACCACCTTATGGACATAATGTTTCCGAGACACATTAGACAAATCTGATGATTTCCTCTCTCCAGGTAAGATATTTTTATGTCTTTTTTTCTGAATTTGGGTAGGCTAGACCTTGACTTCGGATACTTCATTGTTCCAGTAGATTACATCTAGATACTGGTTTACTTTATTTCTGTAGGGTTTGCTAGTTGTTTGGTTTACATCCTCAGCTCTGGCATGTTTATTTTTCATTAAATATAAGTGTAATGTTCTAACTTTCAGCCAACTTCCTCACATACAGTGTCAAAACACATAATCAATACTCTTCTATGACAAGAGATAGGGGGAGAGAATTTCATTGGGGCCAAACGGAGCATTTTAGCTTTGATGGCAGCCTTCACTTTGGATTGGTGGTTCCCAGAGGGAAAGAAAAAATCCAAAAAGCTGTGCTGATTTGCGGTATAAAGCTTTTGAGGCTGAAAGAGATTAGAGAAGATAAACTTTCAAGGATTGTGAATCTCTGCCAAATGCTTAATGATGCTACAGAAAAGTAGACCATTGCAAATAAATTAAGAAGAATAATACAAAGACAACGTGTTCCATGCTAAACTCATGAATCAAGGGAAAATGTTACCTTCTTTGAGGTTACTACTCCTTACGTTCACGAATAATCACAGCAGGCCAGCTTCTTCCCAAGTTCAGGCAAAAGATTAGTCCAAAAGTAAAATTCAGGGCCAGCCATGTGTTCTGGTGTGTAAGAGCCTACGTTCCTAGTCTGTGGCCTGGGACTCATGGATTTGCATCACGGGTGCTGATCAGATTAGTAACATCAGGAGAGATAGATTTCATGGTATGGTGCGGGCAGAGATCATACATAAGTGGAAATTGTGAGCAGACCTTATAGATATGCACCAGGAAAACAACATGAAAATATTGCAATCTATGACGCATCTGGTAGACTTCTCAAATACAGAATGGAGAAAGTGATGTGACTTGCATAGGTGGAATTGTCGGACTGCACAAGATGACACGATCATTGAACATCAGAGGATTGGCTGGGCAACTTCAACTTGGGAGGGACTCGTGGACTTTTTCTGGGGAAAGTCTACATATTTGGCCATATCCACAAAATGTGACAGATAAAACCAAGGATAAACTTAAAGAATTCAGTGTCTAGAGAGAATGTAGTAGACATTTAAAAGTCCAAAGATAAAGTTATAAACAGACAAGAAATCAAGGAAATGGAAAACCATCTTAGCTGGAAAGGGTGAGTAGTTAGACTGATACCAGATGGCTCTGAAATACTGTGTGCATGGAAGATGCCGGGACAACTGAGAAGTTTGAGGGTGTTTATGATATCACAGTGAACATGTCACCCAAGATGGCCTCATCTTTATAGTCTGAGGATTGTCCTAGGCTACGATACTCAAGTGAGAGATACCCAGAAAAGAATTTAAAAACAGAAACCAGCACTGAAACTTGAAGAGTTAGAATTGCCACTGATTAAAGGGATAAGAAAGAAGTCATTGTGAAGAAGCAATAAATAACAGAGAGACAAGCAGTGAGTGGAGAAAATTGTGATGTTCTCAAGAATATGGGTAGGCCATGCTAATTCAAGCTTGAAACTTGATTTGAAACCAGAGGCTGGACTTGGGTCTTATCAGACCTACGTTGTCCTTCTGCCTTAATCATAATCCCAAATCAAGAAGGATCTCCTGAGGACATTGTAGAGAAGGATCGATGCTTCCCTTCCTATGCCCCTAGCACTCATTGAAGAGAAGTCTCACTTTCCATACCTCTGGCTTTACGGAGGCCCACTGGGTACATGCTAATGTGTCACAATACATCTCTTTGAACGCTTGAAGGACTAGACCCCCATCATGCTCCAGATATGTCGCATTGTTTGGCAGGGTTCCAGAAGTGTGCTGAGAATCACCCTTTTCCAGAGGGCTTCGTTGCTTTGTGAGGGCTGCCTTACCAGGCTAGTGTGCTCAGTTTGGCTCCAATGAAATACTCCCCCTATCTCTTGGACTAGAATGATTACTGATGACGTGTATTGACACCATGTGAAAGGAGGTTGTCTGAAAATTAGAACATTACAATTATCTTTATAGAAAAATAAACATGCCATAGCTGAGGTTGTAAATCAAATAACACACCTTATAGAAATACAGTAAGCCAGTATCTAGACATAATCTAGTGGAACGTTCAAGGATCAGGGGTCAAGATCGAAGCTTCCCAAATCCAGAAATGAGACAGAAAAGTATCTTACCTGGAACGGAATTCATCACATCTGTCTAATTTGTCTCGGGTACATTATGTTCATGAAGAAGGTTAACATGACAACCTAGAATTTGGAGTTTAAGATCTCAGAATGTCAGACCAACGAAGATGAACACGTGTTCACAGTGCTCATTTTGACCAAGGCTAGCATGGTAAAGATTGCTACAAGTGACCAATGTAAATGCAAAGACAACACCGAACAATGAAAAGCACTCACAGGTAGGCCTATAGAACATAGGGTGGTTAAAGCAATAGAAAATTGATACCTTGGGATGAAGGAGAACTGGCTGACAAGCATACCAAAGGGGGAAATCTGAGAAAGACCATGATGATTATACTATGGAAAAACAAAATGGGCTCAGAATAGGGAAGGCAAACACAAATAACACCTGAATACTCCACAACGAAAGATGTCAGGCTTTAGACAGACTCTGATTGAAGTTTTGAAAGTCAGAAAGTGACACAAACCAAAAAACTGCAGCGAGGTAAAACCTGGGCTACCTGGAAAGGGTGGGTATGAGAGTCCTCCAAACGTCCTATGAAACCCTGTGTCCATGAAGCTTGCCGGGAGAGCAGAGACACAATTATGACAAATTCTCTGACATCGCTGTTGACCGAAAATACAAACTGTCTACATCTACTCAGTGCCAGAGTTGGGCTGAAGTAGCCTATTTAAGTCACATTCCCCTCAAATGTAGGTTGCCGAGGGAACATGAATGGGGCTGGTCAGTAAAGAATTGGGGAAGTCTGCGCATTCTGCGTCGGCAGCCAGGAGTTGGCAGGGTAGAATCCTGGGGGTAAACCTCCTCACCACTGGTACAGCCATTCTGGGGCAGGCGAGGGAGATAATGTAGAGGCCGATGAGAAATGACGTTAGACAGGGCCACTCTTCCTCAGCAAATACAGGAGCATTTCCAGCAGATGTGAGCACAGTGATAAATCTCTTTCAAAAGGAAACAAATTAAAAGTTACAAAGAATAGGAAAATTGAACCTCAATAAAAAAGAAAAAGGATGCCAGTAAGAAGAATAAGATACCTAGGAATAACCTCACCCCAACAGGTGAAAGCTCTGTAAATAGAAAACTAGCAAACCTTTGCAGAAAGAAATGGGAGAAGACACAAGGAAGCGGAAGGATATTCCATGCTCTTGAAATGGAAGAATTAACACACTTGAAATGTCCACACCACATAGAGAAATCTCTTGATTCCATGCAGTGCCAGTCAAAGTTGCAGCAATATTTCTCACAGAGATAGAAGCGAGCATCCTAAAGTTTACATCCAGCAACAAAAGACCCCGAATAGCCAAAAGAATCCTGAGGAAAAAGAACAAAGCTCAATGTATCACACTTTCTGATTTCAACATATAGGATGAAGAAATTGAAATGGAAGCAGCGCAGGCTGGGATGCAAAACAGAGAAACAGAACCAAGGAACAGAATCAAGAGCCCAGAGGTAAAGGGACACATATATGGACACCCCATTTTCGACCACGGAGCCAAGAGGAGACAGTGGAGAAAGGAAAGTCTCTACAATAAACAGTTTTGGAAAGAGTGCACAGTCTCATGTAAGACAATGAGAGTAAACCACGGTGTTACACCAGGCACAAACACCAACTCGAAATGGATTAAAGTCTAGAATGTAACACTGGAAACCATGAGACTTCTGGAAGAAAACGTAGGTAGGGTGCTCTTTGTCATTTGTCTTAGCCTCATATGTGGAAGAAGCATGTCTGTCTGGGAAAGGGCAATAAAGGAAACAAGAAACAAATGGGACTACATCAGACACAAAAGCTTCTGCATAGCCAAGGAAATCATTGATGCAATGGAAAGACAGCACAACTGGGAGAGGATGTTTGCAAACCACACATTGGTGAAGGGGTGAATAGCCAAAAGATCCAATAAACTCATACGGCTCCACAAGAAAAAAAAAAAACAAGCCCCATTAAAATCTGGGCAAAAGCTGGAAACAGAGATTTCTCCCAGGAAGATACAAAGATGGCCAACAGGCTGTCTGAAAACATGTTCATCATCATTAAGTCTCTGGTCAGTGCAAATCTGAAAGGCAATGAGATAGCAGCTCACGGCAGTCAGAATGGCTATAAGGATGAAGACAGGAAATAAGTTTCAGAGAGGAAGTGGAGAGAAGAGAAGTCTCCTGCACTGCTGGAGGGAGTGGAAACAGGTGCAGCCACGACACAAAACGGTGAGGAGTTGCCTTAGACATTTCAGAATACATCTACCATATGATCCAGCAATTCATCTGTGGTGTGTTTATCCAAAGAATGTGGAAACACTCATACACAGAGATCGGTGCACACCTCTATTTAACCTGGCCTTATTCCAGATATCCAAGACTTGGAAGCCTGCCTGGTGCCCATCAAGGGATGAATGGAGAAGGAAGATGGGCTATAGCCACACAAAGGCATAGCAGTCAGCTATAGGAACGGATTCAGGCCAGCCATTTGTGATCACCAGAATGGCTCCTGAGGGTATTGGGGGAACTGAAAGACGCCCCAGGAGTATGGTCAAATACTACAGGATCTCATGCACAAGGAGAAGAGCAAGAACAGACCAAGAAACAAGTATCACATGACAATGGATTGGCATTTCCCAGAGGGAAAGTGGGGCAGTGGCCAGAGAGAGAAAGTGTTGATTAGGCACTGGTGTGTGGTTAGGGACAGTAATTAGGTTTACGTTGGTGAAGATGATGTAACCTACTCTGAAGTCTAAATCTATGTGGATGTAGATCTGAAAGCTATAGGTTATTATAATGTTGGGTTACGACAATCAATTCACATAAAACCAGAACTCCCAAAAGGGATGCAGATTTACAACCGGAAGCTTTGGAGACAGAAAGAGGTTAGAGAAGATGAACTTCCAAGTATTGGTAATCACCTCAACATGCTCAATGATGCTACAGAAAGGTAGACCTTTGCAAAGAGATGAAGAGGAATACTACCGAGAGAACATGTTCCATGCTAAACTCATGAACCAACAGAAAACGTTACCGTTCATGATGTTACTACTGATTCCCTTCACGAATGATCGAAGCAGGCCAACATCTTCACAGGTCAGGTCAAAGGTTGGTCCAAAAGTGCAATTCAGGGCCAGCCCTGTGATGTAGCAGGTCGGTGACTACGTTCCACTTGGGCGGCCGGGGCTTCACCAGCTAGCATCAGGGGTGCAGATCAGATTACTAGCATTAGGAAATACAGATTTCAAGGTATGGTGTGCACAGAGATCATAAAGAAGTAGACATTGTCACGAGACCTTAACAATACGAATCAGAAAAAGAGCCATGAGAATATGACAATCTATGAACGCATCAGGAACACTTCCCCAAATGATGAAGGAAGGAAAACATGTAACCTGCCAAGTGGAATTTTTAGACTGCTAGGAGATCACACGATCATTGTGCATCAGGGGATTGCCTGGGCAACTTCCAATTTGTTAGGGCCTCCAGGACTTTCTCTGAGGAAAGTCCACCCAATTGGACATATACACAATGGATAAGATATAAAACAAGGGATAATCTTAAAGGAAAGAAACTGGTGGGTAGAAGGAACGTAGGATACCTTTCAAGTTCCACGAGAAAGTTAGAAACTGACAAGAAATCCAGAACAAGGAAAACTATCCTACCTGGAAAGGTGGAGTCGTCAGACTGATATGAGTTGGCTCTGAAACACTGTGGGCCTGGAGGTTTTCAGGGCAACTTAGAATTCTGAGGGTGTTTATGACGTCACGGTGAACGTGTCACCCAAGATGGCAGAAAGTTTAGAGTCCGAGGATTGCCCTGGTTAGGATACCCACGTGAGAGATATCCAGAAACAGCTTTTCCAAACAGAAACCGCACACAGAAACTTGAAGAGATCAAAGAGGCACTGATTCAAGGGATAAGAAAGGAATCATTGGGAAGAAGGGATACTAGAGGGGCAAGAACTGAGAAGAGAACATTGTTATCTACTCAAGTAGATGTGGAGGCCGTGCTGATTGAAGCTTGCAACTAGATTTGAAACAAGAGGCTGGACTTGGGGCTTATCAGAACTACGTTGTCCTTCTGCCTTACTCATAATCCCAAGTCAAGAATGATCTCTTGAGCACATTGAAGAGAACAATTGAGGCCTCCTTTTCTAAGCCCCTAGGATTCCTTGAAGAGAGATCTCCCTTTGCATAGCTCTGGCGTCACGGGGTCCCACTGGGTACATGCTAATGTGTCCCAAGACATCTCTGTGAAGACTTAAAGGAATGGATGATTGTCATGCTTGGGGTGGATCCTTTGGTTTGGAGGGATCTACAAGTGTGTTTAAAAGCACCCTTTTTGAGAGGGTTTCGTTCCTGTGTGAAGTCTGCACTCCCAGGCTACAGTGCTCAGTTGGGCTCCAATGAAATTCTCTCCCCCACCTCTTGCCATGGAAACAGTACTGATTCCTTGTTCTGACAACATATGGAAGGAGGTTTGCTGAAAATTAGCACGTTGCCGTTATATTTAAATAAAAATACACCTGCCAAAGTTCAGAATGAAAATCAAACAAATAGCAAACCATGTAGAAATAAAGTAAGCCCAGTATCCAGACGTAATCTGTTGGAGCATTCAATGATCAGGGGTCAAGTTTGAAACTTCCCAAATCCAGAAAAGAGACAGACAAATCACTTACCTGGAGGGAGGAATTCATCAGATTTCTCTAATTTCTCTCAATAACATAATGTCTGTGAAGGTGGTTGCCCAGACAACCTTGAATCTGGAGTTCCTAATCTGAGAATCTCAAACCTACCAAGACGACCATGTGTTCTCAGGGCTAAGTGTCACCTGGGCCGGGATAGCAAAGATTCCTACAAGTAACTGATGGAAATTCCAAGACCACACCTAACAATCACGAAATGACTCACACGTCGGGCTACAGAACCTATGGTAATTAAAGACATACAAAACTCCTAACTTGGAAAGAAGGAGAACACACTGATAAGCAAATCGAACGGAGATATCTCAACAAGACCATAACAAATAAACTATAGAAAAGAAAAAAGTATCCCGGAATATGGAGGCCAACAGAAATCAAAGCTGAGTAATCCACAGTGAAAGACGTCAGTCATTAGACACACTCTGTTTGAACATTTGAAAGTGCGAGAAAGTCACAACGCCAAAAACAGCAGCAAAGGTCAAACCTGGGCTAAATGAGAAGGGTGAGTTATGAGACTGCTCCCCGCGGGCTCTGAAACCCTGTGTCCACAAAGCTAGACCGGACAGCAGAGACACGATTCTGACAAATCACCCAACATCACAGTGGGCCAGAAAAGCAAGCTGGCCTCATCTACACAGGGCAAGAGTTGGGCACAAGTAGCATATTCAAGTCACAATCCACTCAACTGCAGGTTGCCAATGGAACATGAAAAGGGCCAGCCAGTGGGGCCGTGGTGAAGTCCGCACATTCTGGTTCAGCAGCCCAGGTTCGGCGATGTGGAATGCTGGGGGTGAGCCGCCTCACCGCTCGTCCAGCCATTCTGGGGAAGGCGTCTGAGGTAGTGTAGAGGCAGATGGGAAGCGACGATAGACATCGCCATTCTTCCTCAGGAAATGCAGCAGCATGGCCAGCAGATGTGAGCACAGCCATAAATTCTGTCAAAACAAAACCAATTGAAATTTGAAAAGAATAGAAAAACTGAACCTCAAAAAAGAAAGCATGCCAGTAGGAAGAAAAAGATATCTAGGAATAAACGTGGCCAAACAGCAGAAAGCTATGGAAACAGAAAACTTGTAAAGGTTTGGGCGAAGATATTACAGAAGACACAAGGGAACGGAAGGCTATTCCATGCTCTTCCAATGGAATAACGAACACACTTCAAACGTCCATACCGCATAAAGCAGTGTCTGGATTGCATGCAGTCCCAGTCAAAGTTGCAACAAACATTCCCACAGAAATACAAGACAGAATCCTAAAGTTTCTATCCAGCAACAAAGGACCCAGAATAGTCAGAGGAATCCTCAGGAAAACGAACAAAGCAGCAAGTATCACACTTTCTGATTTCAACATATAGGACGAAGCCCTAGGTACGGAAACAGCACAGCCTGGGCCCCAATATAGGCACACAGACTCATGCAACAGAATGAGAGCCTGGAGGTCAACTCACACATCTACTGACAGTGCATTTTCGAACAGTGAGCCTAGAGGAGAAAGTGGAGAAAGGAGAGTCTCCACAAGAAACGGTGCTGAGAAGACTGCACACCAACAGGTAACACAAGGAGAGTAGACCATGATGTTACACCAGACATATGCACGACCTCGTAATGGATTAAAGCCTTGAATGGAATACTTGAAACCGTGGAACTTCTAGGAGACAACCCAGGCAGCTTACGCTTTGCCATGTGTCTTGGCTGCCTATTTGGAAGAAGCATGTGTCAGTGGGCAAGGGCAAGAAAGGAAACAAGAAACAACCGGGACTCCACCCAATGCAGAAGCTTCTGCCCAGCCAACGACTCCATCGACTCAATGCAAAGACAGCACAACAACTGTGACAGGCTGTTTGCAAACCACACATCGGAGAAGGGGTGAGTAGCCAAAAGATTCAATGAACTCATACATCTTCACAGGAATAAAAACGAGCCCAATAGAACCTGGGCAAAAGATGGAAACAGACATTTCTCCCAGGAAGATAGGAAGATAGCTAACAGGCTGTATGAAAACATGTTCATCATCATTAAGTCTCTGGTCAATGCAAATCTGAACGGCAATGAGATAGCAGCACACGGCAGTCAGAATGGCTGTAAGGATGAAGACGGGAAACAATAAGTTTCACAGAGGAGGTGGAGAGAAAGGAAGCCTCCTGCACTGCTGGTAGGAATGTGAACCGGTGCAGCCACTATGCAAAGTGGTGTGGAATTGCCTCAGAAATTTCAGAATCCACCTACCATATGATCTGTCTATTCCTCTGTGGCGTATATATCCAAACATCATGGAAACACTAATGCACAGAGATCGATGCACTGCTGTGTTCACCACAGCCTTACTCCCGATATCCAAGACTTGGAAGCCTCCGTGGTGACCATCAAGAGATGAATGGAGAAGGAAGATCGGCTATAGCCACACGATGGTATAACTCTCAGCTGTAGGAATGGATGCAGTCCAGCCATTTGTGACCACCAGAATGGCTCCTGAGGGTCTTAGTGGAACTGAAGCAAGCCCCAGGGATAAGGTTGAATACCACAGGATCTCACGTACAAGGAGAAGAGGAAAAACGGAGCAACAAAAAGGTAGGACGTGACATGGGATTGGTAGTTCCCAAAGGGAAATGGATGCGGGGGTCTGAGGGAGAAAGAGTTGATTAGGCACAAGTGTGTGGTGAGGGCCTGTAATTAGGCTTACAGTGGTGAAGATGATGTAACCTACACAGAAGTCTAAATCTATGAGATTGTAGATGTGAAAAGCTATAGGATGTTAGAATGCTGGGTTACGGCAATCAATTCACATAAAATCAAAACTCTAAAGAGGGGTGCAGATTTACAGCCTAAACCTTTGGAGGCTGAAACAGATTAGAGAAGATGAACTTCCAAGGATTGGTAATCACCTCAAAATGCTTAATGATGCTACAGAAAGGTAGACCTTTGCAAAGAGATGAAGTGGAACACTAGGAAGAGAACATGTTCCGTGCTAAACTCATGAACCAACGGAAACATGTGACTTGCCTGGTGGAATTGTCAGCCTGCTAGGAGATGACACGATAAGTGTGCATCAGGGGATTGCCTGGGCAACTTCAACTTGGGAGGGAGTCCATGACTTTCTCTGGGGAAAGTCCACCCATTTCACCATATCCACACAAGATAAGAGATAAAATCTTTGATAATCGTAACGGAAAGAGACTGGTGTGTAGAGGGAATGTAGTAGACCTTTCAAAGTTCGAGGAGAAAGTTAGAAACCGACAAGAAATCCAGACAAAGGAAAACTATCCTACCTGGAAATGGGGAGTGGTCAGACTGGTATGCGATGGCTCTGAAACATTGTGTGCATGGAGGTTGTCAGGACAACTTAGAATTCTGAGGGTGTTTATGAACATGTCACCCAAGATGGCCACATCTATACAGTCCGAAGATTGGCCATTGTGTGGCTATAGATCGTCTTCCTTCTCCATTCGTCACTGGACGGGCACCACGTAGGCTTCCAAGTCTTGGATATTGGGAATAAAGCTGTGGTGAACACAGTGGTGCATGGATCTCTGAGCATTAGTGTTTCCAAGTTCTTTGGATATATATGCCACAGGGTAATAGCTGGATCATATGGTAGATGGATTCTGAAAATTCTAAGGCAATTCCATAGCTCTTTGGGTAGTGGCTGCACCTGATTACACTCCCCCCAGCAGTGCAGGAGGCTTTGCTTCTCTCCACCTCCTCTCCGAGACTTGTTGTTCCCTGTATTCATCCCTATAGCCACTCTGACCACTGTGAGCTGCTATCTCATTGCCGTTCGTATTTGCATTGCCAAAGACTTAATGATGATGAACATGTTTTCATACAGCCTGTTGGCCATCTTTTATCTTCCTGGGAGAAATATCTGTTTCCATCTTTTGCCCAGGTTTTATGGGGATCGTTGTTTTTTTATTGTGGAGACATATGAGTTCATTGGTATTTTGGCTAATCACCCCTTCTCCGATGTGTGGTTTGCAAAGATCCACTCGCAGTTGTTGTGCTGTCTTTGCATTGAGTCGATGGAGTCGTTGGCTGTTGAGAAGCTTCTGCATTGGATGGAGTCCCGCTTCTTTCTTGTTTCCTTTGTTGCCCTTGCCCAGTCACATATGCTTCTTCCAAATAATCGGCTAAGCCAGATGGCAAAGAGCAAGCTGCCTGCGTTTTCTCCTAGAAGTTGCATGGTTTCAAGTGTTCCATTCAAGACCTTAATCCATTTTGAGGTTGTGTGTGTGGCTGGTGTAACATCATGGTCTATTCTCATTGTGTTACATGTGGCTGTGCAGTCTTCCCAGCATCGTTTCTTTTCGAGACTCTCCTTTCTCTGCTGTCTCCTCTTGGCTCCTTGGTCTAAAATGGGCTGTCCATATATGTGGGAGTTGACCTCTGGGCTCTCGATTCTGTTCCTTGTGTCTGTGTGCCTCTTTTTGTGGCCAGCCTTTGCCGTTTCGGTACCTAGCAGTTCGTCCTATATGTGGAAATTCGAAAATGTGGTACTTGCTGAGTTGTTCGTTTTCCTCAGGATTCCTTTGGCCATCCGTGGTCTTTTGTTGCTGGATGTAAACTTTAGGATGCTCGCTTCTATCTCTGTGAGAAATATAGCTGCAACTTTGCCTGGGACTTCATGTAATCTAGAGATTGCTTTATCCGGAGTGGAGGTTTCCAGTGTGTTAATTCTTCCATTTCAAGAGCATGGAATATCCTTCCACTTCCTTGTGTCTTCTCCCATTTCTTTCCACAGGGTTTGCTAGTTTTCGATTTACCGAGCTTTCACCTGTTGGGGCGAGGTTGTTCCTAGGTATCTAAAGCTTCTCACTGGCATTTTTTTTTTGAGGTTCAATTTTCCTATTCTTTGCAACATTTAATTTGCTTCCTTTTGACAGAAGTTTATCGCTGTTCTCACATCTGATGACAGTGCTCCTGTATTTGCTAAGGAAGAGTGGACCTGTCTATCGTCACTTCTCATCTGCCTCTACACTCCTTCCCACGCCTGCCACAGAATGGTTTGGCCAGCGGTGAAGAGGTTTACCCCCAGTATTCCACCCTGTCAACTCCAGGCTTCCAACCCAGAATGCACGGACTTCCCCAATTCTCCACTGGCCGGCCCCTTTCATATTCCCTTGGCAGCCTGCAGTTCAGTATAATGTGACTTAAATATGCTACTTCAGCCCAAGTCTGGCACTGAGTAGACGTAGCCAGTTTGCATTTTGACTGCGAAGTCAAACAATTTGTCAAAATTGTGTCTCTGCTGTCCCAGCAGGCTTCATGGACACAGTGTTTCTGAGCACGTTTGGAGCAGTCTCATTCTCACCCTTTCCAGGTAGCCCAGGTTTTACCTCACTGCGGTTTTTTGGTTTGTGACACTCTCTGACTTTCAAAAGTTCAAGCATAGTCTGTCTAACGTCTGACATCTTTTGTTGTGGATTATTCAAGTGTGATTTGTGTTTGCTTTCCCTTTTCTGAGCCCATTTTGCTTTACATAGTATAATCATCATGGTCTTTCTCAGATTTCTCCCTATGGTATGCTTGTCAGTCAGTTCTCCTTCATCCCAAGGTATCAATTTTCTATTTCTATAATCACCCTATGTTCTATAGGCCTACATGTGAGTGCTTTTCATTGTTGGGTGTTGTCTTTGAATTGACATTGGTCACTTGTTGCAATCTTTATCATGCTAGCCTAAGTCAAAGTGAGCTTGAGAACACGTGGTCATCTTGCTTGGTCTTACCTCCTGAGATCTTAAACTCCAAACTATAGGTAGTCATGGCAAACTCCTTCATGAACATAATGTATCTGAGACAAATTAGACGAATCTAATGAATCCGCTTCAGGGAAGGTACTTTTCTGTTTCATTCCTGGATTTGGGAAGTTTCGAACTTGACCACCGATCGTTGAACGTTCCCTTAGACTACGTGTAGATATTGGTTTACTTTATTTCTATAGGGTGTGTTGTTTGATGTACATCCTCAGATCTGGCATGTTTATTTTTCTATAAAGATAATGGTAATGTTCTAATTTTGAGCCAACCTCCTTACATATGGTGTCAATACACGTTATCAATAATCATTCTACTCCAAGAGATAGGGGGAGAGTATTTCATTGGAGCCAAAGTGAACACACTAGCCTGGCAGTGCAGCCCTCACAAAGCAACGAAGCCATCTGGAAAAGGGTGTTTCTCAGCGCACTTCTGGAGCCCTGCCAAAAAATGAGGCATACTAGAAGCATGACGGGGTTCCATTCCTTCATGGGTTCCAAGAGATGTATTGTGACACATTAGCATGTACCCAGTTGGCCTCCGTAATGCAAGGAGCTATGGAAAGTGAGACTTCTCCTCAATTAATGCTAGAGGCAAAGGAAAGGAGGCATCAATCCTTCTCTACAATGTCCTCAGGACACCATTCTTGATTTTGGATTATGATTAAGGCAGGAGAATTTGTACGTCTGATAAGCCCCAAGTCCAGCCTCTGGTTTCAAATCAAGTTTCAAGCTTGAATCAGCATGGCCTCGCCATATACTTGAGTAGATGACAATGGTCTCCACTCAGTGCTTGTCCCTGTATTATTGCTTCATCACGATGACTTCTTTCTTACCCATTTAATCAACGTCTATTCTATCTCTTCAAGTTTCAGTGCTTGGTTTCTGTTTTTAAATTCTTTTCTGGGTATCTCTCACTTGAGTATCGTATCCCAGGATAATCCTCAGACTATAAAGATGAGGGCATCTTGGGTGACAGGTTCACTGTGGTGTCATAAACACCCTCAAACTTCTAAGTTGTCCCGGCGTCTTCCTTGCACACAGTGTTTCAGAGCCATCTCATACCAGTCTGACACTCACCCTTTCCATTTCCTGGATTTCTTGTTGGTTTCAAACTTTATCCTTGAACTTTTAAATGTCTAGTACATTCTCTCTAGACACTGGTTTCTTTATTTTAAGTTTATCCTGGGTTTTATCTGTTACATTTTGTGGATATGGCCGAGTGTTTAGACTTTCCCCAGTGAAAGTCTTGGAGTCCCTCCCAAGTGGAAGCTGCCCAGGCAATCCTCTGACGTGCAATGATCATGTCATCTCGTGCAGGCTGACAATTCCACCTATGCAGGTCACATCACTTTCTTCCCTCTGTATTTAGGGAAGTGTACCAGATGTGTCATAGATTGCAATATTTTCATGTTTTTTTCCTGGCGCATATCTATAAGGTATGCTCACAATTTCCACTTATTTATGATCTCTGTCTGCACCATACCATGAAACCTATCTTTCCTAATGTTACTAATGTGATCAGTACGTGTCATACGAATCCCTGAATCCCAGGCCGCCCACTAGTAACATGGACTCTTACACACCAGAACACATGGCTGGCCCTGAATTTTACTTTGGGACCAATTTTTTGCCTGAACTTGGGAAGAAGCTGGCCTGCTGTGATTATTCATGAAGGTAATTAGTAGTAACCTCATAGACGGTAACATTTTCCCTTGGTTCATGAGTTTAGCACGGAACACGTTCTCTTCGTAGTAGTCCTCTTAATCTATTTGAAATGGTCTACCTTTCTGTATCATCATTAAGCATTTGGAGGATATTCACAATCCTTGGAAGTTTATTTTCTCTAATGTCTTTCAGCCTCAAAAGCTTTTTGCCACAAATCTGCATGCCTTTTTGGATTTTTTCTTTCCCTCTGGGAACCTCACATCCAAAGTGAAGGCTGCCATCCAAAGTAGAATGCTCAGTGGCCCCAGTGCAATTCTCTCTCTCGATGTATTGCCATAGAAGAGTATTGATTATGTGTTTTGACACCATAATGAGGAAGTTGGCTGAAAATTACATTACACTTATATTTAATGACAAATAAACACGCCAGAGCAGAGGATGTAAATCAAACAACTAACAAATCCTACAGAAATAAAGTAAACCAGTATCTAGACATAATCTACCTGAACGATCAGGGATCTGGACTCAAGTTCGAGCCTTCCAAAATTCAGAAAAGAGACATAAAAATATCTTACCTGGAGAGAGGAATTCATCAGATTTGTCTAATTTGTCTCGGAAAGATTATGTCCATAAGGTGGTTGCCAGGACAACCTAGAATTTAGAGTTTCTGATCTCAGAATGTCAAACCAACAAACATGACCACGTGTTCTCAGTGCTCGGTTGGACGTAGGCTAGCTTAGCAAAGATTCCTTCAAGTGAACGATTGAAATTCAAAGACAATACCCAACAATCAGGAAATCACTCATACATCAGGCTGGAGAACATATGGTGATGAAAGAAATACAAAATTAATAACTTGAATGAAGGAGAACGGACTGATAAGCATATCTATGGGAGATAGCTGAGAAAGCCCATGACGATTGATGTGGATTAAGGCTGCCCCAGCTCGAAAAGCCCAAAGTTACCTGGCCTACTTGCCAAACTACATGACGCAGTGAATCATTTTTTGGTATGAATTAGAGGTGCCCCAGTGAGAGAAGCCCAGGTCATGCTCACCTACATGCCTATCTATATGGCCAGATTCGTATCTAATGTTATCCGACCACACAATAACCAGACCCCAACTGAACTGGAATCATTTCATGACATTTTACATCATCTTTTCTTTTTCCAGCAAAAGTAAGTCATGTAACTATGCTTATAAAATTAGGACTTACCCTGTACTCAGGGCAGCAGCAGGAGCTGTGACTGCCCATGGGTCCTGTCCCCATGCAGCAACTCTTTAGTGCCCATGGGTCCTGTCCCCATGCCTGAAGCTCTTCCCTGTCCATAGGTCCTGTCCCCATGCTATCCTGTACCGTTCTCTAAATAAAAGAGCATCACTGCCAGACCTTGAGAGTCCAACAAATCTTTCTTTTGACTTTTCAGTTCGCCAACCCCGCATCATATCTTATGGCCCGTATGGGGATTTTGCTTCATCGGTTTGTGAGCTTGACTTCTGGTAAATGCCCTTTCCTTCCTTGTGCCTCTCTCCTTTTCGAGGATGGATCTAAATTCACTTCTCCATCAGGAACTTTCTTGGATAGCTGTATGAATCCACGTTTGCTGCCCATGGCTACTCTGTGGGGCAAATCATGGCATTCGGCTTGAAGAGAATCAGTACCTTAAGCCTAAGGGTGATGTAGAATGAATTAATCCGTTCCTTCCTGACTCTATCTCTGATATATAAATTTTACGTGGGCACGGGTTGGCCACTTCAGTCATTAGGATGGTCGGGAATCTACAAGACTCCCGTGGAAGGTTTCTTTTCCTCAGGCTGTATTGGGCTACCTCCCATGGCACCTGACCATGCTCTGAACTGTGTGAATGTCCCAATTGGGACTCCAGTTCAAGGCAAGTAAGAAAGTCTAACCTTTGGTTGAGTATGGAAAACCCTTCTCGGAGAATGGCTCCAACACGCAATTGGGTAGAATGTCCCCCAAAGCGGCGGAAAATTCCTCACTATTTTTCTCTATCCTGTTCTCTCTTAAACTTCTCCTTTTCTCTCAGGGACCATTCACCAGGCACCTATTGCTGCCAGGCAGAATAGGAAAGATGTTCACCAGGCACCTGTTACTGCCAGGCATCCGAGGGAAGGTATAAAAGGGATGCAATGCTGGTGGAGTTCCCCATCACCCATTGCTATAGGAACCCCACATTAGGAACGACAGGTGGGATGCTGCCCTAGGTTCACAGGGGATTTTCAAGGAAATGGACGTGTCTCTTTCATCTTTGTTAGAGTTACACGGGCCATTTTCATCTCCTTTTGAGCTTTGCAACCGGAAAACAGAAGAATCTTTGAAGAGTGAAGGCCTCCACGCCTGGGAACACCAACTTTGGCTTTCTACCCTGATCACCACGGCAACACCAAGTAGGGTGCCCTTTTTTGGCAGATGACTGATTGAGGATTTTAGTCACCTACTGAGTTGGCTATGAGGGTAGCAGACCTGTGATTTATTCTGTGAACTGTCGTGCTAGGGTAGTGTGCCCCAGCACGGGAACTGTTCTGTGACTCTTATCTTGATAACCCTCTGGGAGTGGCCATGAGGGTGAGGTCTGGTGTCTTCTTTTCCTTTCTTTGTTTTGCTCATCATGTAGTCTGTTGTCACCAAGTCGAACTTAAGTTCAGGCTGAACCTGACCAGAACCTGGACCTTCTGTAAAATCGAAAAACTTGAAAACATTTTGCAAGGGACTTAACTCTCAACCCGGCTGCTTGGAGCCCTGACCTCCAGCCAGTTCCCGGCTTCTGTGGGCACTGCACCCTTTTCCAGTCCACTGTCAGTCAGACACTGGCTTTACTGCCATGGGGAATGCCGTAAGCATCCCCAGAGACTCACCACTCAGAATCCTTCTAACTAATTAGAAACACTTTCAATTGTATGGGTGCTGCCCCAGAAACTCCAACTAGGAGAAAATTTGCGAGGCTTCTCTGTGCCTTTCTGGTGCAGTTGGACAGGTGGATCAACCTAAAAGGACCTTCAAGTTACAGTCCAGTTTCTGGGAAATCAAGAGTAACTGTCCTTACAAAATCCTTGCAAGACTGGAAAGACAGCTCTAGAGGCAGTTCAGATTCCACCTAGTTCCTTTATCATGAAAAAGATTATCATCCTCCCTCTCCAGGAACTACTGTCCAGTCCATCACTCATTCTTAAGACTGAAAAACAAAAAAGGAGGGGAAAGGATAAATGAACATAAGTGTGCCTTTGCAAAACTCTAGCATGTCAAAGGTCTTCTCCATAAGTATTAGTAAAAAGGCTCAAAACAAAGTTTGGATTCATAACTTGTGAGCTTAATATTATTGTTCCTGACTCACAGCAGTAGTTTTTAAAACGATGGTTGTACAGTCTCTCTGTATGTGTGGCTATGTGTATGTTATAGGTGTGATACTTTTATCCTGGATGCTATGGCCAAAATTAAGATCTCTGTTTAGTTGGCTTAAAGTAAGTGCTTACTGAAATTCTAAATGTAGTAGAAATTAACACAGTCCCTTTCAAAGTAAACGTGATGTGAATTAACCTATGTTAAATGAAAACTTGTTTAAGTTTGTTGGTTTGATTGAAAATAGTCTTCTTGTCAGAGTTGTCGGTATTTGCATAGTATGCAGGCATTCATCCTGGGTTTACTAGTCACATAAGTTCACGTTGTCTGTTAAATTTGTCAGCAAAATAATAGCTGTAAACGATGACCAGTTTTTTCAAATGCCTCATGAGGTTTCCGTAGGTAATCTGAACATAATTGTCGGAAAAAAATGGTTTAAATACATAAAACTCACAATAACTTTTACAGTCTGTATACTTGGGGAAAAAAACAGCTTCGAAATTCTTTTTGGTAACAATCTTGAGTTTTGCCAAGTTAAGTTAAATGATAAAAGTCTGAATATCTGGGTCATTTTTGGATAGGATGAAACACTGAAACATTATTAATAAACATAGCCAAGTTATCTGATTTTGGCATCTTAGTGAAGAGGCTAAAAGCGTTTGTGCGTATTAAGAAGCATGCCTTGTGTTTTGTTGTAAAGTACCACGTTTCTAAATTTATGAAGTGTTTAGAATGCTGATATAAAAGACAATTCATAATTGTTTACATTTTTAGTGTTTACTAGGTCTGTTAAGGTTTAAATGTTCTAATTAACCTATGGAATTAAAGCTACTGGAAATTAATAAGCAAAAGAGCTCTGTATTCAAGGAAGTTAAAATGGATGTTTTCAGTAAAAAAGGTATAAAGAATGGAAATATTTTTGTTTGATAGGTTAAGAAACATAAATTTGTCATGACGTACTAGAAAGGAAAAAGAAAGACTTTGGGACAAAGTTGTAGAATGCTTGTGAAGGAGAAATTCTGAAATGAGTTTTATGTCTGCTAAAGTAGACTAAAGTAAGTTCAATTAAGTGCATGAGTTTGAATGTTAAAAATAAGTACGTGCAGAAATTCAAATTTGGTTTTCTCTGAAAGGATACTTTGTCTTGAACTTTGGATCTGCTCTTGATAAAGAGTTTATAAAAGCTATTCCTTTGAGTAATTCTACCTAAGAGACAAATCTGTTTTGTGAAAATAATGAGTGAGGTCACTCTTAAGATTTTTCACTCTTTCTGTTATCAGTTTGAATAGATAGCTGAGCATTGTTTCACAGTGAGTGTTGTTTCCTATTTGAAGAAGCATTTTAAAAACTTTGGGTATGTTTTGACAAGTTTCTCCCTCAAAAATATTCAAATCCTGAATGAAGGCTTTCTTTTGACCTGGTAGACAGAAGAAAAATTACTCTGAGGATTTTCAGAGGCCCCCTGAGTCGTCTCAAAGAAATTTTCTCTCTCTTCCTATAAGGAGGAAAATACCAAACTAACTAGGCTTATTTGGTCTACTAAATTACATGGAAAACATTGGGAAATAAATGAAGATAGACTTTCTTAGGTGGTATTAGATGGGTAAATGTTATTAATATAGATGTCTTAAAATTATATGGCATTCTTAAGATTCTGATCTGTCCTGGTTATCAGTCATAAGTCCAATTATTATCTGGAAGTGTTATATGTCACAGAAGTAGCCAAGTTTCTTTGGCAATTGCCGTTTGGAGTCCTTTGTCCATTTGCAGATAGCTGTTGTTTTACTCTGATGCTTTTTTCTTTTGCAAATATCTTTCATCTTCCGAGAAATTCCTGGAAACGATTCTGACACAGAGGTTCTAAACTACACGTTTCTGACAAACTTTCAGATTGTAAAACTGAACTGAGTAAGAAATTACAGAATTCTAACAGAAACTAAGTTCATCAATCTGCTGAGAGAAGATTCAGCTCAAGAGTTGATTATACAGGACTGTGTGAACTGATGAGGATGATTATAATTTTTTAGGACATCTGTTTGAAATATTGTTGAGTTTTGATGTGTTGTTTTGTTTTCTCACAATGAAGGAAATATTTTTTCTTTTCTCTTATGCTAACTTTGACTTACAGCCGTTTGGTGAAATTATGCCTTTATGAGAAAAACTGAAACATTTATCTTTTTCTCCCTACCTTATCCCTCTGGAATTGGGAAACCCTTTGTGACCGAGTATGGTTATGTAGTGGCAATATTTGCATAAGTTCCATAAGAATCTGTTCTCCTTATAACAGGACACATTGGTTATACTACCAAGGCTTTGACTGGAATGTATATTTGAAACACACAGGCTCAGATATGACAAGACAGCATTTCAGGAACAAAGATTCGACTTTCTGGAATACAGCCACTTGGAAACATGGGCCTGGTACCTTGTTTACAGAGATTCTGGCAATCTTACCCATTAAGTAAGGAAGCTTGCTTATCTGACAGGTGTAAGGAACCTCCGAATATTTTGGGGGACCTCAAAGAGAACACCACTCAAATCTGTAAGTACTGCAGGCCAAATCTGATGGCAAATCCTTGGCTTGGCTTTTCTGGCCTTGCAAGGCCTTCACAGTTGAATCTGAGATTCCTCATAAAAAAGACCAGCAAAGCAGATTTAAAAAAGCCTGTATAAGCAATTACTATTCTTGCTCCTCTTATGTAAATAATTGGAGCAAGTTGTATTGAAGCTACACTTTATTTGCAAACCAGTTCAGCCTAATTTGGCTATCTTTTGTAAAAATGAGGGTGATTTAAGAGAGAAAAAATACGTTTATGTAGAAGCTATAGTAGGTATTCCTGGATATTAGATTCTAGCTGTTTTCTTTTGCAAGATTCATCTATTGCTAATCGTAATGTCTCCTTGTGGCCATCTATCTCTGACACCTGGGAGTTCCCTGGCCACCATCAAACATTTTCCTTCAATACTACTGCCCGAATACTAATAGATTTGCTTTGTCACATGTGGATCCTAAACAACATGTTCCAAATTTAAAGTCCCCAGCTTATCAAGACTCAGGATGGACCATATCAAATTTGGAATGAATATATTTGGTTCACTCCTACTAGTGATCAACCCAGTAAAAGATCACTCTCTCTTGGGAACAAACCAATCACACCTGTGATACATGGCCTAATAGCACTCGACTTATGGGAAAAATTCCCTGTTATTTGTGTTCTCGTATCATAGCCTTAAAAAACATACTGACTGGTCTGGGACTGACTGGGATAGACGGCCCAGCACGTTTTGTTTAGCCCCTAATGGTGCTCAGTGTCGATGTGGGTCCAATTTATGGCCTTGGCTGCCACCTGGATGGATTGGATGATGCACCCTAGGTTTTGTCTGCATGCAAGGTAGAACTACATTTAATATATCTCCTCCTGCTAACCTACCCAACTGCAACAGCGCTGGACCAGCTGTGTCTTCCACTGGTATTTCCATCTTTACTCAATTATCCTTCACCAATTAGGAATTAAAAATGCTGTCTTGCACATGGAAGTCCTAATCAAATTCAGTATGAAGGCATTAAATGACGCACAGAATAGCATTTCGCTGCTCAATTTAGAAGTATCCCAAATGTGTAAGGCAGTCCTCCAAATCCAAATGGCACTGGATGTCTTGACAGCCCCACAAGGGGGCACCTGTGCCGTTATAAAAACTGAATGTTTTGCCTATATTCTTGACTACCGTCAAAATATTTCTGGCTTCCTAGCCCAGCCACCAAATTAAATCCATGTCTGACCAACCCTAACTCTAAACGATTGGTTGAACTCCCAGTCAGTACCAGTTTTCTGCACTACTTCAAAACCTTATTCATTGGGTTAAACATACTGCTTGTATTTCTACTTGTAGTTTGTTGTCTGTTTCGTTGTTTGTCTTCTGCATGCCAAAATATTTCACCTCTTGGAGCACATCTCGTCAAATGATTCTCTCCTCTCCAGGGGCTCTGTATAACTTAGCCTTGGACTCCACAGGTGAAGACTTCTGGTCCACTGAACTTCTACCTGTGCCTATGGCCCCATTTAGGGACACCTCTACAACATTGTACAGCCAGAAGTATTTACAGAAGAGTGAACATCGTCCATATCCCCAAATATTTCCAGTCCAAATGGGTTCGAGGGGGGTTATGTCGTGGATTGAGGCTGCTCCAGCTAGAAAAGCCCAAGGTGACCTGGCCTACATGCCAATCTATATGACCCGTTGGATTTTTTGTTGATATGAATTAGGGCTGTCCCATGGAGAGCATCCCAGGGCATACTAACCTACATGGTAATATATATGGGCAGATTCGTATCTAAAGTTATATGACCGCACAATAACCAGACCCCATCTGCACTGAAATCATTTAAAGACATTGAACATCATCATTTCTTTTTCCAGTAAAAACAAGTCATGTAACCATGCCTTATAAAATTATCACTAACCCTCAACTGAGGGATGCAGCAGGAGCTCTGACTGCTCATGGGTCCCGTCCCCAGGGAGCAGCAGCAGCTCTTCACTGCCCATGGGTCCTGTCCCCATGCCATCCCGTACTATTCTCTAAATAAAAGAGCACCAATGCCAGACCTTGAGAGTCCAAGAAATCTTATATTTGAGTCTTCAGCTCGCCGAGCCCATATCAACAATTATACTATGGAAAATAGAAAACGGTCACAGAAAATGGAAGGCACACAGAAATCACATCTGAATAATCCACAATGAAACAATTAAGTTTTAGTCATACTCTGAACGTTCGAAAGTCAGAGAAAGTCACATCCACAAAAACTGGAGCAAATGTCATACTTAGGCTAATTGGTAAAGGTGAGTTATCACACTGCTAACATCGGGCTCTGAAAACCTGTGTCAATGAAGTGTGCCAGGACAGCAGAGACAGAATTCTGACAAATCTTCTGACATCACAGTGGAGAAGAAAAATAAACTGGCCTCATCTACACAGTGCCACATTTGGCCCAAGTAGCCTATTCAAGTCACATTCCACTCAACAGCAGGTTGCCAATGTAACATGAAAGGTGCCGGCCAGTGTCGTGGTGAACACTGCACATTGTGGTCAGCAGCCCCGGGCAGGCCATACGGAATCCTGGGGGTGAACCTCATCACAGCTGGTCCAGCCATTCTGGGGCAGGCGTCTGAGGTAGTGTAGAGGCAGATGGGAAGCAACGTCAGACAGCATCAATCTTCCTCAGAAAGTACAGCAGCATCGCCAGCAGATGTGAGCACAGCCATGAACATCTGCCAAAACAAAACCAATGAAAAGTTGCATAGGATAGAAAAACTGAACCTCAGAAAGAAAAAACATGCACGTAAGAACAATAGGATTTCTAGGAATTAGCTTAGACAAACAGGTGCAAGCAATGCAAACCAAAAACTAGCAAAGCTTTGGCGAAAGCAATTCCAGAAGACACAAGCAAACGGAAGGGTATTCCACGGTCTAGGAATGTAAGAACTAAAACAACTGAAACGGCCGTAAAGGATAAATCAATCTCTAGATGCCATGCAATCCCTGTCAAAGTTGCAGCAATCTTTCCCACAGAAATAGAAGAGAGAATCCTAAACTCTCTATACAGCAACAAGAACCCTGAATACCCAAAGGAATCCTGAGGAAAAAAGCAGGATGAACAAAGCAGGATGTAAAACACTTTCTGATTCCAACATGTAGGACGAAGAGCTAGGTACCGAAACATAGCCTGCTCCCAAAAACAGGCACACAGACCAATGGAACAGAATCCAGAGCCCAGAGGTCAACTCACCCATATATGAACAACTCATTTGCAACGAGGAAGGCAAGAGGAGACAGTGGAGAAAGGTGAGTCTCTAAAAGAAACAGTGCTGGGAAGCTTGCACAGCCACATGTAACACAATGAGAGTAGACCATGATGTTACACCAGGCACACACACCCCCTCGAAATGGATTAAACCCTTCAACTTAAGACTTGAAACAGTGAAACTTCTAGAATAAAACCCAGGGAGCTTGCTCTTTGCCATCTGGCGTAGCGACCTATTTGGAAGAAGCATGTGTGACTAGTCAAGGTCAACAATGGAACCAAGAAACAAACGGGACTCCATCCAATGCAGTAGGTTCTGTCCAGCCAAGGAAAGCGTCGACTCAATGCAAGGACAGCACAACAGCAGGAAGAGAATATTTCAAACCGCACATCGGAGAAAGGCTGAATAGCCAAAAGATCCAATGACCTCACACGTCTCGACAAGAGAAAAAACAACAAGCCCATTAAAACCTGGGCAAAAGATGGACACAGAGATTTACCCCAAGAAGACAGAAAAGTTGCCAACAGCTTTATGAACTCATGTTCATCATCATTAAATCTAAGGCCAATGCAAATCCAAACGGCAATGAGATAGCAGCTCACTGTGGTCAGAATGGCTATAAAGAACAAGACAGGAAACAACAAGTGTCGGAGGGGAGGTGGAGAGAAGGGAAGAGTTCTGCACCGCTGGTGGGAGTGCAAACCGGTGAAGGCACTAGGCATAGCCTTGTGGAATTGCCTCAGAAACTTCAAAATACATCTACCATATGGTCCAGCTATTCCTCTGCAGCGTGTTTATCCAAAGAAATTGGGAACACTACTGCACAGAGATCCGTGCAGCGCTGTGTTCACCACAGCCTTCCTCCCAATATGCAAGACGTGGAAGTTCCTCTGGTGCCCATCAAGGGACCCATGGAGAAGAAAGGTGGGCTATATCCACACAATGGCATAGCACTCAGCTGTAAGACAGGGTGCCGTCCAGCCATTTGTGACACCAGAATGGCTCCTGTGGGTATGAGGGGAACTGAAACAACCCCCAGGGAGAATGTCAAATACCATAGGATCTCACTTACAAGGAGAAGATTAAAATAGGGACCAACAAACATGTAGAACATGACATGGGATCGGTGGTTCCCAGAGGTAACGGGTGGCAGGGGACGGTGGGAGAAAGAGTTGTTTAGGCACAATGGTGTAGTGTGGGCCTGTAATTAGGCTTACAGTGGGGAAGATGATGTACCATACACAGAAGTCTAAATCTATGAGGATGTAAATCTGAAAGCTATAGGATGTTATAATGAAGGGTTAGGGAAATCAATTCACCTAAAATCAAAACTCCATAAAGGCAAGCAGGTTTATGGCATAAAGATTGCAGGCTGAAAGAATTTAGAGAAGATGAACTTCCAAGGATTGATAATCACCTCCAAATGCTTAATGATGCTACAGAAAATTAGACCATTGCAAAGAGATGAAGAGGAGCACAACCAACACAGCACGTTCTGTGCTAAACTCATGAGCCAGTGGAAAATGTTACCGTCCACGATGTTTTTACTAATTACATTTAGGAATAATCAATGCAGGCCAACATCTCCCCAAGTTCAAGCCAAAGGTTGGTCCAAAAGTCCAATTCAGGTCCGGCACTGTGGTGTAGCTGGTAAGTGCCCATGTTTCACTTGGGCGGCCTAGGCTTGGTAGGGTGGCATCACGGGTCCGGATCAGATTAGGAGCAGTAGGAAATATGGATTTCAAGGTATGGTGCCAACAGAGATCATGAAGAAGTAGAAATTGTGAGGATACCTTATGAATACACACCGGGAAATGAACCATGAGAATATTACAATCTATGAACGCATCAGGTACACTTCCCCGACATGATGAAGGAAATAAAACATGTGACCTGCCAAGGTGGAATTGCCAGACTACTATGAGATGACACGATCATTGCTCATCAGAGGATTGCCTGGGTAACTTCAACTTTGCAGGGACTCCAGGACTTTCTGTGGGGAAAGTCCACACATTTGGCCACATCCACAAAACTTAAGAGATAAATCCCAGGATGATCTTAAAGGGAAGAAACCATTGTCTAGAAGGAATGTAGTAGAACTTTCAAGGTTCGAGGAGAAAGATAGAAACCGACAAGAAGTCCCGTAAAAGGAAAACTATCGCACCTGGAAAGGGAGAGTAGTCAGACTGGTATGAGATGGGTCTGAAACACTGTGTGCATGGAGGTTTTCAGCACAACTTAGAATTCTGAGGGTGTTTATGACATCATGGTGACCATGTCACCCAAGATGGTCCCAGGTTTCCATCCCGAGGATTTGCCTAGGCTAGGATATTCAAGTGAGAGATTCCCAGAAACAGCTTTTCCAAACAGAAACTGGGCACAGAAACTTGAAGAGATCCAACAGATGCGTATTCAAGGGATGAGAAAGGAATCACTGAAATGAAGCGATAATAGAGGGACAAGCACTCAGAGGAGAACATTGTCATCTACTCATGTAGATGTGGAGGCCATGCTGATTCAAGCTAGAAACTTGTTTTGAGAAAAGAGGCCGTACCTGGGGCTTATCAGACATACATTGTCCTTCTGCCTTACCCATAACCCAAAGTCAAGAATGATTACTTGAGGACATTGAAGAGAAGAAGCGAGGCCACCTTTCTTAGGCCTCAGCAAACTTTGAAGACAAGTCTCCCTTTCCATAGTGCTCAAGTCACGGGGGCCCACTGGGTACATGCCAATGTGTCAGCAGAGATCTCATTGAAGCCTGGAAAGAACGGACCCCTGCCATGCTTGGGTATGTCGCTTGGTTTGGAAGGGCTCTAGAAGTGTGCTGAAAAGCACCTTTTCCAGAGGGCTTTGTTCCTTTGTGAAAGCTGCCCTCCCAGGCTAGAGTGTTCAGTTGGGATCAA
This sequence comes from Equus asinus, assembly GCF_041296235.1. Taxonomy (NCBI): domain Eukaryota; kingdom Metazoa; phylum Chordata; class Mammalia; order Perissodactyla; family Equidae; genus Equus; species Equus asinus. The sequence continues at coordinate 5,161,935 of NC_091814.1, read as the reverse complement.
TGAGATTCTCTCTACCCTCTCTTGCCGTACAAGGAATATTGATTACGTGTTTCGATACCACACGTAAGGAGGTTTGCTGAAAATTAGAACATTACCATTATATTTAAAGAAAAATAAACTCGCCACAGCTGAGGAGGTAAGTCAAACACATAACAAAACCTGTAGAAACAAAGTAAGCCAGTATCTAGCCATAATCTAGTGGAAAGTTCAAGCATCAAGGGTGAAGTTTGAAACTTCCCAAATCCAGAATAGAGACAGAAGGTCTCTCACCTGGACAGAGGAATTCATCAGATTCATCTAATTTGTTTCAGAAGCATTGGGTTCCTGAAGGTGGTTGCCAGGACAACGTCGTACCTGGAGTTTCTCATCTCACAATGTCAAACGAACCCAGATGACCACGCGTACTCAGTGCTCAGTTGCACCTAGACTAAGAGAGCAAAGACTCCCTCAAGTGACCAATGGAAATTCAAAGACGACACCCAGGAATCACGAAAGAACTCACACATCGGCCTACAGAACACATGGTGATTAAAGAAATACAAAATTCCTAACTTGGAATGAAGGAGAATGTACTGACAAGCACCTCGAAGGGATATACCTCAGAAAGACCATGACGATTAGACTATGGAAAAGAAAACAGGGTCCCAGAAAATGGAAGCCCAACAGAAATCACACCTGAATAATCCACAGTGCAATACGTCAGTCTTTAGACAGACTATGTTTGAACGTTGGAAAGACCGAGAAGGTCACAACCCCAAAACTTGCAATGAAGGTCAAACCTGGGCTAACTGGGAAGGGTGAGTTATGAGACTGCTCCAAGCGGGCTCTGAAACCCTGTGTCCATGAAGCTTTCTGGGACAGCAGAGACACAATTCTGACAAATCCTCTGACATCACCGTGGACCGGAAAGAAAACCAGGCCTAGTCTACATAGGGCCAGATTTGGGCTTATGTAGCATATTTAATTCACATTTCACTCAACAGCAGGTTGGCAATGGAACATGAAAGGGGCCAGCCCGTGTTGTAGCAGTGAAGTCCGTGCATTCTGGGTCGGAAGCCCGCGCTAGGCCACGTGGATTCCTGGGGGTGAGCCTCCTCACCATTGGCCCAGCCATTCTGGGGCAGGCATCCGATGTAGTGCAGAGGCAGATGGGAAGCAACGTTAGACAGGGCCACTCTTCTTCAGCAAATACAGCTGCAGTGTCAGCACATGTGAGCACAGCCATAAACGTTTGCCAAAACAGAACCAATTAAAAGGTGCAAAGAACATAAATACTGAACCTCAAAAACAGAAGTATACCAGTAAGAAGAATAAGATATCTATGCATGACCTTAACCAAACGGGTGCATGCTATGTAACACGAAAGGGAAGAAAGCTTTTGGGAAATAAATTCCAGAAGAGAGAAGGAAACGGAAGGCTACACCATACTCTTGGAATGGAAGAACTAACACACTTGAAAAGTTCGTAACAGATAAAGCAATCTCTGGATTCCATGCAATCCCAGTCAAAGTCGTAGTAATTTTTCCCACAGAAATAGAAGAGAGAATCCTAAAGTCTCTATCCAGGCATAAGGGACACTGAATAGTCAACGGAATCCTGAGGAAAATGAACAAAGCTGGACGTATCCCCCTTTCTGATTTCACCATACAGGACGAAGCCCTAGGTACTGAAACAGCACAGTCTGGGCCCCAAAACAGGCACCCAGACGAATAGAACACGATCAAGAGCACAGAGGTCTACTCACACAAATATGGACAGCTCATTTTCGACCAGAGGGACAAGAGAAGACAGCGGAGAAAGGAAAGTCTAGAGAAGAAATGTTTCTTGGAAGACTGCACAACCACAGGTAACAAAATGAGAGTAGGACATGATGTTAAACGAGGCACATACCACCTCGAAATGGATTAAAGCCTTGAATGGAAGACTTGAGTCCGTGGAACTTCTAGGAGAAAACCCAGGCAGCGTGCTCTTTACCATCTGGCTTAGCTGCCTATTTGGAAGAAGCATGTGTGACTGCGCAAGGGCAAGAAAGGACACAAGAAACAAACGGGACTCTATCCAACGCAGAAGGTTCTGCCCAGCCAAGGAAACCATAACTCAATGCAAAGACTGCACAGCAACTGGCAGTGGATGTTTGCAAACCACACATCAGAGAAGGGCTGAATAGCCAAACGATCCAATAACCTCACACGTCTCCACAAGAGGAAAAACAACAAACCCAGTAAAACCTGGGCAAAAGATGGAAACAGAGATTTCTCCCAAAGAGAGAAAGATGGGCAACAGCTGTATGAAAACATGTTCACCATCATAAATTCTCAGGCCAGTGCAAATCCAAACGGCAATGGGATAACAGCTCCCTGTGGTCAGAATGGCTATAAGGAACAAGACAGGAAACAAGTGTCAGAGAGGAGGTGGAGACAAGGGAAGCCTCCTGCACCACTGGTGGGAGTGTAAACCGGTGCAGCCAGTAGGAAAAGCAGTGTGGAATTGCCTCAGAAATTTCTACCATATGATCCAGCTATTCCTCGGCAGCTTGTCTATCCATAGAACTTGGAAACACTAATGCATAGAGATCCGTGCACCACTGTGTTCACCACAGCCTTACTCCCGAGATACAAGACTTGTAAGCCGCCCTGGTGCCCATCAAGGGACGAATGGAGAAGGAAGATGGGCTATATCCACACAATGGCATAGCACTCAGCTGTAGGAATGGATGCAGTCCAGTCATTTGTGACCACCAGAATGGCTCCTGAGGGTATGAGGGGAATTGAAACAAGCCCAGGGAGAAGGTCAAATACCATGCGATCTAAGTTACAAAGAGATATAGAAAAAAAAGGACAAACAAGCTGGAATCACGTGAGATGGAACTGGTGGTTCCCAGAGGGAATGGGAGCCTGGGCCCGGAGGGAGACATAGTTGAATAGGCACAAGTGTGTGGTGAGGGCCTGTAATTAGGCTTATGGTGGTGAAGATGATGTAACCTACACAGAACTTTAAATCTGTGAGGATGTAAATGTGAAAGATATAGGATGTTATAATGCAGGGTTACGGCCACCAATTCACATAAAATCAAAACTCCAAAAAGGGGTGCAGATTTACGGCCTAAAGCTTTGGAGGCTGAAACAGATTAGAGAAGATGAACTTCCAAGGATTGGTAATCACCTCAAAATGCTTAATGATGCTACAGAAATGTAGACCTTTGCAAAGAGATGAAGAGGACTACTAGGAAGAGAACATGTTCCGTGCTAAACTCATGAACCAATGGAAAATGCTACCTTCCATGTTGTTACTACTGATTCCCTTCACGCATGAGCCAAGCAGGCCAACATCTTCCCAAGTTCAGGCCAAAGTTTGGTCCAAAAGTCCAACTCAGGGCCTGCCCTGTATTGCAGCAGGTAAGTGCCCACGTTCCGCGTCGGTGGCCGGGGCTTCATTGGCTAGCATCACGTGTGTGGATCAGATTACTAGCATTAGGAAATCCAGATTTCATGGTCTCGTGGGCACAGAGATCATAAAGAAGTAGAAAGTGTGAGATGACCTTATCAATACTCACCAGAAAAAGAACCATGAGAATATTACAATCTATGAACGCATCAACTACACTTGCCCAAATGATGAAGGAAACAAAACATGTGAGATGCCAAGGTGGAATTGTCATGCCGCTAGGAGTTCACACGATCATTGTGCATCAGGGGATTGCCTGGACAGCATCAACTTCTTACGGACTTCAGGACATTCTCTGAGGAAGTTCCACCCATTTGGCCATATCCACAAAAGATAAGAGATAAAACCAGGGATGATCTTTAAGGGAAGAAACCGGTGTCTAGAGGGAATATGGTACACCTTTCAAAGTTCGAGGAGAAAGTTAGAAACTGACAAGAAATCCAGAACAAGGAAAACTATCCTACCTGGAAAGGGGGAATAGTCAGACTGGTATGAGATGGGTCTGAACCACTGCGTGCATGGAGGTTTTCAGGACAACTTAGAATTCTGAGGGTGTTTATGACATCACGGTGAACATGTCACCCAAGATGGCCGCATGTTTCCAGTCCTAGCATTGGACTAGGCTAGGATAGTCAAGTGAGAGATACCCAGAAACAGCTTTTACAAACAGAAACCAGACACAGAATCTTGAAGAGACCAAAGAGACTCTGATTGAAGGGATAAGAAAGGAATCATTGTATTGATACGTCATGATTTCTTTGTTTGCCTCAGGATTCCTTTGGTTCTTCAGGGTCTTTTGTTGCTGGAGATAAACATTAGGATTCCCTCTTCTATTTCTGTGGGAAAGATTGCTGCAACGTTGACTGGGATTGCATGGAATCCAGAGATTGCTTTATCCAGTACGGACGTTTCAAATGTGTTAATTCTTCCATTCCAAGAGCACTGAATGCCCTACCAGTTCCTTGTGTCTTGTGGAATTTCTTTCCTCAAAGCTTTGCTATTTCTCGGTTTACATAGCTTTCACCTGTTTGGCTCAGGTTATTCCTAGATACCTTAATCTTCTAAAGCATGCTTTTATTTTTTTTTTTTTGAGGGTAAGTTTTTCTATCATTTGTAACTTTTAATTGCTTTTGTTTAGGCAGAAGTTTATCGCTGTGCTCACACCTGTTGGCAATGCTCCTGTATTTCCTGATGAAGAGGGCCCTGTCTAACGTCTCTTCCCATCTGCCTCTACACTACCTCGGACGCCTGTCCCAGAATGGCTGGACCAGCTGTGAGGAGGTTCACGCCAGGATTCTATGCGGCCACCGCTGCCTGCCAACCCAGAGCGCGTGGACTTCACCGCTGCACCACTGGCCGGCCCCTTTCATGTTCCATTGACAGCCTGCAGTTGAATGGAAGGTGACTCGAGTATGCTACTTGAGCCCAACTTTGGCCCTGTGTAGATGAGGCCAGCTTGTTTATCTGGTCCAGTGTGATGTCAGAGGATCTGTCAGAATTGTGTCTCTGCTGTCCCGGCCAGCTTCATGGACACCGGCTTTCATAGCCCGCTTGGAGCAAACTCGTAACTCACCCTTCCCAGGTAGCCCAGCTTTGACCTTCACTGCAGTTTTTGGGGTTGTGAATTTCTCGGACTTTCAAACATTCCAGCAGAGTCTGTCTAATGAATGACATATTTCATAGTGGATTATTCAGGTGTGATTTCAGTTTGCCTTCCATTTCGGGGACCTTGGGTTCATTTCCATAGTCTAATCATCATGGTCTTTCTCAGCTATCTCCCCTACATATGCTTATCAATCCGTTCTCCTTCATGCCAAGTTATTAGTTTTGTATTTTTTTAATCACCATATTTTCTGTAGGCCGAGGTGTGAGTCCTTTCGTGATTGTTGGGTGTTGTCTTGGAATTTCCATCTGTCACTTGAAGGAATCTCTGCTATCCTAGCCTAGGCCAAACTGAGCACTGAGAACACCAGGTCCTCTTGGATGGCTTGACATTCTGAGATCAGAAACTCCAGATTCATGGGTGTCCTGGCAACCACCTTCACGGAAATGATGTTTCCGAGACAAATTAGACAAATCTGATGAACTCCTCTCTCCAGGCAACAGATTTTTCTGTCTCTTTTCTGGATTTGGGAAGTTTCTAACTTGAGCCCTGATCCTTGAACATTCCACTAGCTTACGTCCAGATACTGGCTTGCTTTATTTCTATAGGGTTTATTTGTTTGATTTACATCCTCAGATCTGGCATGTGTAGTTTTCTTTAAATGTCACTGTAATGTTCTAATTTTCCACCAACTCCTTACATAAGGTGTCAAAACACATAATCAATACTCCTTCTAGGGTCAGAGATAGGGGGAGAGAACTTCATTAGAGTCCAATGGAGCAATCTAGCCTGGGAGGGCAGCCTTCACAAAGGAACGAAGCCCTCTGGAAAAGGGTGCATTTCAGCACACTTCTGGAGCCCTTCCAAACAAGGAGACATACCCCAAGCATGACAGGTGCCCACGCCTTCAGGGCTTCAAAGAGTACTCTTTGAGACATAACCGTCTACCCAGTGGGCCCCCATGATGCCAGAGCTATGGAAAGGGAGACTTCTCCTCAAAGAATGCTAGGGGCCCAGGAAAGGAGGCATGGATTCTCCTCTTTGATGTCCTGAAGACTTCATTCTTGACTTTGGATTAAGATTAAGTCAGAAGGACAATGTCGGTCTGATAAGCCCCAAGTCTGGCCTCTTGTTTCCAATCAAGTTTCAAGCTTGAATCAGCATGGTCTCCCCATCTACTTGAGTAGATGACAATGTTCCCCTCTTGGTGCTTGTCCCTCTATTATCGCTTCTTCACAATGATTCCTTTCTTATCCCTTGGATCATAGTCTCTTTGATCTCTTCAAGATTCTGTGCCCGGTTTCTGTTTGTAGCAGCTGTCTCTGGGTATCTCTCACTTGAATATCCTAGCCTAGTCCAATGCTCCAACTGGAAATATGCGGCGATCTTGGGTGACATGTTCACCGTGATATCATAAACACCCTCAAAGTTACAAGTTGTCCTGACAACCTCCCTGCACACCATGTTTCAGAGCCATCTCATACAAGTCTGACCACGCACCTTTTCCAGGCAGGATAGTTTTCCTTTTTCTGGATTTCTTGTCGGTTTCCAACTTTATCCTCCAACTTTGAAAGGTGTACTACATTCTCTCTAGACACTGGTTTCTTTCCTTTAAGATTATCCTAGGTCATCTCTCATAATTTGTGGCTATGACCAAATGGGTGGACCTTCCCCATAGAAAGTCCTGGAGTACTTCCCAAGTTGAGGTTGCCCAGGCAATCCTCTGATGCGCAATGATCGTTTCATCTCATAGCACTCTCACAAGTCCACCTTGGGAGGTTACAAGTTTTCCTTCCTTCTTCATTTGGCAAGTGTACCAGCTGTGTTCACACATTGTAGTACCCTCATGTTTCTTTTTCTGGTTCATATTGCTAACACATCCTCACAATTTCTACTTCTTTGTGGTCTCTGTCTGCACCATACCATGAAATCTACATTTCCGATTGCTACTAATCTGATCCTCACCCCTGATGCGAACCACTGAAGCCCGGGCCGCCCAAGCAGAACGTGGGCACTTACCCCCTACACCACAGGGCCGGCCCTGAATTGGACTTTTGGGCCAATCATTGGCCTGAACTTGGGAAGATGTTATCCTCCTTTGATTATGGGTAAATGGAATTACTAGCAACATCATGGACGGGAACATTTTCCGTTGGTGCATGAGATTAGCACGGAACATGTTCTCTTGGTAGTATTCCTCATCATCTCGTTGCAATGGTTTACCCTTCTGTAGCACTATTAAGCATTTGGAGGTGATTGTCAATACTTGGAAGTTCTTCTCTCATCTCTTTCAGACTCCAAAGCTTTATGCCGTAAATCCGCACGCCTTTCTGGATTTTGGATTTTAAGTTAGTTTATTGTTGTAACCCTGCCTTATAACATCCTGTAGCTTTCAGATTTACACCCCCAGAGATTTAGACTTCTGTGTAGGTTATATCATCCTCTCCTCCGGAAGACTCATTACAGGCCTGAACCACATGCTTGTGGCTAATCTTCTCTTTCACCCTCGCTCCTCCCCCCAGTCCCCTTGGGAACCACCAATCCACTGTCCCATGGTACCTGTGCATTAGCCCATGTTTTTATGTGCTCCTTGTACGTGAGAACCTACGGGATTTGACTTTCTCCCTGTGACTGGTTTCATTTCCCATAAGACCCTCAGGAGCCATTCTGGAGGTCACAAAGGGCTGGATTACACCCTTACTTATAGCTGAGTAGTATGCCCTTGTGTCGCTATAGCCCATCTTCCTTCTCCATTGGTCCCTTGATGGGCACCAGGGCAGCTTCCAAGTCTTGGATATCAGGAGCAAGGCTGTGGTGAACACAGCAGTGCAGGGATCTCTATGCATTGGTGTTTCCAAGTTCTTTGGATAAATACACCACCGAGGAAGAGCTGGATCATATGGTAGATGGAATCTTAAATTTCTGAGGCAAGTCCACACTGCTTTGTGGAGTGGCAGCATTGGTTTACACTACCACCAGCCGTGCTGGAGGCTTCACTTCTCTCCACCTCCTCTCAGACACTTGTTTCCTGGCTTGTTACTTAGGGCCATTGTGACCACAGTAAGCTGCTATCTCATTGAAGTTTGGATTTGCACTGGCATGGGACTTCCTGATGAGGAACATGTTTTCATACAGCCTATTGGCCATCTTTCTATCTTCTGGGGAGAAATCTCTGTTTGAATCTTCTGCCCAGGTTTTAGTGGGCTTGTTGCGTTTCTCTTTTGGAGACATATGAGGTCATTGGATGTTTTGGCTCTTAACCCCTTCTCTGATGTGTGTTTTGAAAACATCCTCTCCCAGTTGTTGTGCTGACTTTGCACTGAGTCGATGGTTTCCTTGTCTGGGCAGAAGCTTCTGCAGTGTATGAAGTCCCGTTTGTTTCTTGTTTCCTTTGTTGCCCTTGACTAGTCAAACATGCTTCTTCCAAATAGGTGGCTAAGCCAGATGGCAAAGAGCAAGCTGCCTGGGTTGTCTGGTAGAAGTTGCATGGTTTCAAGTATTCCATTCAAGGCTTTAATCCATTTCGAGGTGGTGTGTGTGCCTGGTGTAACATCATGGTCTACTCTCATTGTGTTACATGTGGCTGTGCAGTCTTCCATGCACCGTTGCTTGTCAAGACTCTCCTTTCTCCGCTGTCTCCTCTTGGTTCCCTTGTCGAAAATGGGTTGTCCATATGTACGTAAGTTGACCTCTGGGCTCTCGATTCTGTTCCATGCGTCTGTGTGCCTGTTTTTGGACCGAGACTGTGCCATTTCGGTTCGTTGCGCTCCGTCCTACATGAGGAAATCAGACAGTGTGATATGTCATGCTTTGTTCGTTTTCCTCAGGATTCCTTTGGGTATTCAGATTCCTTTGCTGCTGGATAGAGGCTTTACTATCCTCTCTCTATTTCTTTGAGAAACATTGCTGCAACTTGGACTGGGATTGCATGGAATCCACAGATTGCTTTATGGGGTATGGAGGTTTCAAGTGTATTAGTTCTTCCATTCGAAGAGCATGAAATTGCCTTCCATTTCCTTAGGTCTTCTGGAATTTCTTTCCACAGAGATTTGCCAGGTTTTAGTTTACATAGCTTGCATCTGTTTGGGGAAGCATAGTCTTAGATATCTTATTTCTCCTTCTGGCATGCTTCCCTTTTTGAGGTTCATTATTTCTATTCCTTGCACCTTTTAATTGGTTCTGTTTTGGCAAACGTTTATTGCTATGCTCACATCTGCTGACAATGCTGCTGTACTTGCTGAGGATGAGTGGCACTGTCTAACGTCGTTTTCCAACTGCCTCTACACTACCTCGGACGCCTGCCCCAGATGGCTGTAACAACCATGAGGAGGATCACCCCAGGATTCCACGCTCCCGACCGCGGCCGTCCGGCCAAGAACACGTGGACTTCACCCCTGCAACACTGGCCGGCCCTTTACATGTTCCATTGCCAACCTGCAGTTGAGTGGAATGTGACTTGAATATGCTACTTGAGCCCAACTCTGGCCCTGTTTCGACTAGGCCAGGTTGTTTTTCTGGTGCACTGTGATGTCAGAGGATTTGTCAGAATTTTGTCTCTGCTGTCCCGCAAGCTTCATGGACACACGGTTTCAGAGCCCGCTTGGAGTAGTCTGAGAACTCACCCTTCCCAGTTAGCCCAGGTTTGACCTTCACTGCAGGTTTTGGGGTTGTCACTTTCTCAGACTTTCCAACATTCAAGCAGAGTCTGTCTAAAGACTGACGTCTTTCACTGTGGATTATTGAGGTGTGATTTCTGTTGGCCTTCCATTTTCTGGGACCATGTTTTCTTTTCCATAGTCTAATTGTCATGGTCTTTCTGAGCTATCTCCCTTTGACATGCTTATGATTGCATTCTCCTTCATTCCAAGTTAGGAATTTTGTATTTCTTTAATCACTGTATGTTCTGTAGGCTGGTGTGTGAGTGCTTTTGTGATTGTTGGGTGTTATCTTTGAATTTCTATTGGTTACTTGAAGTAATCTTTGCTATGCTAGCCTAGGTGCAACTGAGCACTGAGTACATGTGGTCATCTTGGTTCGTTTGACATTGTGAGATGAAAAACTCCATGTTGTCCTGGCAACCACCTTCAAGGACGCAAGGGTTTCGAGACAAATTAGATGAATCTGAGGAATTCCTGTCTCCAGGGGAGAGATCCTTCCATCCCTTTTCTGGATTTGGGTGGTTTCGTACTTCACCCCTCATCCCTGAACGCTCCACTAGATTACGTGTAGATCGTTTCTTACTTTATTTCTACAGGGTTTTTTTATTTGTTTGATTTACATCCTCAGCTGTGGCATGTTTATTTTTCTTTAAATATAATGGAAATGTTCTACTTTTTCAGCCAACCTCCTTACATGTAGTTCGAAACACATAATCAATACTCCTTCTAAGATAAGAGATGGGGGAGAGAATCTCATTGATCCCAACTGAGCACTCTAGCCTGGGAGGGCAGCCATCACCAAGGAACAAAGCCCTCTGGAAAAGGGTGCTTTTTAGCACACATCTAGAGCCTTTCCAAAGCAAGAAACATAGCCAACCATGGCAGAGATCCATTCCTTCCAGGCTTCAATGAGATCTCTTGAGACACATTGGCATGTACCCAGTGGACCCCTGTGAAGCCAGAGCTATGGAAAGAGAGACTTGTCTTCAGGATGCTAGGAGTCTAGAAAAGGAGGTCTGGATTCTTCTCTTCAATGTCCTCAAGTGATCATTCTTGACTTTGGATTATGAATAAGGCAGAAGTACAACGTAGGTCTGATAAGCCCCAGGTCCAGCCTCTTTTTTCTAAACAAGTTTCAAGCTTGAATCAGCACAGTCTCCCCATCTACTTGAGTAGATGACACTTTTCTCCTCTCAGTGCTTGCCCCTCTAGTATCGCTTCTTCCCAATGATTCCTTTCTCAACTCTTGAATCAGCGTCTCTTTGATCTCTTCAAGATTCTGTGCCAGGATTCTGTTTGGAAAAGCTGTTTCTGGGTAACTGTCACTTGAATATACTGTCCTAGGCCTATCCTCGGGCTGGAAACCTCAGCCGACTTGGTTGACATGGTCACCATGATGTCATAAACACCCTCAGAATTCTAAGTTGTCCTGACAACCTCCATGCACACAGTGTCTCAGAGTGATCTCATACCAGTCTGACTACTCTCCCTTTCCAGGTAGGACAGTTTTCCTTTTTCTGGACTTGTCGGTTTCTAACTTTATCCTCGAACCTTGAAAGGTCTACTACATTCCTTCTAGACACTGGTTTCTTTCCTTTAAGATCGTTCTGGGATTTATCTCTTATCATTTGTGGATGTGGCCAAATGTGTGGACTTTCCCCAGAGAAAGTCCCGGAGTCCCTGCCAACTTTATGTTCCCAGCAATCCTCTGATGCACAATGATCGTGTCATCTCATAGCACTCTGGCAATTCCACCTTGGCTGGTCACATGTTTTACTTCCTTCATCATGTGGGGAAGTGTACCTGATGCGTTCATAGATTGTGATATTCTCATGGTTCTTTTTCTGGTGTGTATTCATAACGTATCCTCACAATTTCTACATCTTCATGATCTCTGTCTGCATCATACCTTGAAATCTATATTTCCAAATGCTCCTAATCTGATCCGGACCCATGATGCTGGCCAGCAAAGCCCAGGCCGCCCAAGCAGAACATGGGCACTTACCCGCAACACCACTGGGCCGACCATGAATAGTACTTTTGAACCAACCTTTGTACTGAACTTTGGAAGATGTTGGCCTGCTTTGATTATTCATAAAGGTTATTAGTAGTAACATCATAGACAGCTACATTTTCCATTCTCTCATGAGCTTAGCATGGAACGTGTTCTCTTGGTAGTCTTCCTCTTCATCTCTTTGCAATGGTGTACCTTTCTGTAGCATCATTAAGCATCTGAAGGTGATTATCAATCCATGGAAGCCCATCTTCTCTAAACTCTTTCAGCCTGCAATCTTTATGCCATAAACCTGCTTGCCTTTATGGAGTTTTGATTTTATGTGAACTGGTTTCCGTAACCCTGCATTATAACATCCTATAACTTTCAGATTTACATCCTCATAGATTTAGACTTCTGTGTATGCTACGTCATCTTGACCACTCTAAGCTTAATTACAGGCCCACACCACAGACTTGTGCCTAATCAACTGCTTCTCCCTCCGTCCCCTGCCACCCGTTACCTCTGGGAACCACCAATCCTCTGTCACATGCTACCGGTTTGTTGCTCCCTGTTTTAACCTTCTCCTTGTAAGTGAGATCCTATGGTATTTGACTTTCTCCCTGGGGATTGTCTCAGTTACCTTCATGCACTCAGTAGCCATTCTGGTGTCACAAATAGCTGGACTGCACACTTTCTTACAGCTGAGTGCTATGCCATTGTGTGGATATAGCCCATCGTCCTTCTCCAAGAGCCCTTGATGGGCACCAGGGAGGATTCCAAGTCTTGGATATCGGGAGTAAGGCTGTGGTGAACAAAGCAGTGCAGGGATCTCCATGCCTTAGTGATTCCAAGGTCTTTGGATAAACACGCCAGAGAGGAATAGCTGGATCATATGGTAGATGGATTCTGAAATATTTGAGGTTATGTCACATGGCTTTACGTAGTGCCTGCACTGGTTTACACTCCCACAAGCTCTGCAGGACTCTTCCCTTCTCTCCACCTCCTCTCCAACACTTGTTGTTTCCTGTCTTGTGCCTTGTAGCCATTCTGACCACAGTGAGCTATCTCATTGCCGTTTGGATTTGCATTGGCCTTAGACTTAATGATGATGAACATGTGTTTATATAGTTATTTCCCAACCTTCTATCTTCTTGGGGTAAATTTCTGTTTCCATCTTTTGCCCAGGTTTTAATGGGCTTGTTGTTTTTTCTCTTGTGGAGACGTGTGTGGTCATTGGATGTTTTGGCTATTCAGCCCTTCTCTGACGTATGGTTTGAAACATCCTCTCCCTGTTGTTGTGCTGTCTTTGCATTGAGTAGATGGTTTCCTTGGCTGGACAGTAGGTTCTGCATTGGATGGAATCCCGTTTGTTTCTTGTTTCCTTTGTTGCCCTTGCCCAGTCACACATGCTTCTTCCAAATAGGCGGCTAAGCCAGATGGTAAAGAGCAGGCTGCCTGCGTTTCTTCCAGGAAGTTTCACGGTTTCAAGACTTCCGTTGAAGGCTTTAATCCATTTCGAGATGGTGTGTGTGCCTGGTGTAACATCATGGTCTACTCTCATTGTGTTACATGTGGCTCTGCAGTCTTCCCAGCACTGTTTCTGTTAGTCTCTCCTTTCTCCACTGTCTCCTCTTGCCTTCCTCGTTGCAAATGTGCTGTCCATATATGTGTGAGTTGAACTCTGGGCTCTGGATTCTGTTCCGTTGGTCTGTTTGCCTGTTTTTGAGGCCAAACTGTGCCGTTTCGGTACCTAGCACTTCGTCCTACATGTTGAAATCACAAAATGTGATACGTCCCACTTTGCTTGTTTCCCTCAGGATTCCTTTGGGTATACAGCGTCCCTTTTCACTGGATAGAGACCTTAGGATTCTCTCTTCTTTTTCTGTGGGAAAGATTCCTCAACTTTGACTGGGATTGCATGGAATCCAGAGATTGCTTTATCCATTACGGAAGTATCAAGTGTTTTAGTTCTTACATTCCTAGAGCACGGAATACCCTTCCGTTTGCTTGTGTCTTCTGGAATTTCTTTCCACAAAGCTTTGCTAGCTTTCGGTTTCCATAGCTTGCAGCTGTTTGGCTAAGCTTATTACTAGAAATCTTTTTGTTCTTACTGGCATTTTTTTTTTTGAGGTTCAGTTTTTCTCTTCTTTGCAACTGTTCATTGATTTTGTTTTGGCATATGTTTATGTGTGTGCTCACATCTGCAGGCGATGCTGCTGTATTTTCTGAGGAAGAGTGATGCTGTCTGACATCACTTCCCAGCTGCCTCAACACTACCTTGGATGCCTGCCGGAAAATGGCTGGACCAGCAGTGAGGAGGTACACACCCAGGATACCACGTGTCCGGCCCCGGGCTGCCGACCCAGAACATGCGGACATCACCACTGCGCCACTGGTGGCGCCTTTCATGTTTCATTGGCAACCTGCAGTTGAGTGGAATGTGACTTGAATATGCTACTTGAGCCCAACTCTGGCGCTGTGTAGATGAGCCCAGTTTGTTTTTCTTCTCCACTGTGATGTCAGAGGATTTGTCAGAATTGTGTCTCTGCTATTCCAGCAAACTTCATCAACACAGGTTTTCAGAGCCCGATTTTAGCAGTCTTGTAACTCACCCTTCCCAGTTAACCTAGGTTTGACCTTCGATGCAGTTTTTGGAGTTGTGACTTTCTCTGATTTTAGAACGTTCAGAGTATGTCCAAAATTGACGTCTTTCATTGTGCATTATTCAGGTGGGATTTCTGTGTGCCTTCCAGTTTCTTGAACCGTTTTTTCTTTTCCATGGTATAATCGTTGATAGGGACTCGGCGAGCTGAAGACTCGAATGAAAGATTGCTTGGACTCTCAAGATCCTGCATTGGTGCTCTTTTATTTAGAGAATAGTACGGGATAGCATGGGGACAGGACCCATGTGCAGTCACAGCTCCTGCTGTTGCCCTGATTTAAGGGTTATGGCGAATTTTATAAGGCATGGGTACATGACTTACTTTTACTGGAAAAAGAAATGATGATGTAAAATATCTTTAAATGATTTCAGTGCAGAATGGGTCTGGTTATTGTGCGGTCATATAACTTTAGATACAAATCTGGCAATATAGATCAGCATGTACGTGATGATGCCGTGGGCTTCTCTCCCTGGCTTCTCAGCCCTAATTCATACCATAAAGAAATCCACCTGGTCACATAGTTTGGCATGTAGACCAGGTCACCTTGGGTTTCTCTAGCTGGGGCCGGCTTAATCCACATCATAAACCCCCCCTGAACCCATTTGGACTGGAAATCTTTGGGGATATGGACGATGGTCTGTCTTCTGTGACTACTTCTGGCTGTACAAGGTCATAGAGCTGTCCCTAAATGGGACCATAGGCACAGGTAGGAAGTTCAGTGGACCGTAAGGCTTCACCCATGGTGTTCAAGGCTGACAAGGTATACAGAGCCTCTGGAGACAAGAGAATCATTTGACGAGAGGTGGTCCACGAGGTGAAACATTTTTGACATGCAGAAGACAAACAACGAAACAGATAAATTATCATAGGAAATACAAGCAGTATGTTTAACCCAATGAATAAGGTTTTGAAGTAGTACAGAAAACTGATCCGGACTAGGAGTTCAACGAATCGTTTAGACTTAGGGTTGATAAGACATGGATTTAGTTTGGTGGTGGGGATAGGAAGCCAGAAATATTTTGATGGTAGTCAAGAATATGACACAACATTCAGTTTTTATAATGGCACAGTGCTGCTCTTGTGCTGCTGTCAAGATATCCAGATCCATTTGGATTTGGAGGACTGCCTTTCACATTTGGGATACTTCTAAATTGAGCAGTGAAGTGCTATATTGAGTGTCATGTAATGCCTTCATAATAAATTTGTTTAGGACTTCCATGTGCAAGACGACATTTTGGATTCCTAATGAGGGAAGGAAAATTGCGGAAAGATGGTCACACCAGGGGAAGACACAGCTGGTTCAGAGTTGCTGCAAGTTGGGTAGGTTTGAAGGAGGAGATATAGTAGATCTCATTGTACCTTGCATACAGACAAAGCCTAGGGTGCATCATCCAATCCATCCAGGTGGCAGCCAAGGCTGTAAATTGGAGCCACATAGCCACTGAGCACCATTAGGGGCTAACCAATGTGTGCGGGGCCATCTATCCCTGTCAGTCCCAAACCAATCAGTATTTTTTTAAGCCTATGATATGAGAACACATATAACAGCAAATTTTTCCCATCGGTCAGGTGTTAATAGGCGATGTATCACAAGCGTGATTGGTTTGTTCCCAACAGAGAGTGACCTTTGACTGAGTTGACCACGAGTAGGAGTGAACCAAATATATTCATCCCAAATTTGATATTGTCCATCCTATGCATATCGATAAGTTGGGGACTTTACATTTGGAACTTGTTGTTTAGGATCCACCTATGTCAAGGCAAATCTAGTTAGTATTTGGGCAGTAGTATTGAAGGAAAATGTTTGATGATGGCCAGGGAACTCCCAGGTGTCAGACATAGATGGCAACAGACATTATGATTAGTAATAGATGAATCTTGCCAAAGAAAACAGCTAGAATCTAGTATCCAGGAATGCCTATTATAGCTTCTACAGAAACATAATTTTTGTCTCTTAAATCACCCTCATTTTTACAAAAGATAGCCAAATTAGGATTAACTGGTTTTCAAATAAAGTGCAGTTTTAAGACAACTTTCTCCAATTATTTACATATCAGCAGCAAGAATAGTAATTGCTCATACATGCTTTTTAAAATCTGCTTTGCTAGAACTTTTTCTGACGAATCTCAGATTGAACTGTGAAGGCCTCTCGAGGCCAGAAAAGCCAAGCCAAGGACTTTTCATCAGATTTTGCCTGCAGTACTTACAGATTTGAGTGGAGTTCTCCTTGAGTTCCCCCAAAATATTTGGAGGTTCCTTACACCTGGCAGATAAGCAAGCTTCCTTACTTACCGGGTGAGATTGCCAGAATCTCTGTAAAGAAGGTACCAGGCCCATGTTTCCAAGTGGCTGAATTCCAGAAAGTGCAATCTCTGTTCTGGAAATGCTATCTTGTCATATCTGATCCTGTATGTTTCAAATATGACATTCCAGTCAAAGCCTTGGTAGTATAACCAATGTGTCCTGTTATAAGGAGAACAGATTCTTATGGAACTTATACAAATATTGCGACCAAATAACTATACTCAGTCACAAAGTGTTTCCAATTCTGGAGGGATAAGATAGGGAGAAAAAGATAAAAGTTTCAGTTTTGCTCATAAAGGTATAATTTCACCAAATTGCTGTAAGTCATAGTTAGCATAAGAGAAAAGAGAAAAAGATTTCCCTCATTATGAGAAAACAAAACAACACATCAAAACTCAACAATATTTCAAACAGAAGTCCTAAAAATTTATAATCATCCTCATCAGTTCAGACAGTCCTGTATAATCAAGTCTTGAGCTGAATCTTCTGTCAGCAGATAGAGGAGCTTAGTTTCTGTTAGAATTCTGCAGTTTCTTACTCAGTTTAGTTTTACAATCTAAAAGTTTATCAGAAATCTGTAGATTAGATCCTCTGTGTCAGAATCCTTTCCAGAAATTTGTCGGAAGATGAAACATATTTGCTAAAGAAAAAAGCAGCAGAGTAAAACAAGAACTAACTGCAAATTTGCAAAGGAATCAAAAGGGCAATTGACAAAGAAACTTGGCTACTCCTGTGACATATAACACTTCCAGATAATAATTGGACTTATGACTGATAACCAGGACAGATCAGAATTCTAGGAATGCTATATAATTTTAAGACATCTATATTAATAACATTTACCCATCTAATACCACCTAAGAAGATCTATCATCACTTATTTCCCAATGTTTCCCATGTAATTTAATAGACCAAATAAGCCTAATTAGTTTAGTATTTTCTTCCTTATAAGAAGAGAGAGCAAATTTCTTTGAGAAGTCTCAGGGGCCCTCTGAAAATCCTCAGAGTAATCATTCTTCTGTCTGCCATGTGAAAAGATGGCCTTCATTTAGGATTTGAATATTTTTGAGGGAGAAGCTTGTTAAAACATATCGAAAGTTTTTAAAATGCTTCTTCAAATAGGAAACAATACTCTCTGTGAAACAATGCTCAGGTATCTATTCAAAGTGATAACAGAAAGAGTCAAAAATCTTAAGAGTGACCTCAGTCATTATTTTCACAAAACAGATTTGTCTCTTAGGTAGACTTACTCAAAGGAACAGCTTTCATTACCTCCTTATCAAGAGCAGATCAAAGGTTCAAGAACATTTATCCTTTTAAAGAAAACCAAATTTGAATTTCTGCACCTACTTATTTTTAACATTCAAACTCATTCACTTAATTGAACTTACTTTAGTCTACATGACCAGGCATAAAACTCCTTTCAGAATTTCTCCTTCACAAACCTTCTAAAACTTTCTTTTTTGGTTTCAGATTTTGTCCCAAACTCTTTCTTTTTTCCCTTCTAGTACATTAGGACGAATTTATCTTTCTTAACCCATCAAGCAAAAATATTTCCATTCTTTATACCTTTTTTTACTGAAAGCGTAGACTTTAACTTCCTTGAATATGAGCTCTTTTCCTAAGTAAGTTCCAGTAGCTTTAATTCCATAGGTTAATTAGAACTTTTAACCCTTAACAGACGTAGTAAACACTAAAAAGGCAAACAGTTATGAATCGACTTTTATATCAGCATTCTAAACACTTCATAACTTTAGAAACACGCCACTTTACAATAAAACACAAGGCATGCTTTTTATACGCCCAAACGCTTTTAGCCTCTTCAATAAGAAGCCAAAAGTAGATAACTTAGATATGTTTATTAATAATGTTTCGGTGTTACATCCAATCCAAAAACAACCCAGATATTCAGATTTTTATCATTTAACTTAACTTGGCATAACTCAAGATTGTTACCAAAAAGAATTTTGAAGCTGTTTTTTTTCAACAAGTATACTGACCATAAAAGTTATTGTACTCATTTTTATGAGTTTTATGTATTTAAACCATTTGTTTCCAACAATTATGTTCAGATTACCTACAGAAACCTCATGAGGCATTAGACAAAACTGGTCATCATTTAAAGCTATTATTTTGTTGACAAATTTAACAGACAACGTGAACTTATATGACTAGAAAACCCAGGCTGAATGCCTGCATGCTATGCAAATACCAACAACTCTGACAAAAAGACTATTTTCAATCCTTAATCCACATCAATCGTCTTTTTCTTTCTCAGCTCTCTCTCATAGGTATGCTTATCAGTCCATTCTCCTTCATTCCAAGTTATTAATTTTGTATTTCTTTAATCACCATATGTTCTGTAGGCCGATGCATGAATGCTTTTGTGATTGTTATGTATTGTCTTTGAATTCCCATTGTTCACTAGAAGGAATCTTTGCTACCCTAGCCTAGATCCAACTGAGCACTGAGAACACATCGTCATCTTGGTTGGTTTGACATTCTGAGATCAGAAACTCCAAATGCTAGGTTGTCCAGGCAACCAACTTATGGACATAATGTTTCTGAGACACATTAGACAAACCTGATGAATTCTTCTTTCCAGGTAAGATATTTTCATGTCTCTTTTCTGAATTTGGGAAGGCTCGAACTTGATCATTAGAGTAGATTACGTCTAAGGACTGCTTTACTTTAATTCTGTAGGGATTGTTAGTTGTTTGATTTACATCCTCAGCTCTGGCATGTTTATTTTTCTTTAAATATAAGTGTAATGTTTCAATTTTCATCCAACTTCCTCTCATATGTTTTCAAAACACATAATCAATACTCTTCCAAAAAGGCATGCAGATTTGCACCATGAAGCTTTTGAGGCTGAAAGACGTTAGAGAAGATGAACTTCCAAGGATTGTGAATCTCCTCCAAATGCTTAATGATGATACACAAAGGTAGACCATAACAAATAGATTAAGAGGAATACAATGAAGAGAACGTGTTCCGTGTTAAGCTCATGAAGCAAGGGAAAATGTTACCATGAGTGAGGTTACTACTAATTACCTTCACGAATAATCACAGCAGGGCAGCTTCTTCCCAAGTTCAGGCAACAGATAGGTCCAAAAGTAAAATTCAGGTCCAGCCATGTGTTCTGGTGTGTAAGTGCCCACGTTCCTAGTGGACGACCTGGGATTCATGGATTCAATTCATGGGTGCTGATCAGATTAGTAACATTAGGAAAGATAGATTTCATGGTATGGTGCAGACAGAGATCATAAATAAATGGAAATTGTGAGCATACCTTATAGATACGCACAAGGAAATAAACGAAAATATTGCAGTCTATGACACATCTGGTACACTTCTCTAAATACAAAATGAAGGAAGTGATGTGACCTGCATAGGTGGAATTGTCAGACTGCACGTGATGACGTGATCATTGCACATCAGAGGATTGGCTGGGCAACTTCAACTTGGGAGGGACTCCAGGACTTTCTCTGGGGAAAGTCTACACATTTGACCATATCTACAAAATGTAACAGCTAAAACCCAGGATAAACTTAAAGTAAAGAAACTAGTGTCTAGAGAGAATGTACTAGACATTTAAAAGTTCAAGGATAAAGTTAGAAACCGACAAGAAATCTAGGAAATGGAAAACTATTCTAGCTGGAAAGCGTGAGTAGTCAGACTGGTATGAGATCGCTCTGAAATGCTGTGTGCATGGAAGATGCCAGGACAACTGAGAAGTTTGAGGGTGTTTAGGACATCACAGTGAACATGTCACCCAAGATGGCCTCATGTTAATAGTCCGAGGATTGTCTTAGGCTACGATACTCAAGGGAGAGAGACCCAGAAGAGAATTGAAAAACAGACACCAGGCACTAAAACTTGAAGAGATAGAATAGACGCTGATTAAAGGGATAAGAAAGAAGTCATTGTGAAGATACAATAATAGAGGGACAATCACTGAGTGGAGACCACTGTGATCTACTCAAGTATAGGGGGAGGCCATGGAGATTCAAGCTTGAAACTTGATTTGAAACCAGAGGCTGGACTTGGGTCTTATCAGGCCTACATTTTCCTTCTGCGTTAATCATCATCCAAAATCAAGAGTGATCTCCTGAGGACATTGTAGAGAATGATTGATGCTTCCTTTCCTATGCCACTAGCATTCATTGAAGAGAAGTATCACTTTCCATAGCTCTGGCATTATGGAGCTCCAAAGGGTACATGCTAATGTGTCACAAGATATCTCTTTGAACCCTTGAAGGAATGGACCCCGTCATGCTTTGCGTATGTCTCATTGTTTGGCAGGGCTTCAGAAATGTGCTGAGAAGCACCCTTTTCCAGAGGGCTTCCTTGCTTTGTGAGGGCCACTGTAACAGGCTAGTGTGCTCAGTTTGGCTCCAATGAAGTTCTATCCCCATATCTCTTGGAGTAGAATGATTATTGATGACGTGTATTGATACCATATGTAAATAGGTTGGCTGAAAATTAGAACATTACAATTATCTTTATAGAAAAATAAACTTGCCAGAGCTGAGGATCTAAATCAAACAAATAACACATCCTATAGAAATAAAGTAAGCCAGTATCTAGACGTAATCTAGAGGAATGTTCAAGGATGGGGGTCAAGATTGAAACTTCCCAAATCCAGAAAAGAGACAGAAAAGTATCTTATTTGGAGCGGAATTCAGCAGATTTGCCGAATTTGTTTCAGATACATTATGTTCATGAAGGAGGTTGCCATGCCTACCTAGAATTTGGAGTTTAAGATCTCAGAATGTCAGACCAACCAAGATAAACACGTGTTCTCAGTGTTCATCTTCACCAAGGCTAGCATGGCAAAGATGGCTACACGGGACCATGTAAATTCAAAGACAACACCCAACAATGAAAAGCACTCACACGTAGGCCTATAGAACATAGGGTGGTTAAAGCAATAGAAAATTGATACCTTGGGATGAAGGACAACCGACTGACAAGCATACCAAATGGGGAAATCTGAGAACGACCATGATGATTATACTATGGAAAAACAAAATGTGCTCAGAAAAGGGAATGCAAACACAAATAACACCTGAATAATCCACAACAAAAGATGTCAGACTTTAGACAGACTCTGCTTGAACTTTTGAAAGTCAGAAAGTCACAAACCAAAAAGCTGCAGCGAGGTAAAACCTGGGCTACCTTGAAAGGGTGAGTATGAGATTGCTCCAAACCTGCTCTGAAACTCTGTGTCCATGATGCTTGCCTGGACAGCAGAGACACAATTATGACAAATTCTCTGACATCACAGTTGAGCAAAAATACAAACCGTCTACATCAACTCAGTGCCAGAATTGGGCTGAAGTAGCCTAAGTCACATTCCACACAACTGCAGGTTGCAAGGGAAGTTGAAAGGGGTCGGGCAGTTGAGAACTGGGGAAGTCCGCGGGTTCTGGGTCGGCAGTCTGCACTTGGCTGGGTGGAATCCTGGGGGCAGACCTCCTCACCGCTGGTCCAGCCATTTTGGGGCAGGCGTGGGAGGGAGTGTAGAGGCAGATGAGAAGCAACGTGAGACAGGGCCACTCTTCCTCAGCAAATACAGGAGCATTTCCAGCAGATGTGAGCCCAGCGATAAACCTCAGTCAAAAGGAAACAAATTAAAAGTTGCAATCAATAGGAAAATTGAACCTCAAAAAAAATGCCAGTAAGAATAATAAGATACCTATGAAAAACCTCACCCCAACAGGTGAAAGCTCTGTAAATCGATAACTAGCAAACCTTTGCAGAAGAAAAATGGGAGAAGACACAAGGAGGCGGAAGGATATTGCATGCTCTTGAAATGGAAGAATTAACACACTGGAAACCTCCACACCAGCTAAAGCAATCTCTAGATTACATGAAATCCCAGTCAAAGTTGCAGCTATATTTCTCACAGAGATAGAAGCGAGCATCCTAAAGTTTACATCCAGCAACAAAAGGCCCCAAATAACCAAAGGAATCCTGAGGAAAAAGAACAAAGCTCAATGTATCACATTTTCTGACTTGAATATAGAGGACGAAGAACTAGGAATGGAAACGGCACAGGCTGGGATGCAAAACAGACACACAGAACCATGGAACAGAATCAAGAGCCCAGAGGTATACGCACACATATATGGACAGCCCATTTTTGACCATGGCGCCAAGAGGAGACAGGGGAGAAAGGAAAGTCTCTACAATAAATGGTGCTGGGAAGACTGCAGAGCCTCACCTAAGACAAGGAGAATAGACCACGGTGTTACACCAGGCACAAACACCAACTCAAAATGGATTAAAGTCTTGAATGTAAGACTGGAAACCATGAGACTTCTGGAAGAAAACGCTGGCAGCTTGCTCTTTGTCATCTGTCCTAGCCTCCTATTTGGAGGAAGTCTTTCTGTATGGGCAAGGGCAATAAGGGAAACAAGAAACAAATGGGACTACACCAAACGCAAAAGCTTCTGCCAAGCCAAGGAAACCATCGACTCAATGCAAAGACAGTACAACCACTGGGAGAGGATGTTTGAAAACCACACATCGGTGGACGGGTGAATAGCCAAAAGATGCAGTGAACTCATATGGGTACACAAGAGAAAAAAAAATAAGCCCATTAAAACCTGGGCAGCACGTGGAAACAGAGATTTCGCCCAAGAAGAGTTAGAGATGGTCAACAGGTGTATGAAAACATGTTCATCATCATTAAGACTCAGGGCAGTTGAAATCCAAACGGCAGTGAGATAGCAGCTCAATGTGGTCTGAATGACTATAGGTAAAAAGTCAGGAAACAAGTGTCAGAGAGGAGCTGCAGAGATGGGAAGACTCCTACAGTGCTGCTGTGAGTGTAAGCTGGTGCAGCCACGACACAAATCAGTGTGGAATTGCCTCAGACATTTCAGAATCCATCTACTATATGATCCAGCTATTATTCAGTGGCGTGTTTATCCAAAGATCTTGGAAAAAGTCGTGCACCGATATATGTGCACCCCTGTGTTCACCCTGGCCTTACTCCCGTTATCCAAGACTTGGAAGCCGCCCTGATGCCCATCAAGGCAGAAGGACGAATAGAGAAAGAAGATTGGAGAAGGAAGCTGGGCTTTATGAATACAATGGCATATCTCTGAGCCATAACAAAAGAGAGAATCCAGCCATTAGTGACCAGAAGCATGGCTCTTGAGGGTTTCATTGGAAGTGAAACAGCTCGCAGGGAGAAACTCAAATACCGTAGGAGCTCACTTACAAGGAGAAGAGACAAACAAGGACCAACAAACTGGAAAGCTTTGCATAAATAAATTAAAGAAGACACAAGGAAACGGAAGTCTATTCCAAGCTCTTCGAATGGAAGAATGAACACACTTGAAATGTCCGTACAGGATAAAGCAATCTCTGGATTCCAGGCAAGACCCATCGAAGTTTCAGCAATCTTTCCCACAGAAATAGAAGAGAGAATGCTAAAGTTTCTATCCAGCAACAAAGGAGCAGGAACGGCCAAAGGAACCCTGAGGAAAGCGAACAAGGAAGCACATACCACATTTTCGAATTTCCACATATAGGACGAACTGCTAGGTACCGAAAAGGCAAAGGCTGGCCACAAAAAGAGGGACATAGACACAAGGAACAGAATCGAGAGCCCAGAGGTCAACTCCCACATATATGGACAGCCCATTTTAGACCAAGGAGTCAAGAGGAGACAGCGGAGAAAGGAGAGTCTCGACAAGAAACGGTGCTGGGAAGACTGCACAGCCACATGTAACACAATGAGAGTAGACCATAATGTTACACCAGCCACACACACCACCTGGAAATGGATTAAGGCCTTGAATGGAAGACTTGAAACGGTGCAACTTCTAAGAGAAAACGCAAGCAGCTTGCTATTTGCCATCTGGCTTAGCCGATTATTTGGAAGAACCGTGTGTGACTGGGCAAGGGCAACAAAGGAAACAAGAAACAAGCGGGACTCCATTCAATGCAGAAGCTTCTGCCCAGCCAATGACTCCATCGACTCAATGCAAAGACAGCACAACTGCGAGTGGATGTTTGCAAACCACACATCGGAGAAGGGGTGATTAGCCAAAATATCCAATGAACTCATATGTCTCCACAGTGAAAAAACAACGATCCCCATCAATCTGGGCAAAAGATGGAAACAGATATTTCTCCCAGGAAGATAAAAGATGGCCAACAGGCTGTATGAAAACATGTTCATCATCATTAAGTCTTTGGCAATGCAAATACGAACGGCAATGAGACAGCAGCTCACTGTGGTCAGAATGGCTATAGGGATGAAGACACGGAACTACAAGTCTCGGAGAGGAGGTGGAGAGAAGGGAAGCCTCCTGCATTGCTGGGGGGAGTGTAATCAGGTGCAGCCACTACCCAAAGTGCTGTGGAATTGCCTTAGAATTTTCAGAATCCATCTACCATATGATCCAGCTATTCCTCTGTGGCATATATATCCAAAGAACTTGGAAACACTAATGCTCAGAGATCCATGCACCACTGTGTTCACCACAGCCTTACTCCCAATATCCAAGACTTGGAAGCCTACGTGGTGCCCATCAAGTGATGAATGGAGAAGGAAGACGATCTATAGCCACACAATGGCCAATCTTCGGACTGTATAGATGTGGCCATCTTGGGTGACATGTTCATAAACACCCTCAGAATTCTAAGTTGTCCTGACAACCTCCATGCACACAGTGTTTCAGAGCCATTGCATACAAGTCTGACCACTCCCCATTTCCAGGTAGGATAGTTTTCCTTTGTCTGGATTTCTTGTCGGTTTCTAACTTTCTCCTCGAACTTTGAAAGGTCTACTACATTCCCTCTACACACCAGTCTCTTTCTGTTACGATTATCAAAGATTTTATCTCTTATCTTGTGTGGATATGGTGAAATGGGTGGACTTTCCCCAGAGAAAGTCATGGACTCCCTCCCAAGTTGAAGTTGCCCAGGCAATCCCCTGATGCACACTTATCGTGTCATCTCCTAGCAGTCTGACAATTCCACCAGGCAAGTCACATGTTTCCCTCCTTTGTCATTTGGGGAAGTGTACCTGATGCGTTCATAGATTGTAATATTCTCATGATTCTTTTTCTGGTGCGTATTGCTCAGTTTCCCTCACCATTTCTACTTCTTTATGATCTCTGTGCCCACCAGACCGTGAAATCTGGATTTCCTAATGCTAGTAATCTGATCCACAACCGTGTTGCTATCCTGTGAAGCTCAGGCTGCCCAAGCAGAACGTGGGCACTTACCTGCTACATCACAGGTCCGCCAATGAATTGGACTTCTGGACCAACCTTTGGCCTGAACTTAGGAGGATGTTGGCCTGCTTCGATCATTCGTCAAGGGAATCAGTAGTAACATGAATGACGGTAACATTTACCTTTGGTTGATGAGTTTAGCACGGAACATATTCTCTTGCTAGTATTCCACTTCATCTCTTTGCTAAGGTCTACCTTTCTGTAGCATCATTAAGCATTTGGAAGTGATTACTAATCCTTGGAAGTTCATCTTCTCTAACCTCTTTCAGCCTCCAAAGCTTAGGCCGTAAGTCTGCACCGTTTTTTGGAGATTTGATTTTATGTGAATTGATTGCCGTAACCCAGCATTATAACATCCTATAGCTTTTCACATCTACAAACTCATAGATTTAGACTTCTGTGTAGGTTACATCATCTTCACCACTGTAAGCCTAATTACAGGCCCTACCACACACTTGTGCCTAATCAACTCTTTCTCCCTCAGACCCCCGCATCCATTTCCCTTTGGGAACTACCAATCCCATGTCACGTCCTACCTTTTTGTTGCTCCGTTTTTCCTCATCTCCTTGTACGTGAGATCCTGTGGTATTCAACCTTATCCCTGGGGCTTCCTTCAGTTCCCCTATGACCCTCAGGAGCCATTTTGGTGGTCACAAATGGCTGGACTGCATCCATTCCTACAGCTGAGAGCTATACCCTCGTGTGGCTATAGCCGATCTTCCTTCTCCATTCATCTCTTGATGGTCACCACGGACGCTTCCAAGTCTTGGATATCGGGAGTAAGGCTGTGGTGAACACAGCAGTGCATCGATCTCTGTGCATTAGTGTTTCCATGATGTTTGGATATATACGCCACAGAGGAATAGACGGATCATATGTTTGGTGGATTCTGAAATTTCTGAGGCAATTCCACACCACTTTGCATAGTGGCTGCACCGGTTCACATTCCTATCAGCAGTGCAGGAGGCTTCCTTTCTCTCCACCTCCTCTGTGAAACTTATTGTTTCCCGTCTTCATCCTTATAGCCATTCTGACCACTGTGTGTTGCTATCTCATTGCCGTTTGGATTTGCATTGACCAGAGACTTAATGATGATGAACATGTTTTCATACAGCCTGTTGGCTATCTTCCTATCTTCCTGGGAGAAATGTCTGTTTCCATCTTTTTCCCAGGTTCTATTGGGCTCGTTGTTTTTATTCCTTTGAAGACATATGAGTTCATTGGATCTTTTTGCTACTCACCCCTTCTCCGATGTGTGGTTTGCAAACAGCCTGTTGCAGTTGTTGTGCTGTGTTTGAAATGAGTCCAATGGAGTCGTTGGCTGGGCAGAAGCTTCTGCATTGGATGGAGTCCCGCTTGTTTTTTGTTTCCTGTGTTGTCTTTGCCCACTGACACATGCTTCTTCCAAATAGGCAGCCAAGACAGATGGCAAAGAGCAAGCTGCCTGGGTTGTCTCCTAGAAGTTGCACGGTTTCAAGTATTCCATTCAAGGCTTTAATCCATTTCGAGGTCGTGTGTATGTCTGGGGTAACATCATGGTCTACTCTCATTGTGTTACCTGTTGGTGTGCAGTCTTCTCAGCACCGTTTCTTGTGGAGACTCTCCTTTCTCCACTTTCTCCTCTAGGCTCACTGTTCGAAAATGCGCTGTCAGTAGATGTGTGAGTTGACCTGCAGGCTCTCGTTCTGTTGCATGAGTCTGTGTGCCTATTTTGGGTGCCAGGCTGTGCTGTTTCCGTACCTAGGGCTTCGTCCTATATGTTGAAATCAGAAAGTGTGAGACTTGCTGCTTTGTTCGTTTTCCTGAGGATTCCTCTGGCTATTCCGTGTCCTTTGTTGCTGGATAGAAACTTTAGGATTCTGTCTTGTATTTCTGTGGGAATGATTGTTGCAACTTTGACTGGGACTGCATGCAATCCAGACACTGCTTTATGCGGTATGGACGTTTGAAGTGTGCTCGTTCTTCCATTGGAAGAGCACGGAATAGTCTTCCGTTCCCTTGTGTCTTCTGTAATATCTTCGCCCAAACCTTTGCAAGTTTTCTGTTGCCATATCGTTCTGCAGTTTGGCCACGTTTATTCCTAGATATCTTTTTCTTCCTACTGGCATGCTTTCTTTTTTGAGGTTCAGTTTTTCTATTCTTTGCAAATTTCAGTTGGTTTTGTTTTGACAGAAGTTTATGGCTGTGCTCACATCTGCTGGCCATGCTGCTGCATTTCCTGAGGAAGAATGGCGATGTCTATCGTCGCTTCCCATCTGCCTCTACACTACCTCAGATGCCTTCCCCAGAATGGCTGGACGAGTGGTGAGGTGGCTCACCCCCAGGATTCCACATCTCCGAACCTGGGCTGCTGAACCAGAATGTGCAGACTTCACCACAGCCCCACTGGCTGGCCCTTTTCATGTTCCATTGGCAACCTGCAGTTGAGTGGATTGTGACTTGAATATGCTACTTGAGTCCAACTCTGGCCCTGTGTTGATGAGGCCAGCTTGCTTTTCTGGCCCACTGTGATGTTGGGTGATTTGTCAGAATCGTGTCTCTGCTGTCCAGTCTAGCTTCGTGGACACAGGGTTTCAGAGCCCGCGGGGAGCAGTCTCATAACTCACCTTTCTCATTTAGGCCAGGTTTGACCTTTGCTGCTGTTTTTGGCGTTGTGACTTTCTCTGACTTTCAAACGTTCAAACAGAGTGTGTCTAATGACTGATGTCTTTCACTGTGGATTACTCAGCTTTGATTTCTGTTGGCCTCCATATTCCGGGATCCTTTTTTCTTTTCTATAGTCTAATTGTTATGGTCTTGTTGAGATATCTCCGTTCGATTTGCTTATCAGTGCGTTCTCCTTCTTTCCAAGTTAGGAGTTTTGTATGTCTTTAATTACCATAGGTTCTGTAGCCAGACGTGTGAGTCATTTCGTGATTGTTGGGTGTGGTCTTGGAATTTCCATCGGTCACTTGTAGGAATCTTTGCTATCCCGGCCCAGGTGACACTTAGCCCTGAGAACACATGGTCGTCTTGGTAGGTTTGAGATTCTCAGATCAGAAACTCCAGATTCAACATTTTCCAGACAACCACCTTCACGGATATTATGTTTTTGAGAGAAATTAGAGAAATCTGATGAATTCCTCCCTCCAGGTAAGTGATTTGTCTGTCTCTTTTCTGGATTTGGGAAGTTTCAAACTTGACCCCTGATCATTGAATGCTCCAACAGATTACGTCTGGATACTGGGCTTACTTTATTTCTACATGGTTTGCTATTGGTTTGATTTTCATTCTGAACTTTGGCAGGTGTATTTTTATTTAAATATAACGGCAACGTGCTAATTTTCAGCAAACCTCATTCCATATGTTGTCAGAACAAGGAATCAATACTGTTTCCATGGCAAGAGGTGGGGGAGAGAATTTCATTGGAGCGCAACTTAGCACTGTAGCCTGGGAAGGCAGCCTTCACACAGTAACGGAGCCCTCTCGAAAAGTGTGCTTTTAAGCACACTTCTACAGCCCTCCAAACCAAAGGACACACCCCAAGCATGACAATCATCCATTCCTTTAAGTCTTCACAGAGATCCTTGGGACACATTAGCATGTACCCAGAGGGACCCCGTGACGCCAGAGCTATGCAAAGGGAGACCTCTCTTCAAAGAATGCTAGGGGCCTAGGAAAGAAGGCCTCAATTGTTCTCTTCAATGTCCTCAAGAGATCATTCTTGACTTGGGTTTATGAGTAAGGCAGAAGGAAAATGTAGGTCTGATATGCCCCAAGTCCAGCCTCTTGTTTCTAATCTAGTTGCAAGCTTCGATCAGCACGGCCTCCACATCTACTTGAGTAGATAACAATGTTCTCTTCTCAGTTCTTGCCCCTCTAGTATCCCTTCTTCCCAATGATTCCTTTCTTATCCCTTGAATCAGTGCCTCTTTGCTCTCTTCAAGTTTCTGTGTGCGGTTTCTGTTTGGAAAAGCTGTTTCTGGATATCTCTCACGTGGGTATCCTAACCAGGGCAATCCTCGGACTCTAAACTTTCTGCCATCTTGGGTGACACATTCACCGTGACGTCATAAACACCCTCAGAATTCTAAGTTGTCCTGAAAACCTCCAGGCACACCCTATTTCAGAGCCATCTCATATCAGTCTGACGACTCCATCTTTCCAGGTAGGATAGTTTTCCTTGTTCTGGATTTCTTGTCAGTTTCTAACTTTCTCATGGAACTTGAAAGGTATGCTACATTCCCTCTACCCACCGGTGCCTTTCCTTTAAGATTATCCCTTGTTTTATATCTTATCCATTGTGTATATGCCCAATTGGGTGGACTTTCCTCAGAGAAAGTCCTGGGGGCCCTCCCAATTGGAAGTTGCCCAGGCAATCCCCTGATGCACAATGATCGTGTGATCTCCTAGCAGTCTAAAAATTCCACTTGGCAGGTCACATGTTTTCCTTCCTTCATCATTTGGGGAAGTGTTCCTGATGCGTTCATAGATTGTCATATACTCATGGTTCATTTTCTGGTGCATATTGTTAAGGTCTCGTGACAATTTCTCCTTCTTTATGATCTCTGTGCCCACCATACCTTGAAATCTATATTTCCTAATGCTAGTAATCTGATCCGCACCCCTGATGCTATCTGGTGAAGCCCGGGCCGCCCAAGTGGTACGTAGGAACCTGCCTGCTACATCACAGGGCCGGCCCTGAATTGGACTTTTGGACCAACCTTACCTGACCTGTGAAGATGTTGGCCTGCTTCCATCATTCGTGAAGGAATCAGTAGTAACATCATGAACGGTAACGTTTTCTGTTGGTTCATGAGTTTAGCATGGAACATGTTCTCTTGGTAGTATTCCTCTTCATCTCTTTGCAAAGGTCTACCTTTCTGTAGCATCATTGAGCATGTTGAGGTGATTACCAATACTTGGAAGTTCATCTTCTCTAACCTCTTTCTGTCTCAAAAGCTTCTGGTTGTAAATCTGAATCTCTTTTGGGAGTTTTGGTTTTATGTGAATTGATTGCCGTAACCCAACATTATAATGACCTATAGCTTTCAGATCTACATCCATATAGATTTAGACTTCAGAGTAGGTTACATCATCTTCACCAACATAAGACTAATTACTGTCCCTAACCACACATCTTTGCCTAATCAACACTTTCTCTCTCTGGCCACTGCCCCACTTTCCCTCTGGGAAATGCCAATCCATTGTCATGTGATACCTGTTTCTTGGTCCGTTCTTGCTCTTCTCCTTGTACGTGAGATCCTGTGGTATTTGACCATACCCCTGGGGCTTCTTTCAGTTCCCCCAATACCCTCAGGAGCCATTCTGGTGATCACAAATGGCTGGCCTGTCTCCGTTCCTATAGCTGAGTGCTATGCCTTTGTGTGGCTATAGCCCATCTTCCTTCTCCATTCATCCCTTGATGGGCACCAGGCAGGCTTCCAAGTCTTGGATATCGGGAATAAGGCCAGGGTAAATAGAGGTGTGCACCGATCTCTGTGTATGAGTGTTTCCACGTTCTTTGGATAAACACACTACAGAGGAATAGCTGGATCATATGGTCGATGTATTCTGAAATGTCTAAGGCAACTCCTCACCGTTTTGTGTTGTGGCTGCACCTGTTTCCCCTCCCTCCAGCAGTGCAGGAGGCTTCTCTTCTCTCCACCTCCTTTCCGAATCTTATTTCCTGTCTTCATCCTTGTAGCCATTCTGACTGCCGTGAGCTGCTCTCTCATTGCCTTTCAGATTTGCACTGACCAGAGACTTAATGATGATGAACATGTTTTCATACAGCCTGTTGGCCATCTTTGTATCTTCCTGGGAGAAATCTCTGTTTCCAGCTTTTGCCCAGATTTTAATGGGGCGTGTTTTTTTTTTTTTCTTGTGGAGCCGTATGAGTTTATTGGATCTTTTGGCTATTCACCCCATCACCAATGTGTGGTTTGCAAAAATCGTCTCCCAGTTGTTGTGCTGTCTTTGCATTGAATCAATGATTTCCTTGGCTATGCAAAAGCTTTTGTGTTTGATGTAGTCCCATTTGTTTCTTGTTTACTTTATTGCCCTTTCCCAGACAGATATGCTTCTTCCAAATATGAGGCTAAGAAAAATGACAAAGAGCACCCTACCTACGTTTTCTTCCAGAAGTCTCATGGTTTCCCGTATTACATTCTAGACTTTAATCCATTTCGAGTTGGTGTTTGTGCCTGGTGTAACACCATGGTCTACTCTCCTTGTCTTACATGAGACTCTGCTCTCTTCCCAACACCATTCATTGTAGAGACTTTCCTTTCTCCACTGTCTCCTCTTGGTGCTGTGATCGAAAATGGGCTGTCCATATATGTGTCCCTATACCTCTGGGCTCTTGATTCTGTTCCATGGTTCTGTTTCTCTGTTTTGCATCCCAGCCTGTGCTTCTTCCATTTCAGTTTCTTCGTCATATATGTTGAAATCAGAAGGTGTGATACATTGCGCTTTGTTCTTTTTCCTCAGGATTCTTTTGGCTCTTCGGGGTCTTTTGTTGCTGGATGTAAACTTTAGGATGCTCGCTTCTATCTCTGTGAGAAATATTGCTGCAACTTTGACTGGCACTGCATGGAATCAAGAGATTTCTCTATGTGGTGTGGACATTTCAAGTGTGTTAATTCTTCCATTTCAAGAGCATGGAATATCCTTCCGCTTCCTTGTGTCTTCTCCCATTTCTTTCTGCAAAGGCTTGCTAGTTTTCTGTTTACAGAGCTTTCACCTGTTGGGGTGAGGTTATTCCTAGGTATCTTATTCTTCTTACTGGCATCCTTTTTCTTTTTTATTGAGGTTCAAATTTCCTATTCTTTGCAACTTTTAATTTGTTTCCTTTTGAAAGAGATTTATGACTGTGCTCACATCTGCTGGAAATGCTCCTGTATTTGCTGAGGAAGAGTGGCTCTGTCTAATGTCGCTTCTCATCGGCCTCTACATTACCTCCCTCGCCTGCCCCAGAATGGCTGTACCAGCGGTGAGGAGGTTTACCCCCAGGATTCTACCCTGCCAACTCCTGGCTGCCAACTCAGAGTGCGTGGACTTCCCCAATTCTTTACTGACCAGCCCCATTCATGTTCCCTCGGCAACCTGCATTTGAGGGGAATGTGACTTAAATAGGCTACCTCAGCCCAACTCTGGCACTGAGTAGATGTAGACAGTTTGTATTTTTGGTCAACTGCTATGTCACAGAATTTGTTATAATTGTGTCTCTGCTCTCCCGGCAAGCTTCATGGACACAGGGTTTCATAGGACGTTTGGAGGAGTCTCATACCAACCCTTTCCAGGTAGCCCAGGTTTTACCTCACTGCAGTTTTTTGGTTTGTGTCACTTTCTGACTTTCAAAAGTTCAATCAGAGTCTGTCTAAAGGCTGACACCTTTCGTTGTGGATTATTCAGGTGTTATTTGTGTTTGCCTTCCTTCTTTTGAGCACGTTTTGTTTTTCCATAGCATAATCATCGTGGTCTTTCTCAGATTTCCCCCTTTGGTATGCTTGTCAGCCAGTTCTCCTTCATCCCAAGGTATCAATTTTCTATATCTTTAACCACCCTATGTTCTATAGGCCTACGTGTCAGTGTTTTTCATTGTTGGGTGTTGTCTTTGAATTTACATTGGTCACTTGTAGCAATCTTTACCATGCTAGCCTTGGTCAAAATGAGCACTGTGAACATGTGTTCATCTTGGTTGGTCTGACGTTCTGACATCTTAAACTCCAAATTCTAGTTTGTCATGTTAACCTTCTTCATGAACATAATGTACCCGAGACAAATTAGACAGATGTGATGAATTCCGTCCAGGTAAGACACTTTTCTGTCTCATTCCTGGATTTGGGAAGTTTCGATCTTGACCCCCGATCCTTGAACGTTCCACTAGATTACGTCTAGATACTGGCTTACTGTATTTCTATAAGGTGTGTTATTTGTTTGATTTACAATCTCATGTTTATTTTTCTATAATGATAACTGTAATGTTCTAATACACGTCATCAGTAATCATTCTACTCCAAGAGATGGGGGAGAGTATTTCATTGGAGCCAAACTGAGCACACTAGCCTGGTAGGGCAGCCCTCACAAAGCAATGAAGCCCTCTGGAAAAGGGTGATTCTCAGCACACTTCTGGAGCCCTGGCAAACAATGCGACATACCTGGAGCATGACGGGGTTCTAATCCTTCAAGTGTTCAAAGAGATGTATTGTGACAAATTAGCATGTACCCAGTGGGCCTCCGTAAAGCCAGAGCTATGGAAAGTGAGACTTCTCTTCAATGAGTGCTAGGGGCATAGGAAGGGAAGCATCAATCCTTCTCTACAATGTCCTCAGGAGATCTGTCTTGATTTGGGATTATGATTAAGACAGAAGGACAACGTAGGTCTGATAAGACCCAAGTCCAGCCTCTGGTTTCAAATCAAGTTGCAAGCTTCAATCAGCACGGCCTCCACATCTACTTGAGTAGATAACAATGTTCTCCACTCCGTGCTTGTCTCTCTGTTATTTATTGCTTCTCCACAATGACTTCTTTCTTATCCCTTTAATCAGCGGCAATTCTAACTCTTCAAGTTTCAGTGCTGGTTTCTGTCTTTAAATTCTTTTCTGGGTATCTCTCACTTGAGTATCGTAGCCTAGGACAATCCTCGGACTATAAAGATGAGGCCATCTTGGGTGACATGTTCACTGTGATGTCATAAACACCCTCAAACTTCTCAGTTGTCCCGGTGTCTTCCATGCACACAGTATTTCAGAGCCATCTGATACCAGTCTGATAGTTTTCCATTTCCTGGATTTCTTGTCTGTTTATAACTATCTTGGGACTTTTAAATGTCTACTACATTCTCTCTAGACACTGAATTCTTTACTTTAAGTTTATCCTTGGTTTTCTCTGTCACATTTTGTGGATATGGCCAAATATGTAGACTTTCCCCAGAAAAAGTCCACGAGTCCCTCCCAAGTTGAAGTTGCCCAGCCAATCCTCTGATGTTCAATGATCGTGTCATCTTGTGCAGTCCGACAATTCCACCTATGCAAGTCATCTCACTTCCTCCATTCTGTATTTGAGAAGTCTACCAGATGCGTCATAGATTGCAATATTTTCATGTTGTTTTCCTGGTGCATATGTATAAGGTATGCTCACAATTTCCACTTATGTATGATCTCTGCCCGCACCATACCATGAAATCTATCTCTCCTGATGTTACTAATCTGATCAGCACCCGTGATGCGAATCCATGAGTCCCAGGACACAGACTAGGAATGTGGGCTCTTACACACCAGAACACATGACTGGCCCTGAATTTTACTTTTGGACCAATCTTTTGCCTGAACTTGGGAAGAAGCTGGCCTGCTGTGATTATTTGTGAAGGTAATGAGTAGTAACCTCACAGAAGGTAACAGCTTCCCTTGGTTCATGAGTTTAGCATGGAACACGTTGTCTTTGTAGTATTCTTCTTAATATATTTCCAATGGTCTTTCTGTAGCATCATTAAGCATTTGTAGGAGATTCACAATCCTTGAAAGTTTATCTTCTCTAATCTCTTTCAGCCTCAAAAGGTTTATGCCGTAAATCTGCACAGCTTTTTGGATTTTTTCTTTCCTTCTGGGAACCACCAATCCAAAGTGAAGGCTGCCATCAAAGCTAAAATGCTCCATTTGGCCCCAATGTAATTCTTTCCCCCTATCTCTTGTCATAGAAGAGTATTGATTATGTGGTTTGCCACCGTATGTGAGGAAGTTGACTGAATATTACACTTATATTTAACGAAAAATAAACATGCCAGAGCTGAGGATGTAAACCAAACAACTAGCAAACCCTACAGAAATAAAGTAAACCAGTATCTAGACGTAATCTACTGGAACAATGAAGGATCCAAAGTCAAGGTCTAGCCTACCCAAATTCAGAAAAAAAGACATAAAAATATCTTACCTGGAGAGAGGAATTCATCAGATTTGTCTAATTTGTCTCAGAAACATTATGTCCATAAGGTGGTTGCCAGGACAAACTAGAATTTGGCGTTTCTGATCTCAACATGTCAAACCAACCAAGATGACATCGTGTTCTCAGTGCTCTGTTGGACCTACGCTAGGATAGCCAAGATTCCTTCAAGAGAACGCTGGAAATTCAAAGACAAAACCCAACAATCACGAAAGCACTCACATCGGCCTAGAGAACATATGGTGATTAAAGAAATACAAAATTCCTAACTTGGAATGAAGGAGAACACACTGATGAGCATATCTATGGGAGACAGCTGTGAAAGACCATGAGGATTGATGTGGATTAAGGCTGCCCCCACTCGAAAGCCCAAGGTTAGCTGGTGAACATGCAGAACTATATGACCCGTTGAATTTCTTTTGGTATGAATTAGAGGTGCCCCAGTGAGAGAAGCCCAGGTCATGCTCACCTACCTGCCTATCTATGGGGCCAGTTTCATATCTAGTGTTATATGACCACACAATAAGAAGAACCCATCTGAACTGAAATCATTTAATGACGTTTTCCATCATCTTTTCTTTTTCCAGGAAAAATAAGTCACGTAACCATGCCTGAGAAAATTAGTCCTTAACCTCAACTCCGGGCAGCAGCAGGAGCTGTGACTACCCATGGGTCCTTTCCCAATGCAGCAGCAACAGCAGCTCTTCACTGCCCATGGGTCCTGTCCCCATGCCTGCAGCTCTTCACTGCCCATAGGTCCTGTCCCCATGCTATCCTGTACCATTCTCTAAATAAAAGAGCACCACTGCCAGACCTTGAGGGTCCAAGAAATCTTATTTTCAACTCTTGAGCTTGCCGACCCCACATCATATCTCGTGGCCCATATAGGGAACGTGCTTCATTGGTTTGTGAGCTCGAATTCTGGTAAATGCCCTTTCCTTCCTTGTGCCTCTCTCTTTTTCGAGGATGGATCTAAATTCACTTCTCCATCAGGAACTGTCTTGAATAGCTGTATGAATTCATGTTTGCTGCCCATGGCTACTCTAAGGTGCAAATCTGGCATTCAGCTTGAAGAGAATCAGTACCTTAAGCCTAAGAGTGATGTAGAATGAATTAGTCCATTCCTTCCTGACCCTATCTCTAATACATAAATTTTACGTGGGAAAGGGTCAGCCATTTAAGTCATTATGATGGTTGGCAATCTCCAAGACTCTCGTGGAAGGTTTCTATCCCTAAAGCTGGATTGGGATACCTCCCATGCACTTGACCATCTGAATGGTGTGAATGTCCTAATCGGGACTTCAGTTCAAGGAAAGTACCAACGTCTAACCTTTGGCTGAGTATTGGAAACCCTTCTTTGGAGAATCACTCCAACACGCAATTGGGTAGAATGACCCCAGCATGGTGGAAACTTATTCACTATTTCTCTCTAGCATGTTCTCTCTTAAACTTCTCCTATTCTCTTGGGGACCACTCACCAGGCACCTATTACTTCCAGGCAGAATACAAAAGATGTTCACCAGGCACCTGTTACTGCCAGGCATAGCAGGGAAGGTACCCAAGGGATGCAATTCTGGGGGACACCCCCATCACCCCTTGCTATAGGCACCCCACAGAAGGAACAACAGGTAGGATCATTCCCTAGGTTCAGGGGGGATTTTCAAGGTAATGGACGTGTTTCTTTCATCTTTCTTAGAGTTACAATGGCCATTTTCGTCTCCTTTTGAGCTTTGCAACCGGGAAACAAAGAAATCTTTCAACAGTCAAGTCCTCCAACACTGGGAGCCCCAACTTTGGCTTTCTGGGTCTGATCACCCCGGTGATGCCAAGTAGGGTGCCCCCTGTTGGCGGTTGACTCATTGAGTATTTTAGTCACCTACTGAATTGGCTATGAGGTTAGGAGACCTGTGATTTATTCTGTGAACTGTCATGCTAGGGTAGTGTGCCCCAGCATGGGAACTGTTGTGTGACTTTTATCATGATAACACTCTGGGAACGGCCATGAGGGTGAGGTCTGGGGTCTTCTTTTAATTTCTTTGTTTTGCTCATCATGTCCTCTGTTGTCACCAAGTCTTGGTTAAGTTCAGGCTGGACTTGACCAGAACCTGGACATTCTGTAAAATTAAAAAACTTGAAAATATATTGCAAGGGACTTACCTCTCAACCCAGCTGCTGGGAGCCCCGGCCTCCAGCATGTTCCAGGCCTTTGTAGGCACTGCACCCTTGTCCAGTTCAATGTCAGTTCGACACTGGCTTTACTGCCATGGGGAATGATGTAAGCATCCCAAGAGACTCACCACTTAGAGTCATTCTAACTAATTAGAAACACTTTCAATTGTATGGGTATGCCCCAGAAACTTCATCTGGGAGAAAATTTGTGATGTATCTCTGTGCCTTTCTGGTGCAGTTGGACAGGTAGATCAACCTAGAATGTCCTTCATGTTTCAGTCCAGTTTCTGAGAAATCAAGAGCAACTGTCCTTAGAAAATCCTTGCAAGACTGGAAAGACAGCTCTAGAGGCAGTTCAGATTCCACCTACTTCCTTTATGATGAAAATGATTATCATTCCCCCTCTGAAGGAACTACTATGTAGCCCATCACTCATTCTTAAGAGTGAAAACAAAAGGAGGGGAAAGGATAAATGTTCATAAGTGCACCCTTGCAAAAAGTCTACCATCTCGAGGGTCTTCTCCATAAGTATTAGTAAAAAGGCTCAAAACAAAGTGTGGATTCATAACTGGTGAGCTTTATATTATTGTACCTGACTCACTGGAGTAGTTTTTAAAACAATGGTTATACAGTCTCTGTCTATGTGTGTCTATGTGTACATTATACGTGTGATATTTTTACCCCTGGATGGTCTGGCCAAAATTAAGATCTCTGTTTAGTTTGCTTAAAGAAAGAGCTTACATAAATTCTAAATGTAGTAGAAATTAACTCAGTGCCTTTCAAAGTTAACTTGATGTGAATTAACCTTTGGTAAATGAAAGCTTGTTAAAGTTTGTTGGTTTGATTGAAAATTATCTTGTCAGAGTTGTCAGTATTTGCATAGGATGCAGGCATTCAGCATGGGTTATCTAGTCATATAAGTTCACTTTCTTAAATTTGTCAGTAAAATAATAGCTTTAAATGATGACCAGTTTTGTCTAATTCCTCATGAGGTTTTCATAGCTAATCTGAACATGGTTGTTGGAAACAAATGGTTTAAATACATAAAACTCATAAAGGTGAGTACAATAACTTTTATGGTCAGTATACTTGTTGAAACAAAACAGCTTCAAAATTTTTCTGTGTAACAATCTTGACTTTTGCAAAGGTAAGTTAAATGATAAAAGATGAATATGCGGATCATTTTTGGATAGGCTGAAACACTGAATCATTATTAACAAACATATCTAAGTTATCTACTTTGGGCTTCTTCTTGAAGAGGCTAAAAACGTGTGGGTGTATCAAAAAGCATGCCTGTGTTTTATTGTAAAGCTGCATGTTTCTAAAGTTATGAAGTGTTTAGAATGCTGATATAAAAGACAATTCATAATTGCTTACTTTTTTGTGTTTAGTAGATCTGTTAAGGCTTAAAAGTTCTAATTAACTTATGGAATTAAAGCTACAGGAAATTAATAAGGAAAAGAGCTCTGTATTCAGGGAAGTTAAAATGTATGCTTTCAGTAAAAAAGATATAAAGTATGGAAATATTTCTGTTTGATGGATGAAAAAAGATAAATTTGTCCTAATGTCCTAGAAAGGAAAAGAGAAAGAGTTGTTGACACATTCTGAAAACGAAAAAGAAAGTTGTAGAAGGTTTGTGAAGTAGAAATTCTGAAAAGTTTTATGCCTACTCAAGTAGACTAAAGTAAGTTCAATTAAGTGAATGAGTTTGAATGTTCAAAATAAGTAGGTGCAGAAATTGAAATTTGGTTTTCTCTAAAAGGATACTTTTTCTTGGACTTTGGATCTGCTCTTGAAAAAGAGGTTATAAAAGCTGTTCCTTTGAGTAAGTCTACCTAAGAGAGAAATGTGTTTTGTGAAAATAATGACTGAGGTCACTCTTAAGATTTTTGACTCTTTCTGTCATCACTTTGAATAGATACCTGAGCATTGTTTCACAGTGAGTGTTGTTTCCTATTTGAAGAAGCATTTTAAAAACTTTGGCTATGTTTTGACAAGCTTCTCCCTCAAAAATATTCAAATCCTGAATGAAGTCTTTCTTTTGACCTGGTAGACAGAAGAGAAATTACTCTGAGGCTTTTCAGAGGGCCCCTGAGACTTCTCAAAGAAATTTGCTCTCTGTTCCTGTAAGGAGGAAAACATTAAACTAATTAGGGTTAGTTTTTCTATTAAATTACATGAGAAACATTGTGAAACAAGTGATAGATATTCTTAGGTGGTATTAGATGTGTAAATGTTATTAATATAGATGTCTTCAAATTATATAGAATTCCTAAGATTCTGATCTGTCCTGGTTATCAGTCATAAGTCCACTTATTATCTGGAAGGGTCATATGTCACAGAAGTATCCAAGTGTCTTTGTCAATTGCCCTTTTGAGTCCTTTGTCCATTTGCAGATAATTGTTGTTTTACTCTGCTGCTTTTTTCTTTTGCAAATATGTTTCATCTTCTGAGATATTCCGGGAAAGGATTCTGACACAGAGGATCTAAACTACAGGTTTCTGATAAACTTTCAGACTGTAAAACTGAGCTGAGTAAGAAACTACAGAATTGTAACAGAAACTAAGCTCCTCGATCTGCTGACAGAAGATTCAGCTCAAGAATTGATTATACAGGACTGTGTGAACTGATAAGGACGATTATAATTTTTTAGGACTTCTGTTTGAAATGTTGAGTTTTGATGTGTTGTTTTGTTTTCTCACAATGAAGGAAATCTTTTTCTCTTTTCTCTTATGCTAAACTTGACTTACAGCCATTTGGTGAAATTATACCTTTATGAGCAAAACTGAAACATTTATGTTTTACTCCCTACCATATCCCTAAGGAAATGTCAAACCCTCTGTTACTGAGTATGGTCATTTCGTGGCAATATTTGCATAAGTTCCAAAAGAATCTGTTCTCCTTATAACAGGACACATTGGTTATATTACCAAGGCTTTGACTGGAATGTCATATTTGAAACATACAGGCTCAGATATGACAAGACAGCATTTCAGGAACAAACATTGGACTTTCTGGAATACAGCCACTCAGAAACACGGGCCCGGTACCTTGTTTATAGAGATTCTGGCAATCTTACCCGTTAAGTAAGGAAGCGTGCTTATCTGGAAAGTGCAAGTAACCTCCGAATACTTTGGGGGACCTGAAAGAGAACTCCACTCAAATCTGTAAGTACTGCAGGCAAAATCTGATGGCAAATCCTTGGCTTGGCTTTTCTGGCCTCTAGAGGCTTTCACAGTTCAATCTATGATTCCTCATAAAAATTTCCACCAAAGCATACTTTAAAAAGCCTGTACAAAAAATTGCTATTCTTGTAGCTGTTATGTAAATAATTGGAGCAAGTTGTATTGAAACTACACTGGACTTGCAAACCTGTTAATCCTGATTTGGCTATCTTTTGAAAAATGAGGGTGATTTAAGAGAGAAAAAATTATGTTTCTGTAGAAGCTATAGTAGGCATTCATGGATATTAGATTCTAGCTCTTTTCATCCACAAGATTCATCTATTACTAATCATAATGTCTCCTTGTGCTCATCTATGTCTGACACCTGCGAGTTCCCTGGCCACAATCAAACATTTTCCTTTAAAACTACTCCCCAAATACTAACTAGATTTGCCTTGTCACAGGTGGATCCTAAACAACAAGTTCCAAAGGGAAAGTCCCCAACTTATGGATACACACAGGATGGACCATATGAAATTTGGGATGAATGTATTTGGTTCACTCCTACTAGTGGTCAACTCAGTAAAAGGTCACTCTCTGTTGGGAACAAACCAATCACACTTGTGATACATGGCCTAATAACAGCCGACCTATGGGAAAAATTCGCTGTTATATGTGTTTTCTTATATCATAGTCTTATAAAAGTACTTATTGGCTTGGGACTGACTGGGATAGACAGCCCAGCACGCTTTGGTTAGTCTCTAATGGTGCTCAGTGGCTATGCGGCTCCAATTTATGGCCTTTGCTGCCACCTAAGTGGATTGCACGATGCACACTAGGCTTTAGCTGGATGCAGGGTAGAACTACATTTACCACATCTCCTCCTGCTATCCTACCCAACCTGCAGCAGCACTGAACCAGGTCTGTCTTCCACTGGTATGACCATCTTTCCGCAATTTTCCTTCCCCAATTAGGAATCGAAAGTGTCGTCTTGCACATGGAAGTCCTAAACAAATTTATTATGAAGGCATTAAATGATGCACAACATAGCATTTTGCTGCTCAATTTAGAAGTATCCCAAATGTGTAAGGCAGTCCTCCAAATCCAAATGACACTGGATGTCTTGACAGCAGCACAAGGGGGCACCTATGCCATTATAAAAACTGAATGTTGTGTCTATATTCCTGACTACTGTCAAAATATTTCTGGCTTCCTATCCCAACCACCAAATTAAATCCGTGTCTTATCAACCCTAACTCTAAACGATTGGTTGAACTCCAAGTCAGGACCAGGTTTCTGCACTACTTCAATACATTATACATTGAGTTAAACATACTGCTTGTATTTCTTATTATAGTTTGTTGTCTGTTTCATTGTCTGTCATCCGCATGTGAAAAAAGTTTCACCTCCTGGACCACCTGTCGTCAAATGATTCTCTCGTCTCCAGATGCTCTGTATACCTTGTCAGCCTTGAACTCCACAGGTGAAGCCTTCCAGTCCACTGAACATCCTACCTGTACCTATGACCCCATTTAGGGACAGCTCTGCAACCTTGTACAGCCATAAGTAGTTACAGAAGACTGACCATCGTCCATATCCCCAAACCTCTCCAGTCCAAATGGGTTCAGGGGGTGTTTATGATATGGATTAAGGCTGCCCCAGCTAGGGAAGCCCAAGGTGATCTGGCCTACATGCCAAACTATATGAGCAGGTGAAATAGGGCTGACTCAGGGTGAGAAGCTCAGCACATCCTCAGCTACATGCTGATCTACAGGGCCAGATCCGTATCTAAAGTTATATGACTGCACAATAACCAGACCCCGTCTGCACTGAAATCATTTAAAGACATTTTACCACATCATTTCTTTTTCCAGTAAAAATAAATCATGTACCCATGACTTATAAAACTAGCCCTAACCCTCAACTCAGGGCAGCAGCAGGAGGTTTGACTGCTCATGGGCCCCATCCCCAGGGAGCTGCAGCAACTCTTCACTACCCATGGGTCCTGTCCCCATGCTATCCCATACTATTCTCTAAATAAAAGAGCACCAGTGCCAGACCTTCAATGTCCGAGAAATCTTTCATTCGAGTCTTCAGCTCGCTGAGCCCATATCAACAATTATAACATGGAAAACAAAAAACCGTCCCAGAAAATGGAAGACACACAGAAATCACACCTGAATAATCCACAATGAAAGATGTCCGTTTTAGACATTCCCTGAACGTTCGAAAGACAGAGAAAGTCACAAACCCAAAAACTGTAGCAAATGTCAAACCTAGGCTAACTGGTCAGGGTGAGTTATGAGACTGTTAAAATGTGGCTCTGAAAACCTGTGTCAATGAAGTTTGCCATGATAGCAGAGACACAATTCTGAGAAATCCTCTGACATCACAGTGGAGAAGAAAAACAAACTGGCCTCGTCTACACAGTGCAAGATTTGTCCCAAATAGCATATTCAACTCACATTCCACATCAAATGCAGGTTTCCAATGGAACATGAAACTTGCTGGCCAGTGGTGCAGTGGTGAAGTCCACAAATTCTGGGTTGGCACCCAGGGCAGACCATGCAGAATCCTGGAGGTGAACCTCCTCACCGATGGTCCAGATATTCTGGGGGCAGGCGTCCAAGGTAGTGTAGAGGCAGATGGGAAGCAACGTCAGACAGCGTTATTCTTGCCCAGCTAATACAACAGCATCACCACCAGATGTGAGCACAGCCATAAACATCTGCCAAAACAAAACCAATGAAAAGTTTCAAAGACTAGAAAAACTGAACCTCTGGAAAAAAACATGGAAGTAAGAAGAGTAAGATTTCTAGGAATAAGCTTAGACAAACAGGTGCAAGCTATGGAAACCGAAAACTAGCAAAGCTTTAGGGAAAGAAATTCCAGAAAACACAAAGAAACAGAAGGGTATTCTGTGCTCTAGGAATGTAAGATCTGAAACACCTGAAACGTCCGCAATGGATAAAGCAATCTCTGGGTTGCATGCAATCCCAGTCAAATTTGCAGCAATCTTTCCCAGAGAAATAGAAGAGAAAATCCTAAAGTCTCTATCCAGCAACAAGGGACCCTGAATA
This sequence comes from Equus asinus, assembly GCF_041296235.1. Taxonomy (NCBI): domain Eukaryota; kingdom Metazoa; phylum Chordata; class Mammalia; order Perissodactyla; family Equidae; genus Equus; species Equus asinus. The sequence goes on along the minus strand of NC_091814.1, from coordinate 5,117,673 downwards.
CCCAAAGGAATTCTGAGGAGAACGAACAAAGCAGGACGTATCACACTTTGATTTCAACATGTAGGACGAAGCGCTTCGTACCGAACCAGCACAGCCTGGTCCCAAAAACAGGCACAAAGCCCAATGGAACAGAATGGAGAACACAAGGGTCAACTCAGACATATATGGACAGCGCATTTGCAATGAGGAAGGTAAGAGGAGACAGTGGAGAAAGGAGAGTCTCTAAAATAAATGGTGCTGGGAAGACTGCACAGCCACATGTAACACAATAAGAGTAGATCATGATGTTACACACACACCATCTCGAAATGGATTAAAGCCTTCAACGGAAGTCTTGAAACAGTGAAAATTCTAGGAGAAAATACAGGCAGCTTGCTCTTTGCCATCCGGGGTAGCAGCCTATTTGGAAGAAGCATGTGTGACTGGGCCAGGGCAACAAAGAAAAGAAGAAAGAAGCAGAACTCCATCCAACGTAGAAGCTTTTGTCCAGCTGGGGAAACCGTCCACTCAATGCAAAGACAGCACAACAACAGAGAGAGGATGTTTCAAACCACACGTCTCCACAAGTGAAAAAACAACAAGCCCATTAAAACTGGGCAGAAGATGGAAACAGAGATTTACCCCAAGAAGACAGAAAGGTGGCCAACAGCTGTATGAACACATGTTCAACACCATTAAGTATAAGGCCAACACAAAATCCTCACGGCAATGAGATGACAGCTCCCTGTGTTCAGAATGGCTATAAGGAACAAAACAGCAAACAACAAGTGTCAGAGAGAAGGTGGAGAGAAGGGAAGAGTCCTGCACCTCTGGCAGGAGTGCAAACTGGTGAGGGCACTAGGCATAGCCATGTGAAATTGCCTCAGAAATTTCCAAATCCATCTACCATATGATCCAGCTATTCCTCTCCAGCGTGTTTATCCAAAGAACTGCGAAACACTAATGCACACAGATCCGTGCCCCGCTGTGTTCACCACAGCCTTACTCCCGATATACAAGACTTGGAAGCCGCCCTGGTGCCCATCAAAGGACCAATAGAGAAGGAAGTTGGGCTATATCCACACAAAGGCAAAACACTCAGCTGTAAGAAACAGTGCAGTCCAGCGATTTGTGACAGCAGAATCACTCCTGAGGGTAGGAGGGGAACTGAAAGAAGCCCAAGGGAGAAATCAAATACCATCGCATCTCACTTACAAGGAGAAGATTAAAATAAGGACCAACAAACAGGTAGAACGTGATATGGGATTGGTGGTTCCCAGAGGGAACGGGTGGCAGTGGACGGTGGGAGAAAGAGTTGATTAGGCACAAGTGTGGGGTGTGGGCCTGTAATTAGGCTTACTGTGGGGAAGAAGATGTAGCATACACAGAAGTCTAAATCTATGAGGATGTAAATCTGAAAGCTATAGGATTTTCTAATGCTAGGTTATGGAAATCAATTCACCTAAAATCAAAACTCCATAAAGGCAAGCAGGTTTAAGGGATAAAGTTTGCAGGCTGAAAGAGTTTAGAGATTATGAACTTCAAGGATTGATAATCACCTCGAAATGCTTAATGATGCAACATAGAGGTAGACCATAGCAAAGAGATGAAGAGGAACACTACCAACAGAACATGACCCGTGCTAAACTCCTGAGCCAACGGAAAATGTTGCTGTCCACGATGTTACTGCTAATTAACTTTACGAATAATCAATGCAGACCATCTTCCCAAGTTCAAGCCAAAGGTTGGTCCCAAAGTCCAATTAAGGGCCAGCCCTCTGGTGTAGTGGGTAAGTGTCCATGTTCCACTTGGGCGGCCTGGGACTGGCAGGCTGGCATCTCAGGTACAGATCCAATTAGGAGCATTAGGAAATATTGATTTCAAGGTATGGTGCCGACAGAGATCATGAAGAAGTAGAAATTGTGAGGATACCTTATGAATACACACCAGGAAATGAACCATGAGAATATTACAATCTATGAACACATCAGGTACACTTCCCCAAATGATGAAGGAAGGAAAACATCTGACCTGCCAAGGTGGAAACACCAGACTGCTATGAGTTGACATGATCATTGCACATCAGAGGATTGCTTGGGTAACTTCAGCTTCGCAGGGACTCCAGGACTTTCTGTGGGGAAAGTCCACACATTTGGCCACATCCACAAAAGATAAGAGATAAATCCAAGGACTATCTTAAAGGAAAGAAACCACTGTCTAGAAGGAATGTAGTAGAACTTTCAAGGTTCGAGGATAAAGTTAGAAACTGACAAGAAGTCCAGAAAAAGGAAAACTATCGCACCTGGAAAGGGAGAGTCGTCAGACTGGTATGAGATGGCTCTGAAACACTGTGTGCATGGAGGATGTCAGGACAACTTAGAATTCTGAGCGTGTTTATGACATCACGGTGACCACGTCACCAAAGTTGGCCATAGGTTTCCAGCTCTTGGATTGACCTGGGCTAGGATATTCAGGTGAGTGGTACACAGAAACAGCTTTACCAAACACAAACCGGGCACAGAAACTTGAAGACATCAAAGAGACGCTAATTCAAGGGATGAGAAAGGAATCATTGGGAAGAAGAGACAATAGAGGGTCAAGTACTCAGAGGACAACATTGTCATCTACGGAAGTCTAGGGAGGCCATGCTGATTCAAGCTGGAAATGTGTTCTGAAAAACGAGGCCGGACCCGGGGCTTATCAGACCTACGTTGTCCTTCTGCCTTACCCATAATACAAAGTCAAGAGTGATCAACTGAGGACATTGAAGAGAAGAATCGAGGCCTCCTTTCCTAGGCCCCTAGCATTCTTGAAGAGAATTCTCACTTTCCACAGCTCTCAAGTCACGGGGGCCCACTGGGTATATGCCAATATTTCACAAGAGAGCTCATTGATGCCCTGAAGGAATGGACCCCTGCCATGCTTGGGTATGTCTCTTGGTTCGGAAGGGCTCTAGAAGTGTGCTGAAAAGTACCCTTTTGCAGAGGGCTTCCATCCTTTGTGAAGGCTGGCCTCCCAGGTTACAGGGCTCAGTGGGATCAGTGAGATTCTCTCCCCATATCTCTTACCGTAGAAGGAGTACTGATTATGTGTTTTGAAACCACACATAGAAAGGATGGCAGAAAATTAGAACATTACCATTATACTTAAAGAAAAATAAACGTGCCACAGCTGAGGATGTAAATCAAACAAATAACAAACCCTGTAGAAATAAAGTAAGCCAGTATCTAGATGTAATCTAGTGGAAAGTTCAAGGATCAGTGGTCAAGCTCGAAACTTCCCAAATCCAGAAAAGGGACAGAAGGTTTCTCACCTGCAGAGAGGAATTCATCAGATTCATCTAATTTGTGTCGGAACCATTGGGCCCATGAAAGTGGTTGCCACGATAACCTCGAACCTGGAGTTTATCATCTCACAATGTCAAACGAACCAAGATGACCACGTGTAGTCAGTGTTCAGTTGGATCTAGGCTGGGATAGCAAAGATTCCCTCAAGTGAACGATGAAAATTCCAGGACAACACCTAACAATCACGAAAGGACTCACACCTTGGCCTACAGAACATATGGTGATTAAAGAAATGCAAAATTCCTAAAATGGAGTAGAGGAGAATGCACTGATAAGCATGTCAAAGGACAAGCTCATAAAGAACATGACGATTAGAACATGGAAAAGCAAACAGGGTCCCATAAAATGGAAGGCCAACAGAAATCACACCTCAATAATCCACAGTGAAAGATGTCAGTCTTTAGACAGACTCTGCTTGAACAATTGAAAGTCCGGGAAAGTCACAACCCCAAAACTGCAGGGAAGGTCTAACCTGGCCTAACTGGGAAGGGTGAGTTATGAGACTGCTCCACGCGTGCTCTGAAACCCTGTGTCCACCAAGCTAGACTGGATAGCAGAGACACGATTCTGAAAAATCCTCCGACATCACAGTGGGCCAGAGAAACAACCTGGCCTCATCTACACAGGGCCAGAGTTGGGTTCAAGTAGCATATTCAAGTCACATTCCACTCAACTGCAGGTTGCCAATGCAGCACGAAAGGGTCCAGCCAGTGGGCCAGCGGTGAAGTCCACGTGTTCTGGGTCGGCAGGCCAGGGTCGGCCGCTTGGAATCCTGGGTGTGAGCCTCCTCAATGCTCGTCCAGCCATTCTGGGTCAGGTGTGGGAGCTAGTGTAGAGGCAGATGGGAAGCGATGTTAGACAGCGCCACTCTTCCTCGGCAAAGAGAGCAGCACGGCCAGCAGATTTGAGCACAGCCATAAACTTCTGCCAAACAAAACCGATTAAAAGTTGCAAAGAATAGAAAAGCTGAACCTCAAAAAACACCCATGCCAGTGAGAAGAAAATGATACCTGTGAATAACCTTGGACAAACAGGAGAAAGTGATGGAAACCAAAAACTAGCAAAGTTTTGGGGAAAGAAATTCCACAAGACACAAGGAAACGCAAGGCTATTCCGTGCACTTCGAATGCAATAAGGGACACACTTGAAACGTCCATACGGCATAAAGCTCAAGTAAAAATGGGAAGCAATTGGATATATTGGACTATATGAGGAAACCATTTGGTATAGACCTAATTCGGCCTGATTTTGTTTTTTCCAAAAGGGCCTGACTATGGCTATTTAGCACGCATTGCATATCTCCTTAGATATTTCCTATGGCCCTTGAGATAAATGTGCAACTTTCCCCCACATTAGCATTTCTTTAGGGATAAGCATTTCTCCCTGGGCTAGGAACTGATTGCTGCACTCACCTTTGACAACCCAGCTCACCTGTGACCAGTCAGCTATAGACAACAGACTGCCACCCTACTGTGTTCACTGAGACAGAAGACCTACCTGCTATTTCCATCAATCGCTGTGCCAACAGAGCAGTCTTGCGACTATTGTAAATGGGACATTTCAATCCTATGTGAAAGATCCTCTATGAGGAGAATACAACCAGTCTGTGCACCCCACTTCTCTGATGCTCTTTCTTCCTTTGGGTAGAAAGGCCCTGGGTTATAATCCTCAGATTGAAGCTCAGAATAAACTCCCCCAAATTTTCATTTACAGATTGGTTACGGATTATTTTTGTCGACAAAGCAATGTCTGGATTCCATGCAGTCCCAGTCAAATTTGCAGCAATCTTTCCCACAGAAATAGAAGAGAGAATCCTAAAGTTTCTATCCAGCAACAAAGCACCCTGAATAGCAAAAGGAATCCTGGGGGAAATGAACAAAGCAGCAATTATCACACTTTCTTACTTCCATATATAGGACGAAGAGCTAGGTACTAAAACAGCACAGCCTGGCCAGCAAAGGAGGCACACAGATGCATGGAACAGAATCAAGAGCCCAGAAATCAACTCACACATCTATGGACAGCCCATTTTCGACCAGGGAGCCAAGAGGAGAAAGCGGAGAAAAGAGTCTCTAGACAGGAAATGGTGCTGGAAAGACAGCACAGCCAGATGTAACACAATGAGAGTAGACCGTGATGTTACACGAGGCACACACACCACCTCGAAATGGATTAAAGCCTTGAATGGAAGACTTGAAACCGTGACATTTCGAGGAGAAAACGCAGGCAGCTTGCTCTTTGCCTTCTGGCTTGGCCGCCTATTTGGAAGAAGCATGTGTGACTGGGCAAGGGCAACAAAGGAAACAAGAAACAAGCGGGACTCCATCCAACACAGAAGCTTCTTCCCAGCCAATGACACCATCGACTCAGTGCAAAGACGTCACAACAACTGCGACAGCAGGTTTGCAAACCACACATCGGAGAAGGGGTGAATAGCCAAAGATGCAATGGAGTCATACGTCTCCACAGGAGAAAAATCAAAGAGCCAAATAAATCCTGGGCAAAAGATGGAAACAGACAGCTCTCCCAGGAAGATAGAAAGATGGACAACTGGCTGTATGAAAACATGCTCATCATCATTAAGTCTCTGCTCAATGCAAATACGAACGGCACTGACATAGCAGCTCACAGTGGTCCGAATGGCTATAAGGATGAAGACAGGAACCAACAAGTTTCAGAGAGGAGGTGGAGAGAAGGGAAGCCTCCTGCACTGCTGGTGGGAGTGTAAAACGGTGCAGCCACTACGCGAAGTGGTGTGGAATCGCCTCAGAATTTTCAGAATCCATCTACCACATGATCCAGGTACTCCTCTGGGGCATATATATCCAAAGAACTTGCAAATGCTAATGCACAGAGATCCGTGCACCGCTGTGCTCACCAAAGCCTTACTCCCGATATTGAAGACAGGGAAGCCTCCCTGGTGCCCATCAAGGGACAAGAAAGATGGGCTATAGCCACACAACGGCATAGCACTCAGCTGCAGGAACAGAAGCATTCCAGCCATTTGTGACCAACAGAATGGCTCCTGAGGGTTTTAGGGGAATGGAAACAAGCCCCAGAGGGAAGGTCAAATACCATAGGGTCTCACTTACAAGCAGAAGAGGAAAAAAAGGACCAAGAAACAGGTAGCAGGTGACATGGGATTTCTGGTTCCCAGAGGGAAAGGTGGCGGGGCCCAGAGGGAGAAATAGTTGATTTGACACAAGTGTGTGGTGAGGGCCTGTAATTAGGCTTACGGTGGTGAAGATGATGTAACGTACACAGAAGTCTAAATCTATGAGGATGTAGATCTGAAAGGTATAGGATGTTATAATGCTGGGTTATGGCAAACAATTCACGTAAAATCAAAACTCCCAAAAGACGTTAAGGTTCACGGCTTAAAGCTTTGGAGTCTGTAGCAAATTAGAGAAGATGAACTTCGAAGGATTGGTAATCACCTCAAAATGCTTAATGACGCTACAGAAAGGTAGACCATTGCAAGGAGATGAAGAGGAACACTACCAAGAGAACGTGTTCCATGCTAAACTCATGAACCAGCAGAAAATGCTACCTTCCATGATGTTACTAACTGCCTTCACGAATGATCGAAGCAGGCCAACATCTTCCCAAGATCAGGCCAAAGGTTTGTCCAAAAGCCCAATTCAGGGTCGGCCCTGTGGTGTAGCAGGTAAGTGCCCAAGTTCTGATTGGGCGGCCCGGGCTTCACCTGCTATCATCAGGGTTGCAGATCAGATTGCTAGCATTAGGAAATACAGATTTCACAGTATGGTGGGCACAGAGATCATAAAGAAGTAGAAATTCTGAGGAGGCATTTTCAATACACACCAGAAAATGGACGCTGAGAATATTACAACCTATGAATGCATAAGGTACAATTTCCCAAATGATGAAGGAAGGAAAACATGTGACCTGCCCAGGTGGAATTGTCAGATTCCTAGGAGATGACACGCTGATTGCGCATCAGAGAATTGCCTGGGCAAATTCAACTTGGGAGGAGCTCCAGGAATTTCTCTGGGGAAGGTCCACCCGTTTGGCCACATCCACAAAAGATAAGAGAGAAAACCGGGGATAATCTTCATGGAAAGAAACCCGTGTCTAGAGGGAATGTTGTAGACCTTTCAAAGTTCATGTAGAAAGTTAGAAACCGACAAGAAATCCAGAACTGGGAAAACTATCCTACTTGGAAAACAGGAGTAGTCAGACTGGTATGAGATGGCTCTGAAACACTGAGTGCATGGAGGTTGTCAGTACAACTTAGAATTCTGAGGGTGTTTATGACATCACGGTGAACATGTCACCCAAGATGGCCACATGTTTACAGTCCAAGGATTGGCTTAGGCTAGGAGAATCAAGTGAGAGATACCCAGAAACAGCTTTTCCAAACAGAAACCGGGCACAGAAACTTGAAGAGACCAAAGAGACGCTGATCCAAGGCATGAGAAAGGAATCATTGCGATGATACCTCATGCTTTCTTCGTTTTCTTCCATTCCAAGAGCACTGAATTCCCTTCCGTTTCCTTGTGTCCTCTGGAATTTCTTTCCCAAAGGTTTGCTATTTCTCGGTTTACATAGCTTTCACCTGTTTTGTGCAGGTTATCCCTAGATTACTTGTTTTTCTTTCTAGCATGCTTTTTTGTTTTTGGAGGTTCAGTTTTTCTATCATTTGCAACTTTTAATTGGTTTTGTTTAGGCAGATGTTTACTGCTGTGCTCATATCTGCTGGCAACGCTGCCGTATTTGCTGAGGAAGACTGGCCCTGTCTAACGTCGCTTCCCATCTGCCTCTACACTACCTCAGACGCCTGCCCCAGAAAGGCTGCACGAGCAGTGAGGAGGCTCACCCCCAGAATTCCATAAGGCCAACCACACGCTGCCGACACAGAACACGCGGACGTCACCTATGCAACACTGGCTGGCCCCTTTCGTGTTCCATTGGCAACCTGTAGTTGAGTGGAATGTGACTTGAATATGCTACTTGAGCCCAAATCTGGTCCAGTGTAGACGAGGCCAGGTTGTTTTTCCGGTCCACTGGGATTTGTCAGAATTGGGTCTCTGCTGTCCCAGCAAGCATCATGGACACAGGGTTTCAGAGCCAGCTTGGAGCAGTCTGAGTACGCACCCTTCCCAGTTAGCCCAGGTTTGACATTCACTGCAAATTTGGGGGTTGTGAATTTCTCGGACTTTTAAACATTCAAGCAGACTCTTTGTAAACACTGACCTCATTCACTGTGGAGTATTCAGGTGTGATTTCTGTTGGCCTTCCATTTTCTGGGAGCTTGTTTTCTTTCCTTAGTCTAATCGTAGTGGTTTTTCTGATCTCTCTCCCTTCGATATGCTTATCAGTGGGTTCTCCTTAATTCTAGGTTAGGAATTCTGTATTTTTTTAATCACCATATGTTCTGTAGGCCGACGTGTGGGTGCTTTGGTGATTGTTGGATGTTGTCTTTGAATTTCCATCTGTCAGTTGAAGGAATCTTTGCTATCCTAGCTTACGTCCAACTGAGAACTGAGGACACGTGTCCATCTTGGTTCATTTGACATTATGAGATGAGAAACTCCAGGTTACACCTTGTCCTGGCAACCACCTTCACGGACACAATGGTTCCGAGACCAATTCGATGAGTCTGATGAATTCCTCTCTCCAGGTGAGAAATCCTTCCGTCTCTTTCCCTGGATTTGGGAAGTTTCGACGTTCAGCCCTGAACCTTAAACGCTCCCCTAGATTACATCTAGATACTGGCTTACTTTATTTCTACAGAGTCTGTTACTGTTTGATTGACATCCTCAGCTCTGGCATGTGTATTTTACTTTAAATATCATGGTAATGTTCTAGTTTTCAGTCAACCTCCTTCCATATGGTGTCAAAACACAGAATCAGTACTCCTTCTACGGCAAGAGATGGGGGAGTTAATTTCATTGGAGCCCAACTGAGCACTGTAGCCTGGGAGGGCAGCCTTCACACAGGAATGAAGCCCTCTGGAAAAGGGTGCTTTTCAGCACACTTCTAGAGCCCTTCCAAACCAAGCTACATACCCCAAGCATGACAGGTGTCCATGCCTTCAAGGCTTCAAAGAGATCTCTTGGGAAACCTTAGCAGGTAGACTGTGGGCCACCGTGAGGCCAGAGCTATGCAAAGGTAGAGTTCTCTTCAAAGGATGTTAGGGGCCTACGAAAGGAGTCCTCGATTCTTCTCTTCAACGTCCCCAAGAGATCTTTCTGTACTTTGGATTATGAGTAAGGCAGAAGGACAATGTAGGTCTGATAAGCCCCAAGTCTGGCCTCTTGTTTCAAATCAAGTTCCAAGATTGAATCTGCACGACCTCACCATCTACTTGAGTAGGTGACAATGTTCTCCTCTCAGTGCTTGTCCATCTATTATCGCTTGTTCCCAATGATTCCTTTCTTCTCCCTTGAATCAGAGTCTGTTTGATCCTTTCAAGTTTTTGTTTGGAAAAGCTGTTTCTGGGTATCTCTCACTTGAGTGTCCTAGACTAGGCCAATCCTCGGACTGTAAACATGCGGCCATCTTGGGTGACATGTTCACCGTGATGTCATAAACACCCTCAGATTCTAAGTTGTCCTGACAACCTCAATGCACACAGTGTTTCAGAGCCGTCTCATCCCAATCTGACTAGTCCCCCTTTCCAGGTAGGATAGTTTTCCTTGCTCTGGATTTCTTGTTGGTTTCTAACTTTCTCCAAGGACTTGAAGGGTCTACTACGTTCCCTCTAGACACCGGTTTCTTTCCTTTAAGCTTATCCCGGGTTTTATCTCTTATCTTTTGTGGATATGGCCAAATGGGTGGACTTTCCCCAGAGAACGTCCGGGAGGCCCTCTCATGTTGAAGTTGCCCAGGCATTCCCCTGATGCACACTTATCGTGTGATCTCCTAGCAGTCTGACAATTCCACCTTGGCAGGTCTCATGTTTTCCTCCCTTCATCATTTGGGGAAGTGTCCTTTATGCGTTCATAGATTGTAATATTCTCGTGGATCTTTTTCTGGTGCATACTGATAAGGTCTCCACACCATTTCTACTTTTTTATGATCTCTGTGACCACCAGACCTTGAAATCTGTATTTCCTAATGCTAGTAATCTGATCCCCAAGCGTGATGCTAGCCGGTGAAGTCCTGGCCGCCCAAGCGGATGTGGCACTTACCTGCTACACCACAGCCCGGTCCCAAATTGGGCTTTTGGACCAACCTTTGGCCTGAATTTGGGAAGATGTTGGCCTGCTTCGATCATTCGTGAAGGGAAGCAGTAGTAAGATCAGGGTCGGTAACATTTTCCGTTGATTCATGATTTGTCTCGGACCATGTTCTCTTGGTGGTATTCCTCTTCATCTCTTTGCAAAGGTCTACCTTTCTGTATCATCATTAAGCATTTGGAGGCGAATGCTAATCCTTGGATGTTCATCTTCTCTAATGTCTTTCAGCCTCCAAAGCTTTAGGCCGTAAATCTGCACCCCTTTTTGGAGTTTTGATTTTATGTGAATTGATTTCCGTAACCCTGCATTCTAACATCCTATAGCTTTCAAATCTACATCCTCATAGATTTCGACTTCTGTGTAGGCTAAATCATCTTCACCAGCGTAAGCCTAATTACAGGCCCTCACCACACACTTGTGCCTAATCAACTCTGTCCCTCCGTCCCCCGACCCCTTTCCCTCTGGGAACTCCCAATCCTATGTCACCTGCTACCTGTTTGTTGGTCCATTTTTCCTCTTCTCCTTGTACGTGAGATCCTGTGGTATTTGACCTTACCCCAGTGCTTGTTTCAGTTTCCCTGATACCCTCAGGAGCCATTCAGGTGGTCACAAATGGCTGCACTGCATGTGTCCCTACAGCTGAGTGCTATGCCATTGTGTGGCTATAGCCCATCTTCCTTCTCCATTTGTCCCTTGATGGGCATCAGGGAGGCTTCCAAATGTTGCATATCAGGAGTAAGGCTGTGGGGAATACAGCGATGCACAGATCTCTGTGCATTAGTATTTCCAAGATCTTTGGATATATACGCCACAGAGGAATAAAAGGATCATGTGGTAGATGGATTCTGAAAATTCTGAGGCAATTCCACACCACTTCGCGTAGTGGCTGCACCAGTTTACACTCCCACCAGCAGTGCAGGAGGCTTCCCTTCTCTCCATCTCCTCTCTGAAACTTGTTGGTTCCTGTCTTCATCCTTATAGCCATTCTGACCACTGTGAGCTGCTATCTCAGTGCCGTTCGTATTTGCATTGAGCAGAGACTTAACGATGACGAGCATGTTTTCATACAGCCTGTTGTCCATCTTTCTATCATCCTGGGAGAGCTGTCTGTTTCCATCTTTTGCCCTGGTTTTATTGGGCTCGCTGTTTTTTTTCCTGTGAAGACGTATGAGTTCATTGGATCTTATGGCTGTTCACCCCTTCTCTGATGTGCGGTTTGCAAACATCTGCTGTCAGTTGTTGCACACTCTTTGCAGTCAGTCGATGGTGTCTTTGTCTGGGCAGAAGCTTCTGCATTGGATGGAGTCCCGCTTGTTTCTTGTTTCCTTTGTTTCCCTTGCCCGGTCACACATGCTTCTTCCAAACAGGTGGCTAAGCCAGATGGCAAAGAGCAAGCTGCCTGCGTTTGCTCCTAGAAGCTGCAGGTTTTCAAGTCTTCCATTAAAGGGTTTATCCATTTCGAGGTGGTGTGTGTCCCTGGTGTAACATCATGGTCTACTCTCACTGTGTTCCATGTGGCTGTGCTGTCTTCCCTGCACCATTTCTTGTCGAGACTCTCCTTTCTCTGCTGTCTTCTCTTGGCTCCCTGGTCGAAAATGGCCTGTCCATATGTGTGTCAGTTGACCTCTGGGCTCTCGATTCTGTTCCATGGGTCTGTGTGCCTCTTTTGGGCGCCAGGCTGTGCTGTTTCCGTACCTAGCACTTCGTCCTATATCTGGAAATCAATAAGTGCGGTGCCTGCTGCTTTGTCCGTTTCCCTCAGTATTCCTTTGGCTATTCAGTGTCCTTTGTTGCTGGATAGAAACTCTAGGATTCTCTCTTCCATTTCTGTGGGAAATAGTGCTGTGACTTTGACTGGGACTGCATGGAATCCAGAGATGGCTTTATGTGGTATGGACGCTTCAAGTGTGTTAGTTCTTCCATTCGAAGAACACGGAATAGCCTTCCGTCTCCTTGTGTCTTCTGGAGTTTCTTCCCCAGGATCTTTGCTGGATTTCGGTTTCCATAGCTTTCTCCTGTTTGGGCAAGGTTATTGCTAGATATCTTTTACTTCTTACTGGCATGCTTTCTTTTGTGAGGTTCAATTTTTCAATTCTTTGCAACTTTCGATTGGCTTTGTTTTGGGAGAAGTTTATGGCTGCGCTCATATCTGCGGACCATGCTGCTCTATTTGCTGTGGAAGAGTGGAGAAGTCTAATGTCGCTTCCCGTCTACCTCCACACTACCTCACACATCTGCCCCAGAATGGCTGGACGAGCCGTGAGGATGCTCACCTGCAGGATTCCATGTGGCTGAAGCTGGGCTCCCGAACCAGAATGTGCGTACTTCACCACTTCCCCAATGGTCTGCCCCTTTCGTGTTCCATTGGCAACCTGCAGTTGAGTGGGACGTGACTTGAATATGCTACTTGAGCCCACCTCTGGCCCTGTGTAGATGAGGCCAGCTTCTTTTTCTGGCCCTCTGTGATGTCGGAGGATTTGTCAGAATCGTGTGTCTGCTGTCCAGTCTAGCTTCGTGGATGCAGGCTTTCAGAGCCCGCGTGGAGCAGTCCCATAACTCACCCTTCCCAGTTAGTCCAGGTTTGACCTTTGCTGCAGTTTTTGGCGTTGTGACTTTCTCGGAGTTTCAAACGTCCAGTCAGAGTCTGTCTAATGACTGAAGTCTTTCACTGTGGATTATTCAGATGTGATTTCTATTGGCCTTCCATTTTCAGGGATTTTTTTCTCTTTTCCAAAGTCTAATCGTTATGGTCTTTCTGACCTATCTCTCTTCACTATGCTTATCAGTCCGTTCTCCTTCATTGCAAGCTATGACTTTTATATTTCTGTAATCACCATATGTTCTGTATGCCGAGGTCTGAGTCTTTTCGTGATTGTTGCGTGTTGTCTTGGAATTTCCATTGGTCACCTGTAGGAAACTGCTATCCTGGCCGAGGTGACACTGAGCCCTGAGAACACGTGGTCATCTTGGTTGCTTTGACATTCTGAGATCAGAAACTCCAGATTCGAGGTTGTGCTGGCAACCGCCTTCATGGACATTATGTTTCCGAGACATATTAGAGAAATCTGATGAACTCCGCTCCAGGTAAGATACTTTTCTGTCTCATTTCTGGATTTGGGAAGTTTCGAACTTTACTCCCGATCCTTGAGTGTTCCACTAGATTACGTCTAGATACTGGCTTACTATATTTCTATAGAGTGTTTTACTTGTTCGATTTACATCCTCAGCTCTGGCATGTTTATTTTTCTATAAACATAATTGTAATGTTGTAATTTCGAGCCAACCTCCTTACATATGCTGTCAATACACGATATTAATAATCATTCTACTTCAAGAGATACGGGGAGAGAATTTCATTGAAGCCAAACCAAGCATACTAGCCTGGTAGGGCAGCCCTCACAAAGCAATGAAGCCATCTGGAATAGGGTGCTTCTCAGCACAATTCTGGAGCCCTGTCAAACAATGGGACATACACGAATCATGACGGGGGTCCATTCCTTCAAGGGTTCAAAGAGATATCTTGTGACACATTAGCATGTACCGAATGGGCCTCTGTAATGCCAGAGCCATGGAAAGTGAGACTTCTCTTCAATGAATGCTAGGGGCATAGGAAAGGAAGCATCAATCATTGTCTACAGTGTCTTCAGGAGATCATTCTTAATTTTGGATTATGATTAAGGCAGAAGGACAATGTAGGTCTGATAAGCCCCAAGTCCAGCCTCTGGTTTCAAATCGAGTTTCAAGCTTGCATCAGCATGTCCTCCCCATACACTTGAGTAGATTACAATGTTCTCCACTCAGCGCTTGTCCCCCTATTATTGCTTCCTCACAATGACTTCTTTCTTACCCCTTTAATCAGCGTGTATTCTCTCTCTTCAAGTTTCAGTGCCTGGTTTCTGTTTTTAAATTCTCTTCTGGGTATCTCTAACTTGAGTATCGTAGCCTAGGACAATCCTCAGACTATAACCATGAGGCCATCTTGGGTGACATGTTCACTGTGATGTCATAAACTCCCTCAAACTTCTAAGTTCTCCCAGCATCTTCTATGCACATGACTACTCTCCCTTTCCAGCTTGAATAGTTTTCCATTTCCTGGATTTCTTGTGGGTTTCTAACTTTATCCTTGAACTTTTAAATGTCTACTACATTCTCTCTAGACATGGTTTCTTTACTTTAAGTTTATCCTGGTTTTTATCTGTTACATTTTGTGAATATGGCCGAATGTGTAGACTTTCCCCAGTGAAAGTCCTGGAGTCCATCCAAAGTTGAAGTTGCCCACTCAAGCCTCTGATGTGCAATGATCGTGTCAACGCATGCAGTCCGCCAATTCTACCTATGCAGATCACATCACTTCCTTCAGTCTGTATTTAGGGAAGTGTACCAGATGTGTCATACATTGCAATATTTTCATGTTTTTTTCCTATTGCCTATGTCTAATGTATGCTCACAAATTCGACTTCTTTGTGATCTCTGTACACACCATACCATGAAATCTATCTTTCCCAACGTTACTAATCTGATCAGCACCAGTGATGCGAATCCATGAATCCCAGGCCACCCAATAGGAATGTGGGCACTTACACTCCTGAACACATGGCTGGCCCTGAATTTTACTTGTGGACCCATATTTTTCCTTATCTTGGGAAGAAGATGGCCTGCTGTGATTATTCGTGAATGTAATTACTCGTAACATCATAGACGGTAACATTTTCCCTTGGTTCATCTGTTTAGCACGGAACATATTCTCTTCATAGTATTCCCCATAATCTATTTGCAATGGTCTACTTTCTGTAGCATCATTAAGCATTTGGAGGAGATTCACAGTCCTTGGAAGTTCATCTGCTCTAATCTCTTTCAGCCTCAAATCCTTTATGCCCCAAATCAGCACGCCTTTTTGGATTTTTTCATTCCCTCTGGGAATCACCAATCCAAAGTGAAGGCTGACATCCAAAGCTAGAGTGCTCAGTTTGGCACCAGTGAAATTCTCTCCCATCTCTGGCCATAGAAGATTATTGACTATGTGTTTTGACAGCATATGTGAGGAAGCCGGCTGAAAATTAGAACATTACACTTATATTTAATGAAAAATAAACATGCCAGAGCTTAGGGTGTAAATCAAACAACTTACAAACCCTACAGAAATAAAGTAAAGCAGTATCTAGATGTAATCTACTAGAAGGACCATGGATCCAGGGTCAAGTTCCAGGCTTCCCAAATTTAGAAAAGAGACATAAAAATATCTTACCTGGAGACAGGAATTCATCAGATTTCCCTAATTTGTCTCAGAAACATTATGTCCATAAGGTGGTTGCCTGGACAACCTAGAATTTGGAGTTTCTGATCTCAAAATGTCAAACCAACCAAGATCACCTTGTGTTCTCAGTGCTCAGTTGGACCTAGGCTAGGATAGCAAAGATTCCTTCAAGTGAAAGATGGAAATTCAAAGGCAATGCCCAACAATCATGAAAACACTCACACATCAGCCTAGAGAACACATGGTGATTAAAGAAACACAAAATTCATAACTTGGAATGAAGGAGAATGGACTGATAAGCGTATCTATGGGAGATAGCTGAGAAAGACAATGACGATTGATGTGGATTAAGGCTGCCCCAACTCGAAAAGCCCAAGGTTACCTGGCCTACATGTCAAAGCATACGACCCGGTGAATTTTTTTTGGTATGAATTAGAGGTGCCCCAGTGAGAGAAGCCCAGGTGATGCTCACCTACATGCCTATCTATATGGCCAAATTCGTATCTAATGTTATACGACCACACAATAACCAGACTCCATCTGTACTGAAGTCATTTAATGGCTTTTTACATCATCTTTTCTTTTTCCAGTAAAAATGTCACGTACCCATGCCTTATAAAATTTGCCCTTACCCTCAACTCAGGGCAGCAGCAGGACATCTGACTGCCCATGGCTCCTTTCCCCATGCAGCAGCAGCAGCTATTCACTGCCCGTGCGTCCAGTTCCCATGCCTGCAGCTCTTCACTACCCATAGTTCCTGTCCCCATGAAGCAACTCTTTACTCCCCATGGGTCCTGTCCCTATCTTATCCTGTACCATTCTCTAAATTAAAGAGCATCTCTGCCAGGCCTTGAGAGACCAAGAAATCTTTCTTCCGACTCATCAGCTCGCTGACCCACCATCATATATTGTGGCCCCCCTACCGGGAACTTGCTTCATCGGTTTCTGAGCTCAACTTCTGGTAAGTGCCCTTTTCTTCCTTGTGCCTCTCTCTGCTTCGAGGATGAATCTAAATTCACTTCTCCATCAGGAACTGTCTTGGATAGCTGTATGAATCCACGTTTGCTGCCCATGGCTACTCTATGGGGCAAATCATGGCATTCAGCTTGAGGAGAATCAGTACCTTAAGCCTAAGGGCGATGTAGAGTGAATTACTCCATTCCTTCCTGACCCTATCTCTAATAAACAAATTTTAGGTGGGCACGGGTCGGCCACTTAAGTCATTAGGATGGTCAGCAATCTGCAAGACTCCCCTGTAAGGTTTCTTTTCCTAAGGTTGGATTAGGATACCTCCCATGGCTCCTGACCATGCTCTGAACTGTGTGAATGTCCCAATTGGGACTCCAGTTCAAGTAAAGTACCAAAGTCTAACCTTTGGTTGCATATGGGAAGCCCTTCTCGGAGAATGCCTCCAACACGAAGTTGGGTAGAATGCCCCCCAGAGCGGCGGAAAATTCCTCACTAATTTTCTCCATCCTGTTCTCTCTTGAACTTCTCCCTTTCTATTGGGGACCATTCACCAGGCACCTATTACTGCCAGGCAGAATAGGAAAGATGTTCACCAGGCACCTGTAACTTCCAGGCATACCAGGGATGATATGCAATGGATGCAATGCTGGGGGACACCCCCATCACCCCTTGTTATAGGATCCTCACAGTAGGATTGACAGGTAGGATGCTGCCCCAGGTTCCGGGGGGATTTTCAAGCTAATGGACCTGTCTCTTTCATCTTTCTTAGAGTTGCAATGGCGTTTTGAGTCTCCTTTGGAGCTTTGCAACAAGGAAGCAAAGAAATCGGTCAACAGTCATGGCTTCCACCCCTGGGACCCCAAACTTGGCATTTCTGGGCCTGATCACCCCGGAAAGCCCAAGTAGGGTGCTTTCTCTTGGGGGGTGACACATTGAGTGTTTTAGTCACCTACTGAGTTGGCTATGAGGGTAGCAGACCTGTGATTTATTCTGTGAACTGCCATGCTACTGTAGTGCGCCCCAGCATGGGAACTGTTGAGTGAGTCTTCTCTTGATAACCCTCTTTGAGCGGCCATGAGGGTGAGGTCTGATGTCTTCATTTCCTTTCTTTGTTTTGCTCATCATGTCCTCTGTTGTCACCAAGTCTTGGTTAAGTTCAGGCTGGACTTGACCAGAACCTGGAACTTCTGTAAAATAGAAAAACTTGAAAACCTTTTGCAAGGAACTTCATTCTCAACCCGAGTACTGGGAGCCCCGGCCTCCAGCCAGTTCAAGCCCTTTGCATGCACTCCACCCTTCTCCACTTCACTGTCAGTTGGACACTGGCTTTACTGCTGTGGGGAATGAGATAAGCATCCCTTAAGACTCATCACTCAGGGTCATTCTAACTAATTAGAAACACTTTCAATTGTATGGGTTATGCCCCAGAAACTCCAGCTGGTAGAAAATGTGTGATGTTTCTCTCTGCCTTTCTGGTGCAGTTGGACAGGTAGATCAACCTAGAACGTCCTTCAAGTTACAGTCCAGTTTCTGAGAAATCAAGAGCAACCATCCTTAGAAAATCCTTGCAAGACTGGAAATACAGTTCTAGAGGCAGTTCAGATTCCACCTTGTTCCTTTACCATGAAAAGGATTATCTTCCCCCCTCTCCAGGAACTACTATCTAGCATATCACTCATTCTTAAGACTGAAAAAAAAAAGGAGGGGAAAGGATAAATGGCCAAAAGTGTGCCCTTGCAAAAAGTCTAGCATCTTGAGGGTCTTCTCCATAAGTATTAGTAAAAAGGCTCAAAACAAAGTGTTGATTTGTAACTGGTGAGATTTATATTATTGTACCTGATTCATGGCAGTAGTTTTTAAAACAATAGTTGTACAGTCTCTGTGTATATGTGTCTATGTGTACATTATACGTGTGATATTTTAACCCCTGGATGGTCTGGCCAAAATTAAGATCTCTGTTTAGTTGGCTTAAAGTAAGTGCTTTCTTAAATTCTAAATGTAGTCCAAATTAACAGAGTGGTTTTCAAAGTTAACGTGACGTGAATTAACCTTTGATAAATGAAAGCTTCTTTAAGTTTATTGGTTTCATTGAAAATTGTCTTCTTGTCAGAGTTGTCAGTATTTGCATAGGATGCAGGCATTCAGACTCGGTTTACTAGTCATATAAGTCCACGTTGTCTGTTAAATTTGTCAGCAAAATAATAGCTTTAAATGATGACCAGTTTTGTTAATGCCTCATGAGGTTTCCGTAGTAATGTGAACATAATTGTTGGAAACAAATGGTTTAAATACATAAAACTCATAAAAGTGAGTACAATAAGTTTTATGGTCTGTATACTTGGGGAAAAAAAAAGCTTCAAAATCATTTTTGGTAACAATCTTGAGTTTTGCCAAGTTAAGTTAAATGATAAAAAGATGAATATGCGGGTCACTTTTGGATAGAACGGAACACTCACACATTATTGTTAAACATATCTAAGTTATCTACTTTTGGCTTCTTATGGAAGAGGCTAAAAGCGTTTGGGTGTATCAAAAAGCATGCCTTGTGTTTTATTGCGAAGTGGCATGTTTCTTAAGTTGTGAAGTGTTTAGAATGCTGATATAAAACACATTTCATAATTGTTTACCTTTTTCGTGTTTACTAGGTCCGTTAAGCGTTAAAGGTTCTAACTTACCTATGGAATTAAAGCTACAGGAATTTACTAAGAAAAAGAGCTCTGTATTCAAGGAAGTTAAAATGTATGTTTTCAGTAAAAAAGGGATAAAGAATGGAAATATTTTTGTTAGATGGGTTAAGAAAGATAAATTGCTCCTGATGTACTAGAAAGGAAAAAAGAAAGATTTTGGGACAAGTACTGAAAATGAAAAAGAAAGATGTAGAAGGTTTGTGAAGGAGGAATTCTGAAATGAGTTTTATGCCTTCTCAAGTAGACTAAAGTAAGTTCAATTAAGTGAATGAGTTTGAATGTGAACCATAAGTAGGTGCAGAAATTCAAATTTGGTTTTCTCTAAAAGGATACATTTTCTTGAACTTTTGATCTGCTCTTGGTAAAGAGGATGTAAGAGCTGTTCCTTTGAGTACGTCTACCTAAGAGACAAATCTGTTTTGTGAAAATAATGGCTGAGGTTACTCAATATTTTTGACTCTTTCTGTTATCACTTTGAATGGATACCTGAGCATTGTTTCACAGTGAGTGTTGTTTGCTATTTGAACATTTTAAAAACTTTTGATATGTTGTGACAAGCTTCTCACTCAAAAATATTCAAATCCTGAATGAAGGCATTCTTTAGACCTGGTAGACAGATGAATGATTACTCTGAGAATTTTCAGAGGGTCCCTGAGACTTCTCAAAGAAATTTGCTCTCTCTTCCTACAAGGAGGAAAATGCTAAAGTAATTTGGCTTATTTGGTCTATTAAATTAAATGGGAAACATTGTGAAATAAGCGACAATAGACTTTCTTAGCTGGTATTTGATGGGTAAATGTTATTAATATAGACGTCTCAAAATTAGATAGCATTCCTAAAATTCTGATCTGCCCTGGTTGTCAGTGATAAGTTCACTTATTATCTGGCAGTGTTATATGTCACAGAAGTAGTCAAGTTTCTTTGCCAATTGCCCTTTTGAGTTCTTTGTCCATTTCCAGATAGTTGTTGTTTTACTCTGATGCTTTTTCCTTTTGCAAATATGTTTCAACTTCCGAGAAATTCCTTGAAAGGATTCTGACACAAAGAGTCTAAACGACAGGTTTCTGATAAACCTTCAGATTGTAAAATTGAACGGAGTAAGAAATGACAGAATTCTAACAGAAACTATGCTCATCGATCTGCTAACAGAAGATTCAGCTCAAGAATTGATTATACAGGACAGTGTGAACTGATTAGAACGATTATAAATTTTTAGGACTTCTGTTTGAAATATTGTTGAGTTTTGATGTGTTGTTTTGTCTTCTCATAATGAAGGAAATCTTTTTCTCTTTTCGCTTATGCTAACTAAAACTTACAGCCATTTGGTGAAATTATACCTTTATGAGCAAAACTGAAACATTTATCTTTTTCTCCCTACCTTATCCCTCCTGAATTTAGAAACCCTTTGTGACTGAGTATGGTCATTTCGTGGCAATATTTGCGTAAGTTCCATAAGAATCTGTTCTCCTTATAACAGGGCACATTGGTTATATTACCAAGGCTTGGACTGGAATGTCATATTTGAAACACACAGCCTCAGATATGACAAGACAGCGTTTCAGGAACAAAGATTGGACTTTCTGGAATACAGCCACTCGGAAACACAGGCCTGGTACCTTGTTTACTGAGATTTTGGCAATCTTACCTGGTAAGTAAGGAAGCTTGCTTATCTCGCAGGTGCAAGGAACCTCCAAATATTTGGGGAGACCTCAAAGAGAACACCACTCAAATCTGTAGGTACTGCAGGCCAAATCTGATGGCAAGTCCTTGGCTTGGATTTTCTGGCCTCTAGAGGCCTTCACAGTTCAATGTGAGATTCTGCATGAAAAGATCCAGTGAAGCACATTTAAAAAAGCCTGTATGAACAATTACTATTCTTGCTGCTCTTATGTAAATAATTGGAGCAAGTTGTATTGAAACTACACTTGATGTGCAAACCTGTTAATCCTGATTTGGCTATCTTTTGTAAAAATGAGAGTGATTTAAGAGAGAAAAAATTATGTTTCTGTAGAAGCTATAGTAGGCATTCATGGATATTAGATTCTAGCTCTTTTCTTCCGCAATATTCATGTATTATTAATAGTAATGTCTCCTTGTGGCCATCTACCTCTGACGCCTGGAAGTTCCCTGGCCACAATCAAACATTTTCCTTCAATACTACTGTCCAAATACTAACTAGATTTGCCTTGTCACACTTGGATCATACAGAACAAGTTCCAAAGGTAATGTCCCCAACTTATTAATACACACAGGATGGACAATACAAAATTTGGGATGAATATATTTGGTTCACTCCTACTAGTGGGCAACTCAGTAAAAGGCCACTTTCTTGTGGGGAAAAAGAATCACCCCTGTGATACATGGCCTTATAGCACTCGACCTACGGGAAAAAATCCCTGTTACATGTGTTCTCATATCATAGCCTTAAAAAAAAAATACTGATTGGTTTCAGACTGAATGGGATACATGGCTCAACACGCATTGGTTAGCCCCTAACGGTGCTCAGTGGATATGTGGCTCCAATTTATGACCTTGGCTACCACCTGCATGGATTGGACGATGCACTCTAGGCTTTGTCTGGATGCAAGGTGGAACTACATTTACTATATCTCCTCCTGCTAACCTACCCAACTTGCAACAGCACTTGACCAGCCCTGTCTTCCACTGGTATGACCATCTTTCCGCAATTTTCTTTCACCAATTAGGAATCGACTTTTGGAGCATATTCAAGTCTTGCATGGAAGTCCTAGACAAATTTACTATGAAGGCATTAAATGATACACAACATAGCATTTCACTGCTCAATTTAGAAGTATCCCAAGTGTGTAAGGCAGTCCTCCAAATCCAAATGGCACTGGATATCTTGACAGCAGCACAAGGGGGCACCTGTGCCATTATAAAAACTGAATGTTGTATCTATATTCCTGACTACCGTCAAAATATTTCTGGCTTGGTATCCCAGCCACCAAATTAAATCCATGTCTGACCAACCCTACATCTAAATGATTGGTTGAACTCCTAGTCAGGACAAGGTTTCTGCACTACTTCAAAACCTTATTCATTGGGTTAAACATACTGCTTGTATTTCTTATGATATTTTGTTGTCTGTTTCATTGTTTGTCTCATGCATGTCAAAAATGTTTCACTTCCTGGACCACCTCTTGTCAATGACTCTCTCATCTCCAGAGGATCTGTATAACTTGTCAGGCTTGAACTCAATGGGGCAAGCCTTCTGGTCCACTAAACTGCCTAAGTGTACCTATGGCCCCATTTAGGGACAGCTCTACGACCCTGTACAGCCAGAAGTAGTGACAGAAGACTGACCATCATCCATATCCCCAAAGATTTCCAGTCCAAATAGGTTCAGGGAGGTTTTATGATGTGGATCAGGGCTGCCCCAGCTAGGGAAGCTGAAGGTGACCTGGACTACATGCCAAACTATATGACCCAGTGGATTTTTTTATGGTATGAATTAGGGCTGCCCCAGGGCGAGAAGCCCAGGGCATTCTCACCTACATGCTGATCTATATGGCCAGATTCATATCTAAAAATATGACAACACAATGTCCAGACTCCATCTGTACTGAAATCATTTAAAGACATTTTACATCATTATTTCTTTTTCGAGTAAAAATAAGTCATATACCCATGCCTTATGAAATTAGCCCTAACCCTCTAGTCAGGGCAGCAGCAAAAGCTCTGACTACCCATGGGTCCTGTCCCCAGGCAGCAGCAGCAGTAGCTCTTCACTGCTAATGTGGCCTGTCCCAATGCTATCGTGTACTGTTCTCTCAATAAAAGAACACCAATGCAGGATCTTGAGAGTCCAAGCAATCTTTCATTCGAGTCTTCAGCTCGCTGAGCCCATATCAACGATTCTACCACAGAAAATAAAAAACGGTCCCAGAAAATGGAAGGCACACAGAAATCACACATGAATAATACATAAAGAAAGATGTCAGTTTTAGACATACTCTGAACGTTCGAAAGTCGGAGTAAGTCACAATCCCAAAAACCCAAGCGAAGGTCAAACCTAGGGTAACTGGTAAGGGTGAGTTATGAGACTGCTAAAATCAGGCTCTGTAAGCCTGTGTCTATGAAGTTTGCAAGGACAGCAGAGACACAATTCTGACAAATCCTCTGACATCACAGTGGAGAAGAAAAACAAACTGGCCTCATCTACACAGTGCGTGAGTTGGGCTCAAGTAGCATATTCAAGTCCCATTCCACCCAACTGCAGGTTGCCAATGGAACATGAAAGGTGCCGGCCCGTGGTGCAGTGGTGAAGTCTGCACATTCTGGGTCGGCATCCCGGGGCTGGCCATGCGGAATCCTGGGGGTGAACCGCATCACAGCTGGTCCAGCCATTCTCGGGGAGGCATGGGAGGTAGTGTAGGGGCAGCTGGGAAGCAACGTCAGACAGCGGCAGTATTACTCAGCAAATACAGCAACATCGACAGCAGATCTGAGCACAGCCATAAACATCAGCCGAAACAAAACTAATGAAAACTTGAAAAGAACAGAAAAACCGAACCTCAGGAAAAAAAGAATAAGATCTCCAGAAATAAGCTTAGCCAAACAGGTGCAAGCTATGGAAATCGGAAACTAGCAAAACTTTGGGGAAAGAAATTCCAGAAGACACAAGCAAATGGAAGGGTATTCCGTGCTATAGGAATGTAGGATCTAAAATACTTGAAACCTCCATAACGGATAAAGCAATCTCTGGATTCCATGCAATCCCAGTCAAAGTTGCAGAATCTTTCCCACAGAAATATGAGAGAATCCTTAAGTCTCTATCCAGCAACAAGGGACCCTGAATACCCAAAGGAATCCTGAGGAAAACGAACAAAGTAGGACATATCACATGTACTGATTTCAACATGTAGGACGAAGTGCTACGTACCGAAATGGCACAGTCTGGTCTCAAAAACAGACACAGAGATCAACGGAAAAGAATCGAGAGCCCAGAGGTCAACTCACACATATACGGAAAGCCCATTTGCAACGAGGAAGGCAAGAGGATCAGTGGAGAAAGGAGGGTCTCAAGAAGAAAAGGTGCTGGAAAACTGCACAGCCATATGTGATGCAATGAGAGTAGACCATGATGTTACATCAGGCACACACACCACCTCGAAATGGATTAAAGCCTTGAACGAAAGACTTGAAACCGTGAAACTTCTAGTAGAAAACCAGGCACCTTGCTCATGGCCATGTGGCATAGCCGCCTATTTGGAAGAAGCATGTGTGACTGGGCAAGGGCAACACACGAAACAAGAAACAAATGGGATTGCATCCAACGCAGAAGCTTCTGCCCAGCTGAGGAAACCATCCACTCAATGCAAAGACAGCACAACAACTGCGAGTGGATGTTTCAAACCACACATCAGAGAAGGACTGAATAGCCAAAAGAGCCAACGACCACACATGCCAACACAAGAGAAAAAACAAGCCCATTAAAACCTGGGCAAAAGATGGAAACAGAGTTTTACCAAATAAGATAGAAAGATGGCCAACAGCTGTATGAACACATGTTCATAATCATTACGTCTAAGGCCAATGCAAATCCAAATGGCAATCAGATAACAGCACATTGTGGTCAGAATGCCCATAAGGAACAAGACAGGAAACACAAGTGTCGGAGAGGAGGTGGAGAGAAGGGAAGCCTCCTGCACCGTTGGTGGGAGTGTAAGCTGGTGCGGGAACTATGCAAAGCGGTGTGGAATTTCCGCAGAAATTTCAGAATCCATCTACCATATGATCCAGCTATTCCTCTGCGTCGTATTTATCCGAAGAGCTTGGAAACACCAACGCATAGAAATCCCTGCACCGCTGTGTTCACCACAGCCTTAATCCTGATGTCCAGGACTTGGATATCGCCCTGGGGCCCATCAAGGGACGAATGGAGAAGGAAGATTGGCTATAGCCGCACAATGGGATAGCACTCAGCTGCAAGAAAGGGTGCAGTCCAGCCATTTGTGACACCAGAATGGCTCCTGAGGGTATGAGGGGAACTGAAAGAAGCCCCAGGGAGAAAGTCAAATACCGTAGGATCTCACTTACAAGGAGAACAGTAAAATAAGGAGAAACAAACCTGTAGCACATGACAAGGGATTGGTGGTTCCCAGAGGGAATCGGTGGCAGAAGACAGTGGAAGAAAGAGTTGATTAGGCACCAGTGTGTGGTATGGGCATGTCATTAGGCTTACGGTGGTGAAGATGATGTACCATACAAGGAAGTCTAAATCTAGGAGGTTGTAAATCTGAAAACAATAGGGTGTTATAATGCAGGGTTATGGCAATCAATTCATGTAAAATCAAACTACAAAAAGGCAAGCAGGTTTATAGCCTAAAGCTTTGGAGGCTGAAAGAGATTAGAGAAGATGAACTTCCAAGCATTGATAATCACCTCCAAGTGCTTAATAATGCTACAGAAAGGTAGACATTGGCAAAGAGATGAAGAACAACTCTACCAAGAGAACATGTTTCGTGCTAAACTCAGGATCCAAAGGAAAAGGTTACCGTCCATGATGTTACTACTAATTACCTTTACAAATAATCAAAGCAGGCCAACATCTTCCCCAGTTCAGGCAAAATGTTGGTCCAAGAATCCAATCCAGTGCCGGCCCTGTGGTGTACTGGTACAGGCTTCATCGGCGAGCATCACGGGTGCGGATCAGATTAGTAGCATTAGCAAATATAGATTTCACGGTATGGTGCAGACAGACATCCTAAAGAAGTCGAAATTGTGAAGAGACGTTATGAATACTCATCAGAGTAAGAACCATGGGAATATTGCAATCTATGAACGCATCAGGAACACTTCCCCAAATGATGAAGGAAGGAAAACATGTGACCTGCCAAGGTGGAAATGGAGATTACACGATCATTACGCATCAGAGGATTGACCAGGAAAATCAATCTCGGGAGGGACTCCAGGGCTTTCTCTGGGGAAAGTCCACCCATTTGGACTCATCCACAAAAGATAAGAGATAAAACCCAGGATAATCTGAAAGGAAAGAAACTGGTGTCCAGCGGGATTGTAGTAGACCTTTCAAAGTTTGAGGATGAAGTCATAAACAGACACGGGATCCAGAACAAGGAAAACTATCCGACCTGGAAAGGGGAAGTAGTCAGACTGGTATGAGATGGTCGTGAAGAACTGTGTGCATGGAGGTTTTCAGGACAGCTTAGAATTCTGAGGGTGTTTATGACATCACGGTAAACATGTCACCCAAGATGGCCGCAGGTCTCCAGCCCAGGGATTGGCCTAGGCTTGGATACTCAAGTGACAGATACCCAGATACAGCTTTTGCAAACAGAATCTGGGCACAGAAACCTGAAGAGATGCAATAGACGCTAATTCAATGGATAAGAAAGGAATCATAGGGAAGAAGTGATAACAGAGGGACAAGCACTGAGAGGAGAACATTGCCTTCTCCTCAAGTCGTTGGGGAGGCCATGCTGATTCAAGCTTGAAACTTGACTTGAAACAAGAGGAGGGACCTTGAGCTTATCAGACCTATGTTGGCCTTCTGCCTTACTCATAATCCAAAGTCAAGAATGATCTCTTGAAGACATTGAAGAGAAGAATAGAGGCCTTGGTCCTAGGTCCCTGGTATTCTGTGAAGAGAAGTCTCACTTTCCATAGCTCTGGCGTCATAGGCACCCATTGGGTACATGGTAATGTGTCACTAGGCATCTCTTTGAAGCCTGGAAGGAATGAACCCCTGTCATCCTTGGGGTATGTCTCTTGGTTTGGAAGGACTCAGGAAGAGTGTGCAAAAGCACCCTTTTGCAGAAAGCTTCGTTACTGTGTGAAGGCTGTCCTCCCAGGCTAGAGTGCTCAGTTGAGATCAATGAGATTCCCTCCCCCATCTCTTGCCATAGAAGGAGTATTGATTAGGTATTTGACACCACACATAACGATGTTTGCTGAAACTTAGAACATTACCATTCTATTTAAAGGAATATAAACATGCCACAGCTGAGGAGGTAAATTAAACAAATAACAAAACCTGTGGAAATAAAGTAAGCCAGTATCTAGACGTAATCTAGTGGAGCGTTCAAGGATCAGGTGTGAAGTTCTGAACTTTCCAAAGGATCTCTCACCTGGAGAGAGGAATCCATCAGATTCATCTAATTTGTCTCGGAACCATTGTGTCTGGGAAGGTGGTTTCCAGGACAACCTCAAACATGGCGTTTCTGATCTCACAATATCGAACCAACCAAGATGACCACGTTTACTCAGTGCTCAGGTGGATCTAGGCTAGGATGGCAAAGATTCCTTCAAATGACCGAAGGAAATTCAAAGACAACACCCAACAGTAACGAAACCACTCACACATCAGCCTACAGAACCTATGGTGATTAAAGAAATACCAAACTCCTAACTTGAAATGAAGGAGAACACACTGATAAGCATATTGAAGGGAGATAGCTCAGAACCATGATGATTAGACTATGGAAAAGAAAGCAAGCTCCCAGAAAATGGAAGGCAAACAGAAATCACACCTCAATAATCCACAGTGAATGACTTCAGTGTTTAGTTAGGGTCTGCTTGAACGTTTGAAAGTACGAGAAAGGCACAACCCCAAAACTTGCATTGAAGGTCAAACCTGGGCTAACTGGGAAGGGTGAGTTCTGAGACTGGTCCACGCGGGCTCTGAAACCCTGTGTCCCCGAAGCCTGATTGGAAAAGAGACACGATTCTGACAAATACTCTGACATCACAGTGGTCCAGAAAAAGAAGCTGGCCTCATCTACACAGGGCCAGAGTTGGGCTCAAGTAACATGTTAAAGTACATTCCACTCAACTGCAGGTTGCCAATGGAACACGAAAGGGGCCAGCCAGTGGGGCAGCGGTGAAGTCCCTGCATTCTGAGGAGGCAACCCAGGGTCGGCCACGTGGAATCCTGGGGGTGAGCCTCCTCACCGCTCATCCAGCCGTTCTGGGCCAGGCGTGCGACCCGGTGTAGAGGCATATGGGAAGCAATGTTATACCACGCTACTCTTGCTCAGCAAATACAGCAGCATGGCCAGCAGATGTGAGCACAGCCATAAA
Source organism: Equus asinus (assembly GCF_041296235.1). Taxonomy (NCBI): domain Eukaryota; kingdom Metazoa; phylum Chordata; class Mammalia; order Perissodactyla; family Equidae; genus Equus; species Equus asinus. Next base: position 5,089,172 of record NC_091814.1, on the reverse strand, counting down.
CTTCTGCCAAAACAAACCAATTAAATGTTGCTAAGAATAGAAAAAAGGAACAGCGAAAAAGAAAGCATGCCAGTAAAAAGAAAAAAAAAATCTAGGAATAACATTGGCCAAACAGGAGAAAGCTATGTCTACCGAAATCTAGCAAAGCTTTGGGGAAAGAAATTCCACAAGACACAAGGAAACGGAACTCTATTCCATGTTCTTTGAATGGAAGAATGAACACACTTTAAGCATCCATACCGGAAAAAGCAATGTCTGCATTCCATGTCGTCCCAGTCAAAGTTGCAGCAATCTTTCCCACAGAAATAGAAGAGAGAATACTAAAGTTTCTATGTGGCAACAAAGGACCCTGAATAGGAAAAGGAATCCTGAGGAAAACGAACAAAGCAGCATGTATCACACTTTCTGATTGCCAAATATAGGACAAAGCGCTAGGTACCGGTACAGCACAGCCTTTCCCCCAAAATAGGCACACAGACCCATGGAACAGAATTGAGCCCAGCAGTCAACTGCCACATATATGGGCAGCTCATTTTCGACACGGGAGCCAAGAGGAGACAGCAGAGAAAGGAGAGTCTCGAAAAGAAACAGTGCTGGGAAGACTTCAGAGCCACAAGTGGCACAATGAGACTAGACCATGATGTTACACCAGGCACACATACCACATTGAAATGGATTAAAGCTTTGAATGGAAGACTTGAAACCGTGAAACTGCTGCCGGAAAATGCAGGCAGCTTGCTCTTTGCCATCTGGCATAGCCGCCTACTTGGAAGAAGCATGTGTGACTGGGTAAGGGCAACAAAAGAAACAAGAAACAAGCGTGACTCCATCCAACGCAGAAGCTTCTACCCGGCCAACGACTCCATCGACTCAATGCAAAGACAGCACAACTGCGACAGGATGTTTGCAGAACAGACATCGGAGAAGGGGTGAACAGCCATAAGATCCAGTGAACTCATACATCTCCACAGGAAAAAAACAATGAGCCCAACAAAACCTGGGCAAAAGATGGAAACACACATTTCTCCCAGGAAGATAGAAAGATGGCCAACAGGCTGTATGAAAACATGTTCCTCATCATTAAGTCTGAGGCCAATGCAAATCCGAAGTGCAATGAGATAGCAGCTCACAGTGGTCAGAATGGCTATAAGGGTGAAGACACGAAACAACAAGTTTCAGAGAGGAGGTGGAGAGAAGGGAAGCCTCCTGCACTGCAGGTGGGAGTTTGAGCCGATGCAGCCACTACACAAAGGAGTGAAAATTCAGAATGTTTCAGAATCCACCTAGCATATGATCCAGCTATTCCTCTGTGACGTATATATCCAAAGATCATGGAAACAGTAATGCACAGAGATCCGTGCACTGCTGTGTTCACCACAGCCTTACTCCCGATATCCAAGACTTGGAAGCCTCCCTGATGCCCATCAAGGGACGAATGGAGAAGGAAGATAGGCTATAGCCACACAGTGGCATAGCATTCAGCTGTCGGAATGGATGCAGTCCAGCCATTTGTGACCACCAGAATGGCTCCTGAGGGTACTAGAGGAACTGAAACAATCGCCGGGGTAAGGTCAAATACCACAGGATCTCACGTACAGGAGAAGAGGAAAAACGGACCAACAAACAGGTAGCATGTGACATGGGATTGGTAGTTCTCAGAGGAAAAGTAGGCGAGGGCCAGAGCGAGAAAGAGTTGATTAGGCACAAGTATCGTGAGAGCCTGTAATTAGCCTTACGGTGGTGAAGATGATGTAACCTACTCAGAAGTCTAAATCTATGAGGATGTAGATCTGAAAGCTATAGCATGTTAGAATGCAGGGTTACGGCAATCAATCCACATAAAATCAAAACTCCAAAAAGGGGTGCAGACTTACGGCCTAAAGCTTTATAGGCTGAAAGAGATCAGAGAGGATGAACTTCCAAGGATTGGTAATCACCTCAAAGTGCTTAATGATGCTACAGAAAGGTAGACCTTTGCAAAGTGATGAAGCGGAATACTAGCAAGAGAACATGTTCCGTGCTAAACTCATGAACCAATGGAAAATAATACCTTCCATGATGCTACTACTGATTCCCTTCACGAATGATTGAAGCAGGCCAACATCTTCCCAAGTTCAGGCCAAAGGTTGGTGCAGAAGTTGAATTCATTGCCGGCCCTGTGGTGCAGCAGGTAAGTGCCCAACTTCCTCTTGCGTGGCCCGGGCTTCAGGGGCTAGCATCATGGGTACAGATCAGATTTCTAGCATTAGGAAATCCCGATTTCAAGGTATGGTTGGCACAGAGATCATAAAGAAGTAGTAATTGTGAGGAGGCCTTATCAATACTCACCAGAAAAAGAACCATGAGAATATTAGAGTCTATGAACGCATCTGGTACGCTTTCCCAAATCATGAAGGAAGGAAAATACGTGACCCACCAAGGTGGAATTGTCAGACTGCCATGAGATCACACGATCATTGTGCATCACAGGATTTCCTGGGCAACGTCAACTTGGGAGGGAGTCCAGGACTTTCTCTGGGGAAAGTCCACCCATTTGGCCATATCCACAAACGATATGCGATAAAACCCAGGATAATCTTAAAGGAAAGAAACCGGTGTCTGTGGGAATGTAGTAGACCTTTGCAAGTTAGAGGACAAAGTTGAAAACCGACAACACATCCAGAACAAGGAAAACTATCCTTCCTGGAAAGGGGGAATAGTCAGGCTGGGAGGAGACGGCTCTGAAACACTGTGTGCATGGAGGTTGTCAGGACAACTTTGAATTCTGAGTGTTTATGACATTACAGTGAACGTGTCACCCCAGATGGCTGCATGTTTACAGTATCAGGATTGGCTTAGGCTGGGATACTCAAGTGAGAGATACCCAGAAACAGCTTTTCCAAACAGAAACCAGGCACAGAAACTTGAAGAGATCAAAGAGATGCTTATTCCAGGGATAAGAAAGGTATCATTGTGATGATACTTCATTCTTCCTTCGTTTTCTTCCATTCCATGCGCACTGATGCCCTTCCGTTTCCTTGTATCTTGTGGAATTTCTTTCCCCAAAGCTTTGCTACTTCTAGGTTTACATAGCTTTCACCTGTTTGGCACAGCTTATTCCTAGATACCTTGTTCTTCCTACTAGCATGCTTTTTTTTTTTTTTTTGAGGTTCAGTTTTTCTATCCTTTGCAACTTTTGATTGGTTTTATTTAGGCAGATGGTTACTGCTGTGCTCACATCGGCTGGCAATGCTGCTGCATTTGCTGAGGACGACTGGCCCAGTCTAACGTCGCTTCCCATCTGCCTGTTTCCTTTGTTGCCCATTCCTGTCACACACGCTTCTTCCAAATAGGCTGCTAAGACAGATGGCAACGAGCATGCTGCCTAGGTTTTCTCCTAGAAGTCTCACGGTTTCAAGTCTTCCATTCAAGTCTTTAATCCGTTTCGAGGTGGTGTGTGTGACTAGTGTAACATCATGCTCTACTCTCATTGTATTACATTTGGCTGTGCAGTCTTCCCAGCACCATTTCTTGTCAAGACTCTCCTTTCTCCGCTGTGTACTCTTGGTTCCCTGGTTGAAAATGTGTTGTGCATGTATGCATGTGCATATATGCGTGAGTTGACCTCTGGGCTCTCGATTCTGTTCCATGTATTTGTGTGCCTGTTTTTGGGCCCAGACTGTGCCGTTTCGGTTCCTAGCGCTTCGTCCTATATGTGGAAATCAGAAAGTGTGATACGTCCTGCTTTGTTCATTTTCTTCAGGATTCCTTTTGGTATACAGGGTCCTTTCCTTCTGGATAGAGACTTTATTATTCTCTCTTCTATTTCTGTGGGAAAGATCACTGCAACTTTGACTGGGACTGCTTGGAATCCACAGATTCCTCTATCCTCTATGGACGTTTCAAGTGTGTTAGTTCTTCCATTCCAACAGCACGGAATAGTCTTCCGTTTCGTTGTGTCTTCTGGAATTTCTTTAGCCAAAGCTTTGCTAGTATCGGGTTACAATGCTTCCACCTGTTTAGTGAAGGTTAGTCCTAGATATCTTATTATTCTAGGTGACATGCTTCTTTTTTTGAGGCTCAGTTTTTCCATTCTTTGCAACTTTTAATTGGTTCTGTTTTGGCAGAAGTTTATGGCAGTGCTCACATCTGCTGGTCGTGCTGCTGTATTTGCTGAGCAAGAGTGGCACTGTCTAACGTCACTTCCCATCTGCCTCTACACTACCTCCCAGGACTCTCCCAGGATGGCTGTACCAGCGGTGAGGAGGCTCAACCCCAAGAGCACAAATGGACGACCACGGGCTGCGGACCCAGAAGGCACGGACTTCACAGCTTCAGCAGTGGCCAGCCCCTTTCATGTTCCATTGGCAACCTGCTGTTTTGGAATGTGACTTCAATATGCTACTGGAGCCCAGCTCTGGCCCTGTGTAGATGAAGCCATGTTGTTTTCCTGGTCCACTGTGATGTCATAGGATTTCTGAGAATTGTGTCTGTGCTGTGCCAGCAAGCTTCATGGACACAAGGTTTCAGAGCCAGCTTGGAGCAGTCTCAGAACTCACCCATTCCATTTAGCCCAGGTTTGACCTTCACTGCAGGTTTTGGGGTTGTGACTTTTCTGACTTTCAAACGTTTAAGCAGAATCTGTCTAAACACGGCCGTCTTTCACTGTGGATTATTCAGTTGTGATTTCTGTTTGCCTTACAGTTTCTGGGACATATTTTCTTTTCCATAGGCTAATCATCATGGTATTGCTAAGCTATCTCCCTTCGATATGCTTATCAGTGTGTTCCCTTTTCATTCCAAGTTATAAATTTTTCATTTCTTTGATCACTATATGTTCTGTTGGCTGTTGTGCGAGTGCTTTTGTGATTGGTGGGTGTTGTCTTTGAATTTCCATCGGTCACTTGAAGGAATCTCTGCTATCCTGGCCGAGGTGACACTGAGCACTGAGAACATGTGGGCATCTTCCTTGGTTAGAGATTCTGAGATCAGAAACTCCAGGTTTGAGGTTGTCCTGGCAACCATCTTCACGGACACAATGGTTCCGCAACAAATTAGACGAATCTGATGAATTTCTCTTTCCAGGTGAGAGATCCTTCTATTTCTGGATTTGGAAAGTTCGAACTTCACCCCTGATCCTTGAATGCTCTGCTAGATTATGTCTAGATATTGGCTTACTTTCTTTCCACAGGGTTTGTTATTTGTTTGATTTACATCCTCAACTGTGGCGTGTTTATTTTTCTTTAAATATAATGATAATGTTCTAATTTTCAGCCAACATCGTTACATGTGGTGTTGAAACACATAATCAATACTCCTTCTACGGCAAGAGAAGGGGGAGAGAATCTCATTGATCCCAACTTAGGACTCTAGCCTTGGAGTGCAGCATTCACCAAGGAATGACCCCCTCTGCAAAAGGGTGCTTTTGAGCCACTTCTAGAGTCCTTCCAAACCAAGAGACATACCCCAAGCATGACAGTTGTCCATTCCTTCCAGGCTTCAAAGAGGTGTCTTGTGACACATTAGCATGTAGCCAGTGGGCACCCATGATGCCAGAGCTATGGAAAGTGAGACTTCTCATTAAAAAATGCTAGTGGCCTAGGACGGCAGCCTTGATTCTTCTCTACAATGACCTCAAGAGATCATTCTTGACTTTGGATTGTGAGTGAGGCAGAAGGACAACTTAGGTCTCATAGTTCCAGCCTCTTGTTTCAAATCAAGTTTCAAGCTTGAATCAGAAGGGCCTCCTCTTCGACGTGAGGAGATGGCAATGTTCTCCTCTCAGTGCTTGTCCCTCTATTATGGCTTCATCCCAATGATTCCTGTCTAATCCCTTGAATTAGCGTATCTTTGATCTCTTCAAGTTACTCTGCCCTGTTTCTGTGGGCAAAAGCTGTTTCTGAGTATCCCTCACTTGAATATCCTAGCCTATGCCAGTCCTCGGGCTGGAAACATGTGGCCATCTTGGGTGACATGTTCACCGTGATGTCATAAACACCCTCAGAATTCAACGTTGTCCTGAAGACCTCCATGCACACAGTTCTTCAGAACCATCTCATCCCAGTCTGATTACTCCACCTTTCCAGGTAGGATAGTTTTCGCCCTTATGTATTTCTTGTCGGTTTCTAACTTTTTCCTCAAACTTGAAAAGGTCTGCTACCTTCCCTCTAGACACTGGTTTCTTTCCTTTTGGATTAATCTGGGTTTTCTCTCTTATCTTTTGTGGATGAGGCCAAATGGGTGGACTTTCCCAAGAGAAAGTCCCGGAGGCTCTCCCAAGATGACTTTTCCCAGGCAATCCTCTGATGCGCAATGATCGTGTCATCTCCTAGCAGTCTGACAATTCCACTTTGGCAGGTCACATGTTTTCCTTCCTTCATTATTTGGGGAAGTGTTCCTGATGCGTTCATAGATTGTAATATTCCCATGGTTCTTTTTCTGGTGTGTACTCATAACATCTCTTCAAAATTTCGATTTCTTTAGGATGTCTGTCTGCACCATACCGTGAAATCTATATTTGCTAATGCTACTAATCTGATCCGCACCCGTGGTGCTAACCAATGAAGCCCTGGCCGCCCAGGCGGAACGTGGGCACATACCCAGTACACCGCAGGGCCGGCACTGAAATGGACCTTTGGATCAAACTTTTGCCTGAACTAGGGATGATGTTGGCCTGCTTTGGTTATTTGTAACGGTAATTAGTAGTAACATTGTGGAGTGTAACCTTTTCTTTTGGCTCCTGAGTTTAGCACGGAACGTGTTCTCTTGGTAATGATCTTCTTCAACTCTTTGTAATGGTCTTCCTTTCTGTAGCATCATCAAGCATTTTGAGGTGTTTACCAATCCTTGAAAGTTCATCTTCTCTAATCTCTTTCAGCCTCCAAGGCCGTAAATCTGGACCCCTACAGAACATATGGTGAATAAGGAAATACAACATTCATAACTTGGAATGGAGGAGAAAAGACTGATAAGAATATCTATGGGAGATAGCTGTGAAAGACCATGATGAATGATGTGGATTAAGGCTGCCCCAGCTCGAAAAGCCCAAGGTTACCTGGCCTACATACCAAACTACATGACCCGGTGAGTTTTTTTGTGTTTTTTTTGGTATGAATTAGAGGTGTCCCAGTGATAGAAGCCCATTTCATGCTCACCTACATGCCTATCTATATGGCCAGATTCGTATTTAATGCTATATGACCACACAATAACCAGACCCCATCTGAACTGAAATCATTTAATGACTTTTAACATCATCTTTTCTTTTTCCAGTAAAAATGTAACGTACCAATGCATTATAAAATTAGCCCTTATGTTCAACTCAGGGCAGCAGCAGGACCACTGACTGCCCATGGAACCTTTCCCCATGCAGCAGCAGCAGCAGCTCTTCACTGCCCATATGTCCTGTCCCCATGCAGCAACTATTTACTGCCCATGGGTCCAGTCGCCATGTTGTCCTGTACCATTTTATAAATAAAAGAGCACCACTTCCAGAATTTGAGAGTCCAAGAAATCTTTCTTTTGACTCTTCAGCTCACCAAGCCCATATCATATCTTGTGGCCCATATCAAAAACTTGCTTCATAGGTTTGTGAGCTCGACTTCTGGTAAGTGCCCTTTTCTTCGTTGTGCATCTCTCTTTTTCAAGGATGGATCTAAATTCACTTCTCCATCAGGAACTTTCTTGGATAGCTGCTTGAATCCAGGTTTGCTGCCCATGGCTACTCTATGGGGCAAATCATGGCATTCAGCTTGAAGAGAATCAGTACCTTAAGCCTAAGGGCGATGTAGAGTGAATTACCCCATTCCTTCCTGACTCTATCTCTAATATACAAATTTTAGGTGGGCACGGGTCGGCTACTTAAGTCCTTAGGATGTCCGGCAATCTGCAAGACTACCCTGGAAGGTTTCTTTTCCTAAGGCTGGATTGGGATACCTCCCATGGCACCTGACCATGCTCTGAACTGTGTGAATGTCTCAATCGGGACTATAGTTCAAGGAAAGTACCAAAGTCTAACCTTTGGTTGCATATGGCAAACCCTTCTTCAGAGAATGGCTCCAACATGCAATTGCGTAGAATGTCCCCCAGGTCGGTGGAAAATACTACACTATTTTTCTCCTTCCTGTTCTCTCTTAAACTTCTCCTTTTCTCTTGGGGACCATTCACCAGGCACCTATTACTGCCAGGCAGAATAGGAAAGATGTTAACCAGGCACCTGTTACTGCCAGACATACCACGGAAGGTACACAAGGGATGCAATGCTGGGGGCCACGCCCATCACCCCTTGGTATAGGAACCCCACAGTAGGAACCACATGTAGGATGCTGCCATAGGGTCAGGGGTGATCTTCAAGGTAATGGACATGTCTCTTTCATCTTTGTTAGAGTTACAATGGCCATTTTCATCTCCTTTTGAACTTTGCAACTGGGGAAACAAACGAATCTTTCAAGAATCAAGGCCTCCACCACTGGAGCCCAAACTTTGGCTTTCTGGGCCTGATCACCCCAGCGACCCTAAGTAGGGTGCCCTCTCTTGGCGGTTGACTCATTGAGTAGTTTATTCACCTACTGAGTTGGCTATGAGGGTAGGAGACTTGTGATTTATTCTGAGAACTGTCGGGCTACGGTAGTGTGCCACAGCACAGGAACTGTTGTGTGACTCTTATCTTGAGAACCCTCTGAGAGCAGCCATGAGGGTGAGGTCTGGTGTCTTCTTTTCCTTTCTCTGTTTTGCTCATCATGTCATCTGTTGTAACCAAGTCGAGGTTAAGTTCTGGCTGGACCTGACCAGAACATGGACATTCTGTAAAATGGAACAACTTGAAAACATTTTGCAAGGACCTTAACTCTCAATCCGGGTACTGGGAGCCCCGGCCTCCAGCCAGTTCCAGGTGTTTGTAGCCACTGCACCCTTCTCCAGTCCACTGCCAGTCGCACACTGGCTTTACTGCCATGGGGAATGGCATAAGCATCCCCAGAGAGTCACCACTCAGGGTCATTCCAACTAATTAGAAACACTTTCAATTGTATGGGTTATGCCCCAGAGACTCCAGCTGGGAGAAAATTTGCGAGGTTTCTCTGTGCCTTTATGGTGCAGTTGGACAGGTAGATCAACCTAGAACGTCCTTCAAGTTACAGTCCAGTTTCTGAGAAATCAAGAGCAACTGTCCTTAGAAAATCCTTGCAAGACTGGAAAGACAGCACTAGAGGCAGTTCAGATTCCACCTAGTTCCTTTATCATGAAAAGGATTATCATCCCCCCTCTCCAGGAACTACTATCTAGCCCATCACTCACTCTTAAGACTGAAAAAAACAAAGGAAGGGAAAGGAGAAATGGCCATAAATGTGCCATTGAAAGAGTCTAGCATCTCGAGGGTCTTCTCCATAAGTATTTGTAAAAAGGCTCAAAACAAAGTTTACCTTCATAACTGGTGAGCTTTATATTATTGTACCTGATTCACGGCAGTAGCTTTTAAAACAGTAGTTGTACAGTCTCTGTGTATGCGTGTCTATGTGTAGGTTATACATGTGATATTTTCAGCCTTGGGTGGTATGACCAAAATTAAGATCTCTGTTTAGTTGGCTTATAGTAAGTGTTTACATAAATGCTAAATGCAGTAGAAATTAACTCAGTGCCTTTCAAAGTTAATGTCATGTGAATTAACCTTTGGTAAATGAAAGAATGTTTAAGTTTGTTGGTCTGATTCAAAATAGTCTTGTTGTCAGGGATGTCGGTATTTGCATAGGGATGCAGGCCTTCAGCCTGGGTTTACTAGTCATATAAGTTCACGTTGTCTGCAAAATTTGTCAGCAAAGTAATAGCTTTAAATGATGACCAGTTTTGTCTAAGGCCTCATGAGGTTTCAGTAGGTAATCTGAACATAATTGATGGAAACAAATGGTTTAAATAGATAATACTCATTAAAGTGAGTACAAAAACTTTTATGGTCTGTATAGTTTGGGAAAGAAAAACAGCTTCAAAATGCTTTTTGGTAACCATCTTGAGTTTTGCCAAGTTAAGTTAAATGATAAAAATCTGAATATCTGGGTCATTTCTGGATAGGACGAAACACTGAAACATTATTAATAAACACATCTAAGTTATCTACTTTTGGCTTCTTCTTGAAGAAGCTAAAAGCGTGTGGGTGTATTAAAAACCATGCCTTGTGTTTTATTGTAAAGTGGCGTGTTTCTAAATTTATGAAGAGTTCAGAATGCTGATATAAAAGACAATTCATAATTGTTTTCCTTTTTAGTGTTTAGTAGGTCTGTTAAGGGTTAAAAGTTCTAATTAACCTACGTAACTAAAGCTACAGGAAATTACTAAGAAAAAGAGCTCTGTATTCAAGGAAGTTAAAATGTACGTTTTCAGTAAAAAAGGTATAAATAATGGAAATATTTTTGTTTGATTGGTTAAGGAAGATAAATTCGTCCTGATGTACTAGAAAGGAAAACACAAAGAATTTGGGAGAAATTCTGAAAACATAAAAGAAAGTTTTAGAAGGTTTGTGAAGAAGAAAATCTGAAAGGAGTTTTATGCCTGGTCAAGAAGACCAAAGTAAGTTCAATTAAGTGAATGAGTTTGAATGTTAATAATAAGTAGGTGCAGAAATTCAAATTTGGTTTTCTCTAAAAGGATACATTTTCTTGAACTTTTGATCTGCTCTTGATAAAGAGGTTATGAAAGCTATTCCTTTGAGTAAGTCTACCTAAGAGACAAACCTGTTTTGTGAATATAATGACTTAGGTCACTCCTAATATTATTGACTCTTTCTGTTATCACTTTGAATAGATACCTGAGCACATTTCACAGTGAGTGTTTCACATTTGAACAATCATTTGAAAAGCTTTTGATATGTTTTGACAAGATTCTCCCTCAAAGATATTCAAATCCTAAATGAAGGCTATCTTTTGACCTGGTAGACAGAAGAAAAAATTTGAGGCTTTTCAGAGGGCTCTTGAGACTTCTCAAAGACATTTGCTCTCTCTTCCTATAAGGAGGAAAACACTAAACTAATTAGACTTATTTGGTCTATTACATTGCACGGGAATCATTGTAAAATAAGTAATGATAGACTTTCTTAGGTGTTATTAGATGGGTAAATGTTATAAATATAGATGTCTTAAAATTATATAGCATTCCTAAAATTCTGATCTGTCCTCGTTATCAGTCATAAGTCCACTTATTATCTGGAAGTTTAATATGTCACAGAAGTAGCCAAGTTTCTTTGTCAATTGCCCTTTTGAGTCCTTTGTCCATTTCCAGGTAGTTGTTGTTTTACTCTGATTCTTTTTCCTCTTGCAAATATGTTTCATCTTCCGAGAAATTCCTGGAAAGGGTTCTGACAAAAAGGTTCTAAACGACAGGCTTCTGATAAACTTTCAGATTGTAAAACTGAACGGAGTAAGAAATTACAGAATTCTAACAGAAACTAAGTTCATCAATCTACTAACAGAAGTTTCAGCCCAAGAACTGATTATGCAGGGCTGTGTGAACTGATAAGGATGATTGTAATTTTTTAGGACTTCTATTTGAAATATTGTTGAGTTTTGATGTGTTGTTTTGTTTTCTCGTAATGAAGGAAAGCTTTTTCTCTTTTCTCTTATGCTAACTATGACTTACAGCCATTTGGTGAAATTATACCTTCATGAGCGAAACTGAAACATTTATCTTTTTCTCCCTACCTTATCCCTAAGGAATTGTCAAACCCTTTGTTACTGAGTATGGTCATTTCGTGGCAATATTTGCATAAGTTCCATAAGAATCTGTTCTCCTTATAACAGGACACATTGGTTATATTACCAAGGCTTTGACTGGAATGTCATATTTGTAACATACAGGCTCAGATATGACAAGACAGCATTTCAGGAACAAAGATTGGACTTTCTGGAATACAGCCACTTGGAAACATGGGCTTGGTACCTTGTTTACAGAGATTCTGGCAATCTTGCCCGGTCACTACGGAATCTTGCTTATCTGGCAGGTGCAGGGAACCTCCGAATATTTTGGGTGACCTCAAAGAGAACGCCACTCAAATGTGTAGGTACTGCAGGCCAAATCTGATGGCAAGTCCTTGGCTTGGCTTTTCTGGCCTCTAGAAGCCTTCACAGTTCAATCTGAGACTCCTCACAAAAAATTCCAGCAAAGCGGATTTTTAAAAACCTGTATAAGCAATTCCGATTCTTTCTGCTCTTATGTAAATAATTGGAGCAAGTTGTATTGAAACTACACTTTATTTGCAAACGTGTTAATCATAATTTGGCTATCTTTTGTAAAAATGAGGATGATTTAAGAGAGCAAAAATTACGCTTCTGTAGAAGCTATAGTAGCCATTCATGGATACTAGATTCTAGCTCTTTTCTTCTGCAAGATTCATCTATTACTAATCGTAATGTCTCCTTGTGGCCATCTATCTCTGACACCTCGGAGTTCCCTGGCCACAATCAAACATTTTCCTTCAATACTACTGTCCAAATACTAACTAGATTTGCCTTGTCACAGGTGTATCAAACAAAACAAGTTCCAACAGTAAAGTCCCCAACTTATCAATACACACAGGATGGACCATATCAAATTTGTGATGAATATATTTGGTTCACTCCTACTAGGGGGCAACTCAGTAAAAGGCCGCTCTCTGTTGGGAAGAAACCAACCACACCTGTGATACATGGCCTAATAGCAGCTGACCTTGGGAAAAAATCCCTTTTATATGTGTTCTTATGTCATAGCCTTAAAAAAAATACAGGTTAGTTTGGGACTGACTGGGATAGACGGCCCAGAATGCCTTGGTTAGCCACTAACGGTGCTCAGTGGATATGTGGCTCCAATTTATTACCTTGGCTGCCACCTGGATGGATTGGATGATGCACCCTAGGCTTTGTCTGCATGCAAGGTAGAACTACATTTACTATATCTCCTCCTGCTAAGCTACCCAACCTGCAACAGCACTGGACCCACTCTGTCTTCCACTGGTATGACCATCTTTCCGCAATTTTCCTTCCTCAATTAGGAATCGAAAATATCGTCTTGCACACGGAAGTCCTAAACAAATATACTATGAATGCATTAAATGATACACAACATAGCATTTCGCTGCTCAATTTAGAAGTATCCCAAGTGTGTAAGGCAGTCCTCCAAATCCAAATGGCACTGGATGTCTTGACAGCAGCACAAGGGGGCACCAGTGTCATTATAAAAACAATGTTGTGTCTATATTCCTGACTACCATCAAAATATTTCTGGCTTCCTCTCCCAGCCACCAAATTAAATCCATGTCTGACCAACCCTAACTGTAAACGACTGGTTGAACTCCTAGTCAGGACCAGGTTTCTGCAGTACTTCAAAATCTTATTCATTGGGTTAAACATACTGCTTGTATTTCTTATTATAATTTGTTGTCTCTTTCGTTGTTTGTCTTTAGCATGTCAAAAATGTTTCACCTCCTGGACCACCTCTCGTCAAAGGATTCTCTCGTCTCCAGAGGCTCTGTACAACTTGCCACCCTTGAACTCCACCGGTGAAGACTTCTGGTCCACTGAACTTCCTACCTGTACCTATGGCCCCATTTTGGGGCAGCTCTACGACCTTGTACAGCCAGAAGTAGTTACAGAAGACTGACCATCATTCATATCCCCAAAGATTTCCGGTCATAATGGGTTCAGGGGTGGTTTATGATGTGGATTAATGCTGCCCAAGCTAGAGAAGCCCAAGGTGACCTGGCCTACATGCCAAACTACATGACCTGGTGGATATATTTCTAATATGAATTGGGGCTGCCCCAGGGAGAGTAATCTCACATTGATCTGTGAAGGCCTCTAGATGCCAGAAAAGCCAAGCCAAGGACTTGCCATCAGATTTGGCCTGCAGTACCTACAGATGTGAGTTCAGTTCTCTTTGAGGTCCACCAAAATATTCGGAGGTTCCTTGCACCTGGCAGATAAGCAAGCTTCCTTACTGACCAGGCAAGATTGCCAGAATCTCTGTAAACAAGGTACCAGGCCCATGTTTCCTAGGGACTGTATTCCAGAAAGTCCAATCTTTGTTCCTGAAATGCTGTCTTGTCATAGCTGAGCCTGTATGTTTCAAATATGACATTCCAGTCAAAGCCTTGGTAGTATAACCAATGTGGCCTGTTATAAGGAGAACAGATTCTTATGGAACTTATGCAAATATTGCCACTAAATAACCATACTCAGTGACAAAGGGTTTCCAAATTCCTTAGGGATAAGGTAGGGAGAAAAAGATAAATGTTTCAGTTTTGCTCATGAAGGTCTAATTTCACCAAATGGCTGTAGGTCATTGTTAGCATAAGGGAAAAGAGAAAAAGCTTTCCTTCATTACGAGAAAACAAAACAACACATCAAAACTCAACAATATTTCAAACAGAAGTTCTAAAAAATTACAACCATCCTCATCAGTTCACACAGTCCTGTATAATCAATTCTTGAGCTGAGTTTTCTGTTAGCAGATCGATGAGCTTAGTTTCTGTTAGAATTCTGTAATTTCTTACTCCGTTCAGTTTTACAATCTGAAAGTTTATCAGAAACCTGTCATTTAGAAACTTTGTGTCAGAACCCTTTCCTGGAATTTCTGGGAAGATGAAGCATATTTACAAAAGAAAAAAGCATCAGAGTAAAACAACAACTACCTGGAAATGGACAAAGGACTCAAAAGGGCAATTGACAAAGAAACTTGGCTACTTCAGTGACATATAACACTTGCTGATAATAATTGGACTTATGACTGTTAACCAGGAAAGATCACACTCTTAGGAATGTTATATAATTTTAAGACACCTATATTAATAACATTTACCCATCTTATACCACCTAAGGAAGTCTATCATCACTTATTTCACAATGTTTCCCATGTAATTTAATAGACCAAGTATGCCTAATTAGTTTAATATCTTCCTTCTTATAGGAAGAGAGAGCAAATGTCTTCGAGAAGTCTCAGGGGCCCTCTAAAAATCCTCAGAGTAATTTTTCTTCTGCCTACCAGGTCAAAAGAAAGCCTTCATTCAGCATTTGAATATTTTTGAGGGAGAAGCTTGTCAAAACATATCAAAAGCTTTTCAAATGCTTGTTCAAGTAGAAAGCAACACTCGCTGTGAAGCAATGCTCGGGTAACTATTCAAAGTTATAACAGTCAAAAATTTTAAGAGTGACCTCAGTCATTATTTTCACAAAACAGATTTGTCTCTTACGTAGACTTACTCAAAGGAACAGCTTTTAAGACCTCTTTACCAAGAGCAGATCAAAAGTTCAAGAAAATGGGGGCTGGCCCCGTGGCCGAGTGGTTAAGTTCGCGCGCTCCGCTGCAGGCGGCCCAGTGTTTCGTTGGTTCGAATCCTGGGCGTGGACATGGCACTGCTCATCGGACCACGCTGAGGCAGCGTCCCACATGCCACAACTAGAAGAACCCACAACGAATAATACACAACTAAGTACCGGGGGGCTTTGGGGAGAAAAAGGAAAAAATAAAATCTTTAAAAAAAAAAAAGTTCAAGAAAATGTATCCTTTTAGAGAAAACCAAACTTGAATTTCTGCACCTACTTATTTTGAACTTTCAAACTCATGCACTTAATTGAACTTACTTTAGTCTACTTGACCAGGCATAAAACTCCTTTCAGAATTTCTCCTTCACAAACCTTCTACAACTTTCTTTTTTGTTTTCAGAATTTGACCCAAAGTCTTTGTTTTTTCCTTTCTAGTACATCACGACAAATTTATCTTTCTTAACCCATCAAACAAAAATATTTCCATTCTTTATACCTTTTTTACTGAAAATATCCATTTTAACCTCCTTGAATACAAAGCTCTTTTCCTTAGTAGTTTCCAGTAGGTTTAATTCCATAAGGTAATTAGAACTTTAACCCTTAACAGACCTAGTAAACACTAAAAAGGTAAACAATTATGGATTGTCTTTTATATCAGCATTCTAACCACTTCCTAAGTTTAGAAACACGCCGCTTTACAACTAAACACAAGGCATGCTTTTTAATACACCCACACGCTTTTAGCCTCTTCCATAAGAAGCCAAAAGTAGATAACTTAGATATGTTTATTAATAATGATTCAGTGTTTCATCCTATCCAAAAATGATCCAGATATTCAGATATTTATTATTTAAGTTTACTTGGCAAAATTCAAGATTGTTACCAAAAGACTTTAAAGCTGTTTTTTTCCCCCAAGTATAGAGACCATAAATGTTATTGTATTCACTTTTATGAGTTTTATGTATTTAAACCATTTGTTTCCATCAATTATGTTCAGATTACCTACGGAAACCTCATGAGGCATTAGACAAAACTGGTCATCATTTAAATATATTATTTCGCTGACAAATTTAACAGACAACGTGAACTTATATCACTAGTAAACCGAGGCTGAATGCCTGCATCCTATGCAAATACTGACAACTCTGACAACAAGACTATTTTCAATCAAACCAACAAACTTAAAGAAACTTTCATTTACCAAAGGTTAATTCACATGATGTTAACTTTGAAAGGCACTGAGTTAATTTCTACTACATTTAGAATTTATGAAAGCACTTACTTTCAGCCAACTAAACATATCTTAATTTTGGCCATACCATCCAGGGGTAAAAATATCACATGTATAACGTACACATAGACACACATACACAGAGACTGTACAACTATTGTTTTAAAAGCTACTGCCGTGAATCAGGTACAATAATATAAAGCTCACCAGTTATGAATCTAAACTTTGTTTTGAGCCTTTTTACTAATGCTTATGGAGAAGACTCTCTAGATGCTATACTTTTTGCAATGACACACTTATGGCCATTTATCCTTTCCCCTCCTTTCTTTTTTTTTTTTTTTTTGAGTCTTAAGACTGAGTGATTGGGTAGATAGTAGTTCCTGGACAGGGGGTATGATAATCCTTTTCATGATAAAGGAACTAGGTCGAAACTGAGCTGCCTCAAGAACTGTCTTTCCAGTCTTGCAAGGACTTTCTAAGGACAGTTGTTCTTGATTTCTCAGAAACTGGACTGTAACTTAAGGACGTTCTAGGTTGATCTACCTGTCCAACTGCACCATAAAGGCACAGAGAAACCTCACAAACTTTCTCCCAGCTGCAGTTTCTGTGCCATAATCCAGACAATTGAAAGTGTTTCTAATTAGTTGGAATGACCCTGAGTGGTGAGTCTCTGGGGATGCTTATGGCATTCCCCATGGCAGTAAAGCCAGTGTGCGACTGACAGTGGAGTGGAGAAGGGTGGAGTGCCTACAAAGGCCTGGAACTGACTGGGGGCCGTGGCTCCAAGTACCCGGGTTGAGAGTTTAGTCCCTTGAAAAATGTTTTCAAGTTTTTCGATTTCACAGAAGGTGCAGGTTCTGATCAGGTCCAGCCTGATCTTAACCTCGACTTGGTGACAACAGAGGAGATGATGACCAAAACAAAGAAAGGAATAGAAGACACCAGACCTCACCCTCATGGCCGCTCAGAGGGTTCTCAAGATAAGAGTCACACAACAGTTCCCGTGCTGTTGCACACTACCATAGCACGACTGTTCACAGAAAAAAATCACAGATTTCCTACCCTCATAGCCAACTCAGTAGGTGACTAAAATACTCAATGAGTCAACCGCAAACAGAGGGTACCCTACTTGGGGTCGCCAGGGTGATCAGGCCCAGAAAGCCAAAGTTGGGGCTCCCAGTGTTGGAGGACTTGACTTTTGAAAGATTTCTTTGTTTCCCGGTTGCAAAGCTCAAAAGGAGATGAAAATGGCCATTGTATCTCTAACAAAGATGAAAGAGACACGTCCATTACCTTGAAAATGCCCCCTGAACATACGGCAGCATCCCACCTGTTGTTCCTACTGTGGGGTTCCTATAGCAACGGCTGGCGGTGGTGTCTGCCAGCATTGCATCCCTTGTATACCTTCCCTCGGATGAATGGCAGTAACAGGTGCCTGGTGAACATCTTTCCTATTCTGCCTGGCAGTAATAGGTGCCTGGTGAATGGTCCCTGAGACAAAAGGAGACGTTTAAGAGAGAACATAATGGAGAAAAAGTGTGAGGAATTTTCCGCCGGTCTGAGGGACATTCTACCCAATTGCATGTTGGAGTCATTCTCTGAAGAAGGGTTTCCCTTACTCAAGGAAAGGTTAGACTTTGGTAGTTTCCTTGAACTCGATTCCCGATTGGGACATTTGCACAGTTCAGAGCCTGGTCAGGTGCCATGGGAGGTATCCCAATCCAGCCTTAGGAGAAGAAACCTTCCACCGGAGTCTTGCAGATTGCCAACCATCCTAATGACTTAAGTGGCCTCTGCATGCCCAGGTAATATTTATATATTAGAGATAGACTCAGGAAGGAATGGATTAATTCATGCTACGTCACCCTGAGGCTTAAGCTACTGATTCTCTTCATGCTGAATGCCATGATTTGCCCCATAGAGTAGCCATGGGCAACAAACATCGATTCATAGAGCTAACCAAGAAAGTTCCTGATGGAGAAGTGAGTTTAGATCCATCCTCGAAAAAGAGAGAGGCACCAGGAAGAAAGGGGCACTTACCAGAAGTCGAGCTCAAAAACTGATGAAGCAAGTTCCCCATACAGGACACAAGATATGATGCAGACTCAGCGAGCTGAAGAGTTGAAAGATTTCTTGGACTCTCAACGTCTGGTAGTGGTGCTCTTTTATTTAGAGAACGTTACAGGATAACATGGGGACAGGACCCACGGGCAGTAAAGAGTTGCTGCATGGGGACAGGATCTATGGGCAGTGTAGAGCTGCATGCATGGGGACAGGACCCATGGGCAGCGAAGAGCTGCTGCTGCTGCTGAAGGCGCAAAGGACCCATGGGCAGTCAGAGCTCCTGCTGCTGCCCTGAGTTGAGGGGAAGGGCTAATTTTATGAGTCATGGGTACATGACTTATTTTTACTGGAAAAAGAAAATATGATGTAAACGTCATTAAATGATTTCAGTGCAGATGGGGTCTGGTTATTGTGTGGTCATATAATATTAGATACTAATCTGGCCATATAGATAGACATGTAGGTGAGCATGACCTGGGCTTCTCTCACTGGGGCACCTCTAATTCATACCAAAAGAAATTCACCGGGTCATATAGTTCTGCATGTCCACCAGATAACCTTGGGCTTTTTGAGCTGGGGCAGCCTTAATCCACATCAATTGTCATAGTCTTTCTCAGCTGTCTCCCATAGATATGCTTATCAGTCCCTTCTCCTTCATTCAAGTTATTAATTTTGTATTTCTTTAGTCACCATATGTTCTCTAGGCCGACGTGTGAGTGCTTTCGTGATTTTTGGGTATTGTCTTTGAATTTCAATTGTTCACTTAAAGGAATCTTTGCTATCCTAGCCTAGGTCCAATGGAGCACTGAGAACACGAGGTCATCTTGGTTGGTTTGACATTCTGAGATCAGAATCTCCAAATTCTAGGTTGTCCTGGCAACCACCATATGGACATAATGTTTCTGAGACAAATTAGACAAATCTGATGAATTCATCCCTACAGGTAAGATATTTTTATGTCTCTTTTCTGAATTTGGGGACGCTCAAAGTGGAACCTGGATCCTTGATCATTTCAGTAGACTACGTCTGGATGCTGGTTTACTTTATTTCTGTAGGATTTGTTAGTTGTTCGACTTACATCTTCATCTCTGTCATGTTTATTTTTCGTTAAATATAAGTGTAATGTTCTCATTTTCAGTCAACTTCCTCACATATGGTGTCAAAGCACATAAGCAATACTCTTCTATGGCGAGGGATGGGGGAGAGAATTTCATTGTTGCCAAACTGAGCATTCTAGCTTTGGATACCAGCCTTCCCTTTGGATTGGTGGTTCCCAGAGGGAAATAAAAAATCCTAAAAGGCGTGCATATTTGCGGCATAAAGCTTTTGATGCTGAAAGAGATTAGAGAGATGAACTTCGAAGGATTGTGAAGCTCCTCAAAATGCTTAATGAGGCTACAGAATGGTCGACCATTGCAAATAGATTAAGATGAATACTACAAAGAGAATGTGTTCCGTGCTAAACTCATGAACCAAGGGAAAATGTTACCCTCTATGAGGTCACTACTAATTACCTTCAGGAATGATCGAAAAAGGCCAGCTTCTTCCCAAGTTCAGCGAAAGATTGCTCCAATACTCCAATTCAGGTCTGGCACTGTGGTGTAGCAAGTAAGTGCCCACGTTCCTCTTGGGCGGCCCAGGCATCACCGCCTAGCATCATGAGTGGGGATCAGATTAATAGCAATGGGAAATCCAGATTTCATGGTCTGGTCGGCACAGAGATCATAAAGAAGTAGAAATTGTGAGGAGAACTTATCAATACGCACCAGAAAAGGAACCATGAGAATATTACAATCTATGAACGTATCAGGTACACGTCCCCAAATGATGAAGGAAGGAAGACATGTGACCCGACAAGGTGGAATTGTCAGACTGCCAAGTGATCACACGAGTCAGAGGATTGCCTGGGCAAATTGAACTTGGGAGGGACTCCAGGACTTTCTCTGTGGAAAATCCACCCATTTCGCCATATCCACAAAAGATAAGAGGTAAAACCCAGGATAATCTTAAAGGAAAGAAACCGGTCTCTGGAGGGAAGGTAGTAGACCTTTCAATGTTCGAGGAGAATCTTAGAAACTGATAAGAAATGCAGAACAAGGAGAACTATCCTACCTGGAAAGATGGAGTCTTCAGACTGGTATGAGATGGCTCTCAAACACTGTGTGCATGGACGTTGTCAGGATAACTTAGAAAAATCCGAGGGTGTTTATGACATCACGGTGAACATGTCACCAAAGATGGCCGCATGTTTCCCGGGCGAGTATTTGCCTAGGCTGTGATAGTGAAGTGAGAGATACCCAGAAACAGCTTTTCCCAACAGGAACCAGGCACAGAAACTTGAAGAGATCAAAGAGACGCTGATTCAAGGGATAAGAAAGGAATCACTGGGAAGAAGCGATAATAGAGGGACAAGCGCTGAGAGGAGAACATTGTCATCTACTCAAGTAGATGGGGAGGCCGTGCTGATTCAACCTTGAAACTTGATTTGAAACAAGAGGCCGGACTTGGCACTTATCAGTCCTACATTGGCCTTCTGCCTTACTCATAATCCAAAGTCAAGAATGATCTCTTGAGGACATTGAAGAGAAGAATCGAAGCCTCCGTCCTACGCCCCTAGCATGCTTTGAAAAGAAGTCTCCCTTTCCACAGCTCTGGAGTCATGGGGGCCCACTGGGTACATGCTAATGTGTCCCAAGACATCTCTTTGAAGACTTGAAGAAATGCACGCCGATCATTCTTTGAGTATGTCTGCTGGTTTGGAAGGGCACTGGAAGTGTGCTGAAAAGCACCCTTTTCCAGAGGGCTTCGTTCCTGTGTCAAGGCTGCACCAACAGGCTAGCGTGCTCAGTTGGACTCCAATGAAATTCTCTCCCATTATCTCTTGCCGTAGAAAGAGTACTGACTCTGTGTTTTGACACCTTATGGAAGGGGGTTGGCTGAAAATTAGAACACTACCATTATATTTAAAGAAAACTACACATGCCAGAGCTGAGGATGTAAGTCAAATCAATAGAAAACCCTGTGGAAATAAAGTAAGCCAGTATCTAGACCTAATCTGGTGGAGTGCCCAAGGATCAGGGGTTAAGTTCGAAATTTCCCAAATCCAGAAAAGAGACAGAAATATCTGTTACCTGGAGAGAGGAGTTCATTAGATTTTGCAAACTTGTCTCAGAAACATACTGTCCGTGAAGGTGGTTGCCAGGACCCCCACGAATCTGGAGTTTCTGATCTCAGAATGTCAAACCAGCCAAGATGACCACGAGTTCTCAGAGCGCAGTGTCAACTCGACCAGGATAGCAAAGATTCCTACAAGTGACCTATAAAAATTCCAAGACAACACCCAACAATCACGAAAGGACTCACACTTCGGCCTACAGAACCTAAGGTGATTAAAGAAATGCAAAATTCATAACTTGGAATGAAGGAGAATGCACTGATAAGCATACCAAAGGGAGATACCTCAGAAAGACCATGACGATTGGAGTATGGAAAAGAAAATAAGGTCCTGTCAAGTGGAACGCCAACAGAAATCACAAGTGAATAATCCACAGTGATAGACGTCAGTCTTTAGACAGGTTCTGCCTGAACACTATGCAGTAGTGTTTCCGGGTTCTTTGGATCAACACGCCGCAGAGGAATAGCTGGATCATATGGGACATGGATTCTTAAACTTCTGAGGCAGTTCCACACCGCTTGGCGTAGTGGCTGCACCGTTTTGCACTCCCACCAATGGTGCAGGAGGTTTCCCTTCTCTCAACCTCCTCTATGACACTTGTTGCTTCCGTTCTGGTTCCTTATAGCCATTCTGACCACAGTGAGCTGCTGTGTCCTTGCAGTTTGCACTTGCATTGGCCTGAGACTTAATGATGGTGAACAAGTTTTCATGCCACCATTGGCCCTCTTTCGATCTTCTTGGGAGAAATCTCTGTTTCCATCTTTTGCCCAGGTTTTCATTGGCTTGCCGTTTTTATTCTTGTGGAGACGTGCGAGTTGATCGCATCTTTGGGCTTTTCACCCCTTGTCCGATGTGTGGTTTGTAAACATGCTCTCCCAGTTGTTGTGCTATCTTTGCATTCAGTCGATGGTTTCCTTCACTGGGCAAGGAGCGTCCGCATTTGACGTGGTCCCGTTGGTTTCTTGTTTACTTGGTTGCCCTTGCCCAGTAGGACTTGCTTCTTCCAAACAGGCGGCTCAGACAGATGGCAAAGAGCACTCTGCCT
Organism: Equus asinus; assembly: GCF_041296235.1. NCBI lineage: Eukaryota > Metazoa > Chordata > Mammalia > Perissodactyla > Equidae > Equus > Equus asinus. The sequence continues at coordinate 5,066,400 of NC_091814.1, read as the reverse complement.
AGGTCTTCTGCTACAAGGTTCACGGTTTCAAGTCTTCCATTCAAGGCTTTAATGCATTTCAGGTGGTTTATGTGCCAGGTGTAACATCATGGTGTACTCTCGTTGTGTTCCATGTGGCTGTGCAGGCTTTCCAGCACCGTTTATTGTAGAGACTCTCCTTTCTCAGCTGTCTCCTCTTGGCTCCCTGGTCGAAAATGGGCTGTCCATGTACGTTTGAGTTGGGCTCTGGGTTCTTGATTCTGTTGCATGGGTCTGTGTGCCTGTTTTTCGGCCCAGACTGTGCCGTCTCGGTACCTAGTGCTTCGTCCTATATGTTGAAATCGGAAAGTGTGCCACGTCCTGCTTTTTTCATTTTCCTGAGGATTCATTTGCCTAGTCAGGGTCTCTTGTTGCTGGCTAGAAACTTTAGGATTCCCTCTTCTGTCTCTGTGGGAAACATTGCTGCAACTCTGACAGGGATTGCATGGAATCGAGAGATTCCTTTCTCTGGTATGGACGTTTCAAGTGTGTTGATGCTTCCATTCCTAGATCCTGGAATCTCCTTCTTTCTCCTTATGTCTTCTTGAATTTCTTTCCCCACACGTTTGTTATCTTTCCATTGACATGGCCTTCACCTGTTTTGCTAAGTTTCTTCCTAGAGATCTCATCCTGCTCACTGGCATGCAGTTTTTCATTTTGCCTTTTCAGCTTCAGTTTTTCTATTCTTTGCAACTTTGAATCGGTTTTCTTTTGGCAGAAGTGCATCGCTGAGCTCACATCCGCTGGCAATGCTCCTGTATTTGCTGTGGAAGTCTGGCCCTGTCTAACGTCCCTTCCCATCTGCCTCTACACGACCTCGGACGCCTGCCCCAGAATGACTGAAGCAGTGGTGAGCAGGCTCACCCGAGGGTCCACCCGGCCCACCCCAGGCCACCGACCCAGAAGGTGCGGACCACACCGCTGCACCACCGGCTGGCCCCTTTCATGTTCCATTGGCAACCTGCAGTTGAGGGCAATGGGACTTGAATATGCTACTTGAGCCCAACTCTGGCACTGTGTAGATGAGGCCAGGTTGTTTTTCGGGTCCACTGTGATGTCAGAGGATTTGTCATAATCGTGTCTCTGCTGTCCCGGCAAGCTTCATGGACACACGGTTCCATGGCCCACTTGGAGCAGCCTCATAACTCACCCTTCCCAGTTAGCCCAGCCTTGACCTTCGCTGCCGTCTTTTGGCTTGTGAATTTCTCTGACTTTCAAACGTTCAAGCAGAGTCTGTCTAAAGACTGACATCATCTTTCATTGTGGATTATCCAGGGGTGATTTCTGTTCACCTTCCATTTTCTGGGACCTTATTCTCTTTTCCATAGTGTAATCGTCATGGTATTTCTCAGCTATCCCCCTTAGACATGCTTATCAGTCCATTCCCCTTCATTCCAAGTGATTAGTTTTGCATTTCTTGAATCACCGTATGTTCTCCAGGCCGAGGTGTGAGTGCTTTCGTGACTCTTGGTGGTTGTCTTTGAATTTGCACCGGTCACTTGAAGGAGTCTTTGCTGTCCTAGCCCAGGTCAAACTAAGCACTGAGAACACGTGGTCATCTGGGTTGGTTTGACATCCTGAGGTCAGAAACTCCAAATTCGTGGTGGTCCTGGAATCCCCCTTCAAGGACACAATGTTTCCAAGACAAATTAGACAAATCTGATGAATTCCTCTCTCCAGGAAAGATATTTTCCTGTCTCTTTTCCGGATTTGGGAAGTTTCGAACTTCACCCCTGATCCTGGAAGATTCCCCTAGATTCCGTCTAGATACGGGCTTACTTTATTTCTATAGGCTGTGCCATTTGTTTGCCTTACATCCTCAGCCCTGGCCTGTTTATTTTTCTTGAAACAGAATTGTAATGTTCTGATTTTCAGCCCACTTCCTTACATGTGGTGTCAAAACACAGAATCAATAATCCTTCTACGGCAAGAGGTAGGGGGAGAGAATTTCATTGGGGGCAAACTGAGCACACTAGCCTGGGAGGGCAGCCTTCACGAAGGAGCAAAGCCCTGTGGAAAAGGGTGCTTTTCACCACCCTTGTAGAGCACATCCAAACAAAGAGGCGTATCCCAAGCGTGACAGGGCTCCATTCCTTCAAGGCTTCCAAGACATCTCTTGGGACACATTAGCATGAAGCCAGTGGGCCCCCGTGACACCAGAGCTATGGAAAGTGAGACTGATATGCAAAGAATGCCAGGGGCCTAGGAAAGGAGGCATCGATTCTTCTCTTCAACGTCCTCAAGACATCATTCTTGACTTTGGATTATACTTAAGACAGAAGGACACTGTGTCCATGAAGGGGGTATCAAGGTCCACCTCGAATTTGGAGCTTCTGATCTCAGGATGTCAAACCTACCCAGATGATGAACAGGTGGCATGGCACATTTGATTGGGGATTCCCAGAGGCAAAGCAGGTCGGTGGGGGGGTGGTGGAAAGAGATGGTGAGGCACAAGAGTGTGGTGAGTGCCTGTGATTAGGCTTACGCTGGTGACGATGATGTAAGCTATCTGAAAGATATAGGATGTTTTAATGCAGGTTTATGGAAATAAATTCAGCAAAAATCAAAGATCCAAAAAGGGGTCCAGAATGATGGCATAAAGCTTTGGGGGCTGAAAAAGAATCGCTAAGGTGACCTTCCAAGGATGGAAAATCACCTTAAAATTCTTATTGATGCTACAGAAAGGTAAAACATTCCAAACAGATGAAGAGGAATACTCCCCAAAGAACATGATCCATGCTAAACCCATGAACAACAGGAAAAGGTTACTGTCCATGATGTTACTACTAATCACCTTCACGAATAATCCAAACAGGCGCACGTTTTCCCAAGCTCAGGCTAAAGGTTGGTCCAAAAGTCCAATTCAGGGCCGGCCCTGTGGTAGACCGGGTAAGTGCCCACGTCCTGCTTTGGCGGTCCGGGCCTCACTGATTCACATCACGGGTGCAGATCTCATTAACAGTGTTAGGAAATATAGATTTCATGGTACGGTGTGGACAGAGATCATAAATTAGTAGCCATTGTGAGGATAGCTTATCAATACGCAACAGAAAAAGAACCACGAGACTATTACAATCTATGTACGCATTTGGTACACTTCCCCAAAGGAAGAAGGAAGGAAAACTTGTGACCTGTCAAGGTGGAATTGGCAGAGTGCTAGAAGATGACATGATCATTGCGCATCAGAGGATTGCCTGGGCAACTTCAACTTGGGAGGCAGTCCAGGACTTTCTCTGGGGAATGTCCACCCACTTGGCCGCCTACACAAGATATAAGAGATACAACCCAGGATAATCTTACAGGAAAGAAACCAGTGTCTAGGGAGATTGTGCTAGGCCTATCAAAGTTCGAGGAGAAAGTTAGAAACAGACAAGAAATCCAGAAAAAGGAAAACTATCCTTTCTGGAAAGGGTTAGGAGTCTGACTGGTCTGAGATAGCTCTGAAACTCTGTGAATGGAGGTTGTCAGGACAACTTAGAATTAGGACGTTCTTTATGACATCATGGTGAACATGTCCCCCAAGAGGGCCGCATGGTTACAGTCTGAGGATTGGCCTAGGATAGGCTATTAAAGGGAGAGATAACAAGAAACAGCTTTGACAAACAGAAAGCTGGCACAGAAAGTAGAAGAGATCAAACCGACTCTGATTCAAGGGATAAGAAAGGAATCCTTGGCAAGAAGTGAGAATAGAGGGACAAGCACTGAGAGGAGAACATTGTCATCTATTCAAGTCTATGGGGACAGCATGCTGATTCAAGCTTGAAACTTGATTGGAAACAAGATGCCACACTTGGGCCCGATCAGAACTATGTTGTCCTTCTTCCTTAAGCATAATCCAAAGTCAAGAATGATGCCTTGAGGACATTGAAGAGAAGAATATGATGCCTCCTTTCCTAGACACTGGTTTCTTTCCAGTATAAGATTATCCTTGGTTGTATCTCTTATATCTTGTGTCGATGGCCAAGTGGGTGGACCATCCCCAGAGAAAGTCCTGGACTCCCTCCCAAGTTGAAGTTGCCCGGGCAATCCTCTCATGCGCAATGATCATATCATTTCCTAGCACTCTGCCAATTCCACCTTGGCAGGTCACATGTTTTCCTTCCTTCTTACTTTGGGGAAGTGTACCAGATGCGTTCATTGATTGTAATATTCTCATGGAGATTTTCTAGTGCGAATTGATAACGTATCGTAAGAATTGCTACTTATTTATGATCTCTGTCTGCACCGTACCATGAAATCTGTATTTCCTAACACTGCTAAAGTGATCTGCACCCGTAATGTGAAACAGTGAGGCCCCGGCTGCCCAAGTGGAAGGTGGGCACTTACTCACTCCACCACAAAGCCGGCCCTGAATTCTTATTTTGGACCAACCTTTTGTCTGAACTTGGGAAGACGTGGGCTTGTTGGGATTATTCATGAAGGAGATTTCTATTAACATCATGGACGGTAACATTTTCCCTTGGTTCATGGGTTTAGCACGCATCATGTTCTGTGGGTAGTATTCCTCTTCATCTATTTGGAATGGTCTACCTTTCTGTAGAAACAGTAAGAATTTTGAGGTGATTTTCCATCTTTGGAAATTCACCTTCTCTAAATGCTTTCAGCCCCAAAAGCATTATGCCGTCATTCTGGACCCCGTTTTGGATTTTTGATTTTAGGTGAATTTATTGCCATAACCCTGCATTAGAACATCCTATATCTTTCAGATTTGCATCCTCATTGGTTTAGACTTCTGTGTAGGTTACATCATCTTCACCAGCTAAAGCTGAATCACAACCCCTCACCACACACTGGTGCCTCATCATCTCTTTTACCCTCCCCCACCACCCCGCTCTGCATCTGGGAACTCCCAATAAAATGTCCTGTGCCACCTTTTGGTTAGTGCTTGCTTTTTCTTCTTGTAAATGAGATCCTATGGTATTTGACGTTCTCCCTGGGGCTTGTTTCACTTCCCCTAAAACCCTCACAGCCATTCTGGGTGTCACAAATGGCTGGAATGCAACCTTTGTTCCAGCTGAGTGGTATGCCATTGTGTGGGTATAGCCCATCTTCCTTATGCATTCTTCCCTTGCTGGGCACCACGGCGGATTTCAAGTCTTGGATAGCGGGAGTAAGGCTGTTGTGAAATCAGCGGTGCACGTCTTATTATAAGGGAGTGTTTCTGAGCTATTTGGACAAACACGCCTCAGAGGAACAGCTGGATCATATGGGACATGGATTGTTAAATTTCTGAGGCAGTTCCACACCGCTTGCCATATTGGCTGCACCGGTTTCCAATCCCACTTGCAGTGCAGGAGATTTCCCTTCTCTCCACCTCCTCTCTGACACTTGTTTCCTGTCTGCTTCCTTATAGCCATTCTGACCACAGTGAGCTGCTGTGTCCTTGCAGTTTGCATTTGCATTGGCCTGAGACTTAATGATGGGAACAAGTTTTCATGCACCTTTTGGCCCTCTTTCAATCTTCCTGGGAGAAATCTCTGTTTCCATCTTTTGCCCAGGTTTTCATTGGCTTCTTGTTGTTTTTCTCGTGGAGCTGTGCGAGTTGATTGTATCTTTGGGCTTTTCACCCCTTGTCCGATGTGTGGTTTGCAAACATCCTCTCCCAGTTGTTGTGCTGTCTTGGCATTGAGTCGATGGTTTCCTTGACTGGGCAGAAGCGTCCGCATTTGATGTGGTCCCGTTTGTTTCTTGTTTCCTTTGTTGCCCTTGCCCAGTCAGACATGTTTCTTCCAAATAGGCGGCTCAGACAGATGGCAAAGAGCACTCTGCGTAGGTCTTCTCCTACAAGGTTCACGGTTTCAAGTCTGCCATTCAAGGCTTCAATCCATTTCGAGGTGGTGTGTGTGCCACGTGTAACATCATGGTGTACTCTCGTTGTGTTCCATGTGGCTGTGCAGGCTTCCCAGCACCATTTATTATAGAGACTCTCCTTTCTCCACTGTCTCCTATTGCCTCCCTCGTTGGAAAGGTGCTGTCCACGTACGTTTGAGTTGGGCTCTGGGCTCTCGATTCTGTTGCATGGGTCTCTGTGCCAGTTTTTGGGTGCAAACTGTGCCCTTTTGGTACCTAGCGCTTCGTCCTCTATGTTGAAATCAGAAAGTGTAGGACGTCCTGCTTTGTTCATTTTCCTGAGGATTCCTTTGCCTATTCAGGGTCTCTTGGTGAGGCCTAGAAACTTTAGGATTCTCTCTTCTATCTCTTTGGGAAATATTGCTGCAACTTTGACTGGGATTGCATGGAATCCAGAGATTCCTTTCTGCGGTATGGACGTTTCAAGTGTGTTAATTCTTCCATTCCTTGATCCCGGAATATCCTTCTTTTTCCTTGTGTCTTCTTGAATTTCTTTCCCAAAACGTTTGCTAGTTTTCGATTGATATGGCTCTCACCTGTTTTGCTAAGGTTCTTCGTAGAGATCTAATTCTTCTCACTGGCAAGATGTCTCGCCCTGTCTAACGTCCCTTCCCGTCTGCCTCTGCACTACCTTGGACGACGGCCCGACAATGACTGAATGTCTTGAGGACATTGAAGAGAAGAATCGATGCCTCCTTTCCCAGGCCTGTAGCATTATTTGAAGATCTGTCTCACTTTCCATAGCTCAGGCGTCACGGCGGACCACTGGGTACATGCTAATGTGTCCCAAGAGATGTCTTGGAAGCATTGAAGGAATGGACCCCTGTCATGCTTGGGCTATGTCTCTTTGTTTGGAAGGGCTCTACAAGTGTGCTGAGAAGCACCCTTTTCCAGAGGGCTTCGTTCCTTCATGAAGGCTGCCCTCCCAGCCTAGTGTGCTCAGTGTGGCTCCAATCAAATTCTCTCCCCCTACTTCTTGCTGTAGAAGGATTATTGATTATGTGTTTGGACACCATATGTAAGGAAGTTGGCTGAAAATTTGGACATTACAATTCTGTTTCAAGAAAAATAAAGAAGCCAGGGCTGAGGATGTAAGGCAAACAAATGGCACAGCCTATAGAAATAAAGTAAGCCCGTATCTAGAGGAAATCTAGGAGAACATTCAAGGATCAGGTGTCAAGTTCGAAACTTTCCAAATCCGGAAAAAGACAGAAAAATATCTTTCCTGGAGAGATGAATTCATCAGATTTGTCTAATTTGTCTTGGAACCATTGTGTCCGAGAAGGGTGTTGCCAGGACCCCCACGAATTTGGAGTTTCTGATTAGGATGTCAAACCAACCCAGATGACCATGTGTTCTCAGTGCTTAGTTTGACCTATGCTAGGGTAGCAAAGATGGCTACTAGTGACTGGTGAAAATTCAAAGGGAATCACCAAGAATCATGAAAGCAGTCATACCTCGGCCTAGAGAACATACAGTGATTAAGGAAATACAAAACTAATCACTTAGACTGAAGGAGAATGGACTGATAAGCATGTCTAAGGGAGATAGCTGAGAATGACCATGACAAGTATACTATAGAAAAGAAAAAATGCTCCCATAAAATGGAAGGCAAACAGAAATCACACCTGAATAATCCACAATGAATGATGTCACTCTTTAGACAGACTCTGCTTGAACCTTTGAAAGACAGAGAAATTTACTAGCCAAAAAATGGCAGCGAAGGTCAAACCTGGGCCAACTGGGAAGGGTGAGTTATGAGACTGCTATAAGCGGGCTCTGAAACCCTGTGTCCATGAAGCTTGGTGGGACAGAAGACACACAATTATGACAAAACCTCTGACATCACAATGTACGCGAAAAACAAACTGGCCTCATCTACACAGTGCCAGAGTTGGGCTCAAGTAGCATATACAAGTCCCATTGCAGTCAACTGCAGGTGGCCAATGGAACAGGAAAGCGGATGGCCAGAGGTGCAGAAGTGAGGCCCGCACCTACTGCGACGGTTGCCTGGGGTGGGCCGGGTGGAATCCTGGGCGTGAGCCTGCTCACCACTGCTTCAGTCACTGGGGGGCAGGCGTTCGAGGTAGTGTAGAGGCAGATGGGAAGGGACGTTAGACAGGGCCAGACTTCCACAGCAAATACAGGAGCATTGCCAGAAGATGTGAGCACAGCGATGCACTTCTGCCAAAATAAAACCAATTAAAACTTGCACAGAATAGAAAAACTGACTCTGAAAAGAAAAAACCAGCTTGCCAGTTAGAAGAATAAGATCTCTATGAAGAATCGTAGCAAAACAGGTGTTAGCTATGTCAATCGAAAACTAGCAAACGTTTCGGTAAAGAAATTCAAGAAGACACAAGGAGAAAGAAGGATGTTCCAGGATCTAGGAATGGAAGAATTAACACACTTGAAACGTCCATACCGGAAAAAGGAATCTCTGGATTCCATGCAATCCCAGTCAAAGTTGCAGCCATACTTGCCACAGAGATCGAAGAGAGAATCCTAAAATTTCTAGGCAGCAACAAGAGACCCTGACTAGGCAAAGGAATCCTCAGGAAAACGAACAAAGCAGGACGTGTTACACTTTCTGATTTCAACATAGAGGATGAAGCGCTAGTTACCGAAATGGCACAATCTTGGCCCAAAAAGATGGACAAGACCCATGCAACAGAATCGAGAGCCCAGAGTCCAACTCAAAGGTACATGGACAGCCCATTTTCGGCCAGGGAGCCAAGAGGAGACAGCGGAGAAAGGAGAGTCTCTATAATAAATGGTGCTGGGAAGCCTGCACAGCCACATGGAACACAACGAGAGTACACCATGATCTTACACGTGGCACACACACCACCTCAAAATGGATTATAGCCTTGAATGGCAGACTTCAAACTATGAACCTTGTAGGAGAAGACATAGGCACACTGCTCTTTGCCATCTGAGTGAGAAACCTATTTGGAAGAAGCATGTCTGACTGGGAAAGGGCAACAAAGGAAACAAGAAACAAACGGGACCACATCAAATGCGGACGCTTCTGCCCAGTGAAGGAAACCATCGACTGAATGCAAAGATAGCACAACGACTGGGAGAGGATGTTTGCAAACCACAAATCGGACACGGGATGAAAAGCCCAAAGATACAATCAACTCACAGGTCTCCACAAGAAAAAAAACAAGAAGCCAATGAAAGCCTGGGCAAAAGATGGAAACAGAGATTTCTCCCAAGAAGAACTAAAGAGGGCCAACAAGTCCATGAAAACTTGTTCAGCATCATTAAGTCTCAGGCCATGGCAAATCCAAACTGCAAGGACATAGCATCTCACTGTGGTCAGAATGGCTATAAGGAAGCAGACAGGAAACCACAACTGTTAGAGGGGAGGTGGAGAGAAGGGAAGCCTCCTGTACTGCTGGTGGGAGTGTAAACCGGTGCATCCACTAAGCCAAGACGTGTGTAGCTGCATCAGAAGTTTAAGAATCCATGTTCCATACGATCCAGCTATTCCTCTGCAGCACGTTTATCCAAAGAACTGGGAAACACTACAGCATAAAGACATGTGCACAGCTGAGTTCACCACAGCCTTAATCTCGCTATCCAAGACTTGGTAGCCGCCCTGGTGCGCAGCAAGGGATGAATGCAGAAGGAATATGGGCTATAGCCACACCATGGCATACCACTCAGCCGGAACAAAGGATGCAATCCAGCCATTTGTGACCACCTGTATAGCTGTGAGGGTTTTAGGGGAAGTGAAAGAAGCCCCAGGGAGAATGTCAGATACCATAGGATCTCACTAACAAGAAGAAGAAAACGCAAGCGCTAACCAACAGGTGTCAAGGGACATTTGATTCGGCGATCCCAGAGGCAAAGTGCAGGGGTGGGGAAGGGTGAAAGAGATGATGAGGCACAAGTGTGTGATGAGGGCCTGTGATTCGGCTTACGCAGGTGAAGGTGATGTAACCTACACAGATCCATGAGGATGCAAATCTGAAAGATATAGGATGTTCTAATGCAGGGTATGGCAATAAATTCACCTAAAATTAAAAATCCAAAAAGGGGTCCAGAATGACGGCATAAAGCTTTGGGGGTTGAAAGAGATTAGAGAAGGTGAACTTCCAAGGATGGAAAATCACCCCAAAATGCTTAATGATGCTACAGAAAGGTAGACCTTTCAAAATAGATGAAGATGAATACTACACTGAAACCATCATCCATGCTAAACCCATGAACCAAGGGAAAATGTTACCGTCCATGATGTTACTACTAATCACCTCCAACAATAATACAAACAGGCCCACGTGTTCCCAAGCTCAGGCAAAAGGTTGATCCAAAAGTACAATTAAGGGCTGGTCATTGGTGGAGAGGGTAGGTGCCCACGTTCCGCTTGGGCGGCCCGAGTCTCACTGTTACACATCACGGGTGTAGATCACATTAGCAGTGTTAGGAAATATAGATTTCATAGTACGGTGCGGACAGGGATGATAAATAAGTAGCAATTGTGAGGATACGTTAATAATATGCACCAGAAAAAGAACGCTGAGAATATTACAATCGATGAAGGCATCTGGTACAATTCCCCAAAGGAAGTGGGAAGGAAAACATGTGACATGCCAACGTGGAATTGGCAGAGTGCTAGGAGATGACACGATCATTGTGCATCAGATAGCCTGGGCAACTTCAACTGGGGAGGGATTCCAGGACTTTCTCTGGGGAAGGTCCACACACTTGGCCATATACAAAAGATATAAGAGATACAATCCAGGATAATCTTACAGGAAAGAAAACAGTGTCTAGAGAGGATGTAGCAGCCTTTTCGAAGTTCGAGGAGAATGTCAGAAACTGACAAGAAATCCAGAAAAAGGACAACTATCCTACCTGGAAAGGGTGACGAGTCAGACTGGTCTGAGATGGCTCTGAAGATCTGTGTGCATGGAGGTTGTCAGGACAACTTAGAATTTTGAGGTTGTTTATGACATCACGGTGACCCTGTCCCCCAATATGGCCGCATGGTTACAGTCTGAGGATTGGCCTAGGCTAGGCTATTAAAGGGACAGATACCCAGAAACAGCATTGAAAAACAGAAAGTGGGCTCAGAAACTGGAAGAGATAAAACAGAGTCTGAATCAAGGGATAAGAGAGGAATCCTTGGCCAGAAGCGAGAATAGAGGGACAAGCACCGAGAGGAGAACACTGTCATCTATTCAAGTCTATGGGCAGGCCATGCTGACTCAAGCTTGCAACTTGATTGGAAACAAGAGGCCAGACTTGGGGCTCATCAGAACTACAGTGTGCTTCTGCCTTAAGCATAATGCAAAGTCAACAATGACGTCTTGAGGACATTGAAGAGAAGAATCGATGCCTCCTTTCCTAGGCCCCTGGCATTCTTTGCAGATCAGTCTCACTTTCCATAGCTCTGGCTTCACGGGGGCCCACTGTGTACATGCTAATGTGTCCCAAGAGATGTCTTGGAAGCCTTGAAGGAATGGAGCCCTGTCACGCTTGGGGTATGTCTCTTTGAGTGGAAGGGCTCTACAAGGGTGCTGAAAATCACCCTTTTCCAGAGAGCTTCATTCCTTTGTGAAGGTTGCCCTCCCAGGCTAGAGTGGTCAGTTTTGCACCAATGAAATTCTCTCACCCTACTTCGTGCCGTGGAAGAATTATAGAGTGTGTGTTTTGACACCATATGTAAGGGAGTTGGCTGAAAAGTAGAATATTACAATCCTGTTTCAAGTAAAATAAACAGGCCAGGGCTGAGGATGTAAGGCAAACAAATGGCACAGCCTATAGAAATAAAGTAGGCCTGTATCTAGAGGAAATCTAGGGGAATGTTCTAGGATCAGGGGTGAAGTTTGAAACTTCCCAAATCCAGAAAAGAGACAGAAAGCTATCTTTCCTGGAGAGAGGAATTCATCAGATTTGTCTAATTTGTCTCGGGAACATTGTGTCCGTGAAGGGGGTTGCCAGGACCAACTAGAATTTGGAGTTTCTGATTAGGATGTCAAACCAACCCAGATGACCATGTGTTCTCAGTGCTTAGTTTGACCTAGGCTAGGATAGCAAAGATTCCTACAAGTGACCAGTGCAAATTCAAAGACAACAACCAAGAGTCACGAAAGCACTCACACCTTGGTGTAGATAACATACGGTTATTAAAGAAATACAAAATTAATCACTTGGAATGAAGAAGAACGGACTGATAAGCATGTCTAAGGGAGATAGCTGAGAAAGACCATTATGATTATACTATAGAAAAGAAAAAAAGTCCCAGAAAAAGGACGACGAACGGAAATCACACCTGGATAATCCACAATGAAAGATGATGTCCGTCTTTAGACAGACTCTGCTTGAACGTTTGAAAGTCACAGTAATTCACAAGCCAAAAAGCAGCGAAGGTCTAACTTTTGCTAACTGGGAAGGGCGAGTTATAAGACTGCTCCAAGCAGGCTCTGAAACCCTGTGTCCATGAATATTGTTGGGATAGCAGAGACACAATTATGACAAATCCTCTGACATCACAGTGGAAACAAAAAACACCTGGCCTCATCTACACAGTGCCATAGATGGGCTCAAGTACCATATTCAAGTCCCACTGCACTCAACTGCAGGTTGCCACTGGAACATGAAAGGGGCCGGCCGGTGGTGCAGCAGTGAGGTCCGCACCTTTTGGGTCAGTGGCCGGGTTTGGGGCGGGTGGAATCCTGGGGGTGAGCCTGCTCACCACTGCTTCAGTTATTCTGGGGCAGACGTCAGATGTAATGTAGAGGGAGATGGGAGGGCACGTTAGACAGTGCCAGACTTAAACAGCAAATACAGGAACATTGCCAGCAGATGTGAGCTTAGTGATGCACTTCTGCCAAAGCAAAACCAGTCAAAATTTGCAAAGTATAGAAAACCTGAAACTGGAAGAAAAAACAACAGCTTGCCAGTTAGGCGAACAAGATCTCTATGAAGAACCTTAGCAAAACAGGTGAAGCTATGTTAATCGAAAACTAGCCGTCGTTTGGTGAAAGATGTTCAAGAAGACACAAGGAGAAAGAAGGAGATTCCAGGATCTAGGAATGGAAGAATTAGCACATTTGAAACGTCCATACCGGAGAAAGGAATCTCTGGATTCCATGCAATCCCAGCCAATGTTGCAGCAATATTTGCCACAGAGATAGAAGAGAGAATCTTAACGTTTCTAGGCAGCAACAACAGACCCTGAATAGGCAAAGGAATCCTCAGGAAACGAAAAAAGCAGGACGTGGCACACTTTCTGATTTCAATATAGAGGGCGAAACTCTAGGTACCAAAACGGCATAACCTGGGCCCAAAAACAGGCACACATACCCATGCAACAGGAGCGAGAACCCAGAGCCCAACTCAAACGTACATGGACAGCCCATTTTCTACCAGGGAGCCAAGAGAAGACAGTTGAGAAGGGAGAGTCTGTACAATAAACGGTGCTGGGAAGCCTGCACATCCACACGGAACACAACGAGAGAAGACCATGATGTTACACCTGGCACACACACCATGTGAAATAGATTGAAGCCCTTAATGGTAGACTTGAAACTGTGAAACTTGTAGCAGAAGACCTAGGCAGAATGCTCTATTCCATCTGTCTGAGCCACCTATTTGGAAGAAGCATGTCTGACTGGGCAAGGGCAACAACGGAAACAAGAAACAAACGGGACCACATCAAATGCACACACTTCTGCCCACTCAAGGAAACCATCGACTCAATGCAAAGACAGCACAACACCTGGGAGAGGAAGTTTGCAAACCACAAATCGGACAAGGGGTTAAAAGCCCAAAGATACAATGAACTTGCACATCTCCACAAGAAAAAAAACAACAAGCCTATGAAAACCTGGTCAAAAGATGGAAACAGAAATTTCTCCCAAGAAGATGGAAAGAGGGGTAACAGGTTCACCATCATTAAGTCTCAGGAAAATGAAAATCCAAACTGCAAGGACATAGCAGCTCACTGTGGTCAGAATGGCTATAAGGAAGCAGACAGGAAACAACAAGTGTCAGAGAGGAGGTGGAGAGTACGGAAGCCTCCTGCACTCCTGCTGGGAGTGTAAAACAGTGCAGCCAGTATGTCAAGTGGTGTGTAACTGCCTCTGAAATTTAAGAATCCATGTCCCATATGATCCAGCTATTCCTCTGAGGCATGTTTATCCAAAGAATTCGGAAACACTACCACATAAAGACATGTGCATGGCTGATTTCACCACAGCCTTACTCCCACTATCCAAGACTTGTAAGCCGCACTGGTGCCCAGCAAGGGACGAATGCAGAAGGAAGATGGGCTCTAGCCACACAATGGCATACCACTCAACCGGAGCAAAGGATGCAAACCAGCCATTTTGACCACCAGAATGGCTGTGAGGGTTTTAGGGGAAGTGAAGCAAGCTCCAGGGACAATGTCAAATACCGTAACATCTTACTTACAAGTAGAAGAAAAAGAAAGCAATAACCAATATGTGGCACGGGATATTTGTGCCTTCCCAGAGGCAAAGCAGTGCGGTGGAGAAGGGTGAAAGATATGATTAGGCACAAGTATGGGGTGAGGGCCTGTGATTCAGCTTACGATGGTGAAGATGATTTAACCTACACAGAAGTCTAAATCGATGAGGATGTAAATCTGAAAGATATAGGATGTTCTAATGCAGTGTTACGGCAATAAATTCACCTAAAATCACAAATCCAAAAACGTTTCCAGAATGACGGCATAAAGCCCTGGGGACTGAAAGAGATAGGAGAAGGTGAACTTCCACGCATGGAAAATCACCTCCAAATGCTTTCTGATGCTACTGAAGGGTAGACCGTTCCAAATAGATGAAGAGGAATACTACCACGAGAAGATGATCAGTCCTAATCCCATGAACCAAGGGAAAAAGTTACCGTCCAGGATGTTACAACTAATCATCTTCATGACTAATCCAAACAGGCCTACGTCTTCCCCCGTTCAGGCAAAAGGTTGGTCCAACAGGACAATTCATGGCCAGCCCTGTGGTGGAGTGTGTAAGTGCCCACGTTCCGCTTGTGTGGCCTGGGCCTCACTCCTTCACATCACGGGTGCCGATCACATGAGCAGTTTTAGGAAATATAGATTTCATGGTACGGTGCAGACAGGGACCATATATAAGTAACAATTGTGAGGATATGTTATCAATACACACCAGAAAAAGAACCATGAGAATATTACAATCTATCAACGCATCTGGTACACTTCCCCAAAGGAAGAAGGGAGGAAAACATGTGACCTGCTAAGGAGGAATTGCCAGAGTGCTAGGAGATGACATGATCATTGCGCATCAGAGGATTGCCTGGGCAACTTCAACTTGGGAGGGAGTCCAGGACTTTCTCTGGGGAAGGTCCTCCCACTTGGCAATCTACACAAGATATAAGACATACAACCCAGGATAATCTTACAGGAAAGAAACCAGTGTCTAGAGAGAATGTAGCAGGCCTTTCAAAGTTCAAGGAGAAAGTGAGAAACCGACAAAAAGTTCAGAAAAAGGAAAACTATCCTACCTGGAAAGGGTGAGGAGTCACACTGGTCTGAGATGGCTCTGAAACTCTGTGTGCATGCAGGTTGTCAGGACAACTTAGAATTTTGACGTTGTTTATGACATCATGGTACACATGTCCCCCAAGACGGCCGCATGGTTACAGTCTGAGGATTGGCCTAGGCTAGGGCATTAAAGAGAGAGATACCCTGAAACAGCTTTGAAAAACAGAAAGTGGGCACAGAAACTGGAACAGAGAAAACAGACTCTGATTCAAGGGATAAGAAAGGAATCCTTGGCAAGAAGCGATAATAAAGGGACAAGCTCTGAGAGTAAAACATTGTCATCTATTCAAGTCTATGGGGAGGCAATGCTGATTCAAGCTTGCAACATGATTGGAAACAAGAGGCCAGACTGGGCCTTTTGAGACCTACAGTGTCCTTCTGCCTTAAGCATAATCCAAAGTGAAGAATGATGTCTTGAGGACATTGAAGAGAAGAATTGATGCCTCCTTTCCTAGGCCCCTAGCCTGCTTCAAAGATCAGTCTCACTTTCCATAGCTCTGGCGTCATGGGGGCCCACTGGGTACATGCTAATGTGTCCCAAGAGATGTCTTGGAAGCCTTGAAGGAATGGAGCCCTGTCATGCTTAGGGTATGTCTGTTTGTTTGGAAGTGCTCCACAAGGGTGCTAAAAATCAGCATTTTCCAGAGGGCTTTGTTTTTTGTGAAGGCTGCCCTCCCAGGCTGGAATCCTCAGTTTTGCTCCAATGACATTCTCTCCCTTCACCTCTTGCTGTAGAAGGATTATTGATTATGTGTTTTGACACCATATGTAAGCACGTTGGCTGAAAATTAGAACATTACAATTCTGTTTCAAGAAAAATAAAGAAGCCAGGGCTGAGGATGTAAGGCAAAGTTCACTCCCTATAGAAATAAAGTAAGCCCGTATCTAGATGGAATCTAGGGGAACGTTCAAGGATCAGGGGTGAAGTTCGAAACTTCCCAAATCCAGAAAATGAGAGAAAAATATCTTTTCTGGAGAGAGGAATTCATCATATTTGTCTAATTTGTCTGGGAAACATTATGTTCATGAAGGGTGTTGGCAGGACCCCCATGAAATTTGGAGTTTCTGATCTCAGGATGTCAAAAAAACCCAGATGACCACTTGTTTCCGGGCTTAGTTTGACCAAGGCTAGAATAGCAAAGATTCCTACGAGTGACCAGTGCAAATACAAAGAGAACAACCAAGAATCACGAAAGGACTCACACCTCGCCCTAGAGAACATAAGGTGACTACAGAAATGCAAAATTAAAGACTTGGAATGAAGGAGAACCCACTGATAAGCATGTCTAAGGGAGATCGCTGAGAAAGACCATGACGATTATACTATTGAAAAGAAAAAAAGGTCCCAGAAAATGGAAGACGAACAGAAATCACACCTGAATAATCCACAATGAAAGATGTGCATCTTTAGACAGACTGTGCTTGAACGTTTGAAAGTTAGAGAAATTCACAAGCCAAAAAACGGCAGTGAATGTCAAACCTGGGCCAACTGGCAAGCATGAGTCATGAGACTGCTCCAAGCCAGCTTTGAAACCCTGTGTCCATGGAGCTTGCTGGGACAGCAGAGACACAATTATGACAAATCCTCTGATATCACAGTGGACCCGATAAACAACCTGGGCTCATCTATACAGAGCCACAGTTGGGCTCAAGCAGTACATTCAAGTCCCATTGCACTCAACTGCCGCTGGCCAACGGAACATGAAAGGGGCTGGCCGGTGGTGTAGCTGTGAGGTCCGCACCTTCTGGGTCGGGGTCACCTGGTGAGCCGGTTGGAGGCATGTGGGTGAGCACCCTCACCACTGCTTCAGTCATTGTAGGGCAGGAGCCCGAGGTATTGTAGAGGCAGATGGGAAGGGACGTTAGACAGGGCCAGACTTCCACAGCAAATACAGGAGCATTGTCAGCAGATGTGGGCATAGCACTGTACTTCTGCTGAAACAAAACCAATTCAAAGTTGCAAAGAATAGAAAAACTCAAGATTAAAAAAAGAAAAAAATACAGCTTGCCAGTACGAATAATAACATCTCTATGAAGAACCTTAGCAAAACAGGTGAAAGCTATGTTAATTCAAAAACTAGCAAACGTTTGGGGAAAGAAATTCAAGAAGACACAAGGAGAAAGAAGGATATTCCAGGATTTAGGAATGCAAGAATTAACACAGTTGAAACGCCCATACCTGAGTAAAGGAATCTCTGGGTTGCATGCAATCCCAGTCAAAGTTGCAGCAATACTTGCCACAGAGATAGAAGAGAGAATCCTAATGTTTCTAGCCAGCAACAAGAGACCCTGAATAGGCAAAGGAATCCTCAGGAAAACGAAAAGCAGGACGTATCACACTTTCTGATTTCAACATATAGGACGAAGCGCTAGGTAATGAAACGGCACAGTCTGGGCCCAAAAACACGCACACAGACCCATGCAACAGAATCGAGAACCCAGAGCCCAACTCAAACGTGCATGGACAGCCCCTTTTCGAGCAGGGAGCCAAGAAGAGACAGAGGAGAGAGGAGAGTCTCTACAATAAATGGTGCTGGGAAGGCTACACAGCCACATGGAACACATGGAGAGTAGACCATGATGTTACACCTGGCACACACACCACCTCGAAATAGATTAAAGCCCTGAATGGCAGACTTGAAACCGTGAACCTTGTAGGAGAAGACCTAGGAAGAGAGCTCTTTGCCATCAGTCTGAGCCGCCTATATGGAAGAAGCATGTCTGACTGGGCAAGGGCAACAAAGGAATCACGAAACAAACGGGACCACATCAAATGCACATGCTTCTGCCCAGTCAAGGAAACCTTCCACTCAATGCGAAGACAGCACAACAACTGGGAGAGGATGTTTGCAAACCACACATCAGACACGGGGTGGAAACCCCAAAGATGCAATCAACTCGCACGTCTCCACTAGAAAAAAACAAGAAGCCAATGAAAACCTGGGTAAAAGATGGAAACAGAGATTTCTCCCAAGAAGATCGAAAGAGTGCCAGGAGGTGCATGAAAACTTGTTCACCATCATTAAATCTCAGGCCATGCAAATCCAAACTGGAATGACAAAGCAGCTCACAGTGCTGAGAATGGTTATAAGGAACCAGACGGAAAACAGCAAGTGTCAGAGGGGAGATGGCAAAAGGGAAACCTCCTGTACTGCTGGTGGGAGTGTAATCCGCTGCAACCACTACACCAAGAGGTGTGGTGCTGCCTCAGAAGTTTAAGAATAGATGTGACATATGATCCAGTTATTCCTCTGCGGCCTGTTTATCCTAAGAACTCGGAAACACTACAACATAAAGACATGTGCACCGCTGGGTTCAGCCTAGCCTGACTCCCGCTATCCAAGACTAGGTAGCCGCCCTGGTGCCCAGCAAGGGACGAAGGCAGAAGGAAGACGGGCTATAGCCACACAATGGCATACCACTCAACCACAACAAAAGATGCAATCCAGCCATTTGTGATCACCTGTATAGCTGTGAGGGTTTTCGGGGAAGCGAAAGAAGCCCCAGGGAGAATGTCAGATACCATAGGATCTCATTTACAAGGAGAAGAAAAAGCAAGCAGTAACCAACAGGTGACAAGGGACATTTGATTGGACATTCCCAGAGACAAAGCGCGGTGGTGTGGGAGGGTGAAAGAGATGATTAGGGACAAGAGTGCAGTTAGGGCCTGTCATTAGGCTTATGCCACTGAAGATGATGTAACCTACACAGAAGTCTAAATAGATGAGGATGCAAATCTGAAAGATATAGGATGTTCTAATGCAGGGTTATGGCAATAAACTCACCTAAAATCAAAAATCCAAAAAGAGGTCCAGAATGACGGCATAAAGCTTTGGAGGCTGAAGAGATTACAGAAGGAGAACTTCCAAGGATGGAAAATCACCTCAAAATGCTTACTGATGCTACAGAAAGGTAGATCATTCAAAACAGTTGAAGAGGAATACTACCAAGAGAACATGATCAGTCCTAAAACCATGAACCAAGGGAAAATGTTACCGTCCATGATGTTACTAGCAATCACCTTCATGAATAATCCAAACAGGCCAACGACTTCCGAAGTTCAGGCAAAAGGTTGGTCCAAAAGAACAATTCAGGGCCGGCCCTGTGGTGGATCGGGTAAGTGCCCACGTTCCCCTTGGGCCCCGGGCCTCACTGTTTCACATCACGGGTGCAGAACACAGCAGTGTTAGGAAATATAGATTTCATGGTACACTGCAGACAGGGATCATAAAATAAGTAGCAATGGTGAGGTCACCTTATCAATACACACAAGAAAAAGAACCGTGAGGCTTTTACAATCCATGAACGCATCTGGTACACTTCCCCAAAGGAAGAAAGAAGAAAAACATGGGACCTGCCAAGGTGGAATTGGCAGAGGGCTAGGAGATGACACGATCATTGCCCATCAGAGGATTGCCCGGGCAACTTCAACTTGGGAGGGAGTCCAGGACTTTCTCTGGGGAACGTCCACCCACTTGGCCATCTACATAAAATGTAAGAGGTAAAACCCAGGATAATCTTACAGGAGAGAAACCAGTGTCTAGAGAGAATGTAGCAGGCCTTTCAAAGTTCGAGGAGAAAGTCAGAAACCGACAAGAAATCGAGAAAAAGGAAAACTATCCTACCTGGAAAGGGTGAGGAGTCACACTGGCCTGTGATGGCTCTGAAATTCTGTGTGCAAGCAGGTTGTCAGGACAACTTCGAATTTTGAGGTTGTTTATGACGTCACGATGAACATGTCCGCCAAGATGGCCGCACGGTTACAGACTGAGGATTGGCCTAGGCTAGGCTATTAAAGGGAGGGATACCCAGAAACAGCTTTGAGAAACAGAAAGCGGACACAGAAACTGGAAGACATAAAACAGACGCTGATTCAAGGGGTAAGAAAGGAATCCTTGGCAAGAAGCGAGAATAGAGGGACAAGCACCGAGAGGAGAACGTTGTCATCTATTCAAGTCTATGGGGAGGCCATGCTGATTCAAGCTTGCAACTTGATTGGAAGCAAGAGGCCGGACTTGGGCCTTATCAGACCTACGTGGTCCTTCTGCCTTAAGAATAAGCCAAAGTCAAGAATGATGTCTTGAGGACGTTGAAGAGAAGAATCGATTCCTCGTTTCCTAAGCCCCTGGCATTCTTTGCAGATCAGTCTCACTTTCCATAGCTCTGGCGTCACGGGACCCCACTGGCTTCATGCTAATGTGTCCCCAGAGATTTCTTGGAAGCCTTGAAGGAATGGACCCCTGTCATGCTTGCGGTATGTCTCTTTGTTTGGAGTGCTCTACAAGGGTGCTGAAAAGCACCCTTTTCCACAGGGCTTCGTTCCTTCGTGAAGGCTGCCCTCCCAGGCTAGAGTGCTCAGTTTGCCTCCAATGAAATTCTCTCCCCCACCTCTTGCCGTAGACGGATCATTGATTATGTGTTTTGACACCATATGTAAGGAAGTGGGCTGAAAATCAGATCATTACAATTCTGTTTCAAGAAAAATAAACAGGCAATGGCTGAGGATGTAAGGCAAACAAATGGCACAGCCTATAGAAATAAAGTAAGCCCGTATCTAGACGGAATCTAGGGGAACGTTCCAGGATCAGGGGTGAAGTTCGAAACTTCCCAAATCCGGAAAAGAGACAGGAAAATATCTTTCCTGGAGAGAGGAATTCTTCAGATTTGTCTAATTTGTCTTGGAAACATTGTGTCCATGATGAGGGATGCTAGGACTACCTGGAATTTGGAGTTTCTGAGCTCAGGATGTCAAACCAAAACAGATGACCACGTGTTCTCAGTGCTTAGTTTGACCTAGGCTAGGACAGCAAAGACTCCTTCAAGTGACCGGTGCAAGTTCAAAGACAACAACCAAGAGACACGAAAGCACTCACACCTCGGCCTAGAGAACATACGGTGATTCAAGAAATGCAAAATTAATCACTTGAAATGAAGGAGAACGGACTGATAAGCATGTCTAAGAGAGATAGCTGAGAAGTACCATGACGATTATACTATGGAAAAGAGAAAAAGGTCCCAGAAAATGGAAGGCAAACGGAAATCACACCTGGATAATCCACAATGGAAGATGATGTCCGTCTTTAGACAGACTCTGCTGGAACGTTTGAAAGTCAGAGAAATTCACAAGCCAAAAGACGGCAGCAAACGTCAAGCCTGGGCTAAGTGGGAAGGGTGAGTTATAAGAATGCTCCAAGCGGGCCAGGAAACCGTGTGTCCATGAAGCTTGCCTGGACAGCAGAGACACGATTATTACAATTCCTCTGACATCACAGTGGACCCGAAAAACAACCTGGCCTCATCTACACAGTGCCAGAGTTGGGCTCAAGTAGCATATTCAAGTCCCATTGCCCTCAACTGCAGGTTGCCGATGGAACATGAAAGGGGCCGGCCGGTGGTGCAGCGGTGAGGTCCACACCTTCTTGGTCTGTGGCCAGGGGTGAGCCGTGTGGACCCTCAGGGTGAGCCTGCTCACCACTGCTTCAGTCATTCTGGGGCAGGCGTCCGAGGTCGTGTAGAGGCAGATGGGAAGGGACGTTAGACAGGGCCAGACTTCCACAGCAATTACAGGAGCATTGCCAGCGGATGTGAGCTCAGCGATGCACTTCTGCCAAATCAAAACCGATTCAGAGTTGCAAAGAATAGAAAAACTGAAGCTGAAAATAAAAAATGAAAAACTGCATGCCAGTGAGAAGAATAAGATCTCTATGAAGAAACTTAGCAAAACAGGTGAAAGCCATGTCAATCGAAAAGTAACAAACGTTGGGGGAAAGAAATTCAAGAAGACACAAGGAGAAAGAAGGAAATTCCAAGATCTAGGAATGGAAGCATCAACACACTTGAAACGTCCATACCAGAGAAAGGAATCTCTGGATTCCATGCAATCCCAGTGAAAGTTGCAGCAATGTTTCCCACAGAGACAGAAGGGAGAATCTGAAAGTTTCTAGCCAGCAGACAGAGACTCTGAATAGGCAAACGAATCCTCAGGAAAACGAACAAAGCTGCACATATCACACTTTTCGAATAAAACCTATAGGACAAGTCACTATGTACCGAAATGGCACAGTCTGGGACCAAACACAGGCACACAGACCCATGCAACAGAATCGAGAGCCCAGAGCCCAACTCAAATGTACATGGACAGCCCATTTTCTTCCAGGAAGCCAAGAGGAGACAGTGGAGAAAGCAGAGTGTCTAAAGTAAATGGTGCTGAGAAGCCTGCACAGCCACATGGAATACAATGAGAGTAGACCATGATGTTACACTTGGCACACACACCACCTAGAAATGGATTAAAGCCCTGAATGGCAGATTTGAAGCCATGAAACTTGCAGGAGAAGACCTAGGCAGAGTGCTCTTTGCCATCTGTCTGAGCCACCTATTTGGATGAAGCATGTCTGACTGGGCAAGGGCAACAAAGGAAAAAAGAAACAAACGGGACCACATCAAATGCACACGCTTCTGCCCAGTCAAGGAAACCAGTGACTCAATGCCAAGACAGCACAACAACTGGGAGAGGATGTTTGCAAACCACACATTGGACAAGGGGTGAAAAGCCCAAAGATACATTCAACTCCCACGTCTCCACAAGAAAAACAAGCCAATGAAAACCTGGGCAAAAGATGGAAACAGAGATTTCTCCCAAGAAGATCAAACGAGGGCCAACAGGTGCATGAAAACTTGTTCACCATCATTAAGTCTCAGGCCAATGCAAATGCAAACTGCGAGGACACAGCAGCTCACTCTGGTCAGAATGGCTATAAGGAAGCAGAAAGGAAACAAGTGTCAGAGAGGATGTGGAGAGAAGGGAAGCCTCCTGTACTGCTGGTGGCAGTGTAAACCGGTGCAGTCAGTACTCCAAGCACTGTGGAACTGCCTCAGAAATTGAAGAATCCATGTACCATATGATCCAGCTATTCCTGTGTGGCATGTTTATCCAAAGAGCTCGGAAACACTACTGCATAAAGACATGTGCACCACTGAGTTCACCACAGCCTTCCTCCCTCTATCCAAGACTTGGAATCCTCCCTGGTGACCCAGAAAAGGAGGAATTCAGAAGGAAGATGGGCTATACCCACACAATGGCATACCTCTTAGCCGGAACAAATGATGTAATCCAGCCATTAGTGACCACCAGAATGGCTGTGAAGGTTTTAGGGGAAGTGAAACAAGCCCCAGGGAGAAAGTCAAATACTGTAGGATCTCACTCACAAGGAGAAGAAAAGACAAGCAGTAACCAACTATTGGCACGGACATTTGATTAAGGGTTACCAGAGGCAAAGCGGGGAGGTGGGGTAGGGTGAAACAGATGATTAGGCACAAGTGTGTGGTAAGGGCCTGTGATTCAGCTTACTCTGGTGAAGATGATGTAACCTACACAGAAGTCTAAACAGATGAGGATGCAAATCTGAAAGATATAGGAAGTTCTATCGCAGCGTTATGGCAATAAATTCACCTAAAATCAAAAATCCAAAAAGGGGTTCAGAATGAAGGCATAGAGCTTTGGGGGCTGAAAGAGATTAGAGAAGGTGAACTTCCAAGGATGGAAAATCACCTCAAAATGCTTACTGATGTTACAGAAAAGTAGACCATTCCAAAAAGAGGAAGAGGAATACTTCCAAGAGAACATGATCCGTCCTAAACCCATGAACCAACGGAAAATGCTACCATCCATGATGTTACTACTAATCACCTTCGCGCATAATCCAAACAGGCCCACGTCTTCCCAAGTTCAGGCAAAGGGTTCGTCCAAAAGTAAAATTCAGGGCTGTCACTGTGGTGGAGCGGGTAAGTGCCGACGTTCCGCTTGGGCGGCCAGGCCCTCACTGTTTCACATCACGGGTGCACATCACATTAGCAGTGGTAGGAAATATAGATTTCATGGTACCGTGCGGACAGAGGTCATAAATAAGTAGCAATTGTGAGGATACCTTATCAATACGCGCCAGAAAAAGAACCATGAGAATATTACAATCTATGAAGGCGTCTGGTACACTTCCCCAAAGGCAGAAGGAAGGAAAACTTGTGACCTGCCAAGGTAGAATTGGCAGAGTGCTAGGAGATGACACGATCATTGCCCATCAGAGGATTGCCTGGGCAACTTCAACTTGGGAGGGAGTCCAGGACTTTCTCTGGGGAACGTCCACCCACTTGGCCATCTACCCAAGATATAAGAGAAACAACCCAGGATAATCTTTCAGGAAAGAAACCAGTGTCTAGAGAGAATGTAGCAGGCCTTTCAAAGGTCGAGGAGAAAGTGAGAAACCGACAAGAAATCCAGAGAAAGGAAAACTATCCTACCTGGAAAGGGCGAGGAGTCGGACTGGCCTGAGATGGCTCTGAAACTCTGTGTGCATGGAGGTTGTCAGGACAACTTAGAATTTTGAGGTTGTTTATGACAACACGGTGAATATGTCCCCCATGATAGCCGCATGGTTACAGTCTAAGGATTGGCCTACGCTAGGCTATTAAAGGGAGAGATACCCAGAAACAGCTTTGACAAACAGAAAGCAGGCACAGAAACTGGAACAGAGAAAACAGACTCTGATTCAAGGGATAAGAAAGGAATCCTTGGCAAGAAGCGAGAATAGAGGGACAAGCCCCGAGAGGAGAACGTTGTCATCTATTCAAGTCTATGGGGAGGCCATGCTGATGCAAGCTTGCAACTTGATTGGAAGCAAGAGGCCAGACTTGGGCCTTATCAGACCTACGTGGTCCTTCTGCCTTAAGCATGATCCAAAGTCAAGAATGATGTCTTGAGGACGTTGAAGAGAAGAATCGATGCCTCCTTTCCTAGGCCCCTGGCATTCTTTGAAGATCAGTCTCACTTTCCATAGCTCTGGCGTCACGTGGGCCCACTGGGTACATGCTAATGTGTCCCAAGAGATGTCTTGGACGCCTTGAAGGAATGGACCCCTGTCACGCTTGGGGCATGTCTCTTTGTTTGGAAGGGCTCTACAAGTGTGCTGAAAAGCACCCTTTTCCAGGGGGTTCGTTCCTTTGTGAAGGCTGCCACCCAGACTGGAGTGCTAAGTTTGGCTCCAATGAAATTCTCTCCCTGTACCTCTTGCCCTAGAAGGATTATTGAATATGTATTTTGACACCATATGTAAGGAAGTGGGCTGAAAATTAGAACATTACAATTCTGTTTCAAGAAAAATAAACAGGCCAGGGCTGAGGATGTAAGACAAAGAAATGGCACAGCCTATAGAAATGAGGCAAGCCCGTATCTAGATGGAATCTAGGGGAACGTTCCAGGATCAGGGGTGAAGTTCGAAACTTCCCTAATCCAGAGAAGTGACAGAAAAATATCTTTCCTGGAGAGAGGAATTCATCAGATTTGTCTAATTGGTCTCAGACACATTGTGTCCCTGAAGGGAGATGCCAGGACCACCTCGAATTTGGAGTTTCTGATCTCAGGATGTCAAACAAACCCAGATGACCACGTGTTCTCAGTGCTTAGTTTGACCTAGGCTAGGATAGCAAAGATTCCTACAAGTGACCGGTGTAAATTCAAAGACAACATCCAAGAGTCACGAAAGCATTCACTCCTTGGCCTAGAGAACATACGGTGATTCAAGAAATGCAGAATTAATCACTTCGAATGAAGGAGAACAGACTGATAAGCATGTCTAAGGGAGACAGCTGAGAAAGACCATGACGATTATACTCTGGAAAAATAAAAAAAAGGTCCCAGAAAATGGAAGGCGAACAGAAATCACACCTGAATAATCCACAATGAACGATGATGTCAGTCTTTAGACAGACTCTGGTTGATCATTTGAAAGTCAGAGAAATTCACTACCCAAAACACGGCAGTGAATGTCAAACCTGGGCTAACTGGGAAGGGTGAGTTATGAGACTGCTCCAAGCGGGCTCTGAAACCCTGTGTCTATGAAGCTTGCCGGGACAGCAGAGACACAATTATGACGAATCCTCTGACAGCACTGTGGACCCGAGAAACAACCTGGCCTCATCTACACAGTGTCAGAGTTGGGCTCAAGTAGCATATTCAAGTCCCATTGAACTCAACTGCAGGTTGCCAATGGAACAGGAGAGGGGCTGACCGGTGGTGCAGCGGTGAGGTCTGCAGCTTTTGTGTCAGTGGCCCGAAGTGGGCCGGGTGGAATAATGGGGCTGAGCCTCCTCACCACTGCTTCAGTCATTGTGCGGCAGCCGTCTGAGGTAGTGTAGAGGCAAATAGGAAGGGATGTTAGACAGGGCCAGACTTCCACAGCAAACACAGGAGCATTGTCAGCAGATGTGAGGACAGCAATGCAATTCTGCCAAAACAAAACCAATTGAATGTTGCAAAGAATAGAAAAACTGAAGCAATACAAAAAAAAAAAAAAAACAGCTTGCCAGTGAGAAGAATAAGATCTTTATGAAGAACCTTAGCAAAACAGGTGAAAGCTATGTCAATCGAAAACTAGCAAATGTGTGAGGAAAGAAATTCAAGAAGACACAAGGAGAAAGAAGGATATTCCAGGTTCTAGGAATGGAAGAATTAACACACTTGAAACGTCCATACCAGAGAAAGGAATCTCTGGATTCCATGCAATCCCAGTCAAAGTTGCAGCAATATTGGCCACAGAGACAGAAGAGGGAATCTGAACGTTTCCAGCCAGCAACAAGAGACCCTGAATAGGCAAAGGAATCTTCAGGAAACAGAACAAAGCAGGACGTGTCACACTTTCTGATTTCAACATATAGAATGAAGCGATAGGTACCGAAACGTCAGAGTCTGGGCCCAAAAACAGGCATGCAGACCCATGCAACAGAGTTGACAGCCCAGAGCCCAAGTGAAATGTACATGGACAGCCCATTTTCGACCAGGGAGCCAAGAGGAGACAGCGGAGAAAGGA
Organism: Equus asinus; assembly: GCF_041296235.1. Taxonomy (NCBI): domain Eukaryota; kingdom Metazoa; phylum Chordata; class Mammalia; order Perissodactyla; family Equidae; genus Equus; species Equus asinus. The sequence goes on along the minus strand of NC_091814.1, from coordinate 5,039,115 downwards.
GAGTCTCTACAATAAACGGTGCTGGGAAGCCTGCACAGCCACATGGAACACAACGAGAGTACACCATGATGTTACACCTGGCACACACACCACCTCGAAATGGATTAAAGCCTTGAATGGCAGACTTGAAACCGTGAACCTTGTAGGAGAAGACCTAGGCAGAGTGCTCTTTGCCATCTGTCTGAGCCGCCTGTTTGGAAGAAGCAAGTCTGACTGGGCAAGGGCAACAAAGGAAACAAGAAACAAACGGGACCACATCAAATGCACACACTTCTGCCCAGTCAAGGAAACCATCGACTCAATGCCAAGACAGCACAACAACTGGGAGAGGATGTTTGCAATGCACACATCGGACCAGGGGTGAAAAGCCCAAAGATACAATCAACTCACACGTCTCCACAAGAAACACAACAAGCCAATGAAAACCTGGGCAAAAGATGGAGACAGAGATTTCTCCCCAGAAGATTGAAAGAGGGCCAACAGGTTCATGAAAACTTGTTCACCATCATTAAGTCTCAGGCCAACGCAAATCCAAACTGCAAGGACATGGCAGCTCACTGTGGTCAGAATGGCTATAAGGAAGCAGACAGGAAACAAGTGTCAGAGAGGAGGTGGAGAGAAGGGAACCCTCCTGCACTGCTGGTGGGAGTGTAAACCGGTGCAGCCAGTACTCCAAGCGGTGTGGAACTGCCTCAGAAATTGAAGAATCCATGTCCCATATGATCCAGCTATTCCTCTGTGGCGTGTTTATCCAAAGAACTTGGAAACACTAATGCATAAAGACATTTGCACCGCTGAGTTCAGCACAGCCTTACTGCCGCTGTCCAAGACTTGGAATCCACCCTGGTGCCCAGCAAGGGACTAATGGAGAAGGATGATGGGCTATAGCCACACAATGGCATACCACTCAGCCAGAACAAGGTATGCAATCCAGCCATTTGTGACCACCAGAATGGCTGTGAGGGTTTTAGGGGAAGTGAAACAAGCCCTAGGGAGAAAGTCAAAGGGGTAGGATCTCACTGACAAGGAGAAGGAAAAGCAAGCACTACCCAACAAGTGGCACAGGACATTTGATCGGGGGTTCCCTGAGGCAAAGCGGGGCGGTGGGGGAGGGTGAAAGAGATGATGAGGCACAAGTGTGTGCTGAGGACCTGTGATTCGGCTTAGGTTGTTGAAGATGATGTAAGCTCCACAGAAGTCTAAATCGATGAGGATGCAAAGCGGAAAGATATAGGATGTTCTAATGCAGGGTTATGGCAATAAATTCACCTAAAATCAAAAATCCAAAAAGGGGTCCAGCATGACGGCATAAAGCTTTGGGGCTGAAAGAGATTAGAGAAGGTGAACTTCCAAGGATGGAAAATCACCTCAAAATGCCTACTCATGCTACAGGAATGTAGACCATTCCAAACAGATGAAGAGGAATACTACCAAGAGAACATGATCCGTCCTAAACCCATGAACCAGCGGAAAATGTTACCGTCCATGATGTTACTAGTAATCACCTTCATGAATAATCCAAACAGGCCCACGTCTTCCCAAGTTCAGGCAAAAGGTTGGTCCAAAAGTCCAATTCAGGGCCGGCCTTGTGGTGAAGAAGATAAGTTTCCACCTTCCGCTTCAGCACCCCGGCCTCACTCTTTCACATCACGGGTGCAGATCACATTAGCGGTGTTAGGAAATATAGATTTTATGGTACTATGCGGACAAGGATCATAAATAAGTTGCAATTGTGAGGATAAGTTATCAAAACTCACCAGAAAAAGAGCCATTAGAATATTACAATCTATGAACGCATCTGGTACACTTCCCCAATGGAAGAAGAAAGGAATACATGTGACCTGCCAAGGTGGAATTGGCAGAGTGCTAGGAGATGACACAATCATTGCACATCGGAGGATTGCCTGGGCAACTTCAACTTGGGAGGGAGTCCAGGGTTTTCTCAGGGGAAGGTCCACCCACTTGGCCATCTACACAAGGTATAAGAGATACAACGCAGGATAATCTTACAGGAAAGAAACCAGTGTCTAGAGAGAATGTAGCAGGCCTTTCAAAGTTCGAGGAGAAAGTTAGAAACCGACAAGAAATCTGGAAAAAGGAAAACTATCCTACCTGGAAAGGCTGAGGAGTCAGACTGTTCTGAGATGGCTCTGAAACTCTGTGTGCATAGAGGTTGTCAGGACAACTTAGAATTTTGAAGTTGTTTATGACATCACAGTGAACATGTCCACCAAGATGTCCGCATGGTTACAGTCTGAGGCTTGGCCTTGGCTAGACTATTAAAGGGAGAGACACCCAAAAACAGCTTTGATAAACAGAAAGTGGACACCAAAACTGGAGGAGATAGAACAGACTCTGATTCAAGGGGTAAGAAAGGAATCCTTGGCAAGAAGCGAGAATAGGGGACAAGAACTGACAGGAGATCATTTTCATGTATTCAAGTCTATGGGGAGGCCATGTTGATTCAAGCTTGAAACTTGATTGGAAACAAGAGGCCAGACTTGGGGCTCATCTGATCTACTTTGTCCTTTTGCCTTAAGCACAATCCAAAGTCAAGAATGATGTCTTGAGGACATTGAAGTGAATAACCGATGCCTGCTTTCCTAGGCCCAGGGCTTTCTTTGATGATCAGTCTGACTTTCCCTACCTCTGGTGGCACGGGGGCCGACTGGGTACACGCTAAAGTGTTCCAAGAGATTTCTTGGAAACCTTGAAGGAATGGACCCCTGTCATTCTTGGGGTATGTCTCTTTGTTTGGAAGGACTCTACAAGGGTGCTGAAAAGCACCCTTTAGCAGAGAACTTAGTTCCTTTGTGAAGGCTGCCCTCCCAGTCTTGAGTGCTCACTTTGGCTCCAATGAAATTCCCTCCCTGTACATCTTGCCCTAGAAGGATTATTGAATATGTGTTTTGACACCATATGTAAGGAAGTGTGCTGAAAATTAGAACATTACAATTGTGTTTCAAGAAAAATAAACAGGCAAGGTCTGAGGATATAAGTCAAACAGATGGCACAGCCTATAGAAATAAGGTGAGCCCGTATCTAGACGGAATCTAGGCGAACGTTCAAGGATTGGGGGTCAAGTTCGAAACTTCCCAAATCCAGAAAATAGACAGAAAAATATCTTTCCTGGAGAGAAGAATTCATCAGATTTCTCTAATTTGTCTCGGAAACATTGTGTTCCTGAAAGGGGTTGCCAGGACCACCTCGAAGTTGGAGTTTCTGATCTCAGGATGTCAAACAAACCCAGATGACCACGTGTTCTCAGTGCTTATTTTGACCTCGGCTAGGATAGCAAAGATTCCTACGAGTTACCAGTGCAAATTCAAAGAAAACAAGCAAGAGTCACGAGAGCACTCACACCTCAGCCTAGAACACATGAGGTCATTAAAGAAATACAAAATTAATCACTTGGAATGAAGGAGAACGAACTGATTAGCATGTCTAAGGGAGACAGCTGAGAAAGACCATGACTAGTATACTATGGAAAAGAAAAAAAGGTCCCAGAAAATGGAAGGCCAACAGAAATCACATCTGAATAATCCACAATGAAAGATCATGTCCGTCTTTAGACAGACTCTGCTTGAACGTTTCAAAGTCAGAAAAATTCACAAGCCACAAAACAGCAGCGAAGGTCAAACCTGGGCTAACTGGGAAGGGTGAGTTATGAGACTGCTACAAGCAGGCTCTGAAACCCTGTGTCCATGAAGCTTGCCTGGACAGCAGAGACACAATTATGACAAATCCTCTGAAATCACAGTGTAGACGAAAATCAACCTGGCCTTATCTACAGTGCCAGAGTTGGGCTCAAGTAGCATATTCAAGTCCCATTGCACTCAACTGCATCTTGCCAGTGGAACAAGAAAGGTGCCGGCCGGTGGTGCAGTGGTGAGGTCTGCACCTTCTGGTTTAGTGGCCCGGGTTCGGCCGATTGGAATACTGGGGTTGAGCCTGCTCACCACTGCTTCAGTCATTATGGGGCATACGTCCGAGGTAGTTCAGAGGCAGATGGGAAGGGACGTTAGACAGGGCCAGACTTCCACAGCAAATACAGGAGCATTGTCAGCAGGTGTGAGCTCAGTGATGCACTTCTGCCAAAACAAAACCAGTTAAAAGTTGCAAAGAATAGACAAACTGAAGCTAAAAAAAAAAACCAGCTTGCTAGTGAGAAGAATAAGATCTTTATGAAGAACCTTAGCAAAACAGGTGAAAGCTATGTCAATCGCAAACTAGCATACGTTTGGGGAAAGAAATTCAAGGAGACACACGGAGAAAGAAGGATATTCCTGGATCTGGGAATGGAAGAATTAACACACTTGAAACGTCCATACTGGAGAAAGGAATCTCTGGATTCCATGAAATCCCAGTCAAAGTTGCAGCAATATTGGCCACAGAGATAGAAGAGAGAATCCAAAAGTTTCTAGCCAGCAACAAGAGACCCTGAGTAGGCAAAGGAATCCTCAGGAAAACGAAAAAGGCAGGACGTGTCACACTTTCTGATTTCAACATATAGGACGAAGCGCTAGGTACCGAAACGGCACGGTCTGGGCCCAAAAACAGGCACGCAGATCCATGCAACAGAATCGACAGCCCACAGCCCAACTCAAACGCATATGTACATCCCATTTTGGTCCAGAGAGTCAAGAGGAAACAGTGGAGAAAGGAGAGTCTCTACAATAAACGGTGCTGGGAAGCCTGCACAGCCACATGGACACAACGAGAGTAGACCATGATCTTACACCTGGCACACACACCACCTCGAAATGGATTAAAGCCTTTAATGGCAAACTTGAAACCGTGAACCTTGTAGAAGAAGACCTAGGCAGAGTCTACTTTGCCATCTGTCTGAGCCCCCTATTTGGAAGAAGCATGTCGGACCGGGCAAGGGCAACAAAGCAAACAAGAAACAAATGGGACCACATCAAATGCACATGCTTCTGCCCATTCAAGGAAACCATCGACTCAATGCAAAGAGAGCACAACAACCATGGGAGGCTGTTTGCAAAGCACACATAGGACAACGGTTGAAAAGCCCAAAGATATAATAGACTCGCATGTCTCCACAAGAAAAAAAACAACAAGCCAATGAAAACCTGGGCAAAAGATGGAAACAGAGATTGCTCCCAAGAAGATTGAAAGAGGGCCAACAGCTGCATGAAAACTTGTTCACGATCATTCAGTCTCAGGCCAACGCAAATCCAAACTGCAAGGACATGGCAGCTCACTGTGCTCAGAATGGCTATAAGGAGGCAGACAGGAAACAAGTGTCAGAGAGGAGGTGGAGAGAGTGGAAGCCTTCTGCACTGCTGGTGGGAGTGTAAACCGGTGCAGCCACTACTCCAAGCGGTGTGGAACTGCCTCAGAAATTTAAGAATCCGTGTCTCATATGATCCAGCTATTCCTCTGTGGTGTGTTTATCCAAAGAACCCGGAAACACTACTGCATAAAGACATGTGCACCGCTGAGTTCACCACTGCACTACTGCCACTATTGAAGACTTGGAAGCCGCCCTGGTGCCCAGCAAGGGACAAATGCAGAAGGACAATATGCTATAGCCACACAATGGCATACCACTCAGCCGGAACAAAGGAGGCAATCCAGCCATTTGTGACCACCAGAATGGCTGTGAGGGTTTTAGGAGAGGTGAATCAAGCCCCAGGGAGAAAGTCAAATACCATAGGATCTCACTTACAAGGAGAAGAATAAGCAAGCACTAAACAACAGGTGGCACGGGACATTTAATTGGGGGTTCCACTGGCAAAGAGGGGCGGTGGGGGAGGGTGAAAGAGATGATGAGGCACAAGTGTGTGGTGAGGGCCTGTCATTAGGCTTACACTTTTGCAGATGATGTAAGCTACGCAGAAGTCTAAATCGATGAGGATGCAAATCTGAAAGATAAAGGATGTTCTAATTCAGGGTTATGGCAATAAATTCACCAAAACTCAAAAATCCAAAAAGGGGTCCAGAATGACGGCATAAATCTTTGGGGGCTGAAAGAGAGTAGAGAAGGTGAACTTCCAAGGATGGAAAATCACCTCAAAATGAGTACTGATGCTACAGAAAGGTAGACCATTCCAAACAGATGAAGAGCAATACTACCAAGAGAACATGATCCGTCCTAAACCCATGAACCAATGGAAAATGTTACCGTCCATGATTTTACTACTAATCACCTTCATGAATAATGCAAACAGGCCCACGTCTTCCCAATTCAGGCAAAAGGTTGGTCCAAAATTACAATTCAGGGCCATCTCTGTGGTGGAGCGCATAAGTGCCCACGTTCCTCTTGGGCGGGCCAGGCCTCACTGTTTGACATCACGGGTGCAGATCACATTAGCAGTGTTAGGAAATATAGATTTCATGGTAATATGCGGACAGGGATGATAAATAAGTTGCAATTGTGAGGATACGTTATCAATACGCACCACAAAATGAACCATGAGAATATTACAATCTATGAACGAATCTGGTACACTTCCCCAAAGGAGAAAGGAAGGAAACCATGTGACCTGCCAAGGTGGAATATGCAGAGTGCTAGGAGATGACACGATCATTGCACACCACAGGATTGCCTGGGCAACTTCAACTTGGGAGGGAGTGCAGGGTTTTCTCAGGGGAAGGTCCACCCACTTGGCCATCTACCCAAGATATAAGAGAAACAACCCAGGATAATCTTACAGGAAAGAAACCAGTGTCTAGAGAGAATGTAGCAGGCCTTTCAAAGGTCGAGGAGAAAGTGAGAAACCGACAAGAAATCCAGAGAAAGGAAAACTATCCTACCTGGAAAGGGCGAGGAGTCAGACTGGTCTGAGATGGCTCCGAAACTCTGTGTGCATGGAGGTTGTCAGGACAAGTTAGAATTTTGAGGTTTTTTATGGCATCACAGTGACCATGTCCCCGTCGTTTTCTAACTTTCTCTTCTAACTTTGAAAGGTCTACTACATTCTCTCTACACACAGGTATCTTTCCTTTAAGATTATTCTTGGTTTTATCTCTTATCTTTTGTGGATATGGTTAAACTGGTGGACTTTCCCCGGAGACAGTCCTGGAGGCCATCCCAAGCTGAAGTTGCCCATTCAATTGCCTGATGCACAATGATCATGTGATCTCCCAGCAGTCTGACAATTCCACCTTGGCAAGTCACATGCTTTCATTCCTTCATCATTTGGGGAAGTGTACCTGATGCGTTCACAGATTGTAATATTCTCAAGGTTCTCTTTCTGGTGTGTATTGATAAGGTCTCCTCACCATTTCTACTTGTTTATGTTCTCTGTGCCCATCAGACCGTGTAATCTGGATTTCCTAATGCTTGTAATATGGTCTACACCCGTGATGCTAACCTTTGAAACCCGGTCAACTCAAGCGGAAAATGTGCACTTACCCGCTACACCACAGGGCTGGCCCTGAATTGGACTTTTGGACCAAACTTTGGCCTGAACTTCGGAATATGTTGGCCTGCTTCGATCATTTGTGAAGGGAATCAGTAGTAACATCATGGATGGTAACATTTTCCATCGGGTCATGTGTTTGGCTCGGACAATGTTCTCTTGCTAGTATTCCTCTTCATCTCTTTGCAAAGGTCTACCTTTCTGTAGCATCATTAAGCATTTGGAGGTGATTGCCAATCCTTGGAAGCTCATCTTCTCTAATCTCTTTCAGCCTCCAAAGCTTTAGGCCATAAATCTGCACCCCTCTTTGGAGTTTTGATTTTATGTGAATTGATTGTCATAACCCTACATTGTAAGATCCTATAGCTTTCAGATGTACATCCTCATAGATTTAGACTTCTGTGTAAGTTACATCATCTTCACCACCGTAAGCCTAATTACAGGCCCTCACCACACACTCGTGCCTAATCAGCTCTTTCTCCCTCCGGTGGCCACCCCCATTTCCCTCTGGGAACTACCAATCCTATGTCACGTGCTACATGTTTGTTGGTCCATTTTTCCTCTTCTCCTTGTGCATGAGATCCTGTGGTATTTGACCTTTCCCCAGGGCTTTTTTCAGTTCCCCTAATACCCTCAGGAGCCTTTCTGGTGTTCACAAATGGCGGCACTGCCTCCGTTCCTACAACTGAGTGTTATGCCATTGTGTGGCTATAGCCCATCTTCCTTCTTCTTTCGTCACATGATGGGGACCAGGGCGGCCTCGGAGTCTTGGATATCGGGAGTAAGGCTGTGGTGAGCACAGTGGTGCACGGATCTCTATGCGTTAGTGTTTCCAAGTTCTTTGGATAAATATTCTGCCAAGGACTACCTGGATCTTATGGTAGATGGATTCTGACATTTCTGAGGCTGTTCCACACAGCTTTGCATAGTGGCTGCACCGGTTTACACTCCCACCATCAGTGCAATAAGCTTCTCTTCTCTCCACCTCCTCTCCGAAACCTGTGGTTTCCTGTCTTCCTCCTTATACCCCTCTGACCACTGTGAGCTGCTGTCTCATTGCCGTTCGGATTCACATTGACCAGAGACTTAATGATGATGAGCATGTTTTCATATAGCCTGTTGGCCATCTTTCTATCTTCCTGGGAGAAATGTCTGTTTCCATCTTTTTAACAGGTTGTATTGTGCTCGTTGTTTTTTTTTCCTCTGGAGACATATGAGTTCATTGGATCTTTTGGCTATTCACCTCTTCTCCGATGTGTGGTTTGCAAACATCCTGTCACAGTTCTTGTGCTGTCTTTGCATTGAGCCGATGGTGTTGTTGGCTGGGCAGAAGGTTCTGCGTTGGATGGAGTCCTGCTTGATTCTTGTTTCCTTTGTTGCCATTGCTCAGTCACACATGCTTCTTCCAAACAGGCAGCCAAGCCAGATGGCAAAGAGCAAGCTGCCTGCGTTTTCTCCTCGTAGTGTCACGGTTTCAAGTCTTCCATTCAAGGCCTGAATCCATTTTGAGGTGGTGTGTGTGCCTGGTGTAACATCATGGTCTACTCTCATTGTGTTAGATGCTGCTGTGCAGTCTACCCAGCACCGTTTCTTGTCGAGACTCTACTTTCTCTGCTGTCTCCTCTTGGCTCCATGGTCGTAAATGGGCTGTCCATGGATGTGTGAGTTGACCTCTGGGGTCTCGATTCTGTTGCATGGGTCTGTGTGCCTATTTTGGAGTCCAGGCTGTGCTGTTTCGGGACCCAGCTCTTTGTTCTATATGTGGCAATCAGAAAGGGTGATAATTGCTGCTTTGTTCTTTTTCCTCAGGATTCCTGTGTCTATTCAGGGTCCTTTGTTGCTGGATAGAAAGTTTAGGATTCTCTCTCCTATTTGTGTGGGACAGATTGCTGCAACTTTGACTGGGACTGCATGGAATCCAGACATTGCTTTGTCGTCAAAAATAATCCATAACCAATCTATAAATGAAACATTGGGTGAGCTTACTCTGAGCTTAAATCTGAGGATTATAACCCGGGCATCAAACAAGTGGGGTGCACAGACTGGTTATATGCTCCCAGAGAGGATGTTTCACATAGGATTGAAATGTCCCATTTACAATAGTCACGAGACTACTCTTTTGGCACAGCGATTGATGGAAATGGCAGGTAGGTCTTCTGTCTCAGTGAACACAGCAGGGTGGCGGTCTGTTGCCTCCAGCTGACTGGTCACAGGTGGGCTGGGTGGTCAAAGGTGAGTGCAGCAATCTGTTCATAGCCTAGGACAAAATGCTTATCCCTAAGGAAATGTTAATGTTGGGGAAGTTGCACCTTTATCTTAAGGGCCATTGGAAATGTCTAAGCAGATATGCAATGCGTGCTAAATAGCTATAGTCAGGCCCTTTTGGAAAAAACAAAATCAGGCCGAATTAGGTCTATACCAAATGGCTTCCTCATATACTCCAATATATCCTATTGCTTCCCATTTTTATTTGTCAGCTTTCTGCCGTATGGACGTTTCAAGTGTGTCCATTGTTCCATTCGAAGGGCATGGAATAGCCTTGCATTGCCTTGTGACTTGTGCAATTTCTTTCCCCAAAACTTTGCTAGTTTTTGGTTTCCATCGCTTTCTCCTGTTTGGCAAAGGTTATTCGTAGATATAATTTTCTTCTCACTGGCATGGGTCTTTTTTATTTTGAGGTTCAGCTTTTCTGTTCTTTGCAACTTTTAATTGGTTTTGTTTTGGCAGATGTTTATGGCTGTGCTCAAATCTGCTGGCCATGCCGCTGTATTCTCTGAGGAAGAGTGGTGCTCTCTAAAGTCGCTTCCCATCTGCCTCTACACTAGGTCACACGCCTGGCACAGAATGGCTGGACGATCATTGAGGAGGCTGACCCCCAGGATTCCACGTGGCTGACCATGGGCTATCGACCCAAATGAAGTGGACTCCACACTGTCCCACTGGCCAGCCCCTTTCATGTTCCATTGGCAACCTGCAGTTGAGTGGAATGGGACTTGAATATGCTACTTCAGCCCAAATCTGACCCTGTGTAGATGCGGCCAGCCTGTTTATCTGGCACACTGTGATGTCGGAGGATTTGTCAGAATCGTGTCTCCTCTGTCCAGTCTAGCTTCGTGGACACAGGCTTCAGAGCCTGCGGGGAGCAGTCTCATAACTCACCCTTCCCAGTTAGACAAGGTTTGACCTTCGCTGTAATTTTTGGGGTTGTGACTTTCTCAGACTTTCAAGCGTTCAAGCAGAATCTGTCTAAAGACTGACGTCTATCACTGTGGATTATTCACTTGTGATTTCTGTTGGCCTTCCATTTGACAGGACCTTATTTTCTTTTCCATCGTCCAATCGTCATGGTCTTTCTGAGGTATCTCCCTTTGGTATGCTTATCAGTGCGTTCTCCTTCATTCCAGGTTATGAATTTTGCATTTCTTTAATCACCTTAGGTTCTGTAGGCCGAGGTGTGAGTCCTTTCGTGATTGTTGGGTGTTGTCTTGGAATTTTTATAGGTCACTTGTAGGAATCTTTGCTATCCTGGTCGAGTTGACACTGCACTCTGAGAACTCGTGGTCATCTTGGCTGGTTTGACATTCTGAGATCAGAAACTCCAGATTCGTGGGGGTCCTGGCAACCGCCTTCACAGACAGTATGTTTCTGAGACAAGTTCGCAAAATCTGATGAACTCCTCTCTCCAGGTAACAGATTTTTCTGTCTCTTTTCTGGATTTGGGAAATTTCGAACTTAACCCCTGATCCTTGGGCGCTCCACCAGATTAGGTCTAGATACTGGCTTACTTTATTTCCACAGGGTTTTCTATTGATTTGACTTACATCCTCAGCTCTGGCATGTGTAGTTTTCTTTAAATATAATGGTAGTGTTCTAATTTTCAGCCAAACCCCTTCCATATGGTGTCAAAACACAGAGTCAGTACTCCTTCTACGGCAAGAGGTAATGGGAGAGAATTTCATTGGAGTCCAACTGAGCACGCTAGCCTGTGGGGGCAGCCTTGACACAGGAACGAAGCCCTCTGGAAAAGGGTGCTTTTCAGCACACTTCCAGTGCCCTTCCAAACCAGCAGACATACTCAAAGAATGATCGGCGTGCATTTCTTCAAGTCTTCAAAGAGATGTCTTGGGAAACATTAGCATGTACCCAGTGGGCCCCCATGACTCCAGAGCTGTGGAAAGGGAGACTTCTCTTCAAAGCATGCTAGGGGCGTAGGACGGAGGCTTCGATTCTTCTCTTCAATGTCCTCAAGAGATCATTCTTGACTTTGGATTATGAGTAAGGCAGAAGGCCAACGTAGGACTGATAAGCGCCAAGTCCGGCCTCTTGTTTCAAATCAAGTTTCAAGGTTGAATCAGCACGGCCTCCCCATCTACTTGAGTAGATGACAATGTTCTCCTCTCAGCGCTTGTCCCTCTATTATCGCTTCTTCCCAGTGATTCCTTTCTTATCCCTTGAATCAGCGTCTCTTTGATCTCTTCAAGTTTCTGTGCCTGATTCCTGTTGGGAAAAGCTGTTTCTGGGTATCTCTCACTTCACTATCACAGCCTAGGCAAATACTCGCCCGGGAAACATGTGGCCATCTTTGGTGACATGTTCACCGTGATGTCATAAACACCCTCGGATTTTTCTAAGTTATCCTGACAACGTCCATGCACACAGTGTTTGAGTGCCATCTCATACCAGTCTGAAGACTCCATCTTTCCAGGTAGGATAGTTCTCCTTGTTCTGCATTTCTTATCAGTTTCTAAGATTCTCCTCGAACATTGAAAGGTCTACTACCTTCCCTCCAGAGACCGGTTTCTTTCCTTTAAGATTATCCTGGGTTTTACCTCTTACCTTTTGTGGATATGGCCAAATGGGTGGATTTTCCACAGAGAAAGTCCTGGAGTCCCTCCCAAGTTCAATTTGCCCAGGCAATCCTCTGACTCGTGTGATCGCCTGGCAGTCTGACAATTCCACCTTGTCGGGTCACATGTCTTCCTTCCTTCATCATTTGGGGACGTGTACCTGATACGTTCATAGATTGTAATATTCTCATGGTTACTTTTCTGGGGCGTATTGATAAGTTCTCCTCACAATTTCTACTTCTTTATGATCTCTGTGCCGACCAGACCATGAAATCTGGATTTCCCATTGCTATTAATCTGATCTCCACCCGTGATGCTAGGCGGTGATGCCCGGGCCGCCCAAGAGGAATGTGGGCACTTACTTGCTACACCACAGCGCCGGCCCTGAATTGGACTTTTGGAGCAATCCTTAGCTGAACTTGGGAAGAAGCTGGCCTTTTTTGATCATTCCTGAAGGTAATTAGTAGTGACCTCATAGAGGGTAACATTTTCCCTTGGTTCATGAGTTTAGCACGGAACACATTCTCTTTGTAGTATTCATGTTAATCTATTTGCAATGGTCGACCATTCTGTAGCATCATTAAGCATTTTGAGGAGCTTCACAATCCTTAGAAGTTCATCTCTCCAATCTCTTTCAGCATCAAAAGCTTTATGCCGCAAATATGCACGCCTTTTAGGATTTTTTATTTCCCTCTGGGAACCACCAATCCAAAGGGAAGGCTGGTATCCAAAGCTAGAATGCACAGTTTGGCAACAATGAAATTCTCTCCCCCATCCCTCGCCATAGAAGAGTATTGCTTATGGGCTTTGACACCATATGTGAGGAAGTTGACTGAAAATTAGAACATTACACTTATATTTAACGAAAAATAAACATGACAGAGATGACGATGTAAGTCGAACAACTAATGAATCCTACAGAAATAAAGTAAACCAGCATCCAGACGTAGTCTACTGAAATGATCAAGGATCCAGGTTCCACTTCGAGCGTCCCCATATTCAGAAAAGAGACATAAAAATATCTTACCTGGAGACAGGAATTCATCAGATTTCTCTAATTTGTCTCGGAAACATTATGTCCATATGGTGGTTGCCAGGACAACCTAGAATTTGGAGATTCTGATCTCAGAATGTCAAACCAACCAAGATGACCTCGTGTTCTCAGTGCTTAGTTGGACCTAGGCTAGGATAGCAAAGATTCCTTTAAGTGAACGATTGAAATTCAAAGACAATATCCAAAAATCACGAAAGCGCTCACACGTCGGCCTAGAGAACATATGGTGACTAAAGAAATACAAAATTAATAACTTGAATGAAGGAGAACGGACTGATAAGCATATCTATGGGAGACAGCTGAGAAAGACCATGACAATTGATGTGGATTAAGGCCGCCCCAGCTCGAAAAGCCGAAGGTTATCTGGTGTACATGCAGAACTATATGACCCGGTGAATTTCTTTTGGTATGAATTAGAGGTGCCCCAGTGAGAGAAGCCCAGGTCATGCTCACCTACATGTCTATCTATATGGCCAGATTAGTATCTAATATTATATGACCACACAATAACCAGACCCCATCTGAACTGAAATCATTTAATGACGTTTACATCATATTTTCTTTTTCCAGTCAAAATAAGTCATGTACCCATGACTCATAAAATTAGCCCTTCCCCTCAACTCAGGGCAGCAGCAGGAGCTCTGACTGCCCATGGGTCCTTTGCGCCTTCAGCAGCAGCAGCAGCTCTTCGCTGCCCATGGGTCCTGTCCCCATGCATGCAGCTCTACACTGCCCATAGATCCTGTCCCCATGCAGCAACTCTTTACTGCCCGTGGGTCCTGTCCCCATGTTATCCTGTAACGTTCTCTAAATAAAAGAGCACCACTACCAGACGTTGAGAGTCCAAGAAATCTTTCAACTCTTCAGCTCGCTGAGCCTGCATCATATCTTGTGTCCTGTATGGGGAACTTGCTTCATCAGTTTTTGAGCTCGACTTCTGGTAAGTGCCCCTTTCTTCCTGGTGCCTCTCTCTTTTTCGAGGATGGATCTAAACTCACTTCTCCATCAGGAACTTTCTTGGTTAGCTCTATGAATCGATGTTTGTTGCCCATGGCTACTCTATGGGGCAAATCATGGCATTCAGCTTGAAGAGAATCAGTAGCTTAAGCCTCAGGGTGATGTAGCATGAATTAATCCATTCCTTCCTGAGTCTATCTCTAATATATAAATATTACCTGGGCATGCATAGGCCACTCAAGTCATTAGGATGGTTGGCAATCTGCAAGACTCCAGTGGAAGGTTTCTTCTCCCAAGGCTGGATTGGGATACCTCCCATGGCACCTGACCAGGCTCTGAACTGTGCAAATGTCCCAATCGGGAATCGAGTTCAAGGAAACTACCAAAGTCTAACCTTTGCTTGAGTATGGGAAACCCTTCTTCAGAGAATGACTCCAACACGCAATTGGGTAGAATGTCCCTCAGAGCGGCGGAAAATTCCTCACACTTTTTCTCCATTATGTTCTCTCTTAAACTTCTCCTTTTGTCTCAGGGACCATTCACCAGGCACCTATTACTGCCAGGCAGAATAGGAAAGATGTTCACCAGGCACCTGTTACTGCCAGGCATCCAAGGGAAGGTATACAAGGGATGCAATGCTGGCAGACACCCCCGTCACCCCTTGCTATAGGAACCCCACAGTAGGAACAACAGGTGGGATGCTGCCGTAGGTTCAGGGGGCATTTTCAAGGTAATGGACGTGTCTCTTTCATCTTTGTTAGAGTTACAATGGCCATTTTCATCTCCTTTTGAGCTTTGCAACCGGGAAACAAAGAAATCTTTCAAAAGTCAAGTCCTCCAACACTGGGAGCCTCAACTTTGGCTTTCTGGGCCTGATCACCCTGGCGACACCAAGTAGGGTGCCCTCTGTTGGCGGTTGACTCATTGAGTATTTTAGTCACCTACTGAGTTGGCTATGAGGGTAGGAAATCTGTGATTTTTTCTGTGAACAGTAGTGCTACAGTAGTGTGCCACAGCACGGGAACTGTTGTGTGACTCTTATCTTGAGAACCCTCTGAGCAGCCATGAGGGTGAGGTCTGGTGTCTTCTATTCCTTTCTTTGTTTTGGTCATCACCTCCTCTGTTGTCACCAAGTCGAGGTTAAGATCAGGCTGGACCTGATCAGAACCTGCACCTTCTGTGAAATCGAAAAACTTGAAAACATTTTCAAGGGACTTAACTCTCAACCCGGGTACTTGGAACCACGGCCCCCAGTCAGTTCCAGGCATTTGTAGGCACTCCACCCTTCTCCACTCCACTGTCAGTCGCACACTGGCTTTACTGCCATGGGGAATGCCATAAGCATCCCCAGAAACTCACCACTCAGGGTCATTCCAACTAATTAGAAACACTTTCAATTGTCTGGATTATGGCACAGAAACTGCAGCTGGGAGAAAGTTTGTGAGGTTTCTCTGTGCCTTTATGGTGCAGTTGGACAGGTAGATCAACCTAGAACGTCCTTCAAGTTACAGTCCAGTTTCTGAGAAATCAAGAGCAACTGTCCTTAGAAAATCCTTGCAAGACTGGAAAGACAGCCCTAGAGGCAGTTCAGATTCCACCTAGTTCCTTTATCATGAAAAGAATTATCATACCCCCTTCTCCAGGAACTACTATCTAGCCCATCACTCACTCTTAAGACTGACAAAAAGAAAGGAGGGGAAAGGAGAAATGGCCATAAGTGTGCCATTGAAAGAGTCTAGCATCTCGAGGGTCTTCTCCATAAGTATTAGTGAAAAGGCTAAAAACAAAGTTTACCTTCATAACTGGTGAGCTTTATATTATTGTACCTGATTCACGGGAGTAGCTTTTAAAACGATAGTTGTACAGTCTCTGTGTATGTGTGTCTATGTGTACGTTATACATGTGATATTTTTACCCCTGGATGGTATGGCCAAAATAAAGATCTCTGTTTAGTTGGCTTAAAGTAAGTGCTTTCATAAATTCTACATGTAGTAGAAATTAACTCAGTGCCTTTCAAAGTTAACATCATGTGAATTAACCTTTGGTAAATGAAAGCTTCTTTAAGTTTGTTGCTTTGATTGAAAATAGTCTTGTTGTCAGAGTTGTCAGTATTTGCATAGGATGCAGGCATTCAGCCTAGGTTTACTAGTGATATAAGTTCACGTTGTCTGTTAAATTTGTCAGCGAAATAATATATTTAAATGATGACCAGTTTTGTCTAATGCCTCATGAGGTTTCCGTAGGTAATCTGAACATAATTGTAGGAAACAAATGGTTTAAATACATAAAACTCATAAAAGTGAATACAATAACATTTATGGTCTCTATACTTGGGGGAAAAAACCAGCTTCAAATTCTTTTGGTAACAATCTTGAATTTTGCCAAGTAAAGTTAAATAATAAATATCTGAATATCTGGATCATTTTTGGATAGGATGAAACACTGAATCATTAATAAACACATCTAAGTTATCTACTTTTGGCTTCTTACGGAAGAGGCTAAAAGCGTGTGGGTGTATTAAAAAGCATGCCTTGTGTTTTGTTGGAAATCGGCGTGTTTCTAAACTTAGGAAGTGTTTAGAATGCTGATAGAAAAGACAATCCATAATTGTTTACCTTTTTAGTGTTTACTAGGTCTGTTAAGGGTTAAAGTTCTAATTACCTTATGGAATTAAACCTACTGCAAATTACTAAGGAAAAGAGCTTTGTATTCAAGGAGGCTAAAATGGAGGCTTTCAGTAAAAAAGGTAGAAAGAATGGAAATATTTTTGTTTGATGGGTTAAGAAAGATAAATTTGTCGTGATGTACTAGAAAGGAAAAAACAAAGACTTTGGGTCAAATTCTGAAAACAAAAAAGAAAGTTGTAGAAGGTTTGTGAAGGAGAAATTCTGAAAGGAGTTTTATGCCTGGTCAAGTAGACTAACGTAAGTTCAATTAAGTGCATGAGTTTGAATGTTCAAACTAAGTAGGTGCAGAAATTCAAGTTTGGTTTTCTCTAAAAGGATACATTTTCTTGAACTTTTGATCTGCTCTTGGTAAAGAGGTCATAAAAGCTATTCCTTTGAGTAAGTCTACCTAAGAGACAAATCTGTTTTGTGAAAATAATGACTGAGGTCACTCTTAAGATTTTTGACTCTGTTATAACTTTGAATAGATACCCGAGCATTGCTTCACAGGGAGTGTTGCTTTCTATTTGAACAAGCATTTGAAAAGCTTTTGATATGTTTTGACAAGATTCTCCCTCAAAAATATTCAAATGCTGAATGAAGGCTTTCTTTTGACCTGGTAGGCAGAAGAAAAATTACTCTGAGGATTTTTAGAGGGCCCCTGAGACTTCTCGAAGACATTTGCTCTCTCTTCCTATAAGAAGGATGATATTAAACTAATTGGGCTTACTTGGTCTATTAAATTACATGGGAAACATTGCGAAATAAGTGATGATAGACTTCCTTAGGTGGTATAAGATGGGTAAATGTTATTAATATAAGTGTATTAAAATTATATAGCATTCCTAAGAGTCAGATCTTTCCTGGTTAACAGTCATAAGTCCAATTATTATCAGCAAGTGTTATATGTCACTGAAGTAGCCAAGTTTCTTGGTCAATTGCCCTTTTGAGTCCTTTGTCCATTTCCAGGTAGTTGTTGTTTTACTCTGATGCTTTTTTCTTTTGCAAATATGCTTCATCTTCTGAGAAATTCCAGGAAAGGGTTCTGACACAAAGGTTCTAAACGACAGGCTTCTGATAAACTTTCAGATTGTAAAACTGAACAGAGTAAGAAATTACAGAATTCTAACAGAAACTAAGCTCATCAATCTGCTAACAGAAAACTCAGCTCAAGAATTGATTATACAGGACTGTGTGAACTGATGAGGATGGTTGTAATTTTTTAGAACTTCTGTTTGAAATATTGTTGAGTTTTGATGTGTTGTTTTGTTTTCTCGTAATGAAGGAAAGCTTTTTCTCTTTTCCCTTATGCTAACAATGACTCACAGTCATTTGGTGAAATTATACCTTCATGAGCAAAACTGAAACATTTATCTTTTTCTCCCTACCTTATCCCTAAGGAATTTGGAAACCCTTTGTCACTGAGAATGGTTATTTAGTGGCAATATTTGCATAAGTTCCATAAGAATCTGTTCACCTTATAACAGGCCACATTGGTTATACTACCAAGGCTTTGACTGGAATGTCATATTTGAAACATACAGGCTCAGATATGACAAGACAGCATTTCAGGAACAAAGATTGGACTTTCTGGAATACAGTCCCTAGGAAACATGGGCCTGGTACCTTGTTTACAGAGATTCTGGCAATCTTGCCAGGTCACTAAGGAATCTTGCTTATCTGACAGGTGCAGGGAACCTCCGAATATTTTGGGTGACCTCAAAGAGAACTGAACTCACATCTGTAGGTACTGCAGGCCAAATCTGATGGCAAGTCCTTGGCTTGGCTTTTCTGGCATCTAGAGGCCTTCACAGATCAATGTGAGATTACTCTCCCTGGGGCAGCCCCAATTCATACTAGAAAAATATCCACCAGGTCATGTAGTTTGGCATGTAGGCCAGGTCACCTTGGGCTTCTCTAGCTTGGGCAGCATTAATCCACCTCATAAACCACCCCTGAACCCATTATGACCGGAAATCTTTGGGGATATGAATGATGGTCAGTCTTCTGTAACTACTTCTGGCTGTACAAGGTCGTAGAGCTGCCCCAAAATGGGGCCATAGGTACAGGTAGGAAGTTCAGTGGACCAGAAGTCTTCACCGGTGGAGTTCAAGGGTGACAAGTTGTACAGAGCCTCTGGAGACGAGAGAATCCTTTGACGAGAGGTGGTCCAGGAGGTGAAACATTTTTGACATGCTAAAGACAAACAACGAAAGAGACAACAAATTATAATAAGAAATACAGGCAGTATGTTTAACCCAATGAATAAGATTTTGAAGTACTGCAGAAACCTGGTCCTGACTAGGAGTTCAACCAGTCGTTTACAGTTAGGGTTGGTCAGACATGGATTTAATTTGGTGGCTGGGATAGGAAGCCAGAAATATTTTGATGGTAGTCAGGAATATAGACACAACATTGTTTTTATAATGACACTGGTGCCCCCTTGTGCTGCTGTCAAGACATCCAGATCAATATGGATTTGGAGGACTGCCTTACACACTTGGGATACTTCTAAATTGAGCAGCAAAATGCTATGTTGTGTATCATTTAATGCCTTCATACTAAATTTGTTTAGGATTTCCATGTGCAAGATGATATTTTCGATTCCTAATTGGGGAAGGAAAATTGCGGAAAGATGGTCATACCAGTGGAAGACAGAGCGGGTCCAGTGCTGTTGCAGGTTGGGTAGCTTAGCAGGAGGAGATATAGTAAATGTAGTTCTACCTTGCATCCAGACAAAGCCTAGGGTGCATCATCCAATCCATCCAGGTGGCAGCCAAGGTAATAAATTGGAGCCACATATCCACTGAGCACCGTTAGGGGCTAACCAAGGCATACTGGGCAGTCTATCCAAGTCAGTCCCAAGCTAACCTGTATTTCTTTTAAGGCTATGACATAAGAACACATATAAAAGGGATTTTTTCCCAAGGTCAGCTGCTATTAGGCCATGTATCACAGGTGTGGTTGGTTTGTTCCCAACAGAGAGTGTCCTTTTACTGAGTTGCCCACTAGTAGGAGTGAACCAAATATACTCATCCCAAATTAGATATGGTCCATCCTGTGTGTATCAATAAGTTGGGGACTTTACTCTTGGAACTTGTTTTGTTTGATACACCTGTGACAAGGCAAATCTAGTTAGTATTTGGACAGTAGTATTGAAGGAAAATGTTTGATTGTGGCCAGGGAACTCCGAGGTGTCAGAGATAGATGGCCACAAGGAGACATTACGATTAGTAATAGATGAATCTTGCGGAAGAAAAGAGCTAGAATCTAGTATCCATGAATGGTTACTGTAGCTTCTACAGAAGCGTAATTTTCTGCTCTCTTAAATCATCCTCATTTTTACAAAAGGTAGCCAAATTATGATTAACACGTTTGCAAAAAAAGTGTAGTTTCAATACAGCTTGCTCCAATTATTTACATAAGAGCAGAAAGAATCGGAATTTCTCATACAGGTTTTTTAAAATCTGCTTTGCTGGAATTTTTTCTGAGGAGTCTCAGATTGAACTGTGAAGGCCTCTAGAGGCCAGAAAAGCCAAGCCAAGGACTTGCCATCAGATTTGGCCTGGAGTACCTACAGATTTGAGTGGCGTTCTCTTTGAGGTCACCCAAAATATTCGGAGGTTCCTTGCACCTGCCTGATAAGCAAGATTCCTTAGTGACCGGGCAAGATTGCCAGAATCTCTGTAAACAAGGTACCAGGCCCATGTTTCCTAGGGACTGTATTCCAGAAAGTCCAATCTTTGTTCCTGAAATGCTGTCTTGTCATATCTGAGCCTGTATGTTTCAAATATGACATTCCAGTCAAATCCTTGGTAATATAACCAATGTGTCCTGTTATAAGGAGAACAGATTCTTATGGAACTTATGCAAATATTGCCACGAAATGACCATACTCAGTAACAAAGGGCTTGACAATTCCTTAGGGATAATGTAGGGAGACAAAGGTAAATGTTTCAGTTTTTCTCATGAAGGTATAATTTCACTAAATGGATGTAAGTCATAGTTAGCATAAGAGAAAAGAGAAAAAGCTTTCCTTCATTACAAGAAAACAAAACAACACATCAAAACTCAACAATATTTCAAATAGAAGTCCTAAAAAATTACAATCATCCTTATCAGTTCACACAGCCCTGCATAATCAGTTCTGGGGCTGAATCTTCTGTTAGTAGGTTGATGAACTTAGTTTCTGTTAGAATTCTGTAATTTCTTACTCCGTTCAGTTTTACAATCTGAAAGTTTATCAGAAGCCTGTCGTTTAGAACCTTTTTGTCAGAACCCTTTCCTGGAATTTCTCAGAAGACGAAACATATTTGCAAAAGGAAAAAGAATCAGAGTAAAACAACAGCTACCTGGAAATGGACAAAGGACTCAAAAGGGCAATTGCCAAAGAAACTTGGCTACTTCTGTGACATATTAAACTTCCAGATAATAAGTGGACTTATGACTGATAACGATGACAGATCAGAATTTTAGGAATGCTATATAATTTTAAGACATCTATATTAATAACATTTACCCATCTAATAACACCTAAGAAAGTCTATCATTACTTATTTTACAATGATTCCCGTGCAATGTAATAGACCAAATAAGTCTAATTAGTTTAGTATTTTCCTCCTTATAGGAAGAGAGAGCAAATGTCTTTGAGAAGTCTCAGGGGCCCTCTGAAAAGCCTCAGATTAATTTTTCTTCTGTCTACCAGGTCAAAAGACAGCCTTCATTTAGGATTTGAATATTTTTGAGGGAGTATCTTGTCAAAACATATCAAAAGCTTTTCAAATGCTTGTTCAAATGTGAAACAACACTCACTGTGAAATATGCTCAGGTATCTATTCAAAGTGATAACAGAAAGAGTCAATAATCTTAAGAGTGACCTAAGTCATTATATTCACAAAACAGGTTTGTCTCTTAGGTAGAGTTACTGAAAGGAATAGCTTTTATAACCTCTTTATCAAGAGCAGATCAAAAGTTCAAGAAAATGTACCCTTTTAGAGAAAACCAAATTTGAATTTCTGCAACTACTTATTATTAACATTCAAACTCATTCACTTAATTGAACTTACTTTGGTCTTCTTGACCAGGCATAAAACTCCTTTCAGATTTTCTTCTTCACAAACCTTCTAAAACATTCTTTTATGTTTTCAGAATTTGTCCCAAAGTCTTTGTTTTTTCCTTTCTAGTACTTCAGGACGAATTTATCTTCCTTAACCAATCAAACAAAAATATTTCCATTATTTATACCTTTTTTACTGAAAACGTACATTTTAACTTTCTTGAATACAGATCTCTTTTTCTTAGTAATTTCCTGTAGCTTTAATTACGTAGGTTAATTAGAACTTTTAACCCTTAACAGACCTACTAAACACTAAAAAGGAAAACAATTATGAATTGTCTCTTATATCAGCTTTCTGAACACTTCATAAATTTAGAAACACGCCACTTTACAATAAAACACAAGGCATGGTTTTTAATACACCCACAGGCTTTTAGCCTCTTTAAGAAGAAGCCAAAAGTAGATAACTTAGATGTGTTTATTAATAATGTTTCAGTGTTTCGTCCTATTAAGAAACGACCCAGATATTCAGATTTTTATCATTTAACTTAAATTGGCAAAACTCAAGATGGTTACCAAAAAGCATTTCGAAGCTGTTTTTCTTTCCCAAACTATACAGACCATAAAAGTTTTTGTACTCACTTTAATGAGTATTATCTATTTAAACCATTTGTTTCCATCAATTATGTTCAGATTACCTACTGAAACCTCATGAGGCCTTAGACAAAACTGGTCATCATTTAAAGCTATTACTTTGCTGACAAATTTAGCAGACAACGTGAACTTATATGACTAGTAAACCCAGGCTGAATGCCTGCATCCCTATGCAAATACCGACATCCCTGACAGCAAGACTATTTTCAATCAGACCAACAAACTTAAACAGTCTTTCATTTACCAAAGGTTAATTCACATGACATTAACTTTGAAAGGCACTGAGTTAATTTCTACTGCATTTAGCATTTATGTAAACACTTACTATAAGCCAACTAAACAGAGATCTTAATTTTGGTCATACCACCCAAGGCTGAAAATATCACATGTATAACCTACACATAGACATGCATACACAGAGACTGTACAACTACTGTTTTAAAAGCTACTGCCATGAATCAGGTACAATAATATAAAGCTCACCAGTTATGAAGGTAAACTTTGTTTTTAGCCTTTTCACTAATACTTATGGAGAAGACCCTCGAGATGCTAGACTCTTTCAATGGCACATTTATGGCCATGTCTCCTTTCCCCTCCTTTCTTTTTGTCAGTCTTAAGAGTGAGTGATGGGCTAGATAGTAGTTCCTGGAGAGGGGGGATGATAATTCTTTTCATGATAAAGGAACTAGGTGGAATCTGAACTGCCTCTAGAGCTGTCTTTCCAGTCTTGCAAGGATTTTCTAAGGACAGTTGCTCTTGATTTCTCAGAAACTGGACTGTAACTTGAAGGACGTTCTAGGTTGATCTACCTGTCCAACTGCACCATAAAGGCACAGAGAAACCTCGCAAATTTTCTCCCAGCTGGAGTCTCTGGGGCATAACCCATACAATTGAAAGTGTTTCTAATTAGTTAGAATGACCCTGAGTGGTGAGTTTCTGGGGATGCTTATGCCATTCCCCATGGCAGTAAAGCCAGTGTGCGACTGGCAGTGGCCTGGAGAAGGGTGCAGTGGCTAAAAACACCTGGAACTGGCTGGAGGCCGGGGCTCCCAGTACCGGGGTTGAGAATTAAGTCCCTTGCAAAATATTTTCCAGTTGTTCAATTTTACAGAATGTCCATGTTCTGGTCAGGTCCAGCCAGAACTTAAGCTCGACTTGGTGACAACAGATGACATGATGAGCAAATCAGAGAAAGGAAAAGAAGACACCAGTCCTCACCCTCATGGTTGCTCTCAGAGGGTTCTCAAGTTAAGAGTCACACAACAGTTCCTGTGCTGTGGCACACTACCGTAGCACGACAGTTCACAAAATAAATCACAGGTCTCCTACCCTCATGTCCAACTCAGTAGGTGACTAAACTACTCAATGAGTCAACCGCCAAGAGAGGGCACCCTACTTAGGGTCGCTGGGGTGATCAGGATCAGAAAGCCAAAGTTGGGGCTCCAGTGGTGGAGGCCTTGATCCTTGAAAGATTCCTCTGTTTCCCCAGTTGCAAAGTTCAAAAGGAGATGAAAATGGCCATTGTAACTCTAACAAAGATGAATGAGACATGTCCATTACCTTGAAGATCACCCCTGACCCTATGGCAGCATCCTACATGTGGTTCCTACTGTGGGGTTCTTATACCAAGGGGTGATGGGTGTGGCCCCCAGCATTGCATCCCTTGTGTACCTTCCGTGGTATGTCTGGCAGTAACAGGTGCCTGGTGAACATCTTTCCTATTCTGCCTGGAAGTAATAGGTGCCTGTTGAATGGTCCCCAAGAGAAAAGGAGAATTTTAAGAGAGAACAGGATGGAGAAAAAGAGTGTAGAATTTTCCACCGACCTGGGGGACATTCTACCCAATTGCGTGTTGGAGCCATTCTCTGAAGAAGGGTTTCCCATATGCAAACAAACGTTAGACTTTGGTACTTTCCTTGAACTATAGTCCCGATTGAGACATTCACACAGTTCAGAGCATGGTCAGGTGCCATGGGAGGTATCCCAATCCAGCCTTAGGAAAAGAAACCTTCCAGGGTAGTCTTGCAGATTGCCGGCCATCCTAAGGACTTAATTGGCCAACCCGTGCCCACCTAAAATTTGTATATTAGAGATAGAGTCAGGAAGGAATGGGGTAATTCACTCTACATCGCCCTTAGGCTTAAGGTAGTGATTCTCTTCAAGCTGAATGCCATGATTTGCCCCATAGAGTAGCCATGGGCAGCCAACCTGGATTCAAGCAGCTATCCAAGAAAGTTCCTGATGGAGAAGTGAATTTAGATCCATCCTTGAAAAAGAGAGATGCACAACGAAGAAAAGGGCACTTACCAGAAGTCGAGCTCACAAACCTATGAAGCAAGTTTTTGATATGGGCCACAAGATATGATATGGGCTTGGTGAGCTGAAGAGTCAAAAGAAAGATTTCTTGGACTCTCAAATTCTGGAAGTGGTGCTCTTTTATTTATAAAATGGTACAGGACAACATGGCGACTGGACCCATGGGCAGTAAATAGTTGCTGCATGGGGACAGGACATATGGGCAGTGAAGAGCTGCTGCTGCTGCTGCATGGGGAAAGTTTCCATGGGCAGTCAGTGGTCCTGCTGCTGCCCTGAGTTGAACATAAGGGCTAATTTTATAATGCATTGGTACGTTACATTTTTACTGGAAAAAGAAAAGATGATGTTAAAAGTCATTAAATGATTTCAGTTCAGATGGGGTCTGGTTATTGTGTGGTCATATAGCATTAAATACGAATCTGGCCATATAGATAGGCATGTAGGTGAGCATGAAATGGGCTTCTATCACTGGGACACCTCTAATTCATACCAAAAAAAACACAAAAAAACTCACCGGGTCATGTAGTTTGGTATGTAGGCCAGGTAACCTTGGGCTTTTCGAGCTGGGGCAGCCTTAATCCACATCATTCATCATGGTCTTTCACAGCTATCTCCCATAGATATTCTTATCAGTCTTTTCTCCTCCATTCCAAGTTATGAATGTTGTATTTCCTTATTCACCATATGTTCTGTAGGGGTCCAGATTTACGGCCTTGGAGGCTGAAAGAGATTAGAGAAGATGAACTTTCAAGGATTGGTAAACACCTCAAAATGCTTGATGATGCTACAGAAAGGAAGACCATTACAAAGAGTTGAAGAAGATCATTACCAAGAGAACACGTTCCGTGCTAAACTCAGGAGCCAAAAGAAAAGGTTACACTCCACAATGTTACTACTAATTACCGTTACAAATAACCAAAGCAGGCCAACATCATCCCTAGTTCAGGCAAAAGTTTGATCCAAAAGTCCATTTCAGTGCCGGCCCTGCGGTGTACTGGGTATGTGCCCACGTTCCGCCTGGGCGGCCAGGGCTTCATTGGTTAGCACCACGGGTGCGGATCAGATTAGTAGCATTAGCAAATATAGATTTCACGGTATGGTGCAGACAGACATCCTAAAGAAATCGAAATTTTGAAGAGATGTTATGAGTACACACCAGAAAAAGAACCATGGGAATATTACAATCTATGAACGCATCAGGAACACTTCCCCAAATAATGAAGGAAGGAAAACATGTGACCTGCCAAAGTGGAATTGTCAGACTGCTAGGAGATGACACGATCATTGCGCATCAGAGGATTGCCTGGGAAAAGTCATCTTGGGAGAGCCTCCGGGACTTTCTCTTGGGAAAGTCCACCCATTTGGCCTCATCCACAAAAGATAAGAGAGAAAACCCAGATTAATCCAAAAGGAAAGAAACCAGTGTCTAGAGGGAAGGTAGCAGACCTATTCAAGTTCGAGGAAAAAGTTAGAAACCGACAAGAAATACATAAGGGCGAAAACTATCCTACCTGGAAAGGTGGAGTAATCAGACTGGGATGAGATGGTTCTGAAGAACTGTGTGCATGGAGGTCTTCAGGACTACTTTGAATTCTGAGGGTGTTTATGACATCACGGTGAATATGTCACCCAAGATGGCCACAGGTTTCCAGCCCGAGGATTGGCATAGGCTAGGATATTCAAGTGAGGGATACTCAGAAACAGCTTTTGCCCACAGAAACAGGGCACAGTAACTTGAAGAGATCAAAGATACGCTAATTCAAGGGATAAGACAGGAATCATTGGGAAGAAGCCATAATAGAGGGACAAGCACTCAGAGGAGAACATTGCCATCTCCTCACGTCGAAGAGGAGGCCCTTCTGATTCAAGCTTGAAGCTTGATTTGAAACAAGAGGCTGGAACTATGAGACCTATGTTGTCCTGCCTCACTCACAATCCAAAGTCAAGAATGATCTCTTGAGGTCATTGTAGAGAAGAATCAAGGCCACCGTCCTAGGCCACTAGCATTTTTTAAAGAGAAGTCTCACTTTCCATAGCTCTGGCATCATGGGTGCCCACTGGCTACATGCTAATGTGTCACAAGACACCTCTTTGAAGCCTGGAAGGAATGGACAACTGTCATGCTTGGGGTATGTCTCTTGGTTTGGAAGGACTCTAGAAGTGGCTCAAAAGCACCCTTTTGCAGAGGGGGTCATTCCTTGGTGAATGCTGCACTCCAAGGCTAGAGTCCTAAGTTGGGATCAATGAGATTCTCTCCCCCTTCTCTTGCCGTAGAAGGAGTATTGATTATGTGTTTCAACACCACATGTAACGATGTTGGCTGAAAATTAGAACATTATCATTATATTTAAAGAAAAATAAACACGCCACAGTTGAGGATGTAAATCCAACAAATAACAAACCCTGTGGAAACAAAGTAAGCCAGTATCTAGACATAATCTAGCAGAGCATTCAAGGATCAGGGGTGATGTTCGAACTTTCCAAATCCAGAAATAGAAGGATCTCTCACCTGGAAAGAGAAATTCATCAGATTCGTCTAATTTGTTGCGGAACCATTGTGTCCGTGAAGATGGTTGCCAGGACAACCTCAAATCTGGAGTTTCTGATCTCAGAATCTCTAACCAAGGAAGATGCCCACATGTTCTCAGTGCTCAGTGTCACCTCGGCCAGGATAGCAGAGATTCCTTCAAGTGACCGATGGAAATTCAAAGACAACACCCAACAATCACGAAAGCACTCACACAATGGCCAACAGAACATATCGTGATCAAAGAAATGCAAAATTTATAACTTGGAATGAAAAGGGAACACACTGATAAGCATATCGAAGGGAGATAGCTTAGCAATACCATGATGATTAGCCTATGGAAAAGAAAAAAAGTTCCCAGAAAATGTAAGGCAAACAGAAATCACAACTGAATAATCCACAGTGAAAGACGGCCGTGTTTAGACAGATTCTGCTTAAACGTTTGAAAGTCAGAAAAGTCACAACCCCAAAACCTGAAGTGAAGGTCAAACCTGGGCTAAATGGAATGGGTGAGTTCTGAGACTGCTCCAAGCGGGCTCTGAAACCTTGTGTCCATGAAGCTTGCTGGCACAGCACAGACACAATTCTCAGAAATCCTATGACATCACAGTGGACCAGGAAAACAACATGGCTTCATCTACACAGGGCCAGAGCTGGGCTCCAGTAGCATATTGAAGTCACATTCCAAAACAGCAGGTTGCCAATGGAACATGAAAGGGCCTGGCCACTGCTGAAGCTGTGAAGTCCGTGCCTTCTGGGTCCGCAGCCCATGGTCATCCACTTGTGCTCTTGGGGTTGAGCCTCCTCACCGCTGGTACAGCCATCCTGGGAGAGTCCTGGGAGGTAGTGTAGAGGCAGATGGGAAGTGACGTTAGACAGTGCCACTCTTGCTCAGCAAATACAGCAGCACGACCAGCAGATGTGAGCACTGCCATAAACTTCTGCCAAAACAGAACCAATTAAAAGTTGCAAAGAATGGAAAAACTGAGCCTCAAAAAAAGAAGCATGTCACTAAGAATAATAAGATATCTAGGACTAACCTTCACTAAACAGGTGGAAGCATTGTAAACCGATACTAGCAAAGCTTTGGCTAAAGAAATTCCAGAAGACACAACGAAACGGAAGACTATTCCGTGCTGTTGGAATGGAAGAACTAACACACTTGAAACGTCCATAGCGGATAGAGGAATCTGTGGATTCCAAGCAGTCCCAGTCAAAGTTGCAGTGATCTTTCCCACAGAAATAGAAGAGAGAATAATAAAGTCTCTATCCAGAAGGAAAGGACCCTGAATACCCAAATGAATCCTGAAGAAAATGAACAAAGCAGGACGTATCACACTTTCTGATTTCCACATATAGGACGAAGCGCTAGGAACCGAAACGGCACAGTCTGGGCCCAAAAACAGGCACACAAATACATTGAACAGAATCGAGAGCCCAGAGGTCAACTCACGCATATATGCACATGCATACATGCGCAACACATTTTCAACCAGGGAACCAGGAGTACACAGCGGAGAAAGGAGAGTCTCGACAAGAAACGGTGCTGGGAAGACTGCACAGCCAAACAAAACACAATGAGAGTAGAGCATACTGTTACACTAGTCACACAAACCACCTCGAAATGGATTAAAGACTTGAATGGAAGACTTGAAACCGTGAGACTTCTAGGAGAAAACCTAGGCAGCATGCTCGTTGCCATCTGTCTTAGCAGCCTATTTGGAAGAAGCGTGTGTGACAGGAATGGGCAACAAAGGAAACAGGCAGATGGGAAGCGACATTAGACTGGGCCAGTCTTCCTCAGCAAATACAGCAGCATTGCCAGCCGATGTGAGCACAGCAGTAACCATCTGCCTAAATAAAACCAATCAAAAGTTGCAAAGGATAGAAAAACTGAACCTCAAAAAAAAAAAAAAGCATGCTAGTAGGAAGAACAAGGTATCTAGGAATAAGCTGTGCCAAACAGGTGAAAGCTATGTAAACCCAGAAGTAGCAAAGCTTTGGGGAAAGAAATTCCACAAGATACAAGGAAACGGAAGGGCATCAGTGCGCATGGAATGGAAGAAAATGAAGGAAGAATGAAGTATCATCACAATGATACCTTTCTTATCCCTGGAATCAGCATCTCTTTGATCTCTTCAAGTTTCTGTGCCAGGTTTCTGTTTGGAAAAGCTGTTTCTGGGTATCTCTCACTTGAGTATCCCAGCCTAAGCCAATCCTGGTACTGTAAACATGCAGCCATCTTGGGTGACACGTTCACTGTAATGTCATAAACACTCTCAGAATTCAAAGTTGTCATGACAACCTCCATGCACACAGTGTTTCAGAGCCGTCTCCTCCCAGCCTGACTACTCCCCCTGTCCAGGAAGCATAGATTTCCTTGTTCTGGATGGGTCGTCAGTTTTCAACTTTGTCCTTTAACTTGGAAAGGTCTACTACATTCCCTCTAGACACCGGTTTCTTTCCTCTAAGATTATCCTGGGTTTTATCGCATATCTTTTGTGGATATGACCAAAAGGGTGGACTTTCCCCATAGAAAGTACTGGACTCCCTCCCAAGTTGACGTTGCCCAGGAAATCCTGTGATGCACAATGATCGTGTGATCTCATGGCAGTCTGACAATTCCATCTTGGTGGGTCACATATTTTCCTTCCTTCATGATTTGGGAAAGCGTGCCAGATGCGTTCATAGACTCTAATATTCTCATGGTTCTTTTTCTGGTGAGTATTGATAAGGTCTCCTCACAATTACTACTTCTTTATGATCTCTGTGCCAACCCTACCTTGAAATCGGGATTTCCTAATGCTAGAAATCTGATCTGTACCCAGGATGCTAGCCCCTGAAGCCCGGGCCACGCAAGAGGAAGTTGGGCACTTACCTGCTGCACCACAGGGCCGGAAATGAATTAGACTTCTGCACCAACCTTTGGCCTGAACTTGGGAAGATGTTGGCCTGCTTCAATCATTCGTGAAGGGAATCAGTAGTAACATCATGGAAGGTATTATTTTCCATTGGTTCATGAGTTTAGCACGGAACATGTTCTCTTGCTAGTATTCCGCTTCATCACTTTGCAAGGGTCTACCTTTCTGTAGCATCATTAAGCACTTTGAGGTGATTACCAATCCTTGGAAGTTCATCCTCTCTGATCTCTTTCAGCCTATAAAGCTTTAGGCCGTAAGTCTGCACCCCTTTTTGGAGTTTTGATTTTATGTGGATTGATTGCCGTAACCCTGCATTCTAACATGCTATAGCTTTCAGATCTACATCCTCATAGATTTAGACTTCTGAGTAGGTTACATCATCTTCACCACCGTAAGGCTAATTACAGGCTCTCACGATACTTGTGCCTAATCAACTCTTTCTCCCTCTGGCCCTCGCCTACTTTTCCTCTGAGAACTACCAATCCCATGTCACATGCTACCTGTTTGTTGGTCCGTTTTTCCTCTTCTCCTGTACGTGAGATCCTGTGGTATTTGACCTTACGCCTGGCGCTTGTTTCAGTTCCTCTAGTACCCTCAGGAGCCATTCTGGTGGTCACAAATGGCTGGACTGCATCCATTCCGACAGCTGAATGCTATGCCACTGTGTGGCTATAGCCTATCTTCCTTCTCCATTCGTCCCTTGATGGGCATCAGGGAGGCTTCCAAGTCTTGGATATCGGGAGTAAGGCTGTGGTGCACACAGCAGTGCACGGATCTCTGTGCATTACTGTTTCCATGATCTTTGGATATATACGTCACAGAGGAATAGCTGGATCATATGCTAGGTGGATTCTGAAACATTCTGAATTTTCACTCCTTTGTGTAGTGGCTGCATCGGCTCAAACTCCCACCTGCAGTACAGGAGGCTTCCCTTCTCTCCACCTCCTCTCTGACACTTATTGTTTCGTGTCTTCACCCTTATAGCCATTCTGACCACTGTGAGCTGCTATCTCATTGCACTTCGGATTTGCATTGGCCTCAGACTTAATGATGAGGAACATGTTTTCATACAGCCTGTTGGCCATCTTTCTATCTTCCTGGGAGAAATGTGTGTTTCCATCTTTTGCCCAGGTTTTGTTGGGCTCATTGTTTTTTTTCCTGTGGAGATGTATGAGTTCACTGGATCTTATGGCTGTTCACCCCTTCTCCGATGTCTGTTCTGCAAACATCCTGTCGCAGTTGTGCTGTCTTTGCATTGAGTCGATGGAGTCGTTGGCCGGGTAGAAGCTTCTGCGTTGGATGGAGTCACGCTTGTTTCTCGTTTCTTTTGTTGCCCTTACCCAGTCACACATGCTTCTTCCAAGTAGGCGGCTATGCCAGATGGCAAAGAGCAATCTGCCTGCATTTTCCGGCAGCAGTTTCATGGTTTCAAGTCTTCCATTCAAAGCTTTAATCCATTTCAATGTGGTATGTGTGCCTGGTGTAACATCATGGTCTAGTCTCATTGTGCCACTTGTGGCTCTGAAGTCTTCCCAGCACTGTTTCTTTTCGAGACTCTCCTTTCTCTGCTGTCTCCTCTTGGCTCCCGTGTCGAAAATGGGCTGCCCATATATGTGGCAGTTGACTGCTGGGCTCAATTCTGTTCCATGGGTCTGTGTGCCTATTTTGGGGGAAAGGCTGTGCTGTACCGGTACCTAGTGCTTTGTCCTATATTTGGCAATCAGAAAGTGTGATACATGCTGCTTTGTTCGTTTTCCTCAGGATTCCTCTTCCTATTCAGGGTCCTTTGTTGCCACATAGAAACTTTAGTATTCTCTCTTCTATTTCTGTGGGAAAGATTGCTGCAACTTTGACTGGGATGACATGGAATGCAGACATTGCTTTTTGCGGTATGGATGCTTAAAGTGTGTTCGTTCTTCCATTCAAAGAACATGGAATAGACTTCCGTTTCCTTGTGTCTTGTGGAATTTCTTTTCCCAAAGCTTTGCTAGATTTCGGTAGACATAGCTTTCTCCTGTTTGGCCAATTTTATTCCTAGATGTCTTTTTCTTTTTACTGGCATGCTTTCTTTTTCGCTGTTCCTTTTTTCTATTCTTAGCAACATTTAATTGGTTTGTTTTGGCAGAAGTTTATGGCTGTGCTCACATCTGCTGGCCATGCTGCTGTATTTGCTGAACAAGAGTAGCGTGGTATAACGTTGCTTCCCATATGCCTCTACACTGGGTTGCACGCCTGGCCCAGAACGGCTGAATGAGCGGTGAGGAGGCTCCCCCCCAGGATCCCACGTGGCCGACCCTGGGTTGCCGACTCAGAACGCAGGGACTTCACGGCTGCCCCACTGGCTGGCCCCTTTCATGTTCCATTGGCAACCTGCAGTTGAGTGGAATGTACTTTAACATGTTACTTGAGCCCAACACTGGCCCTGTGTAGATGAGGCCAGCTTCTTTTTCTGGACCACTGTGATGTTGGAGTATTTGTCAGAATCGTGTCTCTTTTCCAACCAGGCTTCGGGGACACAGGGTTTCAGAGCCCGCGTGGAGCAGTCTCAGAACTCACCCTTCCCAGTTAGCCCAGGTTTGACCTTCAATGCAAGCTTTGGGGTTGTGACTTTCTCGGACTTTCAAACGTTCACGCATACCCTAACTAAACACTGAAGTCAATCACTGTGGATTATTGAGGTGTGATTTCTGTTTGCCTTCCATTTTCTGGGAGCTTGCTTTCTTTTCCATAGTCTAATCGTCATGGTGCTGAGCTATCTCCCTTCGATATGCTTATCAGTGTGTTCTCCTTCATTTCAAGTTAGGAGTTTGGTATTTCTTTAATCACCATAGGTTCTGTAGGCTGATGTGTGAGTGCTTTCATTACTGTTGGGTGTTGTCTTTGAATTTCCATCGGTCAGTTGAAGGAATCTTTGCCATCCTAGCCTAGATCCAACTGAGCACTGAGTAAACGTGGTCATCTTGGTTGGTTCGATATTGTGAGATCAGAAACGCCATGTTTGAGGTTGTCCTGGAAACCACCTTCCCAGACACAATGGTTCCGAGACAAATTAGATGAATCTGATAGATTCCACTCTCCAGCTGAGAGATTCTTCTGTCTCTTTT
The DNA here is from genome assembly GCF_041296235.1 of Equus asinus. NCBI lineage: Eukaryota > Metazoa > Chordata > Mammalia > Perissodactyla > Equidae > Equus > Equus asinus. Next base: position 5,005,625 of record NC_091814.1, on the reverse strand, counting down.
CTAGATTTGGAAAGTTCAGAACTTCACACCTGATCCTTGAACGCTCCACTAGATTACGTCTAGATACTGGCTTACTTTATTTCCACAGGTTTTGTTATTTGTTTAATTTACCTCCTCAGCTGTGGCATGTTTATATTCCTTTAAATAGAATGGTAATGTTCTAAGTTTCAGCAAACATCGTTATGTGTGGTGTCAAACACCTAATCACTACTCCTTCTACGGCAAGAGATGGGGGAGGGAATCTCATTGATCTCAACTGAGCACTCTAGCCTGGGAGGACAGCCTTCACACAGTAACGAAGCTTTCTGCAAAAGGGTGCTTTTGCACACTCTTCCTGAGTCCTTCCAAACCAAGAGACATACCCAAAGCATGACAGGGGCCCATTCCTTCCAGGCTTCAAAGAGATGCCTAGTGACACATTACCATGTACCCAGTGGGTGCCTATGACGCCAGAGCTATGGAAAGTGAGACTTCTCTTCACAGAATACTAGGGACCTAGGACCGAGGCCTCTATTCTTCTCTTCAATGTCTTCAAGAGATCATTCTTGACTTTGCATTATGAGTAAGGCAGAAGGCCAACATAGGTCTGATAAGCTCAAGGTCCGGCCTCTTGTTTCAAGTCAAGTTTCAAGCTTGAATCAGCATGGCCTCCCCATCGACTTGAGGAGATGGCAATGTTCTCCTCTCAGTGCTTGTCCCTCTGTTATCACTTCTTCCCTATGATTCCTTTCTTATCCATTGAATTAGTGTCTCTTGCATCTCTTCACGTTTCTGTGCCCAGATTCTGTTTGCAAAAGCTGTATCTGGGTATCTGTCACTTGAGTATCCAAGCCTAGACCAATCCTCGGGCTGGAGACCTGCGGCCATCTTGGGTGACATGCTTACCGTGATGTCATAAACATCCTCAGAATTCTAAGCTGTCCTGAAAACCTCCATGCACACAGTTCTTCACGACCATCTCATACCAGTCTGACTACTTCCCCTTTCCAGGTAGGATAGTTTTCCTTGTTCTGGATTCCGTGTCTGTTTATAACTTTATCCTCGAACTTTGAAAGGTCTATTACAATCCCGCTGGACACCAGTTTCTTTCCTTTCAGATTATCCTGGGTTTTATCTCTTATCTTTTGTGGATGAGTGCAAATGGGTGGACTTTCCCCAGAGAAAGCCCTGGAGTCCCTCCCGAGATTGACTTTCCTGGTCAATCCTCAAATGCGTAATGATCGTGTCATCTCCATTTCCACCTGGCAGGTCACATGTTTTCCTTCCTTCATCACTTGGCGAGGTGTTCCTGATGCGTTCATAGATTGTAATATTCTCATGGTTCTTACTCTGATGTGTATTCATAACGTCTCTTCACAATTTCGACTTCTTTAGGATGTCTGTCTGCACCATACCGTGAAATCTATATTTGCTAATGCTACTAATCTGATCTGCACCTGTGATGCTCGCCAATGAAGCCTGTACCACCCAAGTGGAATGTGGGAACTTACCCAGTACACCACAGGGCCGGCACTGAATTGGATTCTTGGACCAACATTTTGCCTGAACTGGGGAAGATGTTGGCCTGCTTTGATTATTTGTAAAGGTAATTAGTAGTAACATCATGGACGGTAACCTTTTCCTTTGGATCCTGAGTTTAGCACGGAACATGTTCTCTTGGTAGAGTTGTTCTTCATCTCTTTGCCACTGTCTACCTTTCTGTAGCATTATTAAGCACTTGGAGGTGATTATCAATGCTTGGAAGTTCATCTTCTCTAATCTCTTTCAGCCTCCAAAGCTTTAGACCATAAACCTGCTTGCCTTTTTGTAGTTTTGATTTTACATGAATTGATTGCCATAACCCTGCATTATAACACCCTATTGTTTTCAGATTTACAACCTTCTAGATTTAGACTTCTTTGTATGGTACATCATCTTCACCACCGTAAGCCTAATGACATGCCCATACCATACACTGGTGCCTAATCAACTCTTTCTTCCACTGTCTTCTGCCACCGATTCCCTCTGGGAACCCCCAATCCCTTGTCATGTGCTACCTGTTTGTTTCTCCTTATTTTACTCTTCTCCTTGTAAGTGAGATCCTACGGTATTTGACTTTCTCCCTGGGGCTTCTTTCAGTTCCCCTCATACCCTAAGGAGTCATTCTGGTGTCACAAATGGCTGGACTGCACCCTTTCTTGCAGCTGAGTGCTATCCCATTGTGCGGCTATAGCCAATCTTCCTTCTGCATTCGTCCCTTGATGGGCCACAGGGCGATATCCAAGTCCTGGACATCAGGATTATGGCTGTGGTGAACACAGCGGTGGAGGGATTCCTATGCGTTGGTGTTTCCAAGTTCTTCGGATAAATACGACGCAGAGGAATAGCTAGATCATATGGTAGATGGATTCTGAAATTTCTGCGGAAGTTCCACACCGCTTTGCATAGTTCCTGCACCGGCTTACACTCCCACCAACGGTGCAGGAGGCTTCCCTTCTCTCCACCTCCTCTCCAACACTTGTTTCCTATCTTGTTCCTTATGGGCATTCTGACCACAATGTGCTGTTATCTGATTGCCATTTGGATTTGCATTGGCCTTAGACGTAATGATTATGAACATGTGTTCAGACAGCTGTTGGCCATCTTTCTATCTTATTTGGTAAAACTCTGTTTCCATCTTTTGCCCAGGTTTTAATTTGCTTGTTGTTTTTTCTCTTGTGTTGGCATGTGCGGTCGTTGGCTCTTTTGGCTATTCAGTCCTTCTCCGATGTGTGGTTTGAAACATCCACTCGCAGTTGTTGTGCTGTCTTTGCATTGAGTGGATGGTTTCCTCGGCTGGGCAGAAGCTTCTGCGTTGGATGCAATCCCATTTGTTTCTTGTTTCGTGTGTTGCCCTTGCCCAGTCACACATGCTTCTTCCAAATAGGTGGCTATGCCACATGGCCATGAGCAAGGTGCCTGGTTTTCTACTAGAAGTTTCACGGTTTCAAGTCTTCCATTCAATGCTTTAATCCATTTCGAGGTAGTGTGTGAGCCTGATGTAACATCATGGTCTACTCTCATTGCGTCACATATGGCTGTGCAGTTTTCCAGCACCTTTTCTTCTTGAGACTCTCCTTTCTCCACTGATCCTCTTGCCTTCCTCGTTGAAAATGGGCTGTCCATATATGTGTGAGTTGACCTCTGGGCTCTCGATTCTTTTCCATTGATCTCTGTGTCTGTTTTTGAGACCAGACTGTGCCATTTCGGTATGTAGCACTTCGTCCTACATGTTGAAATCAGTACATGTGATATGTCCTACTTTGTTCGTTTTCCTCAGGATTCCTTTGGGTATTCAGGGTCCCTTGTTGCTGGATAGAGACTTAAGGATTCTCTCTTATATTTCTGTGGCAAAGATTCTGCAACTTTGACTGGGATTGCATGGAATCCAGAGATTGCTTTATCCGTTATGGAGGTTTCAAGTATTTTAGATCCTACATTCCTATAGCACGGAATACCCTTCCATTTTCTTGTGTCTTCTGGAATTTCTTTCCCCAAAGTTTTGCTAGTTTTCGATTTCCATAGCTTGCACCTGTTTAGCTAAGCTTATTTCTAGAGATCTTATTCTTTTTTTCCTGAGGTTCGGTTTTTCTGTTCTTTTCAAGTTTTCATTAGTTTTGTTTCGGCTGATGTTTATGGCTGTGCTCAGATCTGCTGTCGATGTTGCTGTATTTGCTGAGTAATACTGACGCTGTCTGACGTTGCTTCCCAGCTGCCTCTACACTACCTCCCATGCCTCCCCGAGAATGGCTGGACCAGCGGTGAGGAGGTTCACCCCCAGAATTCCGCATGGCCAGCCCCGGGCTGCCGACCCAGAACGTGCAGACTTCACCACTGCACCACGGGCCGGCACCTTTCATGTTCCATTGGCAACCTGCAGTTGAGTGGAATGGGACTTGAATATGCTACTTCAGCCCAACTCGGGCACTGTGTAGATGAGGCCAGTTTGTTTTTCTTCTCCACTATGATGTCAGAGGATTTGTCAGAATTGTGTCTCTGCTGTCCCTGCAAACTTCATAGACACAGGCTTTCAGATCCTGATTTTAGCAGTCTCATAACTCACCCTTACCAGTTAGCCTAGGTTTGACCTTCGCTTGGGTTTTTGGGATTGTGACTTACTCCGACTTTCAAACGTTCAGAGTATGTCTAAAACTGACATCTTTCTTTTTCTATTATTCATGTGTGATTTCTGTGCCTTCCATTTTCTGGGACTGTTTTTTATTTTCCATGGTAGAATCGTTGATATGGGCTCAGCGAGCTGAAGCCTCGAATGAAAGATTGCTTGGACTCTCAAGATCCTGCATTGGTGTTCTTTTATTGAGAGAACAGTACACGATAGCATGGGGACAGGACACATTAGCAGTGAAGAGCTACTGCTGCTGCTGCCTGGGGACAGGACCCATGGGTCAGAGCTATTGCTGCTACCCTGACTAGAGGGTTAGGGCTAATTTCATAAGGCATGGGTATATGACTTATTTTTACTCAAAAAAGAAATAATGATGTAAAATGTCTTTAAATGATTTCAGTACAGATGGGGTCTGGACATTGTGTTGTCATATTTTTAGATACGAATCTGGCCATATAGATCAGCATGTAGGTGAGAATGCCCTGGGCTTCTCGCCCTGGGGCAGCCCTAATTCATACCATAAAAAAACCCACTGGGTCATATAGTTTGGCATGTAGTCCAGGTCACCTTCAGCTTCCCTAGCTGGGGCAGCCCTGATCCACATCATAAAACCTCCCTGAACCTATTTGGACTGGAAATCTTTGGGGATATGGATGATGGCCAGTCTTCTGTGACTACTTCTGGCTGTACAGGGTCATAGAGCTGTCCCTAAATGGGGCCATAGGTACACTTAGGCAGTCTATTGGACCAGAAGGCTTGCCCCATTGAGTTCAAGCCTGACAAGTTATACAGATCCTCTGGAGATGAGAGAGTCATTGACAAGAGGTGGTCCAGGAAGTGAAACATTTTTGACATGCATAAGACAAACAATGAAAGAGACAACAAATTATAATAAGAAATACAAGCAGTATGTTTAACCCAATGAATAAGGTTTTGAAGTAGTGCAGAAACTTTGTCCTGACTAGGAGTTCAACCAATCATTTAGATTTAGGGTTGGTCAGACATGAATTTAATTTGATGGCTGGGATACCAAGTCAGAAATATTTTGATGGTAGTCAGGAATATAGACACAACATTCAGTTTTTATAATGGCACAGGTGCCCCCTTGTGCTGCTGTCAAGACATCCAGAGCCATTTGGATTTGGAGGACAGCCTTACACACTTGGGATACTTCTAAATTGAGCAGTGAAATGCTATGTTGTGTATCATTTAATGCCTTCATAGTAAATTTGTCTAGGACTTCCATGTGCAAGACTTGAATATGCTACAAAAGTCGATTCCTAATTGGTGGAAGAAAATTGTGGAAAGATGGTCATACTAGTGGAAGACAGGGCTGGTCAAGTGCTGTTGCAAGTTGGGTAGGTTAGCAGGAGGAGATATAGTAAATGTAGTTCCACCTTGCATCCAGACAAAGCCTAGAGTGCATCGTCCAATCCATGCAGGTGGTAGCCAAGGTCATAAATTGGAGCCACATATCCACTGAGCACCGTTAGGGGCTAACCAACGCATGTTGAGCCATGTATCCCTGTCAGTCTATAACCAATCAGAATTTTTTTTAAGGCTATGATATGAGAACACATATAACAGGGATTTTTTCCCATAGGTCGAGTGCTATAAGGCCATGTATCACAGGGACGATATTTTTTCCCCAAAAGAAAGTGGCCTTTTACTGAGTTGCCCACTAGTAGGAGTGAACCAAATATATTCATCCCAAATTTTGTATTGTCCATCCTGTGTGTATTAATAAGTTGGGGACATTACCTTTGGAACTTGTTCTGTATGATCCAAGTGTGACAAGGCAAATCTAGTTAGTATTTGGACAGTAGTATTGAAGGAAAATGTTTGATTGTGGCCAGGGAACTTCCAGGTGTCAGAGGTAGATGGCCACAAGGAGACATTACTATTAATAATACATGAATATTGAGGAAGAAAAGAGCTAGAATCTAATATCCATGAATGCCTACTATAGATTCTGCAGAAACATAATTTTTTCTCTCTTAAATCACTCTCATTTTTACAAAAGATAGCCAAATCAGGATTAACGGGTTTACAAATCAAGTGTAGTTTCAATACAACTTGCTCCAATTATTTACATAAGAGCAGAAAGAATAGCAATTGTTCATACAGGCTTTTTTAAATGTGCTTCACTGGATCTTTTCATGCGGAACCTCAGATTGAACTGTGAAGGCCTCTAGAGGCCAAAAAAGCCAAGCCAAGGACTTGCCATCAGATTTGGCCTGCAGTACCTACAGATTTGAGTGGTGTTCTCTTTGAGGTCTCCCCAAATATTCGGAGGTTCCTTGCACCTGCCAGATAAGCAAGCTTCCTTACTTACCGGGTAAGATTGCCAAAATCTCAGTAAACAAGGTACCAGGCCTGTGTTTCCGAGTGGCTGTATTCCAGAAAGTCCAATCTTTGTTCCTGAAACGCTGTCTTGTCATATCTGAGACTGTGTGTTTCAAATATGACATTCCAGTCCAAGCCTTGGTAATATAACCAATGTGTCCTGTTATAAGGAGAACAGATTCTTATGGAACTTATGCAAATATTGCCACGAAATGACCATACTCAGTCACAAAGGGTTTCCAAATTCAGGAGGGATAAGGTAGGCAGAAAAAGATAAATGTTTCAGTTTTGCTCATAAAGGTATAATTTCACCAAACGGCTGTAAGTCAAAGTTAGCATAAGAGAAAAGAGAAAAAGATTTCCTTCATTATGAGAAAACAAAACAACACATCAAAACTCAACAATATTTCAAACGGAAGTCCTAAAAATTTGTAATCGTCCTAATCAGTGCACACAGTCCTGTATAATCAATTCTTGATCTGAATCTTCTGTTAGCAGATCGATGAGCATAGTTTCTGTTAGAATTCTGTCATTTCTTACTCCGTTCCGTTTTACAATCTGAAGGTTTATCAGAAACCTGTCGTTTAGACTCTTTGTGTCAGAATCCTTTCCAGGAATTTCTCGGAAGCTGAAACATATTTGCAAAAGGAAAAAGCATCAGAGTAAAACAACAACTATCTGGAAATGGACAAAGAACTCAAAAGGGCAATTGGCAAAGAAACTTGACTACTTCTGTGACATATAATAGTGCCAGATAATAAGTGAACTTATCACTGATAACCAGGGCAGACCAGAATTTTAGGAATGCTATCTAATTTTGAGACGTCTATATTAATAACATTTACCCATCAAATACCAGCTAAGAAAGTCTATTGTCACTTATTTCACAATGTTTCCCCTTTAATTTAACAGACCAAATAAGCCAAATTACTTTAGCATTTTTCTCCTTGTAGGAAGAGAGAGCAAATTTTTTGAGAAGTCTCAGGGACCCTCTGAAAATCCTCAGAGTAATCATTCTTCTGTCTACCAGGTCTAAAGAACGCCTTCATTCAGGATTTGAATATTTTTGAGGGAGAAGCTTGTCACAAAATATCAAAAGTTTTTAAAATGTTGTTCAAATAGCAAACAACACTCACTGTGAAACAATGCTCAGGTATCCATTCAAAGTGATAACAGAAAGAGTCAAAAATATTAAGAGTAACCTCAGCCATTATTTTCACAAAACAGATTTGTCACTTAGGTAGACGTACTCAAAGGAACAGCTCTTACATCCTCTTTACCAAGAGCAGATCAAAAGTTCAAGAAAATATATCCTTTTAGAGAAAACCAAATTTGAATTTCTGCACCTACTTATGGTTCACATTCAAACTCATTCACTTAATTGAACTTACTTTAGTCTACTTGAGAAGGCATAAAACTCATTTCAGAATTCCTCCTTCACAAACCTTCTACATCTTTCTTTTTCATTTTCAGTACTTGTCCCAAAGTCTTTCTTTTTTCCTTTCTAGTACATCAGGAGCAATTTATCTGTCTTAACCCCTCAAACAAAAATATTTCCATTCTTTATACCTTTTTTACTGAAAACATACATTTTAACTTCCTTGAATACAGAGCTCTTTTGCTTAGTAATTTCCAGTAGCTTTAATTCCATAGGTTAGTTAGAACCTTTAACGCTTAATGGACCTAGTAAACACTAAAAAGGTAAACGATTATGAAATGTCTTTTATATCAGCATTCTAAACACTTCACAACTTAAGAAACATGCCACTTCGCAATAAAACACAAGGCATGCTTTTTGATACACCCAAACGCTTTTAGCCTCTTCAATAAGAAGCCAAAAGTAGATAACATAGATATGTTTAACAATAATGTGTGAGCGTTCCATTCTATCCAAAAGTGACCCGCATATTCATCTTTTTATCATTTAACTTAACTTGGCAAAACTCAAGATTGTTACCAAAAAGGATTTCGAAGCTGTTTTTTTTCCCCAAGTATACAGACCATAAAACTTATTGTACTCACTTTTATGAGTTTTATGTATTTAAACCATTTGTTTCCAACAATTATATTCAGATTACTACGGAAACCTCATGAGGCATTAGACAAAACTGGTCATCACTTAAAGCTATTATTTTGCTGACAAATTTAACAGACAACGTGAACTTATATGACTAGTAAACCGAATCTGAATGCCTGCATCCTATGCAAATACTGACAACTCTGACAAGAAGACAATTTTCAATGAAACCAACAAACTTAAACAAGCTTTCATTTACCAAAGGTTAATTTACGTCACGTTAACTTTGAAAGTCACTCTGTTAATTTTGACTACATTTAGAATTTAAGACAGCACTACTTTAAGCCAACTAAACAGAGATCTTAATTTTTGCCAGACCATCCAGGGTTAAAATATCACACGTATAATGTACACATAGACACATATACACGGAGACTGTACAACTATTGTTTTAAAAACTACTGCCATGAATCAGGTACAATAATATAAAGCTCACCAGTTACAAATCAAAACTTTGTTTTGAGCCTTTTTACTAATACTTATGGAGAAGACCCTCAAGATGCTAGACTTTTTGCAAGGGCACACTTATGGCCATTTATCCTTTCCCCTCCTTTTTTTTTTTTTTTCAGTCTTAAGAAAGAGTGATATACTAGATAGTAGTTCCTGGAGAGGGGGGAAGATAATACTTTTCATGGTAAAGGAACAAGGTGGAATCTGAACTGCCTCTAGAACTGTATTTCCAGTCTTGCAAGGATTTTCTAAGGACAGTTGCTCTTGATTTCTCAGAAACTGGACTGTAACTTGAAGGACGTTCTAGGTTGATCTACCTGTCCAACTGCACCATAAAGGCAGAGAGAAACATCACACATTTTCTACCAGCTGGAGTTTCTGGGGCATAACCCAAACAATTGAAAGTGTTCCTAATTAGTTAGAATGACCCTGAGTGATGAGTCTTAAGGGATGCTTATCTCATTCCCCACGGCAGTAAAGCCAGTGTCCGACAGTGAAGTGGAGAAGGGTCGAATGCATACAAAGGGCTTGAACTGGCTGGAGGCCGGGGCTCCCAGTTCAACCCGGGTTGAGAATGAAGTTCCTTGCAAAAGCTTTTCAAGTTTTCCGATTTTACAGAAGTTCCAGGTTCTGGTCAAGTCCAGCCTGAACTTAACCAAGACTTGGTGACAACAGAGGACATGATGAGCAAAACAAAGAAAGGAAATGAAGACATCAGACCTCACCCTCATGGCCGCTCAAAGAGGGTTATCAAGAGAAGACTCACTCAACAGTTCCCGTGCTGGGGCGCACTACTGTAGCATGACAGTTCACAGAATAAATCCCAGGTCTGCTACCCTCATAGCCAACTCAGTAGGTGACTAAAACACTCAATGAGTCAACCCCCAAGAGAGGGCACCCTACTGGGGCTTTCCGGGGTGATCAGGCCCAGAAATGCCAAGTTTGGGCTCCCAGGGGTGAAGGCCATGACTGTTGACAGATTTCTTTGCTTCCCTGTTGCAAAGCTCAAAAGGAGACGAAAATGGCCATTGCAACTCTAAGAAAGATGAAAGAGACAGGTCCATTACCTTGAAAATCCCCCCTGAACCTGGGGCAGCATCCTACCTGTCATTCCTACTGTGGGGTTCCTATAACAAGGGGTGATTGGGGTGTCCCCCAGCATTGCATCCATTGCATATCTTCCCTGGTATGCCTGGAAGTTACAGGTGCCTGGTGAACATCCTTCCTATTCTACCTGGCAGTAATAGGTGCCTGATGAATGGTCCCCAAGACAAAGAGAGAAGTTCAAGAGAGAACAGGATGGAGAAAATTAGTGAGGCATTTTCCGCCGTTCTGGGGGACATTCTACCCAATTGCGTGTTGGAGGCATTCTCCGAGAAGGGCTTCCCATACGCAACCAAAGGTTAGACTTTAGTACTTTCTTTGAACTGGAGTCCCAATTGGGACATTCACACAGTTCAGAGCATGGTCAGGTGCCATGGGAGGTATCCTAATCCAACCTTAGGAAAAGGAACCTTACAGGGGAGTCTTGCAGATTGCTGACCATCCTAATGACTTAAGTGGCCGACCCGTGCCCACCTAAAATTTGCTTATTAGAGATAGGGTCAGGAAGGAATGGAGTAATTCACTCTACATCGCCCTTAGGCTTAAGGTACTGATTCTCTTCAAGCTGAATGCCATGATTTGCCCCATAGAGTAGCCATGGGCAGCAAACGTGGATTCTTACAGCTATCCAACACAGTTCCTGATGGAGAAGTGAATTTAGATCCATCCTCGAAACAGAGAGAGGCACAAGGAAGAAAAGGGCACTTACCAGAAGTTGAGCTCAGAAACCGATGAAGCAAGTTCCCGGTAGGGGGGCCACAATATATGATGGTGGGTCAGCGAGCTGATGAGTCGGAAGAAAGATTTCTTGGTCTCTCAAGGCCTGGCAGAGGTGCTCTTTTATTTAGAGAATGGTACAGGATAACATAGGGACAGGACCCATGGGGAGTAAAGAGTTGCTTCATGGGGACAGGAACTATGGGTAGTGAAGAGCTGCAGGCATGGGAACTGGACGCATGGGCAGTGAATACCTGCTGCTGCTGCATTGGGAAAGGAGCCATGGGCAGTCAGATGTCCTGCCGCTGCCCTGAGTTGAAGGTAAGGGCAAATTTTATAAGGCATGGGTACGTGACATTTTTACTGGAAAAAGAAAAGATGATGTAAAAAGCCATTAAATGACTTCAGTACAGATGGAGTCTGGTTATTGTGTGGTCGTATAACATTAGATAGGAATTTGGCCTTATAGATAGGCATGTAGGTGAGCATCGCCTGGGCTTCTCTCACTGGGGCACCTCTAATTCATACCAAAAAAAATTCACCGGGTCATATGCTTTGACATGTAGGCCAGGTAACCTTGGGCTTTTCGAGCTGGGGCAGCCTTAATCCACATCAATCGTCATTGTCTTTCTTAGCTATCTCCCATAGATCCACTTGTCAGTCCATTCTCCTTCATTCCAAGTTATGAATTTTGTGATTCTTTAATCACCATATGTTCTCTAGGCTGATGTGTGAGTGTTTTCATGATTGTTGTGCATTGCCTTCGAATTTCCATCGTTCACTTGAAGGAATCTTTGCTATCCTAGCCTAGGTCCAACTGAGCACTGAGAACACAAGGTCATCTTGGTTGGTTTGACATTCTGAGATCAGAAACTCCAAATTCTAGGTTGTCCAGGCAACCACCTTATGGACATAATGTTTCTGAGACAAATTAGAGAAATCTGATGAATTCCTGTCTCCAGGTAAGATATTTTCATGTCTCTTTTCTAAATTTGGGAAGGCTGGAACTTGACCCTGGATCCATGGTCCTCCTAGTAGATTACATCTAGATACTGCTTTACTTTATTTCTGTAGGGTTTGTAAGTTGTTTGATTTACACCCTAAGCTCTGGCATGTTTATTTTTCATTAAATATAAGTGTAATGTTCTAATTTTCAGCCAACTTCCTCACATATGCTGTCAAAACACATAGTCAATAATATTCTACGGCCAGAGATGGGAGAGAATTTCACTGGTGAAAAACTGAGCATTCTAGCTTTGGATGTCAGTCTTCAATTTGGATTGGTGATTCCCAGAGGGAATGAAAAAATCCAAAAAGTCATGCTGATTTGGGGCATAAAGGATTTGAGGCTGAAAGAGATTAGAGAAGATGAACTTCCAAGGACTGTGAATCTCCTCCAAATGCTTAATGATGCTACAGAAAGTAGACCATTGCAAATAGATTATGGGGAATACTATGAAGAGAATGTGTTCCATGCTAAACAGATGAACCAAGGGAAAATGTTACCATCTATGATGTTACGAGTAATTACATTCACGAATAATCACAGCAGGCCATCTTCTTCCCAGTTCAGGAAAAATATTGGTCCACAAGTAAAATTCAGAGCCAGCCATGTGTTCAGGAGTGTAAGTGCCCACATTCCTATTGGGTGGCCTGGGATTCATGGATTCGCATCACTGGTGCTGATCAGATTAGTAACGTTGGGAAAGATAGATTTCATGGTATGGTGTGTACAGAGATCACAAAGAAGTCGAAATTGTGAGCATACGTTAGAGATAGGCAATAGGAAAAAAACATGAAAATATTGCAATCTACGACACATCTGGTACACTTCCCTAAATATAGACTGAAGGAAGTGATGTGACCTGCATAGGTAGAATTGGCGCACTGCATGAGATGACACGATCATTGCACATCAGAGGCTTGAGTGGGCAAGTTCAACTTTGGATGGACTCCAGGACTTTCACTGGGGAAAGTCTACACATTCGGCCATATTCACAAAATGTAACAGATTAAACCCAGGATAAACTTAAAGTAAAGAAACCATGTCTAGAGAGAATGTAGTAGACATTTAAAAGTTCAAGGGTAAAGTTAGAAACCCACAAGAAATCCAGGAAATGGAAAACTATTCAAGCTGGAAAGGGAGAGTAGTCATGTGCATAGAAGATGCTGGGACAACTTAGAAGTTTGAGGGAGTTTATCACATCACAGTGAACATGTCACCCAAGATGGCCTCATGGTTATAGTCTGAGGATTGTCCTAGGCTACGATACTCAAGTTAGAGATACCCAGAAGAGAATTTAAAAACAGAAACCAGGCACTGAAACTTGAAGAGAGAGAATACACGCTGATTAAAGGGGTAAGAAAGAATTCATTGTGAGGAAGCAATAATAGGGGGACAAGCGCTGAGTGGAGAACATTGTAATCTACTCAAGTGTATGGGGAGGCCATGCTGATGCAAGCTTGAACCTCAATTTGAAACCAGAGGCTGGACTTGGGGCTTATCAGACCTACATTGTCCTTCTGCCTTAATCATAATCCAAAATTAAGAATGATCTCCTGAAGACACTGTAGACAATGATTGATGCTTCCTTTCCTATGCCCCTAGCATTCATTGAAGAGAAGTCTCACTTTCCATGGTTCTGGCATTACAGAGGCCCATTGGGTACATGCTAATGTGTCACAAGTTATCTCTTTGAACCCTTGAAGGAATGGACCCCCGTCATGCTTTGTGTATGCCCCATTGTTTGACAGGGCTCCAGAATTGTGCTAGGAAGCACCCTATTCCAGACTGCTTCATTGCTTTGTGAGAGCTGCCCTACCAGGCTAGTATGCTTGGTTTGGCTTCAATGAAATTCTCTCCCCATATCTCTTGAAGTAGAATGATTATCAATATCGTGTATTGACAGCATATGTAAGGAGGTTGGCTCAAAATTAGAACATTACAGTTATGTTTATAGAAAAATAAACATGCCAGAGCTGAGGATGTAAATCGAACAAGTAAAACACTCTATAGAAATATAGTAAGCCAGTTTCTAGACGTAATCTAGTGGAACACTCAAGGATCGGGAGTAAAGTTCGAAACTTCCCAAATCCAGAAATGAGACAGAAAAGTATCTTACCTGGAGAGGAGTTCATCAGATTTCTCTAATATGTCTCGGAAACATAATGTCCGTGAAGGCGGTTGCCAGCACAACCTCGAATCTGGAGTTTCTGATCTCAGAATGTCAAAGCAACCAAGACGACCACGTGTTCTCAGGGCTCAGTGTCACCTCGGCCAGGATAGCAGTTTCCTACAGGTGACCAATGGAAATTCCAAGACAACACGCAAAAATCACGAAAAGACTCAGACCTCGGCATACAGAACATATGGTGATTACAGAAATACAAAAGTCATAGCTTGCAATGAAGGAGAACGGACTGATAAGCATAGTGAAGAGAGATAGGTCAGAAAGACCATAACGATTAGATTTTGGAAAATAGAAAAAATCCCTGAAAATGGAAGGCCAATAGAAATCACATCTGAATAATCCACAGTGAAAGACTTCAGTCATTAGACAGACTCTGACTGGACGTTTGAAAGTCCGAGAAAGTCACAAAGCCAAAAACTGCAGCGAAGGTCAAACCTGGACTAACTGGAAGGGTGAGTTACGGGACTGCTCCATGCGGGCTCTGAAAGCCTGCATCCACGAAGCTAGACAGGACAGCAGACACACGATTCTGACAAATCCTCCGACATCACAGAGGGCCAGAAAAAGATACTGGCCTCATCTACACAGGGCCAGAGGTGGGCTCAAGTAGCATATTCAAGTCACATCCAACTCAACTGCAGGTTGCCAATGGAACACAAAAGGGGCTGGCCAGTGGGGAAGTGGTGAACTCCGCGCATTCTTGTTTGGGAGCCCTGCTTCGGCCACATGGAATCCTGCGGGTGAGCATCCTCACGGCTCGTCCAGCCATTCTGGGGCAGATGTGTGAGGTAGTCTAGAGGTAGATGGGAAGCGACATTAGACAGCTCCATTCTTCCACAACAAATACAGCAGCATGGCCCGCAGATGTGAGTGCAGCCGTAAACTTCTGCCAAAACAAAGCCAATTGAAAGTTGCAAAGAATTGAAAAATTGAACCTCAAAAAAGAAAGCATGCCAGTAAGAAGTAAAAGATATCTAGCAATAACCTTGGCCAAACAGGAGAAAACTATGGAAACCGAAATCCAGCAAAGATTCTGGGGAAGAAACTCCAGAAGACACAAGGAGAAGGAAGGCTATTCCGTGTTCTTCGAATGGAAGAACTAACACACTTGAAGCGTCCATACCACATAAAGCCATCTCTGGATTCCATGCAGTCCCAGTCAAAGTCACAGCACTATTTCCCACAGAAACGGAAGAGAGAATCCTAGAGTTTCTATCCAGCAACAAAGGACACTGAATAGCCAAAGGAATACTGAGGGAAACGGACAAAGCAGCAGGCATCGCACTTATTGATTTCCAGATATAGGACGAAGTGCTAGGTACAGAAACAGCACAGCCTGGTGCCCAAAAGAGGCACACAGACCCATGGAACAGAATCGACAGCCCAGAGGTCAACTGACACACATATGGACAGCCCATTTTCGACCAGGGAGCCAAGAGGAGACAGCAGAGAAAGGAGAGTCTCGACAAGAAATGGTGCTGGGAAGACAGCACAGCCACATGGAACACAGTGAGAGTAGACCGTGATGTTACACCAGGGACACACACCACCTCGAAATGGATTAAAGCCTTGAACAGAAGACTTGAAAACGTGCAGCTTCTAGGAGAAAACGCAGGCAGCTTGCTCTTTGCCATCTGGCTTAGCCACCTGTTTGGAAGAAGCATGTGTGACCGGGCAAGGGAAACAAAGGAAACAAGAAACAAGCGGGACTCCATCCAATGCAGAAGCTTCTGCCCAGCCAACGACACCATTGACTGACTGCGAAGACTGTGCAACAACTGACAGCAGATGTTTGCAAACCGCACATTGGAGAAGGGGTGAACAGCCATAAGATCCAATGAACTCATACGTCTTCACAGGAAAAGAAACAGCGAGCCCCATAAAACCAGGGCAAAAGATGGAAACAGACAGCTCTCCCAGGAATATAGAAAGATGGCCAACAGGCTGTATGAAAACATGCTCATCAACATTAAGTCTCTGCTCAATGCAAATACGAACGGCAATGAGATAGCAGCTCACAGTGGTCAGAATGGCTATAAGGATGAAGACAGGAACCAACAAGTTTCAGAGAGGAGGTGGAGAGAAGGGAAGCCTCCTGCACTGCTGGTGGGAGTGTAAACCTGTGCAGCCACTACACACTAGTGTGGAATTGCCTCAGAATTTTCAGAATCCATCTACAGTATGATCCAGGTATTCCTTTGTGGCGTATATATCCAAAGATCTTGGAAACACTAATGCACAGAGATCCGTGCATCGCTGTATTCCCCACAGCCTTACTCCCAATATGCAACATTTGGAAGCCTCCCTGATGCCCATCAAGGCACGAATGGAGAAGGAAGATGGGCTATATCCACACAATGGCATAGCATTCAGCTGTAGGAACAGATGCAGTGCAGCCATTTGTGACCACCTGAATGGCTCCTGAGGGTATCAGGGGAACTGAAACAAGCCCTGGGTTAAGGTCAAATACCACAGGATCTCACGTGCAAGGAGAAGAGGAAAAATGGACCAAGAAACAGGTAGCACGTGACATAGGATTGGCAGTTCCCAGAGGGAAAGGGGTGCGGGGGACGGAGGGACAAAGAGTTGATTAGGCACAAGTGTGTGGTGAGGGCCTGTAATTAGGCTTACGCTGGTGAAGATGATGTGGCCTACACAGAAGTCTAAATCTATGAGGATGTAGATTTGAAAGCTATAGGATGTTAGAATGCAGGGTTACGGAAATCAATGCACATAAAATCAAAACTCCAAAAAGTGGTGCAGATTTACGGCCTAAAGCTTTGGAGGCTGAAAGAGATTAGAGAAGATGAACATCCAAGAGTTAGCAATCGCCTCCAAATGCTTAATGATGATACAGAAAGGTAGACTTTGCAAAGAGATGAAGAGGAATACTACCAAGAGAACATGGTCTGAGCCAAATCATGAATCAACGGCAAATGTTACCGACCCTAATGTTACTACCGCTTCCCTTCACGAATGATCGAAGCAGGCCAACATCTTCCCAAATTCAGGCCAAAGGTTGGTCCAAAAGCCCAATTTGGGACCGGGCTGTGGTGTAGCAGGTAAGTGCCCACATCCGCTTGGGCGGCCTGGGCTTCACCGGCTAGCATCAAGCATGCGGATCAGATTACTAGCATAGGAAATACAGATTTCAAGGTCTGGTGGTCACAGAGATCATAAAGAAGTAGAAATGGTGAGGAGACCTTATGAGTACACACCAGAAAAGGATCCACGAGAATATTACAATCTATGAACACATAAGGAACACTTCCCCAAATGATGAAGGAAGGAAAACATGGGACCTGCCAAGGTGGAATTGTCAGACTGCTAGGAGATCACATGATCAGTGTGCATCAGGGGAATGCCTGGGCAACTTCAACATGAGAGGGCCTCCCGGACGTTCTCTGGGGAAAGTCCACCCCTTTGGCCATATCCACAAAAGATAAGAGATAAAACCCGGGATAAGCTTAAAGGAAAGAAACCGGTGTCTACAGGGAATGTAGTAGACCCTTCAAGTCCTTGGAGGAAGTTAGAAACCGACAAGAAATCCAGAACAAGGAAAACTATCCTACCTGGAAAGGGGCACTAGTCAGATTGGGATGAGACGACTCTGAAACATTGTGTGCATTGAGGTTGTCAGGACAACTTAGAATCTGAGGGTGTTTATGACATCATGGTGAACATGTCACCCAAGATGGCCGCATGTTTACAGTCCGAGGATTGGCCTAGTCTAGGACACTCAAGTGAGAGATACCCAGAAACAGCTTTTCCAAACAAAAACTTGAAAGGATCAAACAGACTCTGATTCAAGGGAGAAGAAAGGAATCATTGGGAACAAGCGATAATAGATGGACAAGCCCAGAGAGGAGAACACTGTCATCTACTCAAATAGATGGTGAGGTCGTGCAGATTCAATCTTGGAAATTGATTTGAAACAAGAGGCCAGACTTAGGGCTTATCAGACCTACATTGTCCTTCTGCCTTACTCATAATCCAAAGTACAGAATGATCTCTTGGGGACGTTGAAGAGAAGAATCGAGGACTCCTTTCGTAGGCCCCTAACATCCTTTGAAGAGAACTCTACCTTTGCATAGCTCTGACCTCACGGGGGCCCACTGGCTACATGCTAAGGTTTCCCAAGAGATCTCTTGGAAGCCTTGAAGGAATGGACGCCTGTCATGCTTGGGGTATGTAGCTTGGTTTGGAAGGGCTCTAGAAGTGTGCTGAAAAGCACCCTTTTCCAGAGGGCTTCATTCCTGTGTGAAGGCTGCCCTCCCAGGC
This sequence comes from Equus asinus, assembly GCF_041296235.1. NCBI lineage: Eukaryota > Metazoa > Chordata > Mammalia > Perissodactyla > Equidae > Equus > Equus asinus. The sequence goes on along the minus strand of NC_091814.1, from coordinate 4,987,315 downwards.
TACAGTGCTCAGTTGGGCTCCAATGAAATTAACTCCCCCATCTCTTGCCGTAGAAGGAGTACTGATTCTGTGTTTTGACACCATATGGAAGGAGGTTGACTGAAAACTAGAACATTACCATGATATTTAAAGAAAACTACACATGCCAGAGCTCAGGATGTAAATCAAACTGTAACAGACTCTGTAGAAATAAAGTAAGCCTGTATGTAGATGTAATCTAGGGGAGCATTCAAGGTTCAGGGCTGAGCGTTGAAACTTCCCAAATCCAGGGAAAGAGACGGAAGGATTTCTCACCTGGAGAGATGAATTCATCAGACTCATCGAATTTGTCTCGGAACCATTGTGTCCGTGAAGGTGGTTGCCAGGACAACGTCTAACCTGCAGTTTCTCATCTCACAATGTCAAACAAACCAAGATGGACACGTGTCCTCAGTTCTCAGTTTCACGCAAGCTAGGATAGCAAAGATTCCTTCAACTGACAGATGGAAATTCAAAGACAACATCCAACAATCACCAAAGCACCCACACGTCGGCCTACAGAACATATGGTGATTAAAAAAATACAGAATTCCTAACCTAGAATGAAGGAGAACCCACTGATAAGCATATCGAAGGGAGAGAGATCAGAAAGACCACTACGATTAGACTAAGGAAAGAAAACAAGCTCCCAGAAAATGGAAGGCAAACAGAAATCACACCTGAATACTCCACAGTGAATGAAGTCAGTGTTTACAAAGAGTCTGCTTGAACGTCTTTTGGGAGTTTTGATTTTACGTGAATTGTTTGCCATAACCCAGCATTATAACATCCTATACCTTTCAGATCTACATCCTCATAGATTTAGACTTCTGTGTACGTTACATCATCTTCACCACCGTAAGCCTAATTACAGGCCCTCACCACACACTTGTGTCTAATCAACTATTTCTCCGTCTGGGCCCCGCCACCTTTCGCTCTGGGAACAAGAAATCCCATGTCACGTGCTACCTGCTTCTTGGTCCTTTTTTTCCTCTTATCCTTGTAAGTGAGACCCTTTGGTATTTGACCTTCCCCCTGGGGCTTGTTTCCATTCCCATAAAACCCTCAGGAGCCATTCTGTTGGTCACAAATGGCTGGAATGCATCTGTTCCTGCAGCTGAGTGCTATGCCGTTGTGTGGCTATAGCCCATCTTTCTTGTCCATTCGTCCCTTGATGGGCACCAGGGAGGCTTCCCTGTCTTCGATATCAGGAGTAGGCTGTGATGAGCCCAGTGGTGCACGGATCTCTGTGCATTAGCGTTTCCAAGTTCTTTGGATATATATGCCACAGAGGAGTACCTGGATCCTGTGGTAGATGGATTCTGAAAATTCTGAGGCAATTCCACACCACTTTGCGTCGTGGCTGCACCGGTTTACACTCCCACCAGCAGTGCAGGAGGCTTCCCTTCTCTCCACCTCCTCTCTGAAACTTGTTGGTTCCTGTCTTCATCCTTATAGCCATTCTGACCACTGTGAGCTTCTATCTCAGTGCCGTTTGTATTTGCATTGAGCAGAGACTTAATGATGATGAGCATGTTTTCATACAGCCTGTTGGCCATCCTTCTATCTTCCTGGGAGAAATGCCTGTTTCCCTGTTTTGCCCAGGATTTATTTGGCTCATTGTTTTTTCTCCTGTGGAGACGTATGACTTCATTGGATCTTTTGGCTATTCACCCCTTCTCCGATGTGTGGTTTGCAAACCTGCTGTCGCAGTTGTTGTGACGTCTTTGCGCTGAGTCGATGGTGTCGTTGGCTGTTCAGAGGCTTCTGTGTTGGATGGAGTCCTGCTTGTTTCTTGTTTCCTTTGTTGCCCTTGCCCAGTCACACATGCTTCTTCCAAATAGGCGGCCAAGCCAGATGGCAAAGAGCAAGCTGCCTGCGTTTTCTCCTCGAAGTGTCACGGTTTCAAGTCTTCCATTCAAGGCCTTAATCCATTTCGAGGTGGCGTGTGTGCCTGGTGTAACATCACGGTCTACTCTCATTGTGTTACATCTGGCTGTGCAGTCTTTCCAGCACCGCTTCCCGTCGAGAGTCTCTTTTCTCCGCTTTCTCCTCTTGGCTCCCTGGTCGAAAATTGGCTGTCCATAGATGTGAGAGTTGATTTCTGGGCTCTCGATTCTGTTCCATGCATCTGTGTGCCTCCTTTGCAGGCCAGGCTGTGCTGTTTTGGTACCTAGCTCTTCGTCCTATATGTGACAGTAAGCAAGTGTGATAATTGCTGCTTTGTTCGTTTTCCCCAGGATTCTTTTTGCTATTCAGGGTCCTTTGTTGCTGGATAGAAACTTTAGGATTCTCTCTTCTATTTCTGTGGGAAAGATTGCTGCAACTTTGACTGGGACTGCATGGAATCCAGACATTGCTTTGTTGACAAAAGTAATCTGTAACCAATCTGTAAATGAAAATTTGGGGGAGTTTATTCTGAGCTTCATTCTGAGGATTATAACCCAGGGCCTTTCTACCCAAAGGAAGAAAGAGCATCAGAGAAGTGGGGTGCACAGACTGGTTGTATTCCCCTCATAGAGGATGTTTCACATAGGATTGAAATGTCCCATTTACAATAGTTGCGAGACTGCTCTGTTGGCACAGTGATTGATGGAAATAGCAGGTAGGTCTTCTGTCTCAGTGAACACAGTAGGGTGGCAGTCTGTTGTCTACAGCTGACTGGTCACAGGTGAGCTGGGTGGTCAAAGGTGAGTGCAGCAATCAGTTCCTAGCCTAGGGAGAAATGCTTATCCCTAAAGAAATGCTAATGTGGGGGAAAGTTGCACCTTTATCTCAAGGGCCATAGGAAATGTCTAAGGAGATATGCAATGCGTGCTAAATAGCCATAGTCAGGCCCTTTTGGAAAAAACAAAATCAGGCCGAATTAGGTTTACACCAAATGGCTTCCTCATATAGTCCAATATATCCAATTGCTTCCCATTTTTATTTGTCAGCTTTATGCCGTATGGACGTTTCAAGTGTGTCCGTTGTTGCATTCGAAGGGCACGGAATAGCCTTGTGTTTCCTTGTGTCTTGTGGAATTTCTTTCCCCAAAACTTTGCTAGTTTTTGGTTTCGATCGCTTTCTCCTGTTTGTCCAAGGTTATTCGCAGATATCATTTTCTTCTCACTGGCATGGGTTTTTTTTGAGGTTCAGCTTTTCTATTCTTTGCAACTTTTAATTGGTTTTGTTTGGCAGAAGTTTATGGCTGTGCTCAAATCTGCTGGCTGTGCTGCTCTCTTTGCTGAGGAAGAGTGGCACTGTCTAACATCGCTTCCCATCTGCCTCTACACTAGCTCGCATGCCTGGCCCAGAATGGCTGGACGAGCGTTGAGGAGGCTCACCCCCAGGATTCCACGTGGCCGACCCTGGCCTGCCGACCCAGAACACGTGGACTTCACCGCTGGCCCACTGGCTGGACCCTTTCGTGCTCCATTGGCAACCTGCGGTTGAGTGGAATGTGACTTGAATATGCTACTTGAACCCAACTCTGGCCCTGTGTAAATGAGGCCAGGTTGTTTCTGTGGCCCACTGTGATGTCGGAGGATTTTTCAGAATCGTGTCTCGTCTGTCCAGTCTAGCTTGGTGGACACAGGGTTTCAGAGCATGCGTGGAGCAGTCTCATAACTCACCCTTCCCAGTTAGGCCAGGTTAGACCTTCCCTGCAGTTTTTGGGGTTGTGACTTTCCCGGACTTTCAATCGTTCAAGCAGAGTCTGTCTAAAGACAGACATCTTTCACTGTGGATTATTGAGGTGTGATTTCTGTTGGCCTTCCATTTTATGGGACCCTGTTTGCTTTTCCATGTTCTAATCATCATGTTCTTTATGAGCTTGTGCTTTAACATGCTTATCAGTGTGTTCTCCTTCACTCCATTTTAGGAATTTTGTATTTCTTTAATCACCATATGTTCTGTAGGCCAAGGTGTGAGTCCTTTCGTGATTGTTGGGTGTTGTCCTGGAATTTTCATCATTCACTTGAGGGTATCTTTGCTATCCCAGCCTAGATCCAACTGAGCACTGACTACACGTGGTCATCTTGGTTCGTTTGACATTGTGAGATGATAAACTCCAGGTTCAAGGTTATCCTGGCAACCACCTTCCCGGGCCCAATGGTTTCGACACAAATTAGATGAATCTGATGAATTTCTCTCTGCAGGTGAGAGACCTTCTGTCCCTTTTCTGGATTTGGGAAGTTTCGAGCTTGACCACTGATCCTTGAACTTTCCACTAGATTACGTCTAGATACTGGCTTACTTTATTTCTACAGGGTTTGTTATTTGTTTGATTTACATCCTCAGCTGTGGCATGTTTATTTTTCTTTAAGTATAATGGTAATGTTCTAATTTTCTGCCATCCTCTCTACGTGTGGTTTCGAAACACATTATCAATACTCCTTCTACGGTAAGAGATATGGGGAGAGAACCTCACTGATCCCACTGAGCCCTGTAACCTGGGAGGCCAGCCTTCACAAAGGATGGAAGCCCTCTGCAAAAGGGTACTTTTCAGCACACTTCTAGAGCCCTTCCAAACCAAGAGACATACCCAAGCATGGCAGGGGTCCATTCCTTCAAGGCATCAATGAGCTCTCTTGTGACATATTGGCATATACCCAGTGGGCCCCCAAGACTTGAGAGCTGTGGAAAGTGAGAATTCTCTTCAAGAATGCTAGGGGCCTAGGAAAGGAGGCCTCGATTCTTCTCTTCAATGTCCTCAACTGATCAGTCTTGACTTTGTATTATGGGTAAGGCAGAAGGACAACGTAGGTCTGATAAGCCCCGGGTCCGGCCTGGTTTTTCAGAACACATTTCCAGCTTGAATCAGCATGGCCTCCCCAGACTTCCGTAGATGACAATGTTGCCCTCTGAGTACTTGACCCTCTATTGTCTCTTCTTCCCAATGATTCCTTTCTCATCCCTTGAATTAGCGTCTCTTTGATGTCTTCAAGTTTCTGTGCCCGGTTTGTGTTTGGAAAAGCTGTTTCTGTGTACCTCTCACTTGAATATCTTAGCCCAGGCCAATCCTAGAGCTGGAAACCTATGGCCAACTTTGGTGACATGGTCACCGTGATGTCATAAACACACTCAGAATTCTAAGTTGTCCTGACAACCTCCATGCACACAGTGTTACAGAGCCATCTCATACCAGTCTGACGACTCCCCCTTTCCAGGTGTGATAGTTTTCCTTTTTCTGGACTTCTTGTCGGTTTCCAACTTTCTCCTCAAACCTTGAAAGATCTACTACATTCCTTCTAGACAGTGGTTTCTTTCCTTTAAGATTTATCTCTTATCTTTTGTGGATGTGGCCAAATGTGTGGACTTTCCCCACAGAAAGTCCTGGAGTCCCTGCGAAGCTGAAGTTACCCAAGCAATCCTCTGATGAGCAATGATCATGTCAACTCATAGCAGTCTGGTGTTTCCACCTTGGCAGGTCAGATGTTTTCCTTCCTTCATCATTTGGGGAAGTGTACCTGATGTCTTCATAGATTGTAATATTCTCATGGTTCATTTCCTGGTGTCTATTCATAAGGTATCCTCACAATTTCTACTTCTTCATGATCTCTGTCGGAACCATACCTTGAAATCTATATTTCCTAATGCTCCTAATCGGATCTGCACGTGCGATGCCAGCCTGCCAGTCCCAGTCCGCCCAAGTGGAATACGGACACTTACCCACTACACCAGAGGGCTGGCCCTGAATTGGACTTTTGGACCAACCTTTGGCTTGAACTTGAGAAGATGTTGGTCTGCATTAATTATTCGTAAAGGTAATTAGCAGTAACACCGTGGACAGCAGCATTTTCAGTTGGCTCAGGAGTTTAGCAGGGGTCATGTTCTGTTGGTAGTGTTCCTCTTCATCTCTTTGCAATGGTCTACCTTTATGTTGCATCATTAAGCATTTCGAGGTGATTATCAATCCTTTGAAGTTCCTAATCTCTAAACTCTTTCAGCCTGCAAACTTTATCCCTTAAACCTACTTGCCTTTATGGAGTTTTGATTTTAGGTGAATTGATTTCCATAACCTAGCATTAGAAAATCCTACAGCTTTCAGATTTACATCCTCATAGATTTAGACTTCTGTGTATGCTACATCTTCTTCCCCACAGTAAGCCTAATTACAGGCCCACACCCCACACTTGTGCCTACTCAACTCTTTCTCCCACCGTCCACTGCCACCCGTTCCCTCTGGGAACCACCAATCCCATAGCACGTTCTACCTGTTTGTTGGTCCTTATTTTAATCTTCTGCTTGTAAGTGAGATGCGATGGTATTTGATTTCTCCCTTGGGCTTGTTTCAGGTCCCCTCCCACCCTCAGGAGTGATTCTGCTGTCACAAATCGCTGGACTGCACTCTTTCTTACAGCTGAGTGTTTTGCCTTTGTGTGGATATAGCCCAACTTCCTTCTCCATTGGTCCTTTGATGGGCACCAGGGCGGCTTCCAAGTCTTGGATATCGGGAGTAAGGCTGTGGTGAACACAGTGGGGCACGGATCTGTGTGCATTAGTGTTTCGCAGTTCTTTGGATAAACACGCCGGAGAGAAATAGCTGGATCATATGGTAGATGGATTTGGAAATTTCTGAGGCAATTTCACATGGCTATGCCTAGTGCCCTCACCAGTTTGCACTCCCAGCAGAGGTGCAGGACTCTTCCCTTCTCTCCACCTTCTCTCTGACACTTGTTTCCTGTTTTGTTCCTTATAGCCATTCTGAACACAGGGAGCTGTCATCTCATTGCCGTGAGGATTTGCGTTGGCCTTATACTTAATGGTGTTGAACATGTGTTCATACAGCTGTTTGCCACCTTTCTGTCTTCTTGGGGTAAATCTCTGTTTCCATCTTCTGCCCAGGTTTTAATGGGCTTGTTGTTTTTTCTCTTATGGAGACGTGTGTGGTTATTGGGTCTTTTGGCTATTCAGCCCTTCTCAGATGTGTGGTTTGAAACATCCTCTCCCTGTTGTTGTGCTGTCTTTGCATTGAGTGGACGGTTTCCCCGGCTGGACAGAAGCTTCTACGTTGGATGGAATCCTGCTTCTTTCTTCTTTTCTTTGTTGCCCTTGCCCAGTCACACATGCTTCTTCCAAATAGGCGGCTACCCCAGATGGCAAAGAGCAAGCTGCCTGTGTTTTCTCCTAGAAGTTTCACTGTTTCAAGACTTCCGTTGAAGGCTTTAATCCATTTCGAGGTGGTGTGTGTGCCTGGTGTAACATCATGATCTACTCATATTGTGTTACATGTGGCGGTGCAGTCTTCCCAGCACCATTTATTTTAGAGACTCTCCTTTCTCCACTGTCTCCTCTTGCCTTCCTCATTGCAAATGCACTGTCCATATATGTGTGAGTTGAACCTTGTGTTCTCCATTCTGTTCCACTGGGGTTTGTGCCTGTTTTTGGGACCAGGCTGTGCTGGTTCGGTAATAAGCGCTTCGTCCTACATGTTGAAATCAAAGTGTGATAGTCCTGCTTTGTTCGTTCTCCTCAGAATTCCTTTGGGTATTCAGGGTCCCTTGTTGCTGGATAGAGACTTTAGGATTTTCTCTTCTATTTCTGTCGAAAAGATTGCTGCAAATTTGACTGGGATTGCATGCAACCCAGAGACTGCTTTATCCATTGCGGACGTTTCAGGTGTTTCAGATCTTACATTCCTAGAGCACGGAATACCCTTCCGTTTCCTTGTGTTTTCTGGAATTTCTTTCCCTAAAGCTTTGCTAGTTTTTGGTTTCCATAGCTTGCACCTGTTTGTTTAAGCTTATTCCTAGAAATCTTATTCTTCTTACTTGCATGTTTTTTTCCAGAGGTTCAGTTTTTCTATTCTTTGAAACTTTTCATTGTTTTTGTTTTGGCAGATGTTTATGGCTGTACGCACATCTGGTGGCGATGCTGCTGTATTAGCTGGGCAAGAATGACGCTGTCTGACGTTGCTTCCCATCTGCCTCTACACTACCTTGGACGCCTGCCCCAGAATATCTGGACCATCGGTGAGGAGGTTCACCTCCAGCATTCTGCATGGTCTGCCCTGGGTGCCGACCCAGAATTTGCAGACTTCACCACTGCACCACTGACCAGCACAATTCATGTTCCATTGGAAACCTGCATTTGATGTAGAATTTGAGTTGAATATGCTATTTGGGACAAATCTTGCACTGTGTAGACGAGGCCAGTTTGTTTTTCTTCTCCACTCTGATGTCAGAGGATTTCTCAGAATTGTGTCTCTGCTATCATGGCAAACTTCATCGACACAGGTTTTCAGAGCCAGATTTTAACAGTCTCATAACTCACACTTACCAGTTAGCCTAGGTTTGACATTTGCTACAGTTTTTGGGTTTGTGACTTTCTCTGTCTTTCGAACTTTCAGGGAATGTCCAAAACGGACATCTTTCATTGTGGATTATTCAGGTGTGATTTCTGTGTGCCTTCCATTTTCTGGAACGGTTTTTTGTTTTCCATGTTATAATTGTTGACATGGGCTCGGCAAGCTGAAGACTCGAATGAAAGATTTCTCGGACATTGAAGGTCTGGCACTGGTGCTCTTTTATTTCGAGAATAGTATGGGATAGCATGGAGACAGGACCCATGGGTAGTGAAGAGTTGCTGCTGCTCCCTTGGGATGGGACCCATGAGCAGTCAAAGCTCCTGCTGCTGCCCTGAGTTGAGGGTTAGGGCTAGTTTTATAAGTCATGGGTACATGATTTATTTTTACTGGAAAAAGAAATGATGTGGTAAAATGTCTTTAAATGATTTCAGTGCAGATGGGGTCTGGTTAATGTGCAGTCATATAACTTTAGATACGGATCTGGCCCTGTAGATCAGCATGTAGGTGAGGATGCGCTGAGCTTCTCTCCCTGAGTCAGCCCTAATTCCACCTGCTCATATAGTTTGGCATGTATGCCAGATCACCTTGGGCTTCCCTAGCTGGGGAAGCCTTAATCCACATCATAAACACCCCCTGAACCCATTTGGACTGGAGAGGTTTGGGGATATGGACGATGGTCAGTCTTCTGTAACTACTTATGGATGTACAAGTTTGCAGAGCTGTCCCTAAATGGGGTCATAGGTACAGGTAGGATGTTCAGTGGACTGGAAGCCTTCACCTGTGGAGTTCAAGGCTGACAAGGTATACAGAGCCTCTGGAGACGGGAGAATCATTTGACGAGAGGTGGTCCAGGAGGTGAAACTTTTTTCACATGCGGATGACAGACAATGAAACAGACAACAAACTATAATAAGAAATACAAGCAGTATGTTTAACTCAATGTATAACGTATTGAAGTAGTGCAGAAACCTGGTCCTGACTTGGAGTTCAACCAATCGTTTAGAGTTAGGGTTGATAAGACACGGATTTAATTTGGTGGTTGGGATAGGAAGCCAGAAATATTTTGACAGTAGTCAGGAATACAGACACAACATTCAGTTTTTATAATGGCATAGGTGCCCCCTTGTGCTGCTGTCAAGACATCCAGGGTCATTTGGATTTGGAGGACTGCCTTACACATTTGGGATACTTCTAAATTGAGCAGCGAAATGCTATGTTGTGCATCATTTAATGCCTTCATAATAAATTTGTTTAGGACTTCCATGTGCAAGACGACACTTTCGATTCCTAATTGGCGAAGGAAAATTGCGGAAAGATGGTCATACCAGTGGAAGACAGACCTGGTTCAGCGCTGCTGCAGTTGGGTAGGTTAGCAGGAGGAGATGTAGTAAATGTAGTTCTACCTTGCATCCAGCTAAAGCCTAGTGTGCATCGTGCAATCCACTTAGGTGGCAGCAAAGGCCATAAATTGGAGCCGCATAGCCACTGAGCACCATTAGAGACTAACCAAAGCGTGCTGGGCTGTCTATCCCAGTCAGTCCCAAGCCAATCAGTACTTTTATAAGACTATGATATAAGAAAACACATATAACAGCGAATTTTTCCCATAGGTCGGCTGTTATTAGGCCATGTATCACAAGTGTGATTGGTTTGTTCCCAACAGAGAGTGACCTTTTACTGAGTTGACCACTAGTAGGAGTGAACCAAATACATTCATCCCAAATTTCATATTGTCCATCCTGTGTGTATCGATAAGTTGGGGACTTTCCCTTTGGAACTTGTTGTTTCTGATCCACCTGTGACAAGGCAAATCTAGTTAGCATTTGGGAGTAGTTTTAAAGGAAAATGTTTGATTGTGGCCAGGGAACTCGCAGGTCTCAGACATAGATGAGCACAAGGAGACATTACGATTAGTAATAGATGAATCTTGTGGATGAAAAGAGCTAGAATCTAATATCCATGAATGCCTACTATAGCTTCTACAGAAACATAATTTTTTCTCTCTTAAATCACCCTCATTTTTACAAAAGTTAGCCAAATCAGGATTAACAGGTTTGCAAGTAAAGTGTAGTTTCAATACAACTTGCTCCAATTATTTACATAACAGCTACAAGAATAGCAATTGTTTATACAGGCTTTTTAAAGTATGCTTTGCTGGAAATTTTTATGAGGAATCTCGGATTGAACTGTCAAGGCCTCTAGAGGCCAGAAAAGCCAAGCCAAGTATTTGCCATCAGATTTTGCCTGCAGTACTTACAGATTTGAGTGGAGTTCTCTTTCAGGTCCCCCAAAGTATTTGGAGGTTACTTGCACCTGCCAGATAAGCACGCTTCCTTACTTAACGGGTAAGATTGCCAAAATCTCTGTAAACAAGGTACCAGGCCCGTGTTTCCGAGTGGCTGTATTCCAGAAAGTCCAATCTTTGTTCCTGAAATGCTGTCTTGTCATATCTGAGCCTGCATGTTTCAAATATGACATTCCAGTCAAAGCCTTGGTAATATAACCAATGTTCCCTGTTATAAGGAGAACAGATTCTTATGGAACTTATGCAACTATTGCCACAAAATGACCATACTCAGTAACAAAGGGTTTGACAATTCCTTAGGGATAAGGTAGGGAGAAAAAGATAAATGTTTCAGTTTTGCTCATAAAGGTATAATTTCACCAAATGGCTGTAAGTCAAAGTTAGCATAAGAGAAAAGAGAAAAAGACTTCCTTCATTACGAGAAAACAAAACAACACATCAAAACTCAACAATATTTCAAACAGAAGTCCTAAAAAATTATCATCCTCCTCATCAGTTCACACAGTCCTGTATAATCAATTCTTGAGCTAAATCTGTCCTTAGCAGATCGAGGAGCTTAGTTTCTGTTACAATTCTGTAGTTTCTTACTCAGCTCAGTTTTACAATCTGAAAGTTTATCAGAAACCTGTAGTTTAGATCCTCTGTGTCAGAATCCTTTCCCAGAATATCTCGGAAGATGAAACATATTTGCAAAAGAAAAAAGCATCAGAGAAAAACAACAATTATCTGCAAATGGACAGAGGTCTCAAAAGGGCAATTGACAAAGAAACTTGGATACTTCTGTGACATATGACCCTTACAGATAATAAGTGGACTTATGACTGATAACCAGGACAGATCAGAATCTTAGGAATGCTATATAATTTGAAGACATCTATATTAATAACATTTACCCATCTAATACCACCTAAGAATATCTATCACTTGTTTCACAATGTTTCCCATGTAATTTAATAGAAAAAATAAGCCTAATTAGTTTAATGTTTTCCTCCTTACAGGAACAGAGAGCAAATTTCTTTGAGAAGACTCAGGGGCCCTCTGAAAATCCTCAGAGTAATTTCTCTTCTGTCCACCAGGTCAAAAGAAAGACTTCATTCAGCATTTGAATATTTTTGAGGGAGAAGCTTGTCAAAACATATCCAAAGTTTTTTAAATGCTTCTTCAAATAGGAAACAACACTCACTGTGAAACAATGCTCAGGTATCTATTCAAAGTGATGACAGAAAGAGTCAAAAATCTTAAGAGTGATCTCAGTCATTATTTTCACAAAACAAGTTTCTCTCTTAGGTAGACTTACTCAAAGGAAGAGCTTTTATAACCTCTTTATCAAGAGCAGATCCAAAGTTCAAGAAAAAGTATCCTTTTAGAGAAAACCAAATTTCAATTTCTGCACCTACTTATTTTGAACATTCAAACTCATTCACCTAATTGAACTTACTTTAGTCTACTTGAGTAGGCATAAAACTCTTTTCAGAATTTCTACTTCACAAACCTTCTACAACTTTCTTTTTCGATTTCAGAATGTGTCAACAACTCTTTCTTTTCTCCTTTCTAGTACATTAGGATAAATTTATGTTTCTTAACCCATCAAACAAAAATATTTCCATTCTTTATACCTTTTTTACTGAAAGCATACATTTTAACTTCCCTGAATACAGAGCTCTTTTCCTTATTAATTTCCTGTAGCTTTAATTCCATAAGTTAATTAGAACTTTTAAGCCTTAACAGATCTACTAAACACTAAAAAGTAAGCAATTATGAATTGTCTTTTATATCAGCATTCTAAACACTTCATAACTTTAGAAACATGCAGCTTTACAATAAAACACAGGCATGCTTTTTGATACACCCACACGCTTTTAGCCTCTTCAAGAAGAAGCCCAAAGTAGATAACTTAGATATGTTTATTAATAATGATTCAGTGTTTCATCCTATCCAAAAATGACCCTCATATTCATCTTTTTATCATTTAACTGAACTTTGCCAAAGTCAAGATTGTTACACAGAAAAATTTTGAAGCTGCTTTGTTTCAACAAGTATACTGACCATAAAAGTTATTGTACTCACCTTTATGAGTTTTATGTATTTAAACCATTTGTTTCCAACAACTATGTTCAGATTACCTATGGAAACCTCATGAGGAATTAGACAAAACTGGTCATCATTTAAAGCTATTATTTTACTGACAAATTGAAGAAAGTGAGCTTATATGACTAGATAACCCAGGCTGAAATGCCTGCATCCTATGCAAATACAGACAACTCTGACAACAAGATAATTTTCAATCAAACCAACAAACTTTAACAGGCTTTCATTTACCAAAGGTTAATTCACATCACATTAACTTTGAAAGTCACTGAGTTAATTTCTACTACATTTAGAATTTATGTAAGCACTTTCTTTAAGCGAACTAAACAGAGATCTTAATTTTGGCCAGACCATCCAGGGGTAAAAATATCACACGTATAATGTACACATAGACACACATAGACAGAGACTGTACAACCATTGTTTTAAAAACTACTCCAGTGAATCAGGTACAATAATATAAAGCTCACCAGTTATGAATCCACACTTTGTTTTGTGCCTTTTTATTAATACTTATGGAGAAGACCCTCAAGATGGTAGACTTTTTGCAAGGGTGCACTTATGACCATTTATCCTTCCCCCTCCTTTTTTTTTTTTCAGTCTTAAGAATGAGTGATGGGCTAAATAGTAGTTTCTGGAGAGGAGGGATGAGAATCCTTTTCATGATAAAGGAAGTAGGTGGAATCTGAACTGCCTCTAGAGCTGTCTTTCCAGTCTTGCAAGGATTTTGTAAGGACAGTTGCTCTTGATTTCTCAGAAACTGGACTGAAACTTGAAGGACATTCTAGGTTGATCTTCCTGTCCAACTGCACCAGAAAGGCACAGAGATACATCACAAATTTTCTCCCAGATGAATTTTCTGGGGCATACCCATACAATTGAAAGTGTTTCTAATTAGTTAGAATGACCCTAAGTGCTGAGTCTCTTGGGATGCTTACGTCATTCCCCATGGCAGTAAAGCCAGTGTCGGACTGACAGTGAACTGGACAAGGGTGCAGTGCCTACAAAGGTCTGGAACATGCTGGAGGCCGGGGCTCCCAGTAGCCGGGTTGAGAGTTAAGTCCCTTGCAAAATATATTCAAGTTTTTCAATTTTACAGAATGTCCAGGTTCTGGTCAAGTCCAGCCTGAACTTAACCAAGACTTGGTGACAACAGAGGACATGATGAGCAAAACAAAGAAATTAAAACAAGACACCAGACCTCACCCTCATGGCCGTTCCCAGAGGGTTATCATGATAAAAGTCACACAACAGTTCCCATGCTGGGGCACACTACCCTAGCATGACAGTTCACAGAATAAATCACAGGTCTGCTACCCTCATAGCCAACTCAGTAGGTGACTAAAATACTCAATGAGTCAACCGCCAACAGAGAGCACCCTACTTGGGGTCGTCGGGGTGATCAGGCCCAGAAAGCCAAAGTTGGGGCTCCCAGTGTTGGAGGACTTGACTCTTGAAAGATTTCTTTGTTTCCCAGTTGCAAAGCTCAAAAGGAGACGAAAATGGCCATTGTAACTCTAAGAAAGATGAAAGAAACACGTCCATTACCTTGAAAATCCCCCCTGAACCTAGGGAAGCATCCTACCTGTTGTTCCTACTGTGGGTTTCCTATAGCAAGGGGTGATGGGGGTGTCCCCCAGAATTGCATCCCTTGGATACCTTCCCTGCTATGCCTGGCAGTAACAGGTGCCTGGTGAACATCTTTCCTATTCTGCCTGGAAGTAATAGGTGCCTGGTTAGTGGTCCCCAAGAGAAAAGGAGAAGTTTAAGAGAGAACATGATGGAGAGAAATAGTGAAGACGTTTCCACCATGCTGGGGTCATTCTACCCAATGCGTGTTGGAGCCATTCTCCAAAGAAGGGTTTCCAATACTCAGCCAAAGGTTAGACGTTGGTACTTTCCCTGAACTGAAGCCCCGATTGGGACATTCACACAGTTCAGATGGTCAAGTGCATGGGAGGTACCCCAATCCAGCTTTAGGGATAGAAACCTTCCACGAGAGTCTTGGAGATTGCCAACCATCCTAATGACTTAAATGGCTGACCCGTTCCCACGTAAAATTTATGTATTAGATATAGGGTCAGGAAGGAATGGATTAATTCATTCTACATCACTCTTAGGCTTAAGGTACTGATTCTCTTCAAGCTGAATGCCAGATTTGCACCATAGAGTAGCCATGGGCAGCAAACATGAATTCATACAGCTATTCAAGACAGTTCCTGATGGAGAAGTGAATTTAGATCCATCCTCGAAAAAGAGAGAGGCACAAGGAAGGAAAGGGCACTTACCAGAATTCGAGCTCAGAAACCAATGAAGCACGATCCCCATATGGGCCACGAGATATGATGTGGGGTCGGCAAGCTCAAGAGTTGAAAATAAGATTTCTTGGACCCTCAAGGTCTGGCAGTGGTGCTCTTTTATTTAGAGAATGGTACAGGATAGCATGGGGACAGGACCTATGGGCAGTGAAGAGCTGCAGGCATGGGGACAGGACCCATGGGCAGTGAAGAGCTGCTGCTGCCGCTGCATTGGGAAAGGACCCATGGGCAGTCACAGCTCCTGCTGCTGCCCGGAGTTGAGGTTAAGGACTAATTTTCTCAGGCATGTGTACGTGACTTATTTTTCCCGGAAAAAGAAAAGATGATGTAAAAAGTCATTAAATGATTTCAGTTTAGAAAGGTTCTGGATATTGTGTGGTCATATAACACTAGATACGAAACTGGCCCCATAGATAGGCATGTAGGTGAGCATGACCTTGGCTTCTCTCACTGGGGCACCTCTAATTCATACCAAAAGAAATTCAACGGGTCATATAGTTCTGCATGTTCACCAGCTAACCTTGGGCTTTCGAGTGGGGGCAGCCTTAATCCACATCAATCCTCATGGTCTTTCACAGCTGTCTCCCATAGATATGCTCATCAGTGTGTTCTCCTTCATTCCAAGTTAGGAATTTTGTATTTCTTTAATCACCATGTGTTCTCTAGGCCGATGTGAGTGCTTTCGTGATTGTTGGGTTTTGTCTTTGAATTTCCATCGTTCACTTGAAGCAATCTTGGCTATCCTAACCTAGGTCCAACTGAGCACTGAGAACACGAGGTCATCTTGGTTGGTTTGACATTTTGAGATCAGAAACCCCAAATTCTAGTTTGTCCTGGCAACCACCTTATGGACATAATGTTTCTGAGACAAATTAGACAAATCTGATGAATTCCTCTCTCCAGGTAAGATATTTTTATGTCTTTTTTTCTGTATTTGGGTAGGCTAGACCTTGACTTCAGATCCTTCATTGTGCCAGTAGATTACATCTAGATACTGGTTTACTTTATTTCTGTAGGGTTTGCTAGTTGTTTGGTTTACATCCTCAGCTCTGGCATGTTTATTTTTCGTTAAATATAAGTGTAATGTTCTAATTTTCAGCAAACTTCCTCACATACGGTGGCAAACCACATAATCAATACTCTTCTATGACAAGAGATAGGGGGATAGAATTTCATTGGGGCCAAATGGAGAATTTTTGCTTTGATGGCAGCCTTCACTTTGGATTGGTGGTTCCAAGAGGGAAAGAAAAAATCCAAAAAGCTGTGCAGATTCATGGCAGAAAGCTTTTGAGGCTGAAAGAGATTAGAGAAGATAAACTTTCAAGGATTGTGAATCTCCTCCAAATGCTTAATGATGCTACAGAAAGGTAGACCATTGGAAATATATTAAGAAGAATACTACAAAGACAACGTGTTCCATGCTAAACTCATGAACCAAGGGAAAATGTTACCTTCTGTGAGGTTACTACTCATTACCTTCACGAATAATCACAGCAGGCCAGCTTTTTCCCAAGTTCAGGCAAAAGATTGGTGCAAAAGTAAAATTCAGGGCCAGTCATGTGTTCTGGTGTGTAAGAGCCCACGTTCCTAGTCTGTGGCCTGGGACTCATGGATTCGCATCACGGGTGCTGATCAGATTACTAACATCAGGAGAGATAGATTTCATGGTATGGTGCGGGCAGAGATCATACATAAGTGGAAATTGTGAGCATACCTTATACATACGCACCAGGAAAACAACATGAAAATATTGCAATCTATGACGCATCTGGTAGACTTCTCAAATACAGAATGGAGGAAGTGATGTGACTTGCATAGGTGGAATTGTCGGACTGCACAAGATGACACGATCATTGAACATCAGAGGATTGGCTGGGCAACTTCAACTTGGGTTGGACTCGTGGACTTTTTCTGGGGAAAGTCTACATATTTGGCCATATCCACAAAATGTGACAGAGAAAACCAAGGATAAACTTAAAGTAAAGAATTCAGTGTCTAGAGAGAATTTAGTAGACATTTAAAAGTCCCAAGATAGTTATAAACAGACAAGAAATCCAGAAATGGAAAACTATCAGACTGGTATCAGATGGCTCTGAAATACTGTGTGCATGGACGATGCCGGGACAACTGAGAAGTTTGAGGGTGTTTATGACATCACAGTGAACATGTCACCCAAAAGGGCCTCATCTATATAGTCCGAGGATTGTCCTAGACTACGATACTCAAGTGAGAGATACCCAGAAAAGAATTTAAAAACAGAAACCAGCACTGAAACTTGAAGAGTTAGAATTGCCGCTGATTAAAGGGATAAGAAAGAAGTCATTGTGGAGAAGCAATAAATAACAGAGAGACAAGCACTGAGTGGAGAACATTGTGATCTACTAAAGTAGATGTGGAGGCCGTGCTGATTGAAGCTTGCAACTTGATTTGAAACCAGAGGCTGGACTTGGGTCTTATCAGACCTACGTTGTCCTTCTGCCTTAATCATAATCCCAAATCAAGAATGGTGTCCTGAGGACATTGTAGAGAAGGATCGATGCTTCCCTTCCTATGCCCCTAGCACTCATTGAAGAGAAGTCTCACTTTCCATAGCTCTGGCATTACGGAGGCCCACTGGGTACATGCTAATGTGTCACAATACATCTCTTTGAACCCTTGAAGGACTAGAACCCCGTCATGCTCCAGGTATGTCGCATTGTTTGGCAGGGCTCCAGAAGTGTGCTGAGAATCACCCTTTTCCAGAGGGCTTCATTGCTTTGTGAGGGATGCCCTACCAGGCTAGTGTGCTCAGCTTGGCTCCAATGAAATACTCCTCCCCCATCTCTTGGAGTAGAATGATTACTGATGACGTGTATTGACACCATGTGAAAGGAAGTTGTCTGAAAATTAGAACATTACAATTATCTTTATAGAAAAATAAACATGAGGTTGTAAATCAAACAAATAACACACCTTATAGAAATACAGTAAGCCAGTATCTAGACGTAATCTACTGGAACGTTCAAGGATCGGGGGTCAAGATCGAAACTTCCCAAATCCAGAAATGAGACAGAAAAGTATCTTACCTGGAACAGAATTCATCACATCTGTCTAATTTGTCTCGGGTACATTATGTTCATGAAGAAGGTTAACATGGCAAACTAGAATTTGGAGTTTAAGATGTCAGAACGTCAGACCAACCAAGATGAACACGTGTTCACAGTGCTCATTTTGACCAAGGCTAGCATGGTAAAGATTGCTACAAGTGACCAATGTAAATTCAAAGACAACACCCAACAATGAAAAGCACTCACACGTAGGCCTATAGAACATAGGGTGGTTAAAGAAATAGAAAATTGATACCTTGGGATGAAGGAGAACTGGCATACAAGCACACCAAAGGGGAAAATCTGAGAAAGACCATGATGATTATACTATGGAAAAACAAAATGGGCTCAGAATAGGGAAGGCAAACACAAATAACACCTGAATAATCCACAACGAAAGGTGTCAGACTTTAGACACACTCTGCTTGAACATTTGAAAGTCAGAAAGTGTCACAAACCAAAAAACTGCAGCGAGGTAAAACCTGGGCTACCTGGAAAGGGTGGGTATGAGACTCCTCCAAACGTCCTATGAAACTCTGTGTCCATGAAGCTTGCCGGGAGAGCAGAGACACAATTATGACAAATTCTCTGACATCGCAGTTGACCGAAAATACAAACTGGCTACATCTACTCAGTGCCAGAGTTGGGCTGAAGTAGCCTACTTAAGTCACATTCCACTCAAATGCAGGTTGCTGAGGGAACATGAATGGGGCTGGTCAGTAAAGAATTGGGGAAGTCCACACACTCTGAGTTGGCAGCCAGGAGTTGGCAGGGTAGAATCCTGGGGGTAAACCTCCTCACCGCTGGTACAGCCATTCTTGGGCGGGAGTGGGAGGTAATGTAGAGGCAGATGAGAAGCGACATTAGACAGAGCCACTCTTCCTCAGCAAATACAGGAGCATTTCCAGCAGATGTGAGCACAGTGATAAATCTCTTTCAAAAGGAAACAAATTAAAAGTTGCAAAGAATAGGAAAATTGAACCTCAATAAAAAAGAAAAAGGATGCCAGTAAGAAGAATAAGATACCTAGGAATAACCTCACCCCAACAGGTGAAAGCTCTGTAAACTGAAAACTAGCAAACCTTTGCAGAAAGAAATGGGAGAAGACACAAGGAAGCGGAAGGATATTCCATGCTCTTGAAATGGAAGAATTAACACACTTGAAATGTCCACACCACATAGAGACATCTCTTGATTCCATGCAGTGCCAGTCAAAGTTGCAGCAATATTTCTCACAGAGATAGAAGCGAGCATCCTAAAGTTTACATCCAGCAACAAAAGACACCGAATAGCCAAAGGAATCCTGAGGAAAAAGAACAAAGCTCAAGGTATCACACTTTCTGATTTCAACATATAGGACGAAGAAATTGAAATGGAAACAGCGCAGGCTGGGATGCAAAACAGAGAAACAGAACCATGGAACAGAATCAAGAGCCCAGAGGTATAGGGACACATATATGGACAGCCCATTTTCGATCACGGCGCCAAGAGGAGACAGTGGAGAAAGGAAATTCTCTACAATGAACGGTGTTGGGAAGAGTGCAGAGTCTCATGTAAGACAAGGAGAGTAGACTATGGTGTTACACCAGGCACAAACACCAACTCGAAATGGATTGAAGTCTAGAATGTAATACTGGAAACCATGAGACTTCTGGAAGCAAACGTAGGTAGGGTGCTCTTTGTCATTTTTCTTAGCCTCATATTTGGAAGAAGCATATCTGTCTGGGAAAGGGCAATAAAGGAAACAAGAAACAAATGGGACTACATCAGACACAAAAGCTTCTGCATAGCGAAGGAAATCATTGATTCAATGGAAAGACAGCACAAGAACTGGGAGAGGATGTTTGCAAACCACACATTGGTGAAGGGGTGAATAGCCAAAAGATCCAATAAACTCATACGGCTCCACAAGGAAAAAAAAAAAAACAAGCCCCATTAAAATCTGGGCAAATGCTGGAAACAGACATTTCTCCCAGGAAGATAGAAAGATGGCCAACAGGCTGTATGAAAACATGTTAATCATCATTAAGTCTCTGGTCAGTGCAAATCTGAAAGGCAATGAAATAGCAGCTCACGGCAGTCAGAATGGCTATAACGATGAAGACAGGAAATAAGTTTCGGAGAGGAGGTGGAGAGAAGAGACGCCTCCTGCACTGCTGGAGGGAGTGTAAACAGGTGCAGCCATGACATAAAACGGTGTGGAGTTGCCTTAGACATTTCAGAATACATCGACCATATGATCCAGCTATTCCTCTGTGGTGTGTTTATCCAAAGAACTTGGAAACACTCATACACAGAGATCGGTGCACACCTCTATTTACCCTGGCCTTATTCCTGATATCCAAGACTTGGAAGCCTGCCTGGTGCCCATCAAGGGATGAATGGAGAAGGAAGATGGGCTATAGCCACACAAAGGCATAGCACTCAGCTATAGGAACGGATTCAGGCCAGCCATTTGTGATCACCAGAATGGCTCCTGACGGTTTTAGGGGAACTGAAACAAGCCCCAGGGGTATGGTCAAATACCACAGGATCTCACGTACAAGGAGAAGAGCAAGGACGGACCAACAAACAGGTATCACATGACAATGGATTGGCATTTCCCAGAGGGAAAGTGGGGCAGTGGCCAGAGAGAGAAAGTGTTGATTAGGCACAGGTGTGTGGTTAGGGACAGTAATTAGGCTTACGTTGGTGAAGATGATGTAACCTACTCTGAAGTCTAAATCTATGTGGATGTAGATCTGAAAGCTATAGGTCATTATAATGTTGGGTTACGGCAATCAATTCACATAAAACCAAAACTCTCAAAAGAGATGCAGATTTACAACCGGAAGCTTTGGAGAGAGAAAGAGGTTAGAGAAGATGAACTTCCAAGTATTGGTAATCACCTCAACATGCTCAATGTTGCTACAGAAAGGTAGACCTTTGCAAAGAGATGAAGAGGAATACTACCAAGAGAACATGTTCCGTGCTAAACTCATGAACCAACAGAAAACGTTACCGTTCATGATGTTACTACTGATTGCTTCACGAATGATCGAAGCAGGCCAACATCTTCACAGGTCAGGTCAAAGGTTGGTCCAAAAGTGCAATTCAGGGCCGGCCCTGTGATGTAGCAGGTAGGTTCCTACGTTCCACTTGGGCGGCCCGGGCTTCACCAGCTAGCATCAGGGGTGCGGATCAGATTACTAACATTAGGAAATATAGATTTCAAGGTATGGTGGGCACAGAGATCATAAAGAAGGAGAATTTGTCACAAGACCTTAACAATATGCACCAGAAAAAGAACCATGAGTATATGACAATCTATGAACGCATCAGGAACACTTCCCCAAATGATGAAGGAAGGAAAACATGTGACCTGCCAAGTGGAATTTTTAGACAGCTAGGAGATCACACGATCATTGTGCATCAGGGGATTGCCTGGGCACCTTCCAATTGGGAGGGCCTCCAGGACTTTCTCTGAGAAGGGTCCACCCAATTGGGCATATACACAATGGATAAGATATAAAACAAGGGATAATCTTAAAGGAAAGGAACCGGTGGGTAGAGGGAATGTAGCATACCTTTCAAGTTCCACGAGAAAGTTAGAAACTGACAAGAAACCCAGAACAAGGAAAACTATCCTACCTGGAAAGATGGAGTCATCAGACTGATATGAGATGGCTCTGAAACACTGTGTGCCTGGAGGTTTTCAGGACAACTTAGAATTCTGAGGGTGTTTATGACGTCACGGTGAACGTGTCACCCAAGATGGCAGAAAGTTTAGAGTCCGAGGATTGCCGTGGGTAGGATACCCACGTGAGAGATATCCAGAAACAGCTTTTCCAAACACAAACCGCACACAGAAACTTGAAGAGATCAAAGAGGCACTTTTCAAGGGATTAGATTCAAGGGATAAGAAAGGAATCATTGGGAAGAAGGGACACTAGAGGGGCAAGCACTGAGAGGAGAACTTTGTTATCTACTCTAGTAGATGTGGAGGCCGTGCTGATTGAAGCTTGCAACTTGATTTGAAACAAGAGGCTGGACTTGGGGCATATCAGACCTACGTTTTCCTTCTGCCTTACTCATAATCCCAAGTCAAGAATGATCTCTTGAGGACATTGAAGAGAACAATTGAGGCCTTCTTTCCTAGGCCCCTAGCATTCTTTGAAGAGAGGTCTCCCTTTGCATAGCTCTGGCGTCACGGGGTCCCACTGGGTACATGCTAATGTGTCCCAAGACATCTCTGTGAAGACTTAAAGGAATGGATGATTGTCATGCTTGGGGTGTGTCCTTTGGTTTGGAGGGCTGTAGAAGTGTGCTTAAAAGCACCCTTTTCGAGAGGGCTTCGTTCCTGTGTGAAGGATGCCCTTCCTGGCTACAGTGCTCAGTTGGGCTCCAATGAAATTCTCTCCCCCACCTCTTGCCATGGAAACAGTATTGATTTCTTGTTCTGACATCATATGGAATGAGGTTTGCTGAAAATTAGAAAATTAGAAAATTGCCATTATGTTTAAATAAAAATACACCTGCCAAAGTTCAGAATGAAAATCACACCAATAGGAAACCATGTAGAAATAAAAAGCCCACTATCCAGACGTACTCTGTTGGAGCATTCAATGATCAGGGGTCAAGTTTGAAACTTCCCAAATCCAGAAAAGAGACAGACAAATCACTTACCTGGAGGGAGGAATTCATCAGATTTCTCTAATTTCTCTCAAAAACATAATGTCCGTGAAGGTGGTTGTCGGGACAACATCGAATCTGGAGTTTCTGATCTGAGAATCTCAAACCTACCAAGACGACCATGTGTTCTCAGGGCTAAGTGTCACCTGGGCTGGGATAGCAAAGATTCCAAGTGACCGATGGAAATTCCAAGACCACACCCAACAATCACGAAATGACTCATACGTCTGGCTACAGAACCTATGGTAATTAAAGACATACAAAACCCCTAACTTGGAAAGAAGGAGAACGCACTGATAAGCAAATCGAATGGAGATATCTCAGCAAGACCATAACAATTAGACTATAGAAAAGAAAAAAGGATCCCGGAATATGGAGGCCAACAGAAATCAAAGCTGACTAATCCACAGTGAAAGACGTCAGTCATTAGACACACTCTGTTTGAACGTTTGAAAGTCAGAGAAAGTCACAACGCCAAAAACAGCAGCAAAGGTCAAACCTGGCCTAATTGAGAAGGGTGAGTTATGAGACTGCTCCCAGCGGGCTCTGAAAGCAGGTGTCCACGAAGCTAGACTGGACAGCAGAGACACGATTCTGACAAATCACCCAACATCACAGTGGGCCAGAAAATCAAGCTGGCCTCATCTACACAGGGCCAGAGTTGGGCTCAAGTAGCATATTCAAGTCACAATCCACTCAACTGCAGGTTGCCAATGGAACATGAAAAGGGCCAGCCAGTGGGGCCGTCTGCACATTCTGGTTCAGCAGACCAGGGTTGGCGATGTGGAATCCTGGGGGTGAGCCACCTCACCGCTCGTCCAGCCATTCTGGGGAAGGCGTCTGAGGTAGTGTAGAGGGAGATGGGAAGCAACGATAGACATCGCCATTCTTCCTCAGGAAATGCAGCAGCATGGCCACCAGATGTGAGCACAGCCATAAACTTCTGTCAAAACAAAACCAATTGAAAGTTGCAAAGAATAGAAAAACTGAACCTCAAAAAAGAAAGCATGCCAGTAGGAAGAAAAAGATATCTAGGAATAAACGTGGCCAAACAGCAGAAAGCTATGGAAACAGAAAACTTGCAAAGGTTTGGGCGAAGATATTACAGAAGACACAAGGGAACGGAAGCCTATTCCATGATCTTCCAATGGAAGAACGAACATACTTCCAACGTCCATACCGCATAAAGCAGTGTCTGGATTGCATGCAGTCCCAGTCAAAGTTGCAACAATCATTCCCACAGAAATAGAAGACAGAATCCTAAAGTTTCTATTCAGCAACAAAGGACCTGGAATAGCCAGAGGAATCCTCAGGAAAACGAACAAAGCAGCAAGTCTCACACTTTCTGATTTCAACATATAGGATGAAGCCCTAGGTACGGAAACAGCACAGCCTGGCCCCCAAAATAGGCACACAGACTCATGCAACAGAACGAGAGCCTGGAGGCCAACTCACACATCTACTGACAGCGCATTTTCGAACAGTGAGCCTAGAGGAGAAAGTGGAGAAAGGAGAGTCTCCACAAGAAATGGTGCTGAGAAGACTGCACACCAACAGGTAACACAATGAGAGTAGACCATGATGTTACACCAGACATACGCACGACCTCGAAATGGATTAAAGCCTTGAATGGAATACTTGAAACCGTGCAACTTCTAGGAGACAACCCAGGCAGCTTGCTCTTTGCCATCTGGCTTGGCTGCCTATTTGGAAGAAGCACGTGTCAGTGGGCAAAGGCAACAAAGGAAACAAAAAACAAGCGGGACTCCATCCAATGCAGAAGCTTCTGCCCAGCCAACGACTCCATCGACTCATTGCAAAGACAGCACAACTGTGACAGGCTGTTTGCAAACCACACATCAAAGAAGGGGTGAGTACCTAAAAGATCCAATGAATTCATACGTCTTCACAGGAATAAAAACAACGAGCCCAATAGAACCTTGGCAAAAGATGGAAACAGACATTTCTCCCAGGAAGATAGGAAGATAGCCAACAGGCTGTATGAAAACATGTTCATCATCATTAAGTCTCTGGTCAATGCAAATGCTGAACGGCAATGAGATAGCAACACACAGTGGTCAGAATGGCTATAAGGATGAAGACGGGAAACAATAAGTTTCACAGAGGAGGTGGAGAGAAAGGAACCCTCCTGCACTGCTGGTAGGAATGTGAACCTCTGCGGCCACTACACAAAGTGGTGTGGAATTGCCTCAAAAATTTCAGAATCCACCTACCACATGATCCATCTATTCCTCTGTGGCGTATATATCCAAACATCATGGAAACACTAATGCACAGAGATCGATGCACTGCTGTGTTCACCACAGCCTTACTCCCGATATCCAAGACTTGGAAGCGTCAGTGGTGACCATCAAGAGATGAATGGAGAAGGAAGATCGGCTATAGCCACACGATGGTATAGCTCTCAGCTGTAGGAATGGATGCAGTCCAGCCATTTGTGACCACCAGAATGGCTCCTGATGGTATTAGGGGAACTGAAGCAAGGCCCAGGGATAAGGTTGAATACCACAGGATCTCATGTACAAGGAGAAGAGGAAAAACGGAGCAACAAAATGGTAGGACGTGACATGGGATTGGTAGTTCCCAAAGGGAAATGGATGCGGGGGTCTGAGGGAGAAAGAGTTGATTAGGCACAAGTGTGTGGTGAGGGCCTGTAATTAGGCTTACAGTGGTGAAGATGATGTAACCTACACAGAAGTCTAAATCTATGAGATTGTAGATGTGAAAAGCTATAGGATGTTATAATGCTGGGTTACGGCAATCAATTCACATAAAATCAAATCTCCAAAAAACGGTGCAGATTTACGGCCTAAGCTTTGGAGGCTGAAAGAGATTAGAGAAGATGAACTTCCAAGGATTAGTAATCACCTCCAAATGCTTAATGATGCTACAGAAAGGTAGACCTTAGCAAAGAGATGAAGCGGAATACTAGCAAGAGAATATGTTCCGTGCTAAACTCATCAACCAAAGGTAAATGTTACCGTCATTCATGTTACTACTGATTCCCTTCACGAATAATCGAAGCAGCCTAACATCCTCCCACGATCAGGCCAAAAGTTGGTCCAGAAGTCCAATTCATTGGCGGACCTGTGATGTAGCAGGTAAGTGCCCGCTTTCCGCTTGGGCGGCCTGAGCTTCACAGGATAGCACCACGGTTGTGGATCAGATTACTAGCATTAGGAAATCCAGATTTCACGGTCTGGTGGGCACAGAGATCATAAAGAAGTAGAAATGGTGAGGGAAACTGAGCAATATGCACCAGAAAAAAACCATGTGAATATTACAATCTATGAACGCATCAGCTACACTTCCCCAAATGATGAAGGAAGGAAACATGTGACTTGCCTGGTGGAATTGTCAGACTGCTAGGAGATGACATGATAAGTGTGCATCAGGGGATTGCCTGGACAACTTCAACTTGGGAGGGAGTCCATGACTTTCTCTGGGGAAAGTCCACCAATTTCACCATATCCACAAAACATAAGAGATAAAATCTTTGATAATCGTAACGGAAAAAGACTGGTGTGTAGAGGGAATGTAGTAGACCTTTCAAAGTTCGAGGAGAAAGTTAGAAACCGACAAGAAATCCAGAGAAAGGAAAACTATCCTACCTGGAAATGGGGAGTGGTCAGACTGGTATGCGATGGCTCTGAAACACTGTGTGCATGGAGGTTGTCAGGACAACTTAGAATTCTGAGGGTGTTTATGAACATGTCACCCAAGATGGCCACATCTATACAGTCCGAAGTTTGGCCATTGTGTGGCTATAGATCGTCTTCCTTCTACATTCGTCTCTTGATGGACACCACGTAGGCTTCCAAGTCTTGGATATTGGGAGTAAGGCTGTGGTGAACACAGTGGTGCATGGATCTCTGAGCATTAGTGTTTCCAAGTTCTTTGGATATATATGCCACAGAGGAATAGATGGATCATATGGTAGATGGATTCTGAAAATTCTAAGGCAATTGCACAGCACTTTGGGTAGTGGCTGCACCTGATTACACTCCCCCCAGCTGTGCAGGAGTCTTCCCTTCTCTCCACCTCCTCTCCGAGACTTGTTGTTCCCTGTCTTCATCCCTATAGCCATTCTGACCACTATGAGCTGCTATCTCATTGCCGTTCGTATTTGCATTGCCAAAGACTTAATGATGATGAACATGTTTTCATACAGACTGTTGGCCATCTTTTATCTTCCTGGGAGAAATATCTCTTTCCATCTTTTGCCCACGTTTTATGGGGCTCGTTGTTTTTTTATTGTGGAGACATATGAGTTCATTGGATATTTTGACTAATCACCCCTTCTCCGATGTGTGGTTTGCAAACATCCACTCGCAGTTGTTGTGCTGTCTTTGCATTGAGTCGATGGAGTCGTTGGCTGTTCAGAAGCTTCTGCATTGGATGGAGTCCTGCTTGTTTCTTGTTTCCTTTGTTGCCCTTGCCCAGTTACACATGCTTCTTCCAAATAATCGGCTAAGCCAGATGGAAAAGAGCAAGCTGCCTGCGTTTTCTCCTAGAAGTTGCATGGTTTCAAGCCTTCCATTCAAGGCCTTAATCCATTTCCAGGTGGTGTGTGTGGCTGGTGTAACATCATGGTCTACTCTCATTTTGTTACATGTGGCTGTGCAGTCTTCCCAGCACCGTTTCTTGTCGAGACTCTCCTTTCTCCGCTGTCTCCTCTTGGCTCCTTGGTCTAAAATGGGCTGTCCATATATGTGGGAGTTGACCTCTGGGCTCTCGATTCTGTTCCTTGTGTCTGTGTGCCTCTTTTTGTGGCCAGCCTTTGCCGTTTCGGTACCTAGCAGTTCGTCCTATATGTGGAAATTCGAAAATGTGGTACTTGCTGAGTTGTTCGTTTTCCTCAGGATTCCTTTGGCCTTCCCTGCTCCTTTGTTGCTGGATAGAAACTTTAGGATTCTCTCTTCTATTCCTGTGGGAAAGATTGCTGAAACTTTGATGGGGCTTGCGTGGAATCCAGAGATTGCTTTATCCAATATGGACGTTTCAATTGTGTTTGTTCTTCCATTTGAAGAGCGGTGAATAGACTTCCGTTTCCTTATGTGTTCTTTAATTTCTTTCCGCAAAGCTTTCCAGTTTGTTGGTCCTTGTTTGTCTCTTCTCCTTGTAAGGGAGCTCCTACGGTACTTGAGTTTCTCCCTGCGAGCTGTTTCACTTCCAATGAAACCCTCAAGAGCCATCCTTCTGGTCACTAATGGCTGGATTCTCTCTTTTGTTATGGCTCAGAGATATGCCATTGTGTTCATAAAGCCCAGCTTCCTTCTCCAATCTTCTTTCTCTATTCGTCCTTCTGCCTTGATGGGCATCAGGGCGGCTTCCCAGTCTTGGATAACGGGAGTAAGGCCAGGGTGAACACAGAGGTGCACATATATCAGTGCACGACTTCTTCCAAGGTCTGTGGATAAACCCGCCACTGAATAATAGCTGGATCATATGGTAGAATCCATCTACCATGGATGGATTCTGACATGTCTGAGGCAATTCCACACTGATTTGCGTCGTGGCTGCACCAGCTTACACTCACAGCAGCACTGTACGAGTCTTCCCATCTCTGCAGCTCCTCTCTGACACTTGTTTCCTGACTTTTTACCTATAGTCATTCAGACCACAGTGAGCTGCTATCTCACTGCCATTTGGATTTCAATTGCCCTGAGTCTTGATGATGATTAACGTGTTTTCATACACCTGTTGGCCATCTCTATCTCTTCTTGGGTGAAATCTCTGTTTCCACCTACTGCCCTGGTTTTAATGGGCTTATTTTTTTTTCTCTTGTGGACGCATATGAGTTCACTGCATCTTTTGGCTATTCACCCGTTCACCGATGTGTGGTTTTCAAACATCCTCTCCCAGTGATTGTATTGTCTTTTCATTGAGTCGATGGTTTCCTTGGCTGGGCAGAAGCTTTTGCATTTGATGTAGTCCCATTTGTTTCTTGTTTCCGTTGTTGCCCCTGCGCAAGCAGACATGCATCTTACTTATAGGAGGCTAAGACAGATGTCAAATAGCATGCTGCCTAGGTTTCCTTACAGAAGTCTCGTGGTTTGCAGTCTTACATTCAAAACTTTAATGCATTTTGTGTTGGTGTTTGTGCCTGGTGTAACATCGTGGTCTACTCTCCTTGTCTTACATGAGGCGCTGCAGTCGTCCCAGCACCGTTTATTGTAGAGACTTTCCTTTCTCCACTGTCTCCTCTTGCTTCCGTGGTCGAAAATGGGCTGTCCATGTATGTGTGCGTATACCTCTGGGCTCTCGATTGTGTTCCATGGTTCTGCGTGTCTGTTTTCATCCCAGCCTGCGCCATTTCCAATCCTATTTCTTCATCCTATATGTTGAAATCAGAAAGTGTGATACATTGAGCTTTGTTCATTTTCCTCAGGATTCCTTTGGCAATCCGTGGTCTTTTGTTGCTGGATGTGAACATTAGGATGCTCGCTTCTATCTCTGTGAGAAATATTGCTGCAACTTTGCCTGGGACTTCATGTAATATAGAGATTGCTTTATCCGGAGTGGAGGTTTCCAGTGTGTTAATTCTTCCATTTCAAGAGCATGGAATATCCTTCTGCTTCCTTGTGTCTTCTCCCATTTCTTTCCACAAGGTTTGCTAGTTTTAGATTTACCGAGCTTTCACCTGTCGGGGCGAGGTTATTCCTAGGTATCTAAAGCTTCTCACTGACATTTTTTTTTTGAGGTTCAATTTTCCTATTCTTTGCAACTTTTAATTTGCTTCCTTTTGACAGAAGTTTATCGCTGTTCTCACATCTGATGACAGTGCTCCTGTATTTGCTAAGGAAGAGTGGCCCTGTCTATCGTCACTTCTCATCTGCCTCTACACTCCTTCCCACGCCTGCCACAGAATGGTTTGGCCAGCGGTGAAGAGGTTTACCCCCAGTATTCCACCCTGTCAACTCTAGGCTTCCGACCCAGAATGCACAGACTTCCCCAATTCTCCACTGGCCGGCCCCTTTCATATTCCTTTGGCAGCCTGCAGTTTAGTATAATGTGACTTAAATATGCTACTTCAGCCCAAGTCTGGCACTGAGTAGACGTAGCCAGTTTGCATTTTTGGTCAACTGCGAAGTCAAAAAATTTGTCAAAATTGTGTCTCTGCTGTTCCGGCAAGCTTCATGGACACAGTGTTTCTGAGCACGTTTGGAGCAGTCTCATTCTCACCCTTTCCAGGTAGCCCAGGTTTTACCTCACTGCGGTTTTTTGGTTTGTGACACTCTCTGACTTTCAAAAGTTCAAGCATAGTCTGCCTAAAGTCTGACATCTTTCATTGTGGATTATTCAAGTGTGATTTGTGTTTGCTTTCCCTTTTCTGAGCCCATTTTGCTTTCCATAGTATAATCATCATGGTCTTTCTCAGATTTCTCCCTATGGTATGCTTGTCAGTCAGTTCTCCTTCATCCCAAGGTATCAATTTTCTATTTCTACAATCACCCTATGTTCTATAGGCCTACATGTGAGTGCTTTTCATTTTGGGTGTTGTCTTTGAATTTACATTGGTCACTTGTTGCAATCTTTGCCATGCTAGCCTAAGTCAAAGTGAGCTTGAGAACACGTGGTCATCTTGCTTGGTCTTACCTCCTGAGATCTTAAACTCCAAACTATAGGTAGTCATGGCAACCTCCTTCATGAACATAATGTATCTGAGACAAATTAGACGATTCTGATGAATCTGCTTCAGGGAAGGTACTTTTCTGTTTCATTCCTGGATTTGGGAAGTTTCGAACTTGACCACCGATCGTTGAACGTTCCCTTAGACTACGTGTAGATATTGGTTTACTTTATTTCTATAGGGTGTGTTGTTTGTTTGATGTACATCCTCAGATCTGGCATGTTTATTTTTCTATAAAGATAATGGTAATGTTCT
Source organism: Equus asinus (assembly GCF_041296235.1). NCBI lineage: Eukaryota > Metazoa > Chordata > Mammalia > Perissodactyla > Equidae > Equus > Equus asinus. The sequence goes on along the minus strand of NC_091814.1, from coordinate 4,956,630 downwards.
AATTTTGAGCCAACCTCCTTACATATGGTGTCAATACACGTTATCAATAATTGTTCTACTCCAAGAGATGGGGGAGAGTATTTCATTGGAGCCAAAGTGAACACACTAGCCTGGCAGTGCAGCCCTCACAAAACAACGAAGCCATCTGGAAAAGGGTGTGTCTCAGTGCACTTCTGGCGCCCTGCCAAAAAATGAGGCATACTAGAAGCATGACGGGGTTCCATTCCTTCATGGGTTCCAAGAGATGTATTGTGACACATTAGCATGTACCCAGTTGGCCTCCGTAATGCCAGAGCTATGGAAAGTGAGACTTCTCCTCAATTAATGCTAGAGGCAAAGGAAAGGAGGCATCAATCCTTCTCTACAATGTCCTCAGGACACCATTCTTGATTTTGGATTATGATTAAGGCAGGAGAATTTGTACGTCTGATAAGCCCCAAGTCCAGCCTCTGGTTTCAAATCAAGTTTCAGGCTTGAATCAGCATGGCCTCGCCATATACTTGAGTAGATGACAATGGTCTCCACTCAGTGCTTGTCCCTGTATTATTGCTTCATCACGATGACTTCTTTCTTACCCATTTAATCAACGTCTATTCTATCTCTTCAAGTTTCAGTGCTTGGTTTCTGTTTTTAAATTCTTTTCTGGGTATCTCTCACTTGAGTATCGTATCCCAGGATAATCCTCAGACTATAAAGATGAGGGCATCTTGGGTGACAGGTTCACTGTGGTGTCATAAACACCCTCAAACTTCTAAGTTGTCCCGGCGTCTTCCTTGCACACAGTGTTTCAGAGCCATCTCATACCAGTCTGGCACTCACCCTTTCCATTTCCTGGATTTCTTGTCGGTTTCTAACTTTATCCTTGAACTTTTAAATGTCTAGTACATTCTCTCTAGACACTGGTTACTTTATTTTAAGTTTATCCTGGGTTTTATCTGTTACATTTTGTGGATATGGCCGAGTGTTTAGACTTTCCCCAGTGAAAGTCTTGGAGTCCCTCCCAAGTGGAAGCTGCCCAGGCAATCCTCTGACGTGCAATGATCGTGGCATCTCGTGCAGGCTGACAATTCCACCTATGCAGGTCACATCACTTTCTTCCCTCTGTATTTAGGGAAGTGTACCAGATGTGTCATAGATTCCAGTATTTTCTTGTTTTTTTCCTGGTGCATATCTATAAGGTATGCTCACAATTTCCACTTATTTATAATCTCTGTCTGCACCATACCATGAAACCTATCTTTCCTAATGTTACTAATGTGATCCGTACGTGTCATACGAATCCATGAATCCCAGGCCGCCCACTAGTAACATGGACTCTTACACACCAGAACACATGGCTGGCCCTGAATTTTACTTTGGGACCAATTTTTTGCCTGAACTTGGGAAGAAGCTGGCCTGCTGTGATTATTCATGAATGTAATTAGTAGTAACCTCATAGACGTTAACATTTTCCCTTGGTTCATGAGTTGAGCACGGAACACGTTCTCTTCATAGTAGTCCTCTTAATCTATTTGAAATGGTCTACCTTTCTGTATCATCATTAAGCATTTGGAGGAGATTCGCAATCCTTGGAAGTTTATTTTCTCTAATGTCTTTCAGCCTCAAAAGCTTTTTGCCACAAATCTGCATGCCTTTTTGGATTTTTTCTTTCCCTCTGGGAAACTCACATCCAAAGTGAAGGCTGCTATCCAAAGCTAGAATGCTCAGTGGCCCCAGTGCAATTCTCTCCCCCAATGTATTGCCATAGAAGAGTATTGATTATGTGTTTTGACACCATAATGAGGAAGTTGGCTGAAAATTGCAACATTACACTTATATTTAATGACAAATAAACATGCCAGAGCAGAGGATGTAAATCAAACAACTAACAAATCCTACAGAAATAAAGTAAACCAGTATCTAGACATAATCTACCCAAACGATCAGGGATCTGGACTCAAGTTCGAGCCTTCCAAAATTCAGAAAAGAGACATAAAAATATCTTACCTGGAGACAGGAATTCATCAGATTTGTCTAATTTGTCTCAGAAAAATTATGTCCATAAGGTGGTTGCCAGGACAACCTACAATTTGGAGTTTCTGATCTCAGAATGTCAAACCAACAAACATGACCACGTGTTCTCAGTGCTCGGTTGGACGTAGGCTAGCTTAGCAAAGATTCCTTCAAGTGAACGATTGAAATTCAAAGACAATACCCAGCAATCAGGAAATCACTCATACATCAGGCTGGAGAACATATGGTGATGAAAGAAATACAAAATTAATAACTTGAATGAAGGAGAACGGACAGATAAGCATATCTATCAGAGATAGCTGAGAAAGCCCATGACGATTGATGTGGATTAAGGTTGCCCCAGCTCGAAAAGCCCAAGGTTACCTGGCCTACATGCCAAACTACATGACGCGGTGAATCATTTTTTGGTATGAATTAGAGGTGCCCCAGTGAGAGAAGCCCAGGTCATGCTCACCTACATGCCTATCTATATGGCCAGATTCGTATCTAACTTTATCCGATCACACAATAACCAGACCCCAATTGAACTGGAATCATTTCATGACATTTTACATCATCTTTTCTTTTTCCAGCAAAAGTAAGTCACGTAACTATGCTTATAAAATTAGCACTTACCCTGTACTCAGGGCAGCAGCAGGAGCTGTGACTGCCCATGGGTCCTGTCCCCATGCAGCAACTCTTTAGTGCCCATGGGTCCTGTCCCCATGTCTGAAGCTCTTCACTGCCCATAGCTCCTGTCCCCATGCTATCCTGTACCGTTGTCTAAATAAAAGAGCATCACTGCCAGACCTTGAGAGTCCAACAAATCTTTCTTTTGACTTTTCAGTTCGCCAACCTCGCATCATATCTTGTGGCCCTTACGGGGATTTTGCTTCATCAGTTTGTGAGCTTGACTTCTGGTAAATGCCCTTTTCTTCCTTGTGCCTCTCTCCTTTTCGAGGATGGATCTAAATTCACTTCTCCATCAGGAACTTTCTTGGATAGCTGTATGAATCCATGTTTGCTGCCCATGGCTACGCTGTGGGGCAAATCATGGCATTCGGCTTGAAGAGAATCAGTACCTTAAGCCTAAGGGCGATGTAGAATGAATTAATCCGTTCCTTCCTGACTCTATCTCTAATATATAAATTTTACGTGGGCACGGGTTGGCCACTTAAGTCATTAGGATGGTTGGGAATCTGCAAGACTCCTGTGGAAGTTTTCTTTTCCTCAGGCTGTATTCAGATACCTCCCATGGCACCTGACCATGCTCTGAACTGTGTGAATGTCCCAATTGGGACTCCAGTTCAAGGCAAGTAAGAAAGTCTAACCTTTGGTTGAGTATGGAAAACCCTTCTCGGAGAATGGCTCCAACACGCAATTGGGTAGAATGTCCCCCAAAGCGGCGGAAAATTCCTCACTATTTTTCTCTATCCTGTTCTCTCTTAAACTTCTCCTTTTCTCTCAGGGACCATTCACCAGGCATCTATTGCTGCCAGGCAGAATAGGAAAGATGTTCACCAGGCACCTGTTACTGCCAGGCATCTGAGGGAAGGTACACAAGGGATGCAATGCTGGTGGACTTCCCCATCACCCATTGCTATAGGAACCCCACATTAGGAACGACAGGTGGGATGCTGCCCTAGGTTCACAGGGGATTTTCAAGGAAATGGACGTGTCTCTTTCATCTTTGTTAGAGTTACACGGGCCATTTTCATCTCCTTTTTAGCTTTGCAACCGGAAAACAGAAGAATCTTTGAAGAGTCAAGGCCTCGACGCCTGGGAGCTCCAACTTTGGCTTTCTACCCTGATCACCACGGCAACACCAAGTAGGGTGCCCTTTTTTCCAGATGACTGATTGAGGATTTTAGTCACCTACTGAGTTGGCTATGAGGGTAGCAGACCTGTGATTTATTCTGTGAACTGTCGTGCTAGGGTAGTGTGCCCCAGCATGGGAACTGTTGTGTGACTCTTATCTTGATAACCCTCTGGGAGTGGTCATGAAGGTGAGGTCTGGTGTCTTCTTTTCCTTTCTTTGTTTTGCTCATCATGTAGTCTGTTGTTACCAAGTCGAGCTTAAGTTCAGGCTGAACCTGACCAGAACCTGGACCTTCTGTAAAATCGAAAAACTTGAAAACATTTTGCAAGGGACTTAACTCTCAACCCGGCTGCTGGGAGCCCTGACCTCCAGCCAGTTCCCGGCTTCTGTGGGCACTGCACCCTTTTCCAGTCCACTGTCAGTCAGACACTGGCTTTACTGCCATGGGGAATGCCGTAAGCATCCCAAGAGACTCACCACTCAGAATCCTTCTAACTAATTAGAAACACTTTCAATTGTATGGTGATGCCCCAGAAACTCCAACTAGGAGAAAATTTGCGAGGTATCTCTGTGCCTTTCTGGTGCAGTTGGACAGGTGGATCAACCTAAAAGGACCTTCAAGTTACAGTCCAGTTTCTGGGAAATAAAGAGCAACTGTCCTTACAAAATCCTTGCAAGACTGTAAAGACAGCTCTAGAGGCAGTTCAGATTCCACCTAGTTCCTTTATCATGAAAAAGATTATCATGCTCCCTCTCCAGGAACTACTGTCCAGTCAATCACTCATTCTTAAGACTGAAAAACAAAAAAGGAAGGGAAAGGAAAATGAACATAAGTGTGCCTTTGCCAAAAGTCTAGCATGTGAAAGGTCTTCTCCATAAGTATTAGTAAAAAGGCTCAAAACAAAGTTTGGATTCATAACTTGTGAGCTTAATATTATTGTTCCTGACTCACAGCAGTAGTTTTTAAAACGATGGTTGTACAGTCTCTCTGTATGTGTGGCTATGTGTATGTTATAGGTGTGATACTTTTATCCTGGATGCTATGGCCAAAATTAAGATCTCTGTTTAGTTGGCTTAAAGTAAGTGCTTACTTAAATTCTAAATGTAGTAGAAATTAACTCAGTGCCTTTCAAAGTAAACGTGATGTGAATTAACCTGTGGTAAATGAAAACTTGTTTAAGTTTGTTGGTTTGATTGAAAATAGTCTTCTTGTCAGAGTTGTCGGTATTTGCATAGTATGCAGGCATTCATCCTGGGTTTACTAGTCACATAATCTCACGTTGTCTGTTAAATTTGTCAGCAAAATAATAGCTGTAAACGATGACCAGTTTTTTCAAATGCCTCATGAGGTTTCTGTAGGTAATCTGAACATAATTGTCGGAAAAAATGGTTTAAATACATAAAACTCACAATAACTTTTACAGTCTGTATACTTGGGGAAAAAAACAGCTTCGAAATTCTTTTTGGTAACAATCTTGAGTTTTGCCAAGTTAAGTTAAATGATAAAAAGATGAATATCTGGGTCATTTATGGATAGGATGAAACACTGAAACATTATTAATAAACATAGCTAAGTTATCTGATTTTGGCTTCTGAGTGAAGAGGCTAAAAGCGTTTGGGCGTATTAAGAAGCATGCCTTGTGTTTTGTTGTAAAGTACCACGTTTCTAAATTTATGAAGTGTTTAGAATGCTGATATAAAAGACAATTCATAATTGTTTACATTTTTAGTGTTTACTAGGTCTGTTAAGGTTTAAATGTTCTAATTAACCTATGGAATTAAAGCTACTGGAAATTAATAAGTAAAAGAGCTGTGTATTCAAGGAAGTTAAAATGGATGTTTTCAGTAAAAAAGGTATAAAGAATGGAAATATTTTTGTTTGATAGGTTAAGAAAGATAAATTTGTCCTGATGTACTAGAAAGGAAAAAGAAAGACTTTGGGACAAAGTTGTAGAATGCTTATGAAGGAGAAATTCTGAAAGGAGTTTTATGCCTGGTCAAGTAGACTAAAGTAAGTTCAATTAAGTGCATGAGTTTGAATGTTAAAAATAAGTAGGTGCAGAAATTCAAATTTGGTTTTCTCTGAAAGGATACTTTTTCTTGAACTTTTGATCTGCTCTTGATAAAGAGGTTATAAAAGCTATTCCTTTCAGTAATTCTACCTAAGAGACAAATCTGTTTTGTGAAAATAATGACTGAGATCACTCTTAAGATTTTTCACTCTTTCTGTTATCACTTTGAATAGATAGCTGAGCATTGTTTCACAGTGATTGTTGTTTCCTATTTGAAGAAGCACTTTAAAAACTTTTGATATGTTTTGACAAGTTTCTCCCTGAAAAATATTCAAATCCTGAACGAAGGCTTTCTTTTGACCTGGTAGACAGAAGAAAAATTACTCTGAGGATTTTCAGAGGCCCCCTGAGTCTTCTCAAAGAAATTTTCTCTCTCTTCCTATAAGGAGGAAAATACCAAACTAATTAGGCTTATTTGGTCTATTAAATTACATGGAAAACATTGGGAAATAAGTGAAGATAGACTTTCTTAGGTGGTATTAGATGGGTAAATGTTATTAATATAGATGTCTTAAAATTATATGGCATTCTTAAGATTCCGATCTGTCCTGGTTATCAGTCATAAGTCCAATTATTATCTGGAAGTGTTATATGTCACAGAAGTAGCCAAGTTTCTTTGGCAATTGCCCTTTGGAGTCCTTTGTCCATTTGCAGATAGCTGTTGTTTTACTCTGATGCTTTTTTCTTTTGCAAATATCTTTCATCTTCCAAGAAATTCCTGGAAAGGATTCTGACACAGAGGTTCTAAACTACACGTTTCTGACAAACTTTCAGATTGTAAAACTGAACTCAGTAAGAAATGCCAGAATTCTAACAGAAACTAAGCTCATCAATCTGCTGACAGAAGATTCAGCTCAAGAGTTGATTATACAGGACTGTGTGAACTGATGAGGATGATTATAATTTTTTAGGACATCTGTTTGAAATATTGTTGAGTTTTGATGTGTTGTTTTGTTTTCTCACAATGAAGGAAATATTTTTTCTTTTCTCTTATGCTAACTTTGACTTACAGCTGTTTGGTGAAATTATGCCTTTATAAGAAAAACTGAAACATTTATCTTTTTCTCCCTACCTTATCCCTCTGGAATTGGGAAACCCTTTGTGACCGAGTATGGTTATGTAGTGGCAATATTTGCATAAGTTCCATAAGAATCTGTTCTCCTTATAACAGGACACATTTGTTATACTACCAAGGCTTTGACTGGAATGTCATATTTGAAACACACAGGCTCAGATATGACAAGACAGCATTTCAGGAACAAAGATTGGACTTTCTGGAATACAGCCACTTGGAAACACTGGCCTGGTACCTTGTTTACAGAGATTCTGGCAATCTTACCCAGTAAGTAAGGAAGCTTGCTTATCTGACAGGTGTAAGGAACTCCGAATATTTTGGGGGACCTCAAAGAGAACACCACTCAAATCTGTAAGTACTGCAGGCCAAATCTGATGGCAAGTCCTTGGCTTGGCTTTTCTGGCCTTGAAAGACCTTCACAGTTGAATCTGAGATTCCTCATAAAAAAGTCCAGCAAAGCAGATTTTAAAAAGCCTGTATAAGCAATTACTATTCTTGTTCCTCTTATGTAAATAATTGGAGCAAGTTGTATTGAAGCTACACTTTATTTGCAAACCAGTTCATCCTAATTTGGCTATCTTTTGTAAAAATGAGGGTGATTTAAGAGAGAAAAAATACGTTTATGTAGAAGCTATAGTAGGTATTCCTGGATATTAGATTCTAGCTGTTTTCTTTTACAAGATTCATCTATTGCTAATCATAATGTCTCCTTGTGGCCATCTATCTCTGACACCTGGGAGTTCCCTGGCCACCATCAAACATTTTCCTTCAATACTACTGCCCGAATACTAAATACATTTGCTTTGTCACAGGTGGATCCTAAACAACATGTTCCAAATTTAAAGTCCCCAGCTTATCAAGACACAGGATGGACCATATCAAATTTGGAATGAATATATTTGGTTCACTCCTACTAGTGGTCAACCCAGTAAAAGATCACTCTCTGTTGGGAACAAACCAATCACACCTGTGATACATGGCCTAATAGCACTCGACTTATGGGGAAAATTCCCTGTTATTTGTGTTCTCGTATCATAGCCTTAAAAAAATACTGACTGGTCTGGGACTGACTGGGATAGACGGCCCAGCACGTTTTGGTTAGCCCCTAATGGTGCTCAGTGTTGATGTGGGTCCAATTTATGGCCTTGGCTGCCACCTGGATGGATTGGATGATGCACCCTAGGCTTTGTCTGCATGCAAGGTAGAACTACATTTACTATATCTCCTCCTGCTAACCTACCCAACTGCAACAGCGCTGGACCAGCTGTGTCTTCCACTGGTATTTCCATCTTTACTCAATTATCCTTCACCAATTAGGAATTGAAAATGCTGTCTTCCACATGGAAGTCCTAATCAAATTCAGTAGGAAGGCATTAAATGACGCACAATATAGCATTTCGCTGCTCAATTTAGAAGTATCCCAAATGTGTAAGGCAGTCCTCCAAATCCAAATGGCACTGGATGTCTTGACAGCAGCACAAGGGGGCACCTGTGCCATTATAAAAACTGAATGTTTTGCCTATATTCTTGACTACCGTCAAAATATTTATGGCTTCCTATCCCAGCCACCAAATTAAATCCATGTCTGACCAACCCTAACTCTAAACGATTGGTTGAACTCCCAGTCAGTACCAGGTTTCTGCACTACTTCAAAACCTTATTCATTGGGTTAAACATACTGCTTGTATTTCTACTTGTAGTTTGTTGTCTATTTCGTTGTTTGACTTCTGCATGCCAAAATATTTCACCTCTTGGAGCACATCTCGTCAAATGATTCTCTCCTCTCCAGGGGCTCTGTATAACTTAGCCTTGGACTCCACAGGTGAAGACTTCTGGTCCACTGAACTTCTACCTGTGCCTATGGCCCCATTAAGGGACACCTCTACAACATTGTACAGCCAGAAGCATTTACAGAAGAGTGAACATCGTCCATATCCCCAAATATTTCTGGTCCAAATGGGTTCGAGGAGGTTTATGTCGTGGATTGAGTCTGCTCCAGCTAGAAAAGCCCAAGGTGACCTGGCCTACATGCCAATCTATATGACCCGGTGGAGTTTTTGTTGATATGAATTAGGGCTGTCCCATGCAGAGCATCTCAGGGCATACTAACCTACATGGTAATATATATGGGCAGATTCGTATCTAAAGTTATATGACCGCACAATAACCAGACCCCATCTGCACTGAAATCATTTAAAGACATTGAACATCATCATTTCTTTTTCCAGTAAAAACAAGTCATGTACCCATGCCTTATAAAATTATCACAAACCCTCAAATGAGAGATGCAGCAGGAGCTCTGACTGCTCATGGGTCCCTTCCCCAGGGAGCAGCAGCAGCTCTTCACTGCCCATGGGTCCTGTCCCCATGCCATTCCGTACTATTCTCTAAATAAAAGAGCACCAATGCCAGACCTTGAGAGTCCAAGAAATCTTATATTTGAGTCTTCAGCTCGCCGAGCCCATATCAACAATTATACCATGGAAAAGAGAAAACGGTCACAGAAAATGGAAGGCACACAGAAATCACATCTGAATAATCCACAATGAAACAATTAAGTTTTAGTCATACTCTGAACGTTCGAAAGTCAGAGAAAGTCACATCCACAAAAACTGGAGCAAATGTCAAACTTAGGCTAATTGGTAAAGGTGAGTTATCACACTGCTAACATCGGGCTCTGAACACCTGTGTCAATGAAGTGTGCCAGGACAGCAGAGACAGAATTCTGACAAATCTTCTGACATCACAGTGGAGAAGAAAAATAAACTGGCCTCATCTACACAGTGCCACATTTGGCCCAAGTAGCCCATTCAAGTCACATTCCACTCAACTGCAGGTTGCCAATGGAACATGAAAGGTGCCGGCCAGTGGTGTAGTGGTGAACACTGCATGTTGTGGTCAGCAGCCCCGGGCAGGCCATGCGGAATCCTGGGGGTGAACCTCATCACAGCTGGTCCAGCCATTCTGGGGCAGGCGTCTGAGGTAGTGTAGAAGCAGATGGGAAGCAACGTCAGACAGTGTCAATCTTCCTCAGAAAGTACAGCATCATCGCCAGCAGATGTGAGCACAGCCATGAACATCTGCCAAAACAAAACCAATGAAAAGTTGCATAGGATAGAAAAACTGAACCTCAGAAAGAAAAAACATGCACGTAAGAACAATAGGATTTCTAGGAATTAGCTTAGACAAACAGGTGCAAGCAATGGAAACCGAAAACTAGCAAAGCTTTGGCGAAAGCAATTCCAGAAGACACAAGCAAACGGAAGGGTATTCCATGCTCTAGGAATGTAAGAACTAAAACAACTGAAATGGCCGTAAAGGATAAATCAATCTCTAGATTCCATGCAATCCCAGTCAAAGTTGCAGCAAACTTTCCCACGGAAATAGAAGAGAGAATCCTAAAGTCTCTATACAGCAACAAGAACCCTGAAAACCCAAAGGAATCCTGAGGAAAAAAGCAGGACGAACAAAGCAGGATGTAAAACACTTTCTGATTCCAACATGTAGGACGAAGAGCTAGGTACCGAAACATAGCCTGCTCCCAAAAACAGGCACACAGACCAATGGAACAGAATCCAGAGCCCAGAGGTCAACTCACCCATATATGAACAACTCATTTGCAACGAGGAAGGCAAGAGGAGACAGTGGAGAAAGGTGAGTCTCTAAAAGAAACGGTGCTGGGAAGCCTGCACAGCCACTTGTAACACAATGAGAGTAGACCATGATGTTACACCAGGCACACACCCCACCTCGAAATGGATTACCCCCTTCAACTTAAGACTTGAAACCGTGAAACTTCTAGAATAAAACCCAGGGAGCTTGCTCTTTGCCCTCTGGCGTTGCCGTCTATTTGGAAGAAGCATGTGTGACTAGTCAAGGTCAACAATGGAAACAAGAAACAAACGGGACTCCATCCAATGCAGTAGGTTCTGTCCAGCCAAGGAAACCGTGGACTCAATGCAAGGACAGCACAACAGCAGGAAGAGAATATTTCAAACCGCACATCGGAGAAAGGATGAATAGCCAAAAGATCCAATGACCTCACACGTCTCGACAAGAGAAAAAACAACAAGCCCATTAAAACCTGGGCAAAAGATGGAAACAGAGATTTACACCAAGAAGACAAAAAGGTTGCCAACAGCTTTATGAACTCATGTTCATCATCATTGAGTCTAAGGCCAATGCAAATCCAAATGGCAATGAGATAGCAGCTCACTGTGGTCAGAATGGCTATAAAGAACAAGACAGGAAACAACAAGTGTCGGAGGGGAGGCGGAGAGATGGGAAGAGTTCTGCACCGCTGGTGGGAGTGAAAACCAGTGAAGGCACTAGGCATAGCCTTGTGGAATTGCCTCAGAAATTTCAAAATACATCTACCATATGGTCCAGCTATTCCTCTGCAGCATGTTTATCCAAAGAAATTGGGAACACTACTGCACAGAGATCCGTGCAGCGCTGTGTTCACCACAGCCTTCCTCCCGATATGCAAGACATGGAAGTTCCTCTGGTGCCCATCAAGGGACCCATGGAGAAGGAAGGTGGGCTATATCCACACAATGGCATAGCACTCAGCTGTAAGAAAGGGTGCAGTCCAACCATTTGTGACACCAGAATGGCTACTGAGTGTACGAAGGTAACTGAAACAATCCCCAGGGAGAAAGTCAAATACCATAGGATCTCACTTACAAGGAGAAGGTTAAAACAAGGAGCAACAAACAGGTAGCATGTGACAGGGGATTGGTGGTTCCCAGAGGTAACAGGTGGCAGGGGACGGAGGGAGAAACAGTTGATTAGGCACAAGTGTCTGGTGTGGGCCTGTAATTAATGTTAGAGTGGTCAAGATGACGTAGCATACACAGAAGTCTAAATATATGAGGATGTAAATCTGAAAGTTATAGGATGTTATAATGCAGGGTTCCGGAAACCAGTTCACATAAAATCAAAACTCCATAAAGGCAAGCAGGTTTATGGCATAAAGATTGCAGGCTGAAAGAGTTTAAAGAAGATGGGCTTCCATGGATTGATAATCATCTTCAAATGCTTAATGATGCTACAGAAAGGTAGACCATTGGAAAGAGATGAAGAGGAACACTACCAAGAGAACACGTTACATGCTAAGCTCATGAGAGAACGGAAAATGTAGCTGTCTATGATGTTACAACTAATAACCTTTATGAATAATCAAAGCAGGCCAACATCTTCCAAAGTTCAGTACAAATGTTGGTTCAAAAGTCCTATTCAGGGTCGGCCCAGTGGTGTAGCGGGTAAGTGCCCATGTTCTGCTTGGGTGGCCTGGGCTTTGCTGGCCGGCATCACAGGTCCGGATCAGATTAGGAGCATTTGGAAATATAGATTTAAAGGTATGATGCAGACAGAGATCATGAAGAAGTAGAAATTGTGAGGATACGTTATGAATACACACCAGAAAAAGAACCATGAGAATATCACAATCTATGAACGCATCAGGTACACTTCCCCACATGATGAAGGAAGTAAAACATGTGACCAGCCAAGGTGGAATTGCCAGAGTGCTATGAGATGACACGATCATTGTGCATCAGAGGATTGCTGGGAACATAAAGTTGGCAGGGACTCCAGGACTTTCTGTGGGGAAAGTCCACACATTTGGCCACATCCACAAATGATAAGAGATAAATCCCAGGACGATCTTAAAGGAAAGAAACCAGTGTCTAGAAGGAATGTAGTAGACCTTTCAAGGTTCGAGGAGAAAGTTAGAAACCGACAAGTCCAGAAAAAGGAAAACTGTCCTACCTGGAAAGGGAGAGTAGTCAGACTGGCATGAGATCGCTCTGAGACACTGTGTGCATGGAGGTTGTCAGGACAACTTAGAATTCTGAGGGTGTTTATGACATCATGGTGACCATGTCACCCACGTTGGCTGAGGTTTCCAGCCCGATCATAGGCCTAGGACAGTATATTCAAGTGACAGTTACCCAGAAACAGCTTTTCCAAACAGAATCCTGGCACAGAATCTTGAAGAGATCAAAGAGACGCTGATTCAAGAGTTGAGAAAGGAATCATTGGGAAGAAGCGATACTAGAGGGGCAAGCACTGAGAGGAGAACAGTGTCATCTACTCAAGTAGATGGGGAGACTGTGCTGATTCAAGCTTGAAACTTGTTCAGAAAAAAGAGGCCGGACCTGGGGCTTATCAGACCTACGTTGTCCTTCTGCCTTACTCATAATCCAAAGTCAAGAATGATCACTTGAGGACATTGACGAGAAGAAGCGTGGCCACCTTTCTTAGGCCTCAGCAAACTTTGAAGACAAGTCTCCCTTTCCATGGCTCTCAAGTCATGGGGGCCCACTGGGTACATGCCAATGTGTCTCAAGAGATCTCATTGAAGCCTGGAAAGAATGGCCCCCTGCCATGTTTGGGTATGTTGCTTGGTTTGGAAGGGCTCTAGAAGTGTGCTGAAAAGCACCTTTACTAGAGGGCTTTGTTCCTTTGTGAAGGCTGCCCTCCCAGGCTAGAGTGTTCAGTTGGGATCAATGAGATTCTCTCCACCCTCTCTTGCCGTAAAAGGAATATTGATTACGTGTTTCGATACCACACGTAAGGAGGTTTGCTGAAAATTAGAACATTACCATTATATTTAAAGAAAAATAAACTCGCCACAGCTGAGGAGGTAAATCAAACACATAAAACCTGTAGAAACAAAGTAAGCCAGTATCTAGCCATAATCTAGTGGAAAGTTCAAGCATCAATGGTGAAGTTTGAAACTTCCCAAATCCAGAATAGAGACAGAAGGTATCTCACCTGGACAGAGGAATTCATCAGATTCATCTAATTTGTTTCAGAAACATTGGGTTCCTGAAGGTGGTTGCCAGGACAACGTCGTACCTGGAGTTTCTCATCTCACAATGTCAAACGAACCCAGATGACCACGTGTACTCAGTGCTCAGTTGCACCTAGACTAAGAGAGCAAAGACTCCCTCAAGTGACCGATGGAAATTCAAAGACGACACCCAGGAATCACGAAAGCACTCACACATCGGCCTACAGAACATATGGTGATTAAAGAAATATAAAATTCCTAACTTGGAATGAAGGAGAATGTACTGACAAGCACCTCGAAGGGATATACCTCAGAAAGACCATGACGATTAGACTATGGAAAAGAAAACAGGGTCCCAGAAAATGGAAGCCCAACAGAAATCACACCTGAATAATCCACAGTGCAATACGTCAGTCTTTAGACAGACTATGCTTGAACGTTGGAAAGACCGAGAAGGTCACAACCCCAAAACTTGCAATGAAAGTCAAACCTGGGCTAACTGGGAAGGGTGAGTTATGAGACTGCTCCAAGCGGGCTCTGAAACCCTGTGTCCATGAAGCTTGCTGGGACAGCAGAGACACAATTCTGACAAATCCTTTGACATCACCGTGGACCGGAAAGAAAACCAGGCCTAGTCTACACAGGGCCAGATTTGGGCTTATGTAGCATATTTAATTCACATTTCACTCAACAGCAGGTTGGCAATGGAACATGAAAGGGGCCAGCCCGTGTTGTAGCAGTGAAGTCCGTGCATTCTGGGTTGGAAGCCCGTGCTAGGCCACATGGATTCCTGGGGGTGAGCCTCCTCACCGTTGGCCCAGCCATTCTGGGGCAGGCGTCCGAGGTAGTGCAGAGGCATATGGGAAGCAACGTTAGACAGGGCCACTCTTCTTCAGCAAATACAGCTGCAGTGTCAGCAGATGTGAGCACAGCCATAAACATTTGCCAAAACAGAACCAATTAAAAGGTGCAAAGAACATAAATACTGAACCTCAAAAACAGAAGCATACCAGTAAGAAGAATAAGATATCTATGAATGAACTTAACCAAACGGGTGCATGCTATGTGACACGAAAGGGAAGAAAGCTTTTGGGAAATAAATTCCAGAAGAGAGAAGGAAACGGAAGGCTACACCGTACTCTTGGAATGGAAGAACTAACACATTTGAAAAGTTCGTAACAGATAAAGCAATCTCTGGATTCCATGCAATCCCAGTCAAAGTTGTAGTAATTTTTCCCACAGAAATAGAAGAGAGAATCCTAAAGTCTCTATCCAGGCATAAGGGACACTGAATAGCCAACGGAATCCTGAGGAAAATGAACAAAGCTGGACGTATCCCCCCTTCTGATTTCACCATACAGGACGAAGCACTAGGTACTGAAACAGCACAGTCTGGGCCCAAAAACAGGCACACAGACGAATAGAACACGATCAAGAGCGCAGAGGTCTACTCACACAAATATGGACAGCTCATTTTCGACCAGAGGGACAAGAGAAGACAGCGGAGAAAGGAAAGTCTAGAGAAGAAATGTTTCTTGGAAGACTGCACAACCACAGGTAACAAAATGAGAGTAGGACATGATGTTAAACGAGGCACATGCCACCTCGAAATGGATTAAAGCCTTGAATGGAAGACTTGAGTCCGTGGAACTTCTAGGAGAAAACCCAGGCAGCGTGCTCTTTACCATCTGGCTTAGCTGCCTATTTGGAAGAAGCATGTGTGACTGCGCAAGGGCAAGAAAGGACACAAGAAACAAACGGGACTCTATCCAACGCAGAAGGTTCTGCCCAGCCAAGGAAACCATAAGTCAATGCAAAGACTGCACAGCAACTGGCAGTGGATGTTTGCAAACCACACATCAGAGAAGGGCTGAATAGCCAAACGATCCAATAACCTCACACGTCTCCACAAGAGGAAAAACAACAAACCCAGTAAAACCTGGGCAAAAGATGGAAACAGAGATTTCTCCCAAAGAGAGAAAGATGGGCAACAGCTGTATGAAAACATGTTCACCATCATAAATTCTCAGGCCAGTGCAAATCCAAACGGCAATGGGATAACAGCTCCCTGTGGTCAGAATGGCTATAAGGAACAAGACAGGAAACAAGTGTCAGAGAGGAGGTGGAGACAAGGGAAGCCTCCTGCACCACTGGTGGGAGTGTAAACCGGTGCAGCCAGTAGGAAAAGCAGTGTGGAATTGCCTCAGAAATTTCTACCATATGATCCAGCTATTCCTCAGCAGCTTGTCTATCCATAGAACTTGGAAACACTAATGCATAGAGATCCGTGCACCACTGTGTTCACCACAGCCTTACTCCCGAGATACAAGACTTGTAAGCCGCCCTGGTGCCCATCAAGGGACGAATGGAGAAGGAAGATGGGCTACATCCACACAATGGCATAGCACTCAGCTGTAGGAATGGATGCAGTCCAGTCATTTGTGACCACCAGAATGGCTCCTGAGGGTATGAGGGGAATTGAAACAAGCCCAGGGAGAAGGTCAAATACCATGCGATCTAAGTTACAAAGAGATATAGAAAAAAAAGGACAAACAAGCTGGAATCACGTGAGATGGAACTGGTGGTTCCCAGAGGGAATGGGAGCCTGGGCCCGGAGGGAGACATAGTTGAATAGGCACAAGTGTGTGGTGAGGGCCTGTAATTAGGCTTATGGTGGTGAAGATGATGTAACCTACACAGAACTTTAAATCTGTGAGGATGTAAATGTGAAAGATATAGGATGTTATAATGCAGGGTTACGGCCACCAATTCACATAAAATCAAAACTCCAAAAAGGGGTGCAGATTTACGGCCTAAAGCTTTGGAGGCTGAAACAGATTACAGAGGATGACCTTCCAAGGATTGGTAATCACCTCAAAATGCTTAATGATGCTACAGAAAGGTAGACCTTTGCAAAGAGATGAAGAGGAATACTAGGAAGAGAACATCTTCCGTGCTAAACTCATGAACCAACGGAAAATGCTACCTTCCATGTTGTTACTACTGATTCCCTTCATGCATGAGCCAAGCAGGCCAACATCTTCCCAATTTCAGGCCAAAGTTTGGTCCAAAAGTCCAATTCAGGGCCTGCCCTGTATTGCAGCAGGTAAGTGCCCACGTTCCGCGTCGGTGGCCGGGGCTTCATTGGCTAGCATCACGTGTGTGGATCAGATTACTAGCATTAGGAAATCCAGATTTCATGGTCTCGTGGGCACAGAGATCATAAAGAAGTAGAAAGTGTGAGATGACCTTATCAATACTCACCAGAAAAAGAACCATGAGAATATTACAATCTATGAACGCGTCAACTACACTTGCCCAAATGATGAAGGAAACAAAACATGTGAGATGCCAAGGTGGAATTGTCACACTGCTAGGAGATCACACGATCATTGTGCATCAGGGGATTGCCTGGACAACATCAACTTCTTATGGAGTTCAGGACGTTCTCTGAGGAAAGTCCATTGGCCATATCCACAAAAGATGAGAGATAAAACCAGGGATGATCTTTAAGGGAAGAAACCGGTGTCCAGAGGGTATATAGTAGACCTTTCAAAGTTCGAGGAGAAAGTTAGAAACTGACAAGAAATCCAGAACACGGAAAACTATCCTACCTGGAAAGGGGGAATAGTCAGACTGGTATGAGATGGGTCTGAACCACTGCGTGCATGGAGGTTTTCAGGACAACTTAGAATTCTGAGGGTGTTTATGACATCGCGGTGAACATGTCACCCAAGATGGCCACATGTTTCCAGTCCTAGCATTGGACTAGGCTAGGATAGTCAAGTGAGAGATACCCAGAAACAGCTTTTACAAACAGAAACCAGGCACAGAATCTTGAAGCGACCAAAGACACGCTGGTTCAAGGGATAAGAAAGGAATCATTGTGATGATACGTCATGATTTCTTTGTTTTCCTCAGGATTCCTTTGGTTCTTCAGGGTCTTTTGTTGCTGGAGAGAAACATTAGGATTCCCTCTTCTATTTCTGTGGGAAAGATTGCTGCAACGTTGACTGGGATTGCATGGAATCCAGAGATTGCTTTATCCAGTACGGACGTTTCAAATGTGTTACATCTTCCATTCCAAGAGCACTGAATGCCCTTCTAGTTCCTTGTGTCTTGTGGAATTTCTTTCCTCAAAGCTTTGCTATTTCTCGGTTTACATAGCTTTCACCTGTTTGGCTCAGGTTATTCCTAGATACCTTAATCTTCTAAAGCATGCTTTTATTTTTTTTGAGGGTAAGTTTTTCTATCATTTGTAACTTTTAATTGCTTCTGTTTAGGCAGAAGTTTATTGCTGTGCTCACATCTGTTGGCAATGCTCCTGTATTTCCTGATGAAGAGGGCCCTGTCTAACGTCTCTTCCCATCTGCCTCTACACTACCTCGGACGAATGTCCCAGAGTGGCTGGACCAGCCGTGAGGAGGTTCACGCCAGGATTCTATGCGGCCACTGCTGGCTGCCGACCCAGAGCGTGTGGACTTCACCGTTGAACCACTGGCCGGCCCCTTCATGTTCCATTGACAGCCTGCAGTTGAGTGGAAGGTGACTCGAGTATGCTACTTGAACCCAACTCTGGCGCTGTGTAGATGAGGCCAGCTTGTTTATCTGGTCCAGTGTGATGTCAGAGGATCTGTCAGAATTGTGTCTCTGCTGTCCCGGCAAGCTTCATGGACACCGGCTTTCATAGCCCGCTTGGAGCAAACTCGTAACTCACCCTTCCCAGGTAGCCCAGCTTTGACCTTCGCTGCAGTTTTTGGGGTTGTGAATTTCTCGGACTTTCAAACATTCCAGCAGAGTCTGTCTAATGAATGACATATTTCATAGTGGATTATTCAGGTGTGATTTCAGTTTGCCTTCCATTTCGGGGACCTTGGTTTCATTTCCATAGTCTAATCATCATGGTCTTTCTCAGCTATCTCCCCTACATATGCTTATCAATCCGTTCTCCTTCATGCCAAGTTATTAATTTTGTATTTTTTTAATCACCATATTTTCTGTAGGCCGAGGTGTGAGTCCTTTCGTGATTGTTGGGTGTTGTCTTGGAATTTCCATCTGTCACTTGAAGGAATCTCTGCTATCCTAGCCTAGGCCAAACTGAGCAATGAGAACACCAGGTCCTCTTGGATGGTTTGACATTCTGAGATCAGAAACTCCAGATTCATGGGTGTCCTGGCAACCACCTTGACGGAAATTATGTTTCCGAGACAAATTAGACAAATCTGATGAACTCCTCTCTCCAGGCAACAGATTTTTCTGTCTCTTTTCTGGATTTGGGAAGTTTCTAACTTGAGCCCTGATCCTTGAACATTCCACTAGCTTACGTCCAGATACTGGCTTGCTTTATTTCTATAGGGTTTATTTGTTTGATTTACATCCTCAGATCTGGCATGTGTAGTTTTCTTTAAATGTCACTGTAATGTTCTAATTTTCCACCAACTCCTTACATAAGGTGTCAAAACACATAATCAATACTCCTTCTAGGGTCAGAGATAGGGGGAGAGAACTTCATTAGAGTCCAATGGAGCAATCTAGCCTGGGAGGGCAGCCTTCACAAAGGAACGAAGCCCTCTGGAAAAGGGTGCATTTCAGCACACTTCTGGAGCCCTTCCAAACAAGGAGACATACCCCAAGCATGACAGGTGCCCACGCCTTCAGGGCTTCAAAGAGTACTCTTGTGAGACATAACCGTCTACCCAGTGGGCCCCCATGATGCCAGAGCTATGGAAAGGGAGACTTCTCCTCAAAGAATGCTAGGGGCCCAGGAAAGGAGGCATGGATTCTCCTCTTTGATGTCCTGAAGACTTCATTCTTGACTTTGGATTAAGATTAAGTCAGAAGGACAATGTCGGTCTGATAAGCCCCAACTCTGGCCTCTTGTTTCCAATCAAGTTTCAAGCTTGAATCAGCATGGTCTCCCCATCTACTTGAGTAGATGACAATGTTCCCCTCTTGGTGCTTGTCCCTCTATTATCGCTTCTTCACAATGATTCCTTTCTTATCCCTTGGATCATAGTCTCTTTGATCTCTTCAAGATTCTGTGCCCGGTTTCTGTTTGTAGCAGCTGTCTCTGGGTATCTCTCACTTGAATATCCTAGCCTAGTCCAATGCTCCGACTGGAAATATGCGGCGATCTTGGGTGACATGTTCACCGTGATATCATCAACACCCTCAAAGTTACAAGTTGTCCTGACAACCTCCCTGCACACCATGTTTCAGAGCCATCTCATACAAGTCTGACCACGCACCTTTTCCAGGCAGGATAGTTTTCCTTTTTCTGGATTTCTTGTCGGTTTCCAACTTTATCCTCCAACTTTGAAAGGTGTACTACATTCTCTCTAGACACCGATTTCTTTCCTTTAAGATTATCCTAGGTCATCTCTCATAATTTGTGGCTATGACCAAATGGGTGGACCTTCCCCATAGAAAGTCCTGGAGTACTTCCCAAGTTGAGGTTGTCCAGGCAATCCTCTGTTGCGCAATGATCGTTTCATCTCATAGCACTCTCACAAGTCCACCTTGGGAGGTTACAAGTTTTCCTTCCTTCTTCATTTGGCAAGTGTACCAGCTGCGTTCACACATTGTAGTACCCTCATGTTTCTTTTTCTGGTGCATATTGCTAACACATCCTCACAATTTCTACTTCTTTATGGTCTCTGTCTGGACCATACCGTGAAATCTACATTTCCGATTGCTACTAATCTGATCCCCACACCTGATGCGAACCACTGAAGCCCGGGCCGCCCAAGCGGAACGTGGGCACTTACCCCCTACACCACAGGGCCGGCCCTGAATTGGACTTTTGGGCCAATCATTGGCCTGAACTTGGGAAGATGCTATCCTCCTTTGATTATGGGTGAATGGCATTACTAGCAACATCATGGACGGGAACATTTTCCGTTGGTGCGTGAGATTAGCACGGAACATGTTCTCTTGGTAGTATTCCTCATCATCTCGTTGCAATGGTCTACCTTTCTGTAGCACTATTAAGCATTTGGAAGTGATTGTCACTACTTGGAAGTTTATCTTCTCTCATCTCTTTCAGAGTCCAAAGCTTTATGCCGTAAATCCACACGCCTTTCTGGATTTTGGATTTTATGTTAGTTTATTGTTGTAACCCTGCGTTATAACATCCTGTAGCTTTCAGATTTACACCCCCAGAGATTTAGACTTCTGTGTAGGTTATATCATCCTCCCCTCCAGAAGCCTCATTACAGGCCTGAACCACATGCTTGTGGCTAATCTTCTCTTTCACCCTCCCTCCGCCCCCCTGTCCCCTTGGGAACCACCAATCCACTGTCCCATGGTACCCGTACATTAGCCCATGTTTTTCTGTTCTCCTTGTAAGTGAGAACCTACGGGATTTGACTTTCTCCCTGTGACTGGTTTCACTTCCCATAAGACCCTCAGGAGCCATTCTGGAGGTCACAAATGGCTGGATTACATCCTTACTTATAGCTGAGTAGTATGCCCTTGTGTCGCTATAGCCCATCTTCCTTCTCCATTGGTCCCTTGATGGGCACCAGGGCAGCTTCCAAGTCTTGGATATCAGGAGCAAGGCTGTGGTGAACACAGTGGTGCAGGGATCTCTATGCATTGATGTTTCCAAGTTCTTTGGATAAATACACCACCGAGGAAAAGCTGGATCATATGGTAGATGGAATCTTAAATTTCTGAGGCAAGTCCACACTGCTTTGTGGAGTGGCAGCATCGGTTTACACTACCATCCGCAGTGCTGGAGTCTTCACTCCTCTCCACCTCCTCTCAGACACTTGTTTCCTGGCTTGTTACTTAGGGCCATTGTGACCACAGTAAGCTGCTATCTCATTGAAGTTTGGATTTGCACTGGCATGGGACTTCCTGATGAGGAACATGTTTTCATACAGCCTATTGGCCATCTTTCTATCTTCTGGGGAGAAATCTCTGTTTGCATCTTCTGCCCAGGGTTTAGTGGGCTTGTTGTGTTTTCTCTTTTGGAGCCATATGAGGTCATTGGATCTTTTGGCTCTTAACCCCTTCTCTGATGTGTGTTTTGAAAACATCCTCTCCCAGTTGTTGTGCTGACTTTGCACTGAGTTGATGGTTTCCTTGTCTGGGCAGAAGCTTCTGCAGTGTATGAAGTCCCGTTTGTTTCTTGTTTCCTTTGTTGCCCTTGACTAGTCAAACATGCTTCTTCCAAATAGGTGGGTAAGCCAGATGGCAAAGCGCAAGCTGCCTGGGTTGTCTCCTAGAAGTTGCACGGCTTCAAGTCTTCCATTCAAGGCTTTAATCTATTTCGAGGTGATGTGTGTGCCTTGTGTAACATCATGGTCTACTCTCATTGTGTTACATGTGGCTGTGCAGTCTTCCATGCACCGTTGCTTGTCGAGACTCTCCTTTCTCCGCTGTCTCCTCTTGGTTCCCTTGTCGAAAATGGGTTGCCCATATGTACGTAAGTTGACGTCTGGGCTCTCGATTCTGTTCCATGTGTCTGTGTGCCTGTTTTTGGACCCAGACTGTGCCATTTCGGTTCGTTGCGCTCCGTCCTACATGAGGAAATCAGACAGTGTGATATGTCATGCTTTGTTCGTTTTCCTCAGGATTCCTTTTGGTATTCAGATTCCTTTGCTGCTGGATAGAGGCTTTACTATCCTCTCTCTATTTCTGTGAGAAAGATTGCTGCAACTTGGAGTGGGATTGCATGGAATCCACAGATTGCTTTATGGGGTATGGAGATTTCAAGTGTATTAGTTCTTCCATTTGAAGAGCGTGAAATAGCCTTCCGTTTCCTTAGGTCTTCTGGAATTTCTTTCCGCAGAAATTTGCCAGGTTTTAGTTTACATAGCTTGCATCTGTTTGGCGAAGCATAGTCTTAGATATCTTATTTCTCCTACTGGCATGCTTCCCTTTTTGAGGTTCATTATTTCTATTCTTTGCACCTTTTAATTGGTTCTGTTTTGGTAAACGTTTATTGCTATGCTCACATCTGCTGACAATGCTGCTGTACTTGCTGAGGATGAGTGGCACTGTCTAACGTCGTTTCCCAACTGCCTCTACACTACCTCGGACGCCTGCCCCAGATGGCTGTAACCACCATGGGGAGGATCACCCCAGGATTCCACGCTCCCGACCGCGGCCAGCCGACCAAGAACACGTGGACTTCACCCCTGCAACACTGGCCGGCCATTTACATGTTCCATTGCCAAACTGCAGTTGAGTGGAATGTGACTTGAATATGCTACTTGAGCCCAACTCTTGCCCTGTGTCGACTAGGCCAGGTTGTTTTTCCGGTGCAATGTGATTTCACAGGATTTGTCAGAATTTTGTCTCTGCTGTCCCGGGAAGCTTCATGGACACACGGTTTCAGAGCCCGTTTGGAGCAGCCTGAGAACTCACCCTTCTCAGTTAGCCCAGGTTTGACCTTCACTGCAGGTTTTGGGGTTGTCACTTTCTCAGACTTTCCAACATTCAAGCAGAGTCTGTCTAAAGACTGACGTTTTTTACTGTGGATTATTGAGGTGTGATTTCTGTTGGCCTTCCATTTTCTGGGACCATGTTTCCTTTTCCATAGTCTAATTGTCATGGTCTTTCTGAGCTATCTCCCTTTGACATGCTTATGATTGCATTCTCCTTCATTCCAAGTTAGGAATTTTGTATTTCTTTAATCACTGTATGTTCTGTAGGCTGGTGTGTGAGTGCTTTTGTGATTGTTTGGTGTTATCTTTGAATTTCTATTGGTAACTTGAAGTAATCTTTGCTATGCTAGCCTAGGTGCAACTGAGCACTGAGTACATGTGGTCATCTTGGTTCGTTTGACATTGTGAGATGAGAAACTCCATGTTGTCCTGGCAACCACCTTCAAGGACCCAAGGGTTTCGAGACAAATTAGATGAATCTGATGAATTCCTGTCTCCAGGGGGGAGATCCTTCCATCCCTTTTCTGGATTTGGGTGGTTTTGTACTTCAGCCCTCATCCCTGAACGCTCCACTAAATTACGTGTAGATCGTTTCTTACTTTATTTCTACAGGGGTTTTTTATTTGTTTGAGTTACATCCTCAGCTGTGGCATGTTTATTTTTCTTTACATATAATGGAAATGTTCTACTTTTTCAGCCAACCTCCTTACATGTAGTTTGAAACACATAATCAATACTCCTTCTAAGATAAGAGATGGGGGAGAGAATCTCATTGATCCCAACTGAGCACTCTAGCCTGGGAGGGCAGCCATCACCAAGGAACAAAGCCCTCTGGAAAAGGGTGCTTTTTAGCACACATCTAGAGCCTTTCCAAAGCAAGAAACATAGCCAACCATGGCAGAGATCCATTCCTTCCAGGCTTCAATGAGATCTCTTGAGACACATTGGCATGTACCCAGTGGACCCCTGTGAAGCCAGAGCTATGGAAAGAGAGACTTGTCTTCAAGATGCTAGGGGCCTAGAAAAGGAGGTCTTGATTCTTCTCTTCAATGTCCTCAAGTGATCATTCTTGACTTTGGATTATGAGTAAGGCAGAAGGACAACGTAGGTCTGATAAGCCCCAGGTCCAGCCTCTTTTTTCTAAACAAGTTTCAAGCTTGAATCAGCACAGTCTCCCCATCTACTTGAGTAGATGACACTGTTCTCCTCTCAGTGCTTGCCCCTCTAGTATCGCTTCTTCCCAATGATTCCTTTCTCAACTCTTGAATCAGCGTCTCTTTGATCTCTTCAAGATTCTGTGCCAGGATTCTGTTTGGAAAAGCTGTTTCTGGGTAACTGTCACTTGAATATACTGTCCTAGGCCTATCCTCGGGCTGGAAACCTCAGCCAACTTGGGTGACATGGTCACCATGATGTCATAAACACCCTCAGAATTCTAAGTTGTCCTGACAACCTCCATGCACACAGTGTTTCAGACCCATCTCATACCAGTCTGACTACTCTCCCTTTCCTGGTAGGACAGTTTTCCTTTTTCTGGACTTGTTGTCGGTTTCTAACTTTCTCCTCGAACCTTGAAAGGTCTACTACATTCCTTCTAGACACTGGTTTCTTTCCTTTAAGATCGTCCTGGGATTTATCTCTTATCATTTGTGGATGTGGCCAAATGTGTGGACTTTCCCCACAGAAAGTCCTGGAGTCCCTGCCAACTTTATGTTCCCAGCAATCCTCTGATGCACAATGATCGTGTCATCTCATAGCACTCTGGCAATTCCACCTTGGCTGGTCACGTGTTTTGCTTCCTTCATCATGTGGGGAAGTGTACCTGATGCATTCATAGATTGTGATATTCTCATGGTTCTTTCTCTGGTGTGTATTCATAAGGTATCCTCACAACTTCTACTTCTTCATGATCTCTGTCTGCATCATACCTTGAAATCTATATTTCCAAATGCTCCTAATCTGATCCGGACCCGTGATGCCGGCCAGCAAAGCCCAGGCCACCCAAGCAAAACATGGGCACTTACCCACTACACCACTGGGCCAACCCTGAATAGGACTTTTGAACCAACCTTTGTACTGAACTTTGGAAGATGTTCGCCTGCTTTGATTATTCATAAAGGTTATTAGTAGTAACATCATAGACAGCTACATTTTCCATTCTCTCATGAGCTTAGCATGTAACGTGTTCTCTTGGTAGTGCTCCTCTTCATCTCTTTGCAATGGTCTACCTTTCTGTAGCATCATTAAGCATTTGATGGTGATTATCAATCCATGGAAGCCCATCTTCTTTAAACTCTTTCAGCCTGCAATCTTTATGCCATAAACCTGCTTGCCTTTATGGAGTTTTGATTTTATGTGAACTGGTTTCCGGAACCCTGCATTATAACATCCTATAACTTTCAGATTTACATCCTCATATATTTAGACTTCTGTGTATACTACGTCATCTTGACCACTCTAAGCTTAATTACAGGCCCACACCAGACACTTGTGCCTAATCAACTGTTTCTCCCTCCGTCCCCTGCCACCTGTTACCTCTGGGAACCACCAATCCTCTGTCACATGCTACCTGTTTGTTGCTCCTTGTTTTAACCTTCTCCTTGTAAGTGAGATCCTATGGTATTTGACTTTCTCCCTGGGGATTGTTTCAGTTACCTCCGTACACTCAGTAGCCATTCTGGAGTCACAAATGGCTGGACTGCACACTTTCTTACAGCTGAGTGCTATGCCATTGTGTGGATATAGCCCATCTTCCTTCTCCAAGAGCCCTTGATGGGCACCAGGGAGGATTCCAAGTCTTGGATATCGGGAGTAAGGCTGTGGTGAACAAAGCAGTGCAGGGATCTCCATGCCTTAGTGATTCCAAGGTCTTTGGATAAACACGGAGAGGAATAGCTGGATCATATGGTAGACGGATTCTGAAATTTTTGAGGTAATGTCACATGGCTTTACGTAGTGCCTGCACTGGTTTACACTCCCACAAGCTCTGCAGGACTCTTCCCTTCTCTCCACCTCCTCTCCAACACTTGTTTCCTCTCTTGTTCCTTGTAGCCATTCTGACCACAGTGAGCTATTATCTCATTGCCGTTTGGATTTCCATTGGCCTTAGACTTAACGATGATGAACATGTGTTTATATAGCTATTTCCCAACCTTTCTGTCTTCTTGGGGTAAATTTCTGTTTCCATCTTTTGCCCAGGTTTTAATGGGCTTGTTGATTTTTCTCTTGTGGAGACGTGTGTGGTCATTGGATGTTTTGGCTATTCAGCCCTTCTCTGATGTGTGGTTTGAAACATCCTCTCCCTGTTGTTGTGCTGTCTTTGCATTCAGTAGATGGTTTCCTTGGCTGGACAGTAGGTTCTGCATTGGATGGAATCCCGTTTGTTTCTTGTTTCATTTGTTTCCCTTGCCCAGTCACACATGCTTCTTTCAAATAGGTGGCTAAGCCAGATGGTAAAGAGCAGGCTGCCTGCGTTTCCACCAAGAAGTTTCACGGTCTCAAGACTTCCATTGAAGGCTTTAATCCATTTCGAGATGGTGTGTGTGCCTGGTGTAACGTCATGGTCTACTCTCATTGTGTTACATGTGGCTCTGCAGTCTTCCCAGCACTGTTTCTGTTAGTCTCTCCTTTCTCCACTGTCTCCTCTTGCCTTCCTCGTTGCAAATGTGCTGTCCATATATGTGTGAGTTGAACTCTGGGTTCTGGATTCTGTTCCCTTGGTCTGTTTGCCTGTTTTTGAGACCAAACTGTGCCGTTTCAGTACCTAGCACTTCGTCCTACATGTTGAAATCACAAAGTGTGATACGTCCTGCTTTGCTTGTTTCCCTCTGGATTCCTTTGGGTATTCAGCGTCCCTTTTCACTGGATAGAGACTTTAGGATTCTCTCTTCTATTTCTGTGGGAAAGATTCTGCAACTTTGACTGGGATTGCATGGAATCCAGAGATTGCTTTATCCATTATGGAAGTATCAAGTGTTTTAGTACTTACATTCCTAGAGCACGGAATACCCTTCAGTTTGCTTGTGTCTTCTGGAATTTCTTTCCCCAAAGCTTTGCTAGCTTTCAGTTTCCATAGCTTGCAGCTGTTTGGCTAAGCTTATTTCTAGAAATGTTTTTGTTCTTACTGGCATTTTTTTCTTTGAGTTTCAGTTTTTCTGTTCTTTGCATCTGTTCATTGATTTTGTTTTGGCATATGTTTAGGTGTGTGCTCACATCTGCAGGCGATGCTGCTGTATTTTCTGAGGAAGAGTGATGCTGTCTGACATCATTTCCCAGCTGCTTCAACACTACCTCGGAGGCCTGGCGGTAAACGGCTGGACCAGCAGTGAGGAGGTTCACACCCAGGATACCACGTGTCCGGCCCAGGGCTGACGACCCAGAACATGCAGACCTCACCACTGTGCCACTGGTGGCGCCTTTCATGTTTCATTGGCAACCTGCAGTTGAGTGGAATGTGACTTAAATATGCTACTTGAGCCCAACTCTGGCGCTGTGTAGATGAGCCCAGTTTGTTTTTCTTCTCCACTGTGATGTCAGAGAATTCGTCAGAATTGTGTCTCTGCTATTCCAGCAAACTTCATCAACACAGGTTTTCAGAGCCCGATTTTAGCAGTCTTGTAAATCACCCTTCCCAGTTAACCTAGGTTTGACCTTCGATGCAGTTTTTGGAGTTGTCACTTTCTCTGATTTTAGAACGTTCAGAGTATGTCCAAAATTGACGTCTTTCATTGTGCATTATTCAGGTGGGATTTCTGTGTGCCTTCCATTTTCTTGAACCGTTTTTTCTTTTCCATGATATAATCATTGATAGGGGCTCAGCGAGCTGAAGACTCGAATGAAAGATTTATTGGAATCTAAAGGTCTGGCATTGGTGCTCTTTTATTTAGAGAATAGTACGGGATAACATGGGGACAGGACCCATGGGCAGTCAGAGCTCCTGCTGTTGCCCTGAGTTAAGGGTTATGGCGAATTTTATAAGGCATGGGTACATGACTTACTTTCACTGGAAAAAGAAATGATGATGTAAAATATCTTTAAATGATTTCAGTGCAGAATGGGTCTGGTTATTGTGTGGTCATATAACTTTAGATACGAATCTGGCAATATAGATCAGCATGTACGTGATGATGCCCTGGGCTTCTCTCCCTGGTTTCTCAGCCCTAATTCATACCATAAAGAAATCCAGCTGGTCACATAGTTTGGCATGTAGGCCAGGTCACCTTGGGTTTCTCTAGCTGGGGCCGGCTTAATCCACATCATAAACCCCCCTGAACCCATTTGGACCGGAAATCTTTGGGGATATGGACGATGGTCTGTCTTCTGTGACTACTTCTGGCTGTACAAGGTTATAGAGCTGTCCCTAAATGGGACCATAGGCACAGGTAGGAAGTTCAGTGGACCGTAAGGCTTCACCCATGGTGTTCAAGGCTGACAAGGTATACAGAGCCTCTGGAGACAAGAGAATCATTTGACGAGAGGTGGTCCACGAGGTGAAACATTTTTGACATGCGGAAGACAAACAACGAAACAGATAAGTTATCACAAGAAATACAAGCAGTATGTTTAACCCAATGAATAAGGTTTTGAAGTAGTACAGAAAACTGATCCGGACTAGGAGTTCAACGAATCGTTTAGAGTTAGGGTTAATACATGGATTTAATTTGGTGGTGGGGATAGGAAGCCAGAAATATTTTGATGGTAGTCAAGAATATGGACACAACATTCAGTTTTTATAATGGCACAGTGCTGCTCTTGTGCTGCTGTCAAGACATCCAGTGCCATTTGGATTTGGAGGACTGCCTTTCACATTTGGGATACTTCTAAATTGAGCAGTGAAGTGCTATATTGAGTGTCATGCAATGCCTTCATAATAAATTTGTTTAGGACTTCCATGTGCAAGACGACATTTTGGATTCCTAATGAGGGAAGGAAAATTGAGGAAAGATGGTCACACCAGTGGAAGACACAGCTGGTTCAGCATTGCTGCAAGTTGGGTAGGTTAGCAGGAGGAGATATAGTAGATCTCGTTGTACCTTGCATCCAGACAAAGCCTAGGGTGCATCATCCAATCCATCCAGGTGGCAGCCAAGGCTGTAAATTGGAGCCACATAGCCACTGAGCACAATTAGGGGCTAACCAATGTGTACGGGGACATCTATCCCAGTCAGTCCCAAGCCCATCAGTATTTTTTTAAGCCTATGATATGAGAACACATATAACAGCGAATTTTTCCCATCGGTCAGGTGTTAATAGGCGATGTATCACAAGCGTGATTGGTTTGTTCCCAACAGAGAGTGACCTTTGACTGAGTTGACCACGAGTAGGAGTGAACCAAATATATTCATCCCAAATTTGATATTGTCCATCCTATGCGTATCAATAAGTTGGGGACTTTACATTTGGAACTTGTTGTTTAGGATCCACCTATGACAAGGCAAATCTAGTTAGTATTTGGGCAGTAGTATTGAAGGAAAATGTTTGATGATGGCCAGGGAACTCCCAGGTGTCAGACATAGATGGCAACAAGTAGACATTACGATTAGTAACAGATGAATCTTGCCAAAGAAAACAGCTAGAATCTAGTATCCAGGAATGCCTATTATGGCTTCTACAGAAACATAATTTTTGTCTCTTAGATCACCCTCATTTTTACAAAAGATAGCCAAATTAGGATTCACTGGTTTTCAAATAAAGTGCAGTTTCAATACAACTTTCTCCAATTATTTACATAGCAGCAAGAATAGTAATTGCTCATACAGGCTTTTTAAAATCTGCTTTGCTAGAATTTTTTCTGACGAATCTCAGATTGAACTGTGAAGGCCTCTCGAGGCCAGAAAAGCCAAGCCAAGGACTTGTCATCAGATTTTGCCTGTAGTACTTACAGATTTGAGTGGAGTTCTCCTTGAGTTCCCCCAAAATATTCGGAGGTTCCTTACACCTGTCAGATAAGCAAGCTTCCTTACTTACCGGGTGAGATTGCCAGAATCTCTGTAAACAAGGTACCAGGCCCATGTTTCCAAGTGGCTGTATTCCAGAAAGTCCAATCTTTGTTCCTGAAATGCTGTCTTGTCATACCTGACCCTGTATGTTTCAAATATGACATTCCAGTCAAAGCCTTGGTAGTATAACAAATGTGTCCTGTTATAAGGAGAATAGATTCTTATGGAACTTATACAAATATTGCCACCAAATAACTATACTCAGTCACAAAGTGTTTCCCAATTCTGGAGGGATAAGATAGGGAGAAAAAGATAAAAGTTTCAGTTTGGTCATAAATGTATAATTTCACCAAATTGCTGTAAGCCATAGTTAGCATAAGAGAAAAGAGAAAAAGATTTCCCTCATTATGAGAAAACAAAACAACACATCAAAACTCAACAATATTTCAAACAGAAGTCCTAAAAATTTATAATCATCCTCATCAGTTCACACAGTCCTGTATAATCAAGTCTTGAGCTGAATCTTCTGTCAGCAGATCGAGGAGCTTAGTTTCTGTTAGAATTCTGTAGTTTCTTACTCAGTTTAGTTTTACAATCTGAAAGTTTATCAGAAATCTGTAGATTAGATCCTCTGTGTCAGAATCCTTTCCAGAAATTTCTCGGAAGTTGAAACATATTTGCTAAAGAAAAAAGCAGCAGAGTAAAACAAGAACTAACTGCAAATTTGCAAAGGAATCAAAAGGGCAATTGACAAAGAAACTTGGCTACTCCTGTGACATATAACACTTCCAGATAATAATTGGACTTATGACTGATAACCAGGACAGATCAGAATCTAGGAATGCTATATAATTTTAAGACATGTATGTTAATAACATTTACCCATCTAATACCACCTAAGAAGATCTATCATCACTTATTTCCCAATGTTTCCCATGTAATTTAATAGACCAAATAAGCCTAATTAGTTTAGTATTTTC
This sequence comes from Equus asinus, assembly GCF_041296235.1. Lineage (NCBI taxonomy): Eukaryota > Metazoa > Chordata > Mammalia > Perissodactyla > Equidae > Equus > Equus asinus. The sequence continues at coordinate 4,925,560 of NC_091814.1, read as the reverse complement.
TTCCTTATAGGAAGAGAGAGCAAATTTCTTTGAGAAGTCTCAGGGGCCCTCTGAAAATCCTCAGAGTAATCATTCTTCTGTCTGCCATGTGAAAAGATAGCCTTCATTTAGGATTTGAATATTTTTGAGGGAGAAGCTTGTTAAAACATATCAAAAGTTTTTAAAATGCTTCTTCAAACAGGAAACAATACTCACTGTGAAACAATGCTCAGGTATCTATTCAAAGTGATAACAGAAAGAGTCAAAAATATTGACTGACCTCAGTCATTATTTTCACAAAACAGATTTGTCTCTTGGGTAGACTTACTCAAAGGAACAGCTTTCATTACCTCCTTATCAAGAGCAGATCAAAGGTTCAAGAAAATTTATCCTTTTATAGAAAACCAAATTTGAATTTCTGCTACTTATTTTTAACATTCAAACTCATTCACTTAATTGAACTTACTTTAGTCTACGTGACCAGGCATAAAACTCCTTTCAGAATTTCTCCTTCACAAACCTTCTAAAACTTTCTTTTTTGGTTTCAGATTTTGTCCCAAACTCTGTCTTTTTTCCTTTCTAGTACATTAGGACACATTTATCTTTCTTAACCCATCAAACAAAAATATTTCCATTCTTTATACCTTTTTTACTGAAAGCGTAGACTTTAACTTCCTTGAATATGAGCTCTTTTCCTTAGTAATTTCCAGTAGCTTTAATTCCATAGGTTTATTAGAACTTTTAACCCTTAACAGACGTAGTAAACACTAAAAAGGCAAACAGTTATGAATCGACTTTTATATCACCATTCTAAACACTTCATAACTTTAGAAACACGCCACTTTACAATAAAACACAAGGCATGCTTTTTATACACCCAAACGCTTTTAGCCTCTTCAATAAGAAGCCAAAAGTAGATAACTTAGATATGTTTATTAATAATGTTTCTGTGTTACATCCAATCCAAAAACAACCCAGATATTCAGATTTTTATCATTTAACTTAACTTGGCATAACTCAAGATTGTTACCAAAAAGAATTTTGAAGCTGTTTTTTTTTCAACAAGTATACTGACCATAAAAGTTATTGATACTCATTTTTATGAGTTTTATGTATTTAAACCATTTGTTTCCAACAATTATGTTCAGATTACCTACAGAAACCTCATGAGGCATTAGACAAAACTGGTCATCATTTAAAGCTATTATTTTGTTGACAAATTTAACAGACAACGTGAACTTATATGACTAGAAAACCCAGGCTGAATGCCTGCATGCTATGCAAATACCAACAACTCTGACAAAAAGACTATTTTCAATCCTTAATCCACATCAATCGTCTTTTTCTTTCTCAGCTCTCTCTCATAGGTATGCTTATCAGTCCATTCTCCTTCATTCCAAGTTATTAATTTTGTATTTCTTTAATCACCATATGTTCTGTAGGCCGATGCATGAGTGCTTTTGTGATTGTTATGTATTGTCTTTGAATTCCCATTGTTCACTAGAAGGAATCTTTGCTACCCTAGCCTAGATCCAACTGAGCACTGAGAACACATCGTCATCTTGGTTGGTTTGACATTCTGAGATCAGAAACTCCGAATGCTAGCTTGTCCAGGCAACCAACTTATGGACATAATGTTTCTGAGACAAATTAGACAAACCTGATGAATTCTTCTTTCCAGGTAAGATATTTTCATGTCTCTTTTCTGAATTTGGGAAGGCTCGAACTTGATCGTTAGAGTAGATTACGTCTAAGGACTGCTTTACTTTAATTATGTAGGGATTGTTAGTTGTTTGATTCACATCCTCAGCTCTGGCATGTTTATTTTTCTTTAAATATAAGTGTAATGTTTCAATTTTCAGTCAACTTCCTCACATATGTTTCAAAACACATAATCAATACTCTTCCAAAAAGGCATGCAGATTTGCACCATGAAGCGTTTGAGGCTGAAAGACGTTAGAGAAAATGAACTTACAAGGATTGTGAATCTCCTCCAAATGCTTAATGATGATACACAAAGGTAGACAATAGCAAATAGATTAAGAGGAATACAACAAAGAGAACGTGTTCCATGCTAAGCTCATGAAGCAAGGGAAAATGTTACCATGAGTGAGGTTACTACTAATTACCTTCACGAATAATCACAGCAGGGCAGCTTCTTCCCAAGTTCAGGCAACAGACTGGTCCAAAAGTAAAATTCAGGTCCAGCCATGTGTTCTGGTGTGTAAGTGCCCACGTTCCTAGTGGACGACCTGGGATTCATGGATTCAATGATGGGTGCTGATCAGATTAGTAACATTAGGAAAGATAGATTTCTGAATCTATCACCATGGTATGGTGCAGACAGAGATCAAAAATAAATGGAAATTGTGAGCATACCGTATAGATACGCACAAGGAAATAAACATGAAAATATTGCAGTCTATGACACATCTGGTACACTTCTCTAAATACAAAATGAAGGAAGTGATGTGACCTGCATAGGTGGAATTGTCGGACTGCACGAGATGACATGATCATTGCACATCAGAGGATTGGCTGGGCAACTTCAACTTGGGAGAGACTCCAGGACTTTCTCTGGGGAAAGTCTACACATTTGGCCATATCTTCAAAATGTAACAGCTAAGACCCAGGATAAACTTAAAGTAAAGAAACTAGTGTCTAGAGAGAATGTACTAGACGTTTAAAAGTTGAAGGATAAAGTTAGAAACCGACAAGAAATCTTGGAAATGGAAAAGTATTCTAGCTGGAAAGCGTGAGTAGTCAGACTGGCATGAGATCGCTCTGAAATGCTGTGTGCATGTAAGATGCCAGGACAACTGAGAAGTTTGAGGGTGTTTATGACATCACAGTGAACATGTCACCCAAGATGGCCTCATGTTAATAGTCCGAGGATTGTCTTAGGCTACTGATACTCAAGGGAGAGATACCCAGAAGAGAATTTAAAAACAGAAACCAGGCAGTGAAACTTGAAGAGATAGAATAGACGCTGATTAAAGGGATAATAAAGAAGTCATTGTGAAGATACAATAATAGAGGGACAATCACTGAGTGGAGACCACTGTGATCTACTCAAGTATAGGGGGAGGCCATGGAGATTCAAGCTTGAAACTTGATTTGAAACCAGAGGCTGGACTTGGGTCTTATCAGGCCTACATTTTCCTTCTGCGTTAATCATCATCCAAAATCAAGAGTGATCTCCTGAGGACATTGTAGAGAATGATTGATGCTTCCTTTCCTATGCCACTAGCATTCATTGAAGAGAAGTATCACTTTCCATAGCTCTGGCATTACGGAGCTCCAAAGGGTACATGCTAATGTGTCACAAGACATCTCTTTGAACCCTTGAAGGAATGGACCCCCGTCGTGCTTTGCGTATGTCTCATTGTTTGGCAGGGCTACAGAAATGTGCTGAGAAGCACCCTTTTCCAGATGGCTTCGTTGCTTTGTGAGGGCCACCATAACAGGCTAGTGTGCAGAGTTTGGCTCCAATGAAGTTCTATCCCCGTATCTCTTGGAGTAGAATGATTATTGATGACGTGTATTGACACCATATGTAAATAGGTTGGCTGAAAATTAGAACATTACAATTATCTTTATAGAAAAATAAACTTGCCAGAGCTGAGGATGTAAATCAAACAAATAACACACCCTATAGAAATAAAGTAAGCCAGTATCTAGACATAATCTAGAGGAACGTTCAAGGATGGGGGTCAAGATTGAAACTTCCCAAATCCAGAAATGAGACAGAAAAGTATCTTATTTGGAGCGGAATTCAGCAGATTTGCCGAATTTGTTTCGGATACATTATGTTCATGAAGGAGGTTGCCATGCCTACCTAGAATTTGGAGTTTAAGATCTCAGAATGTCAGACCAACCAAGATGAACACGTGTTCTCAGTGCTCATCTTCACCAAGGCTAGCATGGCAAAGATGGCTACACGGGACCATGTAAATTCAAAGACAACACCCAACAATGAAAAGCACTCACACGTAGGTCTATAGAACATAGGGTGCTTAAAGAAATAGAAAATTGATACCTTGGGATGAAGGACAACCGACTGACAAGCATACCAAAGGGGGAAATCTGAGAACGACCATGATGATTATACTATGGAAAAACAAAATGTGCTCAGAAAAGGGAATGCAAACACAAATAACACCTGAATAATCCACAACAAAAGATGTCAGACTTTAGACAGACTCTGCTTGAACTTTTGAAAGTCAGAAAGTCACAAACCAAAAAGCTGCAGCGAGGTAAAACCTGGGCTACCTTGAAAGGGTGAGTATGAGATTGCTCCAAACCTGCTCTGAAACTGTGTCCATGATGCTTGCCTGGACAGCAGAGACACAATTATGACAAATTCTCTGACATCACAGTTGAGCAAAAATACAAACCGTCTACATCAACTCAGTGCCAGAATTGGGCTGAAGTAGCCTATTTAAGTCACATTCCACACAACTGCAGGTTGCAAGGGAACTTGAAAGGGGTCGGGCAGTGGGGAACTGGGGAAGTCCGCGGGTTTTGGGTCGGCAGCCTGCACTTGGCTGGGTGGAATCCTGGAGGCAGACCTCCTCACCGCTGGTCCAGCCATTCTGGGGCAGGCGTGGGAGGGAGTGTAGAGGCAGATGAGAAGCGACATGAGACAGGGCCACTCTTCCTCAGCAAATACAGGAGCACTTCCAGCAGATGTGAGCCCAGCAATAAACTTCTGTCAAATGGAAACAAATTAAAAGTTGCAATCAATAGGAAAATTGAACCTCAAAAAAAATGCCAGTAAGAATAATAAGATACCTACGAATAACCTCACCCCAACAGGTGAAAGCTCTGTAAACAGAAAACTAGCAAACCTTTGCACAAGAAAAATGGGAGAAGACACAAGGAGGCGGAAGGATATTGCATGCTCTTGAAATGGAAGAATTAACACACTGGAAACCTCCACACCGGCTAAAGCAATCTCTAGATTACATGAAATCCCAGTCAAAGTTGCAACTATATTTCTCACAGAGATAGAAGCGAGCATCCTAAAGTTTACATCTAGCAACAAAAGGCCCCAAATAACCAAAGGAATCCTGAGGAAAAAGAACAAAGCTCAATGTATCACATTTTCTGATTTGAATATAGAGGACGAAGAACTAGGAATGGAAACGGTACAGGCTGGGATGCAAAACAGACACACAGAACCATGGAACAGAATCAAGAGCCCAGAGGTATAGGCACACCTATATGGACAGCCCATTTTCGACCACGGCGCCAAGAGGAGACAGGGGAGGAACGAAAGTCTCTACAATAAATGGTGGTGGGAAGACTGCAGAGCCTCACCTAAGACAAGGAGAATAGACCACGGAGTTACACCAGGCACAAACACCAACTCGAAATGGATTAATGTCTTGAATGTAAGACTGGAAACCATGAGACTTCTGGAAGAAAACGCTGGCAGCTTGCTCTTTGTCATCTGTCTTAGCCTCCTATTTGGAGGAAGCCTTTCTGTCTGGGCAAGGGCAATAAAGGAAACAAGAAACAAGTGGGACTACATCAAATGCAAAAGCTTCCCAGCCAAGGAAACCATCGACTCAATGCAAAGACAGTACAACCACAGGGAGAGGATGTTTGAAAACCACACATCAGTGAACGGATGAATAGCCAAAAGATGCAGTGAACTCATATGGGTCCACAAGAGAAAAAAAAATAAGCCCTTTAAAACCAGGGCAGTAGGTGGAAACAGAGATTTCAAACAAGAAGAGATAGAGATGGTCAACAGGTGTATGAAAACATGTTAATCATCATTAAGACTCAGGGCAATTGAAATCCAAATGGCAGCGAGATAGCAGCTCAATGTGGTCAGAATGACTATAGGTAAAAAGTCCGGAAATAAGTGTCAGAGAGGAGCTGCAGAGATGGGAAGACTCCTACAGTGCTGCTGTGAGTGTAAGCTGGTGCAGCCACGATGCAAAGCCCTGTGGAATCGCCTCAAACATGTCAGAATCCATCTACTATATGATCCAGCTATTATTCAGTGGCGTGTTTATACAAAGACCTTGGAAAAAGTCGTGCACTGATATATGTGCACCCCTGTGTTCACCCTGGCCTTACTCCCGTTATCCAAGACTTGAAAGCCGCCCTGATGCCCATCAAGGCAGAAGGAAGAATAGATAGGGAAGATTGGAGAAGGAAGCTGGGCTTTATGAACACAATGGCATATCACTGAGCCATAACAAAGTAGGGAATCCAGCCATTAGTGACCAGAAGGATGGTTCCTGAGGGTTTCATTGGAATTGAAACAACTCGCAGGGAGAAACTCAAATACCGTAGGAGCTCACTTACAAGGAGAAGAGACAAACAAGGACCAACAAACTGGAAAGCTTTGTGCAAAGAAATTAAAGAAGACACAAGGAAACGGAAGTCTATTCCACACTCTTCGAATGGAAGAACGAACACATTTGAAACGTCTGTACTAGATAAAGCAATCTCTGGATTCCACGCAAGCCCCATCAAAGTTTCAGCAATCTTTTGCACAGAAATAGAAGAGAGAATCCTAAAGTTTTATCCAGCAACAAAGCAGCAGGAACGGCCAAAGGAATCCTGAGGCAAGGCAGCAAGTACCACATTTTCGAATTTCCACATTTAGGACGAACTGCTAGATACCGAAACGGCAAAGGCTGGCCACAAAAAGAGGGACATAGACACAAGGAACAGAATCGAGAGCCCAGAGGTCAACTCCCACATATATGGACAGCCCATTTTAGACCAAGGAGCCAAGAGGAGACAGCGGAGAAAGGAGAGTCTCGACAAGAAATGGTGCTGGGAAGACTGCACAGCCACATGTAACACAATGAGAGTAGACCATAAGGTGACACCAGCCACACACACCACCTGGAAATGGATTAAGACCTTGAATGGAAGACTTGAAACGGTGCAACTTCTAAGAGAAAACGCAAGTAGTTTGCTATTTGCCATCTTGCTTAGCCAATTATTTGGAAGAAGCGTGCGTGACTGGGCAAGGGCAACAAAGGAAACAAGAAACAAGCGGGACTCCATTCAATGCAGAAGCTTCTGCCCAGCCAATGACTCCATCGACTCAATGCAAAGACAGCACAACAACTGCAAGTGGATGTTTGCAAACCACACATCGGAGAAGGGGTGATTAGTCAAAATGTCCAATGAACTCATATGTCTCCACAGTAAAAAAACAACGATCCCCATAAAACTTGGGCCAAAGATGGAAACAGCTATTTCTCCCAGGAAGATAAAAGATGGCCAACAGTCTGTATGAAAACATGTTCATCATCATTAAGTCTTTGGCAATGCAAATACGAACGGCAATGAGACAGCAGCTCACTGTGGTCAGAATGGCTATAGGGATGAAGACAGGGAACAAGTCTCGGAGAGGAGGTGGAGAGAAGGGAAGCCTCCTTCACTGCTGGGAGGAGTGTAATCAGGTGCAGCCACTACCCAAAGTGCTGTGGAATTGCCTTAGAATTTTCAGAATCCATCTACCATATGATCCAGCTATTCCTCTGTGGCATATATATCCAAAGAACTTGGAAACACTAATGCTCAGAGATCCATGCACCACTGTGTTCACCACAGCCTTACTCCCAATATCCAAGACTTGGAAGCCTACGTGGTGTCCATCAAGTGACGAATGTAGAAGGAAGACGATCTATAGCCACACAATGGCCAAACTTCGGACTGTATAGATGTGGCCATCTTGGGTGACATGTTCATAAACAGCCTCAGAATTCTAAGGTGTCCTGACAACCTCCATGCACACAGTGTTTCAGAGCCATCGCATACCAGTCTGACCACTCCCCATTTCCAGGTAGGATAGTTTTCCTTGTTCTGGATTTCTTGTCAGTTTCTAACTTTCTCCTCGAACTTTGAAAGGTCTACTACATTCCCTCTACACACCAGTCTCTTTCCATTACGATTATCAAAGATTTTATCTCTTATGTTTTGTGGATATGGTGAAATGGGTGGACTTTCCCCAGAGAAAGTCATGGACTCCCTCCCAAGTTGAAGTTGCCCAGGCAATCCTCTGATGCACCCTTATCGAGTGATCTCCTAGCAGTCTGACAATTCCACCAGGCAAGTCACATGTTTCCTTCCTTCATCATTTGGGGAAGTGTAGCTGATGCGTTCATAGATTGTAATATTCTCATGGTTCTTTTTCTGGTGCGTATTGCTGAGTTTCCCTCACCATTTCTATTTCTTTATGATCTCTGTGCCCACCAGACCGTGAAATCTGGATTTCCTAACGCTAGTAATCTGATCCAAAACCGTGGTGCTATCCTGTGAAGCTCAGGCTGCCCAAGCGAAAGGAACATGGGCACTTACCTGCTACATCACAGGTCCGCCAATGAATTGGACTTCTGGACCAACTTTTGGCCTGATCTTGGGAGGATGTTAGCCTGCTTCGATTATTCGTCAAGGGAATCAGTAGTAACATGAATGACGGTAACATTTACCTTTGGTTGATGAGTTTAGCAAGGAACATATTCTCTTGCTAGTATTCCACTTCATCTCTTTGCTAAGGTCTACCTTTCTGTAGCATCATTAAGCATTTGGAGGTGATTACTAATCCTTGGCAGTTCTTCTCTAATCTCTTTCAGCCCCCAAAGCTTAGGCCGTAAATCTTCACCCCTCTTTGGAGTTTTGATTTTATGTGAATTGATTGCCGTAACCCAGCATTATAACATCCTATAGCTTTTCACATCTACAATCTCATAGATTTAGACTTCTGTGTAGGTTACATCATCTTCCCCACTGTAAGCCTAATTACAGGCCCTCACCACACACTTGTGCCTAATCAACTCTTTCTCCCTCAGACCCCCGCATCCATTTCCCTTTGGGAACTACCAATCCCATGTCACGTCCTACCTTTTTGTTGCTCCGTTTTTCCTCTTCTCCTTGTACGTCAGATCCTGTGGTATTCAACCTTATCCCTGGGGCTTGCTTCAGTTCCCCTAAGACCATCAGGAGCCATTCTGGTGGTCACAAATGGCTGGACTGCATCCATTCCTACAGCTGAGAGCTATACCATCGTGTGGCTATAGCCGATCTTCCTTCTCCATTCATCTCTTGATGGTCACCACTGACGCTTCCAAGTCTTGGATATCAGGAGTAAGGCTGTGGTGAACACAGCAGTGCATCGATCTCTGTGCATTAGTGTTTCCATGATGTTTGCATATATACGCCACAGAGGAATAGACGGATCATATGTTTGGTGGATTCTGAAATTTCTGAGGCAATTCCACACCACTTTGTGTAGTGGCCGCACCGGTTCACATTCCTACAGCAGTGCAGGAGGGTTCCTTTCGCTCCACCTCCTCTGTGAAACTTATTGTTTCCCGTCTTCATCCTTATAGCCATTCTGACCACTGTGTGTTGCTATCTCATTGCCGTTCAGCATTTGCATTGACCAGAGACTTAATGATGATGAACATGTTTTCATACAGCCTGTTGGCTATCTTCCTATCTTCCTGGGAGAAATGTCTGTTTCCATCTTTTGCCCAGGTTCTATTGGGCTCGTTGTTTTTATTCCTGTGAAGACGTATGAGTTCATTGGATCTTTTAGCTACTCACCCCTTCTCTGATGTGTGGTTTGCAAACAGCCTGTCGCAGTTGTTGTGCTGTCTTTTCATTGAGTCGATGGAGTCGTTGGCTGGGCAGAAGCTTCTGCATTGGATGGAGTCCCGCTTGTTTTTTGTTTCCTTTGTTGCCTTTGCCCACTGACACATGCTTCTTCCAAATAGGCAACCAAGCCAGATGGCAAAGAGCAAGCTGCCTGGGTTGTCTCCTAGAAGTTGCACGGTTTCAAGTATTCCATTCAAGGCTTTAATCCATTTCGAGGTCATGTGTATGTCTGGTGTAACATCATGGTCTACTCTCATTGTGTTACCTGTTGGTGTGCAGTCTTCTCAGCACCGTTTCTTGTGGAGACTCTCCTTTCTCCACTTTCTCCTCTAGGCTCACTGTTCGAAAATGCGCTGTCAGTAGATGTGTGAGTTGACCTCCAGGCTCTCGTTCTGTTGCATGATTCTGTGTGCCTATTTTGGGGGCCAGGCTGTGCTGTTTCCGTACCTAGGGCTTCGTCCTATATGTTGAAATCAGAAAGTGTGAGACTTGCTGCTTTGTTCGTTTTCCTGAGGATTCCTCTGGCTATTCCGGGTCCTTTGTTGCGGGATAGAAACTTTAGGATTCTGTCTTCTATTTCTGTGGGAATGATTGTTGCAACTTTGACTGGGACTGCATGCAATCCAGACACTGCTTTATGTGGTATGGACGTTTGAAGTGTGTTCGTTCTTCCATTGGAAGAGCACAGAATAGCCTTCCGTTCCCTTGTGTCTTCTGTAATATCTTCACCCAAACCTTTGCAAGCTTTCTGTTTCCATAGCTTTCTGCTGTTTGGCTACGTTTATTCTTAGATATCTTTTTCTTCCTACTGGCATGCTTTCTTTTTTGAGGTTCAGTTTTTCTATTCTTTGCAACTTTCAATTGGTTTTGTTTTGACAGAAGTTTATGGCTGTGCTCACATCTGCTGGCCATGCTGCTGCATTTCCTGAGGAAGAATGGCGATGTCTATCATCGCTTCCCATCTCCCTCTACACTACCTTAGATGCCTTCCCCAGAATGGCTGGACGAGTGGTGAGGTGGCTCACCCCCAGGATTCCACATCGCTGACCCTGGGCTGCTGAACCAGAATGTGCAGACTTCACCACGGCCCCACTGGCTGGCCCTTTTCATGTTCCATTGGCAACCTGCAGTTGAGTAGATTGTGACTTGAATATGCTACTTGAGCCCAACTCTGGCCCTGTGTTGATGAAGCCAGCTTGATTTTCTGGCCCACTGTGATGTTGGGTGATTTGGCAGAATCGTGTCTCTGCTGTCCAGTCTAGCTCCGTGGACACAGGGTTTCAGAGCCCGCGGGGAGCAGTCTCATAACTCACCCTTCTCATTTAGGCCAGGTTTGACCTTTGCTGCTGTTTTTGGCGTTGTGACTTTCTCTTACTTTCAAATGTTCAAACAGAGTGTGTCTAATGACTGACGTCTTTCACTGTGGATTAGTCAGCTTTGATTTCTGTTGACCTCCATATTCCGGGATCCTCTTTCCTTTTCTATAGTCTAATTGTTATGGTCTTGGTGTGATATCTCCATTCGATTTGCTTATCAGTGTGTTCTCCTTCTTTCCAAGTTAGGAGTTTTGTATGTCTTTAATTACCATAGGTTCTGTAGCCCGAGGTGTGAGTCATTTCGTGATTGTTGGGTGTGGTCTTGGAATTTCCATCAGTCACTTTAAGAATCTTTGCTATCCCAGCCCAGGTGACACTTTGCCCTGAGAACACATGGTCGTCTTGGTAGGTTTGAGATTCTCAGATCAGAAACTCCAGATTCGAGGTTGTCCGGACAACCACCTTCACGGACATTATGTTTTCGAGAGAAATTAGAGAAATCTGATGAATTCCTCCCTCCAGGTAAGTGATTTATCTGTCTCTTTTCTGGATTTGGGAAGTTTCAAACTTGACCCCTGATCATTGAATGCTCCAACAGAGTACGTCTGGATACTGGGCTTTTTATTTCTACATGGTTTCCTACTGGTTTGATTTTCATTCTGAACTTTGGCAGGTGTATTTTTATTTAAACATAATGGCAATGTTCTAATTTTCAGCAAACCTCATTCCATATGTTGTCAGAACAAGAAATCAATACTGTTTCCATGGCAAGAGGTGGGGGAGAGAATTTCATTGGAGCCCAACTGAGCACTGTAGCCTGGGAAGGCAGCCTTCACACAGGAATGAAGCCCTCTCAAAAAGGGTGCTTTTAAGCACACTTCTACAGCCCTCCAAACCAAAGGACACACCCCAAGTATGACAATCATGCATTCCTTTATGTCTTCACAGAGATGTCTTGGGACACATTAGCATGTACCCAGTGGGACCCCGTGACGCCAGAGCTATGCAAAGGGAGACCTCTCTTCAAAGAATGCTAGGGGCCTAGGAATGAAGGCCTCAATTGTTCTCTTCAGTGTCCTCAAGAGATCATTCTTGACTTGGGATTATGAATAAGGCAGAAGGAAAACGTGGGTCTGATATGCCCCATTCCAGCCTCTTGTTTCAAATAAAGTTGCAAGCTTCAATCAGCACGGCCTCCACATCTACTTGAGTAGATAACAATGTTCTCCTCTCAGTGCTTGCCCCTCTAGTATCCCTTCTTCCCAATGATTCCTTTCTTATCCCTTGAATCAGTGCCTCTTTAATCTCTTCAAGTTTCTGTGTGTGGTTTCTGTTTGGAAAAGCTGTTTCTGGATATCTCTCACGTGGGTATCCTAGCCACGGCAATCCTCGGACTCTAAACTTGCTCTTATCTTGGGTGACACGTTCACCATGACGTCATAAACACCCTCAGAATTCTAAGTTGTCCTGAAAACCTCCAGGCACACAGTGTTTCAGAGTCATCTCATATCAGTCTGACAACTCCATCTTTCCAGGTAGGATAGTTTTCCTTGTTCTTGATTTCTTGTCAGTTTCTAACTTTCTCGTGGAACTTGAAAGGTACACTACATTCCCTCTACGCACCGGTTCCTTTCCTTTAAGATTATCCCTTGTTTTATATCTTATCCATTGTGTATATGCCCAATTGGGTGGACTTTCCTCAGAGAACGTCCTGGAGGCCCTCGCAATTGGAAGTTGCCCAGGCAATCCCCTGATGCACAATGATCGTGTGATCTCCTAGCTGTCTAAAAATTCCACTTGGCAGGTCACGTTTTCCTTCCTTCATCATTTGGGGAAGTGTTCCTGATGCCTTCATAGATTGTCTTATATTCATGGTTCTTTTTCTGATGCATATTGTTAAGGTCTCATAACAATTTCTCCTTCTTTATCATCTCTGTGTCCACCATACCTTGAAATTTATATTTCCTAATGCTAGTAATCTGATCCGCACCCCTGATGCTAGCTGGTGAAGCCCGTGCCACCCAAGTGGAACGTAGGAACCTACCTGCTACATCACAGGGCCGGCCCTGAATTGCACTTTTGGACCAACCTTTGACCTGACCTGTGAAGATGTTGGCCTGCTTCGATCATTCGTGAAGGAATCAGTAGTAACATCATGAACGGTAACGTTTTCTGTTGGTTCATGAGTTTAGCACGGAACATGTTCTCTTGGTAGTATTCCTCTTCATCTCTTTGCAAAGGTCTACCTTTCTGTAGCAACATTGAGCATGTTGAGGTGATTACCAATACTTGGAAGTTCATCTTCTCTAACCTCTTTCTCTCTCCAAAGCTTCCGGTTGTAAATCTGCATCTCTTTTGGGAGTTTTGGTTTTATGTGAATTGATTGCCGTAACCCAACATTATAATGACCTATAGCTTTCAGATCTACATCCACATAGATTTAGACTTCAGAGTAGGTTACATCATCTTCACCAACGTAAGCCTAATTACTGTCCCTAACCACACACCTGTGCCTAACCAACACTTTCTCTCTCTGGCCACTGCCCTACTTTCCCTCTGGGAAATGCCAATCCATTGTCATGTGATACCTGTTTGTTGGTCCGTTCTTGCTCTTCTCCTTGCACGTGAGATCCTGTGGTATTTGACCATACACCTGGGGCTTGTTTCAGTTCCCCTAAAACCGTCAGGAGCCATTCTGGTGATCACAAATGGCTGGCCTGAATCCGTTCCTATAGCTGAGTGCTATGCCCTTGTGTGGCTATAGCCCATCTTCCTTCTCCATTCATCCCTTGATGGGGACCAGGCAGGCTTCCAAGTTTTGGATATCGGGAATAAGGCCAGGGTAAATAGAGGTGTGCACCGATCTCTGTGTATGAGTGTTTCCAAGTTCTTTGGATAAACACACCACAGAGGAATAGCTGGATCATATGGTCGATGTATTCTGAAATGTCTAAGGCAACTCCACACCATTTTATGTCGTGGCTGCACCTGTTTACACTCCCTCCAGCAGTGCAGGAGGCTTCTCTTCTCTCCGGCTCCTCTCCGAATCTTATTTCCTGTCTTCATCATTATAGCCATTCTGACCGCCTTGAGCTGCTATCTCATTGCCTTTCAGATTTGCACTGACCAGAGACTTAATGATGATTAACATGTTTTCATACAGCCTGTTGGCCATCTTTCTATCTTCCTGGGAGAAATGTCTGTTTCCAGCTTTTGCCCAGATTTTAATGGGGCTTGTTTTTTTTTTTTCTTGTGGAGCCGTATGAGTTTATTGGATCTTTTGGCTATTCACCCCTTCACCAATGTGTGGTTTGCAAACATCCTCTCCCAGTTGTTTTGCTGTCTTTGCATTGAATCAATGATTTCCTTCGCTATGCAGAAGCTTTTGTGTCTGATGTAGTCCCATTTGTTTCTTGTTTCCTTTATTGCCCTTTCCCAGACAGATATGCTTCTTCCAAATATGAGGCTAAGACAAATGACAAAGAGCACCCTACCTATGTTTTCTTCCAGAAGTCTCATGGTTTCCAGTATTACATTCTAGACTTTAATCCATTTCGAGTTGGTGTTTGTGCCTGGTGTAACACCATGGTCTACTCTCCTTGTCTTACATGAGATTCTGCACTCTTCCCAACACCGTTCATTGTAGAGACTTTCCTTTCTCCACTGTCTCCTCTTGGCGCCGTGATCGAAAATGGGCTGTCCATATATGTGTCCCTATACCTCTGGGCTCTTGATTCTGTTCCATGGTTCTGTTTCTCTGTTTTGCATCCCAGCCTGCGCTGTTTCCATTTCAATTTCTTCGTCCTATATGTTGAAATCAGAAAGTGTGATACCTTGAGCTTTGTTCTTTTTCCTCAAGATTCCTTTGGCTATTCGGTGTCTTTTGTTGCTGGATGTGAACTTTAGGATGCTCACTTCTATCTCTGTGAGAAATATTGCTGCAATTTTAACTGGGATTGCATGGAATCAAGAGATTTCTCTATGGGGTGTGGACATTTCAAGTGTGTTAATTCTTCCATTTCAAGAGCATGGAATATCCTTCCGCTTCCTTGTGTCTTCTCCCATTTCTTTCTGCAAAGATTTGCTAGTTTTCTGTTTACAGAGCTTTCACCTGTTGGGGTGAGGTTATTCCTAGGTATCTTATTCTTCTTACTGGCATCCATTTTCTTTTTTATTGAGGTTCAATTTTCCTATTCTTTGCAACTTTTAATTTGTTTCCTTTTGAAAGAGATTTATCACTGTGCTCACATCTGCTGGAAATGCTCCCGTATTTGCTGAGGAAGAGTGGCTCTGTCTAATGTCGTTTCTCATCTGCCTCTACATTACCTCCCACTCCCGCCCAAGAATTGCTGTACCAGCGGTGAGGAGGTTTACCCCCAGAATTCTACCCTGCCAACTCCTGGCTGCCAACTCAGAGTGTGGGGACTTCCCCAATTCTTTACTGACCAGCCCCATTCATGTTCCCTCAGCAACCTGCTTTTGAGTGGAATGTGACTTAAATAGGCTACTTCAGCCCAACTCTGGCACTGAGTAGATGTAGCCAGTTTGTATTTTCGTCAACTGCGATGTCAGAGAATTTGTCATAATTATGTCTCTGCTCTCCCAGCAAGCTTCATGGACACAGGGTTTCAAAGGACGTTTGGAGGAGTCTCAACCCACCCTTTCCAGGTAGCCCAGGTTTTACCTCGCTGCAGTTTTTTGGTTTGTGACACTTTCTGACTTTCAAAAGTTCAAGCAGAGTCTGTCTAAAGTCTGACACCTTTCGCTGTGGATTATTCAGGTGTTATTTGTGTTTGCCTTCCTTCTTTTGAGCCCGTTTTGTTTTTCCATAGCATAATCATCGTGGTCTTTCTCAGATTTCCCCCTTTGGTATGCTTGTCAGTCGGTTGTCCTTCATCCCAAGGTATCAATTTTCTATTGCTTTAACCACCCTATGTTCTATAGGCCTACGTGTGAGTGCTTTTCATTGTTGGGTGTTGTCTTTGAATTTACATTGGTCACTTGTAGCAATCTTTACCATGCTAGCCTTGGTCAAAATGAGCACTGTGAACACGTGTTCATCTTGGTTTGTCTGACGTTCTGACAACTTAAACTCCAAATTCTAGTTTGTCATGTTAACCTTCTTCATGAACATAATGTACCCGAGACAAATTAGACAGATGTGATGAATTCCGTTCCAGGTCAGATACTTTTCTGTCTCATTTCTGGATTTGGGAAGTTTCAATCTTGACCCCCGATCCTTGAACGTTCCACTAGATTACTTCTAGATACTGGCTTACTGTATTTCTATAAGGTGTGTTGTTTGTTTGATTTACAACCTCATGTTTATTTCTCTATAAAGATAATTGCAATGTTCTAATTTTCAGACAACCTCCTTTCACATGGTGTCAATACACGTCATCAGTAATCATTCTACTCCAAGAGATGGGGGAGAGTATTTCTTTGAAGCCAAACTGAGCACACTAGCCTGGTAGGGCATCCCTCACAAAGCAATGAAGCCCTCTGGAAAAGGGTGATTCTCAGCACACTTCTGGAGCCCTGCCAAACAATGCGACATACCTGGAGCATGACGGGGTTCTAGTCCTTCAAGGGTTCAAAGAGATGTATTGTGACACATTAGCATGTACCCAGTGGGCCTCCATAATTCCAGAGCTATGAAAAGTGAGACTTCTCTTCAATGAGTGCTAGGCGCATAGGAAGGGAAGCATCGATCCTTCTCTACAATGTCCTCAGGAGATCATTCTTGATTTGGGATTATGATTAAGGCAGAAGGACAACGTAGGTCTGATAAGACCCAAGTCCAGCCTCTGGTTTCAAATCAAGTTGGAAGCTTCAATCAGCACGGCCTCCACATCTACTAGAGTAGATAACAATGTTCTCCACTCTGTGCTTGTCTCTCTGTTATTTATTGCTTCTCCACAATGACTTCTTTCTTATCCCTTTAATCAGCGGCAATTCTAACTCTTCAAGTTTCAGTGCTGGTTTCTGTTTTTAAATTATTTTCTGGGTATCTCTTACTTGAGTGTCGTAACCTAGGACAATCCTCGGACTATAAAGATGAGGCCATCTTGGATGACATGTTCACTGTGATGTCATAAACACCCTCAAACTTCTCAGTTGTCCCGGCATCTTCCATGCACACAGTATTTCAGAGCCATCTGATACCAGTCTGATAGTTTTCCATTTCCTGGATTTCTTGTCTGTTTATAACTTTATCTTTGGACTTTTAAATGTCTACTACATTCTCTCTAGACACTGAATTCTTTACTTTAAGTTTATCCTTGGTTTTATCTGTCACATTTTGTGGATATGGCCAAATATGTAGACTTTCCCCAGAAAAAGTCCACGAGTCCCTCCCAAGTTGAAGTTGCCCAGCCAATCCTCTGATGTTCAATGATCGTGTCATCTTGTGCAGTCCGACAATTCCACCTATGCAAGTCACATCACTTCCTCCATTCTGTATTTGAGAAGTGTACCAGATGCGTCATAGATTGTAATATTTTCATGTTGTTTTCCTGATGCATATCTATAAGGTCTGCTCACAATTTCCACTTATGTATGATCTCTGCCCCCACCATACCATGAAATCTATCTCTCCTGATGTTACTAATCTGATCAGCACCCGTGATGCGAATCCATGAGTCCCAGGACACAGACTAGGAACATGGTCTCTTACACACCAGAACACATGACTGGCCCTGAATTTTACTTTTGGGCCAATCTTTTGCCTGAAATTGGGAAGAAGCTAGCCTGCTGTGATTATTCGTGAAGGTAATGAGTAGTAACCTCACAGAAGGTAATATTTTCCCTTGGTTCATGAGTTTAGCACGGAACACGTTGTCTTTGTAGTATTCTTCTTAATATATTTGCAATGGTCTACCTTTCTGTAGCATCATTAAGCATTTGGAGGAGATTCACAATCCTTGAAAGTTTATCTTCTCTAATCTCTTTCAGCCTCAAAAGCTTTATGCCGTAAATCTGCACAGCTTTTTGGATTTTTTCTTTCCCTCTGGGAACCACCAATCCAAAGTGAAGGCTGCCGTGAAAGCTAAAATGCTCCGTTTGGCCCCAATGAAATTCTCTCCCCTTATCTGTTGTCATAGAAGAGTATTGATTATGTGGTTTGCCACCGTATGTGAGGAAGTTGGCTGAAAATTAGAACATTACACTTATATTTAACGAAAAATAAACATGCCAGTGCTGAGGATGTAAACCAAACAACTAGCAAACCCTACAGAAATAAAGTAAACCAGTATCTAGACGTAATCTACTGGAACAATGAAGGATCCGAAGTCAAGGTCTAGCCTACCCAAATTCAGAAAAAAAGACATAAAAATATCTTACCTGGAGAGAGGAATTCATCAGATTTGTCTAATTTGTCTCAGAAACATTATGTCCATTAGGTCGTTGCCAGGACAAACTAGAATTTGGGTTTCTGATCTCAAAATGTCAGACCAACCAAGATGACCTCGTGTTCTCAGTGCTCAGTTGGACCTAGGCTAGGATAGCCAAGATTCCTTCAAGTGAACGATGGAAATTCAAAGACAAAACCCAACAATCACGAAAGCACTCACATCAGCCTAGAGAACATATGGTGATTAAAGAAATACAAAATTCCTAACTTGGAATGAAGGAGAACACACTGATGAGCATATCTATGGGAGACAGCTGTGAAAGACCATGAGGATTGATGTGGATTAAGGCTGCCCCACTCGAAAGCCCAAGGTTAGCTGGTGAACATGCAGAACTATATGACCCATTGAATTTCTTTTGGTATGAATTAGAGGTGCCCCAGTGAGAGAACCCCAGGTCATGCTCACCTACATGCCTATCTATGGGGCCAGTTTCGTATCTAGTGTTATGTCACCACACAATATCCAGAACCCATCTGAACTGAAATCATTTAATGACTTTTTACATCATCTTTTCTTTTTCCAGGAAAAATAAGTCACGTACCCATGCCTGATAAAATTAGTCCTTAACCTCAACTCTGGGCAGCAGCAGGAGCTGTGACTGCCCATGGGTCCTTTCCCAATGCAGCAGCAGCAGCAGCTCTTCACTGCCCATGGGTCCTGTCCCCATGCCTGAAGCTCTTCACGGCCCATAGGTCCTGTCCCCATGCTATCCTGTACCATTCTCTAAATAAAAGAGCACCACTGCCAGACCTTGAGGGTCCAAGAAACCTTATTTTCAACTCTTGATCTTGCCGACCCCACATCATATCTTGTGGCCCATATGGGGAACGTGCTTCATTGGTTTGTGAGCTCGAATTCTGGTAAGTGCCGTTTCCTTCCTTGTGCCTCTCTCTTTTTCGAGGATGGATCTAAATTCACTTCTCCATCAGGAACTGTCTTGAATAGCTGTATGAATTCATGTTTGCTGCCCATGGCTACTCTATGGTGCAAATCTGGCATTCAGCTTGAAGAGAATCAGTACCTTAAGCCTAAGAGTGATGTAGAATGAATTACTCCATTCCTTCCTGGCCCTGTCTCTAATACATAAATTTTACGTGGGAACGGGTCAGCCATTTAAGTCATTAGGATGGTTGGCAATCTCCAAGACTCTCGTGGAAGGTTTCTATCCCTAAAGCTGGATTGGGATACGTCCCATGCACGTGACCATCTGAACTGTGTGAATGTCCCAATAAGGACTTCAGTTCAGGGAAAGTACCAAAGTCTAACCTTTGTCTGAGTATTGGAAACCCTTCTTTGGAGAATGGCTCCAACAGGCAACTGGGTAGAATGACCCCAGCGTGGCCGAATCTTCTTCACTATTTCTTTCCATCATGTTCTCTCTTAAACTTCTCCTATTCTCTCGGGGACCACTCACCAGGCACCTATTACTTCCAGGCAGAATAGGAAAGATGTTCACCAGGCACCTGTTACTGCCAGGCATAGCAGGGAAGGTATCCAAGGGATGCAATTCTGGGGGACACCCCCATCACCTCTTGCTATAGGCACTCCACAGTAGGAACAACAGGTAGGATGCTTCCCTAGGTTTAGGGGGGATTTTCAAGGTAATGCACCTGTCTCTTTCATCTTTCTTAGAGTTACAATGGCCATTTTCGTCTCCTTTTGAGCTTTTCAACCGGGAAACAAAGAAACCTTTCAACAGTCAAGTCCTCTAACACTGGGAGACCAAACTTTGGCTTTCTTGGTCTGATCACCCTGGTGATGCCAAGTAGGCTACCCTCTGGTGGCGGTTGACTCATTGAGTATTTTAGTCACCTACTGAGTTGGCTATGAGGGTAGCAGACCTGTGATTTATTCTGTGAACTTTCATGCTCGGGTAGTGTGCCCGAGCATGGGAACTGTTGTGTGACTTTTATCATGATAACCCTCTTGGAACGGCCATGAGGGTGAGGTCTGGTGTCTTCTTTTAATTTCTTTGTATTGCTCATCATGTCCTCTGTTGTCACCAAGTCGAGCTTAAGTTCAGGCTGGACTTGACCAGAACCTGGACATTCCGTAAAATTGAAAAACCTGAAAATATTTTGCAAGGGACTTAACTCTCAACCCGGCTACTGGGAGCCCCGGCCTCCAGCATGTTCCAGGCCTTTGTAGGCATTGCACCCTTGTCCAGTTCACTGTCAGTCCGACACTGGCTTTACTGCCATGGGGAATGACGTAAGCATCCCAAGAGACTCAGCACTTAGGGTCATTCTAACTAATTAGAAACACTTTCAATTGTATGGGTATGCCCCAGAAAATTCATCTGGGAGAAAATTTGTGATGTATCTCTGTGCCTTTCTGGTGCAGTTGGACAGGACGATCAACCTAGAATGTCCTTCAAGTTTCAGTCCAGTTTCTGAGAAATCAAGAGCAACTGTCCTTACAAAATCCTTGCAAGACTGGAAAGACAGCTCTAGAGGCAGTTCAGATTCCACCTACTTCCTTTATCATGAAAAGGATTCTCATTCCCCCTCTGAAGGAACTACTATGTAACCCATCACTCATTCTTAAGACTGAAAAAAAAAAAAAGGAGGGGAAAGGATAAATGGTCATAAGTGCGCCCTTGCAAAAAGTGTACCATCTCGAGGGTCTTCTCCATAAGTATTAATAAAAAGGCTCAAAACAAAGTGTGGATTCATAACTGGTGAGCTTTATATTATTGTACCTGATTCACTGGAGTAGTTTTTAAAACAATGGTTGTACAGTCTCTGTCTATGTGTGTCTATGTGTACATTATACGTGTGATATTTTTACCCCTGGATGGTCTGGCCAAAATTAAGATCTCTGTTTAGTTGGCTTAAAGAAAGTGCTTACATAAATTCTAAATGTAGTAGAAATTAACTCAGTGCCTTTCAAAGTTAACGTGATGTGAATTAACCTTTGGTAAATGAAAGCTTGTTAAAGTTTGTTGGTTTGATTGAAAATTATCTTCTTGTCAGAGTTGTCGGTATTTGCATAGAATGCAGGCATTCAGCCTGGGTTATCTAGTCATATAAGTTCACTTTCTTCAATTTGTCAGTAAAATAATAGCTTTAAATGATGACCAGTTTTGTCTAATTCCTCATGAGGTTTCCATAGGTAATCAGAACATAGTTGTTGGAAACAAATGGTTTAAATACATAAAACTCATAAAGGTGAGTACAATAACTTTTATGGTCAGTATACTTGTTGAAACAAAACAGCTTCAAAATTTTTCTGTGTAACAATCTTGACTTTTGCAAAGTTAAGTTAAATGATAAAAAGATGAATATGCAGGTCATTTTTGGATAGGATGAAACACTGAATCATTATTAATAAACATATCTAAGTTATCTACTTTGGGCTTCTTCTTGAAGAGGCTAAAAGCATGTGGGTGTATCAAAAAGCATGCCTGTGTTTTATTGTAAAGCTACATGTTTCTAAAATTATGAAGTGTGTAGAATGCTGATATAAAAGACAATTCATAATTGCTTACTTTTTTGTGTTTAGTAGATCTGTTAAGGCTTAAAAGTTCTAATTAACTTATGGAATTAAAGCTACTGGAAATTAATAAGGAAAAGAGCTCTGTATTCAGGGAAGTTAAAATGTATGCTTTCAGTAAAAAAGGTATAAAGAATGGAAATATTTTTGTTTGATGGGTGAAGAAAGATAAATTTGTCCTAATGTACTAGAAAGGAAAAAAAGAGTTGTTGACACATTCTGAAAACGAAAAAGAAAGCTGTAGAAGGTTTGTGAAGTAGAAATTCTGAAAAGAGTTTTATGCCTACTCAAGTAGACTAAAGTAAGTTCAATTAAGTGAATGAGTTTGAATGTTCAAAATAAGTAGGTGCAGAAATTGAAATTTGGTTTTCTCTAAAAGGATACTTTTTCTTGAACTTTGGATCTTCTTTTGATAAAGACGTTATAAAAGCTGTTCCTTTGAGTAAGTCTACCTAAGAGAGAAATGTGTTTTGTGAAAATAATGACTGAGGTCAATCTTAAGATTTTTGACTCTTTCTGTCATCACTTTGAATAGATACCTGAGCATTGTTTCACAGTGAGTGTTGTTTCCTATTTGAAGAAGCATTTTAAAAACTTTGGATATGTTTTGACAAGCTTCTCCCTCAAAAATATTCAAATGCTGAATGAAGTCTTTCTTTTGACCTGGTGGACAGAAGCGAAATTACTCTGAGGATTTTCAGAGGGCCCCTGAGACTTCTCAAAGAAATTTGCTCTCTGTTCCTGTAAGGAGGAAAACATTAAACTAATTAGGCTTAGTTTTTCTATTAAATTACATGGGAAACACTGTGAAACAAGTGATGATAGATATTCTTAGGTGGTATTAGATGGGTAAATGTTATTAATATAGGTGTCTTAAAATTATATAGCATTCCTAAGCTTCTGATCTTTCCTGGTTATCAGTCATAAGTCCACTTATTATCTGGAAGGGTCATATGTCACAGAAGCATCCAAGTTTCTTTGTCAATTGCCATTTTGAGTCCTTTGTCCATTTGCAGATAATTGTTGTTTTTCTCTGATGCTTTTTTCTTTTGCAAATATGTTTCATCTTCCGAGATATTCCGGGAAAGGATTCTGACACAGAGGATCTAAACTACAGGTTTCTGATAAACTTTCAGATTGTAAAACTGAGCTGAGCAAGAAACTACAGAATTGTAACAGAAACTAAGCTCCTCGATCTGCTAAGGACAGATTTAGCTCAAGAATTGATTATACAGGACTGTGTGAACTGATGAGGACGATTATAATTTTTTAGAACTTCTGTTTGAAATATTGTTGAGTTTTGATGTGTTGTTTTGTTTTCCAATAATGAAGGAAATATTTTTCTCTTTTCTCTTATGCTAACTTTGACTTACAGCCATTTGGTGAAATTATACCGTTATGAGCAAAACTGAAACATTTATCTTTTTCTCCCTACCTTATCCCTAAGGAATTGTCAAACTCTTTGTTTCTGAGTATGGTCATTTCGTGGCAACATTTTCATAAGTTCCACAAGAATCTGTTCTCCTTATAACAGGTCACATTGGTTATATTACCAAGGCTTTGACTGGAATGTCATATTTGAAACATACAGGGTCAGGTATGACAAGACAGCATTTCAGGAACAAAGATTGGACTTTCTGGAATACAGCCACTTGGAAACATGGGCATGGTACCTTGTTTACAGAGATTCTGGCAATCTGACCCGTTAAGTAAGGAAGCATGCTTATCTGGCAGGTGCAAGTACCCTCCGAATACTTTGGGGGACCTGAAAGAGAACTCCACTCAAATCTGTAAGTACTGCAGGCAAAATCTGATGGCAAATCCTTGACTTGGCTTTTCTGGCCTCTAGAGGCCTTCATAGTTCAATCCGAGATTCCTCATAAAAATTTCCAGCAAAGCATACTTTTAAAAGCCTGTATAAACAATTGCTATTCTTGTAGCTGTTATGTAAATAATTGGAGCAAGTTGTATTGAAACTACACTTTACTTGCAAACCTGTTAATCCTGATTTGGCTATCTTTTGTAAAAATGAGGGTGATTTAAGAGAGAAAAAATTATGTTTCTGTAGAAGCTATAGTAGGCATTCATGGATATTAGATTCTAGCTCTTTTCATCCACAAGATTCATCTATTACTAATCGTAATGTCTCCTTGTGCTCATCTATGTCTGACACGTGCGAGTTCCCTGGCCACAATCAAACATTTTCCTTTAAAACTACTCCCAAATACTAACTAGATTTTCCTTGTCACAGGTGGATCAGAAACAACAAGTTCCAAAGGGAAAGTCCCCAACTTATCGATACACACAGGATGGACAATATGAAATTTGGGATGAATGTAGTTGGTTCACTCCTACTAGTGGTCAACTCAGTAAAATTTCACTCTTTGTTGGGAACAAGCCAATCACACTTGTGATACATGGCCTAATAACAGCCGACCTATGGGAAAAATTCGCTGTTATATGTGTTTTCTTATATCATAGTCTTATAAAAGTACTGATTGGCTTGGGACTGACTGGGATAGACAGCCCAGCACACTTTGGTTAGTCTCTAATGGTGCTCAGTGGCTACGCAGCTCCAATTTATGGCCTTTGCTGCCACCTAAGTGGATTGCACGATGCACACTAGGCTTTGTCTGGATGCAGGGTAGTACTACATTACTACATCTCCGTCTGCTATCCTACCCAACCTGCAGCAGCGCTGAACCAGGTCTGTCTTCCACTGGTATGACCATCTTTCCGCAATTTTTCTTCCCCAATTAGGAATTGAAAGTGTCGTCTTGCACATGGAAGTCCTAAACAAATTTACTATGAAGGCATTAAATGATGCACAATATAGCATTTCGCTGCTCAAGTTAGAAGTATCCCAAATGTGTAAGGCAGTCCTCCAAATCCAAATGGCACTGGATGTCTTGACAGCAGCACAAGGGGGCACCTATGCCATTATAAAAACTGAATGTTGTGTCTATATTCCTGACTACCGTCAAAATATTTCTGGCTTTCTATCCCAACCACCAAATTAAATCCGTGTCTTATCAACCCTAACTCTAAACGATTGGTTGAACTCCCAGTCAGGACCAGGTTTCTGCACTACTTCAATACGTTATACATTGGGTTAAACATACTGCTTGTATTTCTTATTATAGTTTGTTGTCTGTTTCATTATCAGTCTTCCGCATGTGAAAAAAGTTTCACCTCCTGGACCATCTCTCGTCAAATGATTCTCTCATCTCCAGAGGCTCTGTATACCTTGTCAGCCTTGAACTCCACAGTTGAAGGCTTCCAGTACACTGAACTTCCTACCTGTACCTATGACCCCATTTAGGGACAGCTCTGCAACCTTGTACATCCATAAGTAGTTACAGAAGACTGACCATCGTCCATCCCCAAACCTCTCCAGTCCAAATGGGTTCAGGGGGTGTTTATGATGTGGATTAAGGCTGCCCCAGCTAGGGAAGCCCAATGTGATCTGGCCTACATGCCAAACTATATGAGCAGGTGGAATTAGGGCTGACTCAGGGAGAGAAGCTCAGCGCATCCTAACCTACATGCTGATCTACAGGGCCAGATCCGTATCTAAAGTTATATGACTGCACAATAAGCAGACCCCATCTACACTGAAATCATTTAAAGACATTTTACCACATCATTTCTTTTTCCAGTAAAAATAAATCATGTACCCATGACTTATAAAACTAGCCCTAACCCTCAACTCAGGGCAGCAGCAGGAGCTGTGACTGCTCATGGGTCCCATCCCCAGGGAGCAGCAGCAACTCTTCACTACCCATGGGTCCTGTCCCCATGCTATCCCATACTATTCTCTAAATAAAAGAGCACCAGTGCCAGACCTTCAATGTCCGAGAAATCTTTCATTCGAGTCTTCAGCTCGCCGAGCCCATATCAAAAATTATAACATGGAAAACAAAAAACCGTCCCAGAAAATGGAAGGCACACAGAAATCACACCTGAATAATCCACAATGAAAGGTGTCCGTTTTAGACATTCCCTGAACGTTCGAAAGACAGAGAAAGTCACAAACCCAAAAACTGTAGCAAATGTCAAACCTAGGCTAACTGGTAAGGGTGAGTTATGAGACTGTTAAAATCTGGCTCTGAAAACCTGTGTCGATGAAGTTTGCGGTGATAGCAGAGACACAATTCTGAGAAATCCTCTGGCATCACAGTGGAGAAGAAAAACAAAATGGCCTCGTCTACACAGTGCAAGATTTGTCCCAAATAGCACATTCAACTCACATTCCACATCAAATGCAGGTTTCCAATGGAACATGAAAGGTGCTGGCCAGTAGTGCTGTGGTGAAGTCCGCAAATTCTGGGTTGGCACCCAGGGCAGACCATGCAGAATGCTGGAGGTGAACCTCCTCACCGATGGTCCAGATATTCTGGGGCAGGCGTCCAAGGTAGTGTAGAGGCAGATGGGAAGCAACGACAGACAGCGTCATTCTTGCCGAGCTAATACAGCAGCATCGCCACGAGATGTGAGCACAGCCATAAACATCTGCCAAAACAAAACCAATGAAAAGTTTCAAAGAATAGAAAAACTGAACCTCTGGGAAAAAAATGCAAGTAAGAAGCATAAGATTTCTAGGAATAAGCTTAGACAAACAGGTGCAAGCTATGGAAACCGAAAACTAGCAACGCTTTAGGGAAAGAAATTCCAGAAAACACAAGGAAACAGAAGGGTATTCCGTGCTCTAGGAATGTAAGATCTGAAACACTTGAAACGTCCGTAATGGATAAAGCAATCTCTGGGTTGCATGCAATCCCAGTCAAATTTTCAGCAATCTTTCCCACAGAAACAGAAGAGAAAATCCTAAAGTCTCTATCCAGCAACAAGGGACCCAGAATACCCAAAGGATTTCTGAGGAGAACGAACAAAGGAGGACGTATCACACTTTGATTTCAACATGTAGGACGAAGCACGTGGTACCGTACCAGCACAGCCTGGCCCCCAAAACAGGCACAAACCCCAATGGAACACAATGGAGAACACAAGGGTCAACTCACACATATATGGACAGCGCATTTGCAATGAGGAAGGCAAGAGGAGACAGTGGAGAAAGGAGATTCTCTAAAATAAATGGTGCTGGGAAGACTGCACAGCCACATGTAACACAATAAGAGTAGATCATGATGTTACACCAGGCACACACACCACCTCGAACTGGATTAAAGCCTTCAACGGAAGTCTTGAAACAGTGAAACTTCTAGGAGAAAACACAGGCAGCTTGCTCTTTGCCATCTGGGGTAGCCGCCTATTTGGAAGAAGCATGTGTGACTGGGCAAGGGCAACAAAGAAAAGAAGAAAGAAGCAGGACTCCATCCAACGTAGAAGCTTCTGTCCAGCCGGGGAAACCATCCACTCAATTCAAAGACAGCACAACAACAGGGAGAGGATGTTTCAAACCACACATCTGAGAAGGGCTGAATAGCCAAAAGACCCAATGACCACACACGTCTCCACAAGAGAAAAAACAAGCCCATTAAAACCTGGGCAGAAGATGGAAACAGAGATTTACCCCAAGAAGACAGAAAGGTGGCCAACAGCTGTATGAACACATGTTCAACACTATTAAGTATAAGGCCAACGCAAATCCTCACGGCAATGAGATGACAGCTCCCTGTGTTCAGAATGGCTATAAGGAACAAAACAGGAAACAACAAGTGTCAGAGAGAAGGTGGAGAGTAGGGAAGAGTCCTGTACCTCTGCGGGGAGTGCAAACCGGTGAGGCCACTAGGCATAGCCATGTGAAATTGCCTCATAAATTTCCAAATCCATCTACCATATGATCCAGCGATTCCTCTCCAGCGTGTTTATACAAAGAACTGCGAAACACTAATGCACACAGATCCGTGCCCCGCTGTGTTCACCACAGCCTTAGTCCCGATATCCAAGACTTGGAAGCCGCACTGGTGCCCATCAAACGACCAATGGAGAAAGAAGTTGGGCTATATCCACACAAAGGCAAAACACTCAGCTGTAAGAAAGAGTGCAGTCCAGCGATTTGTGACAGCAGAATCACTCCTGAGGGTGGGAGGGGACCTGAAACAAGCCCAAGGGAGAAATCAAATACCATCGCATCTCACTTACAAGCAGAAGATTAAAATAAGGACCAACAAACAGGTAGAACGTGTTATGGGATTGGTGGTTCCCAGAGGGAACGGGTGGCAGTGGACGGTGGGAGAAAGAGTTGATTAGGCACAAGTGTGCGGTGTGGGCCTGTATTTAGGCTTACTGTGGGGAAGAAGATGTAGCATACACAGAAGTCTAAATCTATGAGGATGTAAATCTGAAAGCTGTAGGATTTTCTAATGCTAGGTTATGGAAATCAATTCACCTAAAATCAAAACTCCATAAAGGCAAGCAGGTTTAAGGGATAAAGTTTGCAGGCTGAAAGAGTTTAGAGATTAGGAACTTCAAAGGATTGATAATCACCTCGAAATGCTTAATGATGCAACATAAAGGTAGACCATTGCAAAGAGATGAAGAGGAACACTACCAACAGAACATGACCCGTGCTAAACTCCTGAGCCAACTGAAAATGCTGCTGTCCACGGTGTTACTGCTAATTACCTTTACGAATAATCAATGCAGACCAACATCTTCCCAAGTTCAAGCCAAAGGTTGGTCCAAAAGTCCAATTCAGGGCCAGCCCTCTGGTGTAGTGGGTAAGTGTCCGTATTCCACTTGGGCGGCCTGGGACTGGCAGGCTGGCATCACAAGTGCAGATCCGATTAGGAGCATTAGGAAATATAGATTTCAAGGTATGGTGCCGACAGAGATCATGAAGAAGTAGAAATTGTGAGGATACCGTATGAATACACACCAGGAAACGAACCATGAGAATATTACAATCTATGAAGACATCAGGTACACTTCCCCAAATGATGAAGGAAGGAAAACATCT
This sequence comes from Equus asinus, assembly GCF_041296235.1. NCBI lineage: Eukaryota > Metazoa > Chordata > Mammalia > Perissodactyla > Equidae > Equus > Equus asinus. The sequence continues at coordinate 4,896,797 of NC_091814.1, read as the reverse complement.
GACATGCCAAGGTGGAAACACCAGACTGCTATGAGTTGACATGATAATTGCTCATCAGAGGATTGCTTGGGTAACTTCAGCTTCACAGGGACTCCAGGACTTTCTGTGGGGAAAGGCCACACATTTGGCCACATCCACAAAAGATAAGAGATAAATCCAAGGACTATCTTAAAGGAAAGAAACCACTGTCTAGAAGGAATGTAGTAGAACTTTCAAGGTTTGAGGAGAAAGTTGGAAACCGACAAGAAGTCCAGAAAAAGGAAAACTATCACACCTGGAAAGGGGGAGTCGTCAGACTGGTATGAGATGGCTCTGTAACACTGTGTGCATGGAGGTTGTCAGGACAACTTAGAATTCTGAGTGTGTTTATGACATCACGGTGACCATGTCACCAAAGTTGGCCATAGGTTTCCAGCTCTAGGATTGGCCTGGGCTAGGATATTCAAGTGAGAGGTACACAGAAACAGCTTTTCCAAACACAAACCGGGCACAGAAACTTGAAGACATCAAAGAGACGCTAATTCAAGGGATGAGAAAGGAATCATTGGGAAGAAGAGACAATAGAGGGTCAAGTACTCAGAGGGCAACATTGTCATCTACGGAAGTCTGGGGAGGCCATGCTGATTCAAGCTGGAAATGTGTTCTGAAAAACCAGGCCGGACCCGGGGCTTATCAGACCTACGTTGTCCTTCTGCCTTACCCATAATACAAAGTCAAGACTGATCAGTTGAGGACATTGAAGAGAAGAATCGAGGCCTCCTTTCCTAGGCCCCTAGCATTCTTGAAGAGAATTCTCACTTTCCACAGCTCTCAAGTCTTGGGGGCCCACTGGGTATATGCCAATATGTCACAAGAGAGCTCATTGATGCCTTGAAGGAATGGACCCCTGCCATGCTTGGGTATGTCTCTTGGTTTGGAAGGGCTCTAGAAGTGTGCTGAAAAGTACCCTTTTGCAGAGGGCTTCCATCCTTTGTGAAGGCTGGCCTCCCAGGTTACAGGGCTCAGTGGGATCAGTGAGGTTCTCTCCCCATATCTCTTACCGTAGAAGGAGTATTGATAATGTGTTTCGAAACCACACGTAGAGAGGATGGCAGAAAATTAGAACATTACCATTATACTTAAAGAAAAATAAACATGCCACAGCTGAGGATGTAAATCAAACAAATAACAAACCCTGTAGAAATAAAGTAAGCCAGTATCTAGACGTAATCTAGTGGAAAGTTCAAGGATCAGTGGTCAAGCTCGAAACTTCCCAAATCCAGAAAAGGGACAGAAGGTCTCTCACCTGCAGAGAGAAATTCATCAGATTCATCTAATTTGTGTCGAAACCATTGGGCCCGGGAAGGTGGTTGCCAGGATAACCTTGAACCTGGAGTTTATCATCTCACAATGTCAAACGAACCAAGATGACCACGTGTAGTCAGTGCTCAGTTGGATCTAGGCTGGGATAGCAAAGATACCCTCAAGTGAATGATGAAAATTCCAGGACAACACCCAACAATCACGAAAGGACTCACACCTTGGCCTACAGAACATATGGTGATTAAAGAAATACAAAATTCCTAAAATGGAGTGAAGGAGAACACACTGATAAGCATGTTAAAGCACAAGCTCATAAAGAACATGATGATTAGAACATGGAAAAGCAAACAGGGTCCCATAAAATGGAAGGCCAACAGAAATCACACCTCAATAATCCACAGTGAAAGATGTCAGTCTTTAGACAGACTCTGCTTGAACGATTGAAAGTCCGGGAAAGTCACAACCCCAAAAACTGCAGGGAAGGTCTAACCTGGCCTAACTGGGAAGGGTGAGTTATGAGACTGCTCCACGCATGCTCTGAAACCCTGTGTCCACCAAGCTAGACTGGACAGACGAGACACGATTCTGAAAAATCCTCCGACATCACAGTGGGCCACAGAAACAACCTGGCCTCATTTACACAGGGCCAGAGTTGGGTTCAAGTAGCATATTCAAGTCACATTCCACTCAACCGCAGGTTGCCAATGGAGCACGAAAGGGTCCAGCCAGTGGGCCAGCGGTGAAGTCCACGTGTTCTGGGTCGGCAGGCCAGGGTCGGCCACGTGGAATCCTGGGGGTGAGCCTCCTCAACGCTCGTCCAGCCATTCTGGGCCAGGCATGCGAGCTAGTGTAGAGGCAGATGGGAAGCGATGTTAGACAGTGCCACTCTTCCTCAGCAAAGAGAGCAGCACAGCCAGCAGATTTGAGCACAGCCATAAACTTCTGCCAAACAAAACCAATTAAAAGTTGCAAAGAATAGAAAAGCTGAACCTCAAAAAAAACCCATGCCAGTGAGAAGAAAATGATATCTGCGAATAACCTTGGACAAACAGGAGAAAGTGATGGAAACCAAAAACTAGCAAAGTTTTGGGGAAAGAAATTCCACAAGACACAAGGAAACGCAAGGCTATTCCATGCCCTTCGAATGCAACAACGGACACACTTGAAACGTCCATACGGCGTAAAGCTGACAAATAAAAATGGGAAGCAATTGGATATATTGGACTATATGAGGAAGCCATTTGGTGTAAACCTAATTCGGCCTGATTTTGTTTTTTCCAAAAGGGCCTGACTATGCCTATTTAGCACGCATTGCATATCTGCTTAGACATTTCCTATGGCCCTTGAGATAAAGGTGCAACTTCCCCCCACATTAGCATTTCTTTAGGGATAAGCATTTCTCCCTAGGCTAGGAACTGATTGCTGCACTCACCTTTGACTACCCAGCTCACCTGTGACCAGTCAGCTGGAGACAACAGACTGCCACCCTACTGTGTTCACTGAGACAGAAGACCTACCTGCTATTTCCATCAATCGCTGTGCCAACAGAGCAGTCTCGCAACTATTGTAAATGGGACATTTCAATCCTATGTGAAACATCCTCTATGAGGGGAATACAACCAGTCTGTGCACCCCACTTCTCTGATGCTCTTTCTTCCTTTGGGTAGAAAGGCCCTGGGTTATAATCCTCAGATTGAAGCTCAGAATAAACTCCCCCAAATTTTCATTTACAGATTGGTTACAGATTACTTTTGTCAACAAAGCAATGTCTGGATTCCATGCAGTCTCAGTCAAAGTTGCAGCAATCTTTCCCGCAGAAGTAGAAGAGAGAATCCTAAAGTTTCTATCCAGCAACTAAGGACACTGAATAGCAAAAGGAATCCTGGGGAAAACGAACAAAGCAGCAATTATCACACTTTCTTACTGCCACATATAGGACGAAGAGCTAGGTACCAAAACAGCACAGCCTGGCCTGCAAAGGAGGCACACAGATGCATGGAACAGAATCGAGAGCCCAGAAATCTACTCACACATCTATGGACATCTCATTTTCGACCAGGGAGCCAAGAGGAGAAAGCGGAGAAAAGAGACTCTAGGCAGGAAATGGTGCTGGAAAGACTGCACGGCCAGATGTAACACAATGAGAGTAGACCGTGATGGTACACCAGGCACACACACCACCTCGAAATGGATTAAGGCCTTGTATGGAAGACTTGAAACCGTGACATTTCGAGGAGAAAACGCAGGCAGCTTGCTCTTTGCCATCTGGCTTGGCCGCCTATTTGGAAGAAGCATGTGTGACTGGGCAAGGGCAACAAAGGAAACAAGAAACAAGCGGGACTCCATCCAACGCAGAAGCTTCTGCCCAGTCAACGACACCATGGACTCAGTGCAAAGACGTCACAACAACTGCGACAGCAGGTTTGCAAACCACACATCAGAGAAGGGGTGAATAGCCAAAAGATCCAATGAAGTCATATGTCTCCACAGGAGAAAAAACAACGAGCCAAATAAGTCCTGTGCAAAAGATGAAAACAGACATTTCTCCAAGGAAGATAGAAAGATGGCCAACAGGCTGTATGAAAACATGCTCATCATCATTAAGTCTCTGCTCAATGCAAATACGAACGGCACTGAGATAGCTCACAGTGGTCAAAATGGCTATAAGGATGAAGACAGGAACCAACAAGTTTCAGAGAGGAGGTGGAGAGAAGGCAAGCCTCCTGCACTGCTGGTGGGAGTGTAAACCGGTGCAGCCACTACGCGCAGTGGTGTGGAATTGCCTCAGAATTTCCAGAATCCATCTACCACATGATCCAGGTATTCCTCTTTGACATATATATCCAAAGAACTTGGAAACGCTAATGCACAGAGATCCATGCACCGCTGTGCTCACCACAACCTTACTCCTGATATCGAAGACAGGGAAACCTCCCTGATGCCCATCAAGGGACGAATGGACAAGAAAGATGGGCTATAGCCACACAATGGCATGGCACTCAGCTGCAGGAACAGATGCCTTCCAGCCATTTGTGACCAACAGAATGGCTCCTGAGGGTTTTAGGGGAATGGAAACAAGCTCCAGAGGGAAGGTCAAATACCATAGGGTCTCACTTACAAGGAGAAGAGGAAAAAAAGGACCAAGAAACAGGTAGCACGTGACATGGGATTTCTGGTTCCCAGAGGGAAAGGTGGCGGGGCCCAGAGGGAGAAATAGTTGATTTGACACAAGTGTGTGGTGAGGGCCTGTAATTAGGCTTACGGTGGTGAAGATGATGTAACATACACAGAAGTCTAAATCTATGAGGATGTAGATCTGAAAGGTATAGGATGTTATAATGCTGGGTTATGGCAAACAATTCACGTAAAATCAAAACTCCCATAAGACGTTAAGGTTCACGGCTTAAAGCTTTGGAGTCTGTAAGAAATTAGAGAAGATGAACTTCGAAGGATTGGTAATCACCTCAAAATGCTTAAGGACGCTACAGAAAGGTAGACCATTGCAAGGAGACGAAGAGGAACACTACCAAGAGAACGTGTTCCATGCTAAACTCATGAACCAGCGGAAAATGCTACCGTCCATGATGTTACTCACTGCCTTCATGAATGATCGCAGCAGGCCAACATCTTCCCAAGATCAGGCCAAAGGTTTGTCCAAAAGCCCAATTCAGGGTAGGCCCTGTGGTGTAGCAGGTAAATGCCCAAGTTCTGATTGGGCGGCCCGGGCTTCACCTGCTATCATCAGGGTTGCAGATCAGATTACTAGCATTAGGAAATACAGATTTCACAGTATGGTGGGCACAGAGATCATAAAGAAGTAGAAATTCTGAGGAGACATTTTCAATACACACCAGAAAATGAACGCTGAGAATATTACAACCTATGAATGCATAAGGTACAATTTCCCAAATGATGAAGGAAGGAAAACATGTGACCTGCCCAGGTGGAATTGTCAGACTCCTAGGAGATGACACGCTCATTGCCCATCAGAGAATTGCCTGGGCAAATTCAACTTGGGAGGAGCTCCAGGAATTTCTCTGGGGAAGGTCCACCCGTTTGACCACATCCACAAAAGATAAGAGAGAAAACCGGGGATAATCTTCATGGAAAGAAACCCGTGTCTAGAGGGAATGTTGTAGACCTTTCAAAGTTCGAGGAGAAATTTAGAAACCGACAAGAAATCCAGAACTGGGAAAACTATCCTACTTGGAAAACGGGAGTAGTCAGACTGGTATGAGATTGCTCTGAAACACTGAATGCATGGAGGTTGTCAGTACAACTTAGAATTCTGAGGGTGTTTATGATATCACGATGAACATGTCACCCAAGATGGCCACATGTTTACAGTCCAAGGATTGGCTTAGGCTAGGAGAATCAAGTGAGAGATACCCAGAGACAGCTTTTCCAAACAGAAACCGGGCACAGAAACTTGAAGAGACCAAAGAGACGCTGATCCAAGGCATGAGAAAGGAATCATTGTGATGATACCTCATGCTTTCTTCGTTTTCTTCCATTCCAAGAGCACTGAATTCCCTTCCGTTTCCTTGTGTCCTCTGGAAATTCTTTCACAAAGGTTTCCTATTTCTCGATTTACATAGCTTTCACCTGTTTTGTGCAGGTTATCTCTAGATTACTTGTTTTTCTTTCTAGCATGCTTTTTTTATTTTGAGGTTCAGTTTTTCTATCATTTGCAACATTTAATTGGTTTTGTTTAGGCAGATGTTTACTGCTGTGCTCATATCTGCTGGCAATGCTGCCGTATTTGCTGAGGAAGACTAACGTCGCTTCCCATCTGCCTCTACACTACCTCGGACGCCTGCCCCAGAAAGGCTGCACGAGCGGTGAGGAGGCTCACCCCCAGAATTCCATGTGGCCAACCACACGCTGCCGACACAGAACACGCGGACGTCACCTATGCAACACTGGCCGGCCCCTTTCGTGTTCCATTGGCAACCTGCAGTTGAGTGGAATGGGACTTGAATATGCTACTTGAGCCCAAATCTGGTCCAGTGTAGACGAGCCCAGGTGGTTTTTCCGGGCCACTGGGAATTGTCAGAATTGGGTCTCTGCTGTCTCAGCAAGCATCATGGACACAGGGTTTCAGAGCCAGCTTGGAGCAGTCTGAGAACTCACCCTTCCCAGTTAGCCCAGGTTTGACATTCACTGCAAATTTTGGGGTTGTGACTTTCTCGGACTTTCAAACGTTCAAGCAGACTCTTTGTAAACACTGACTTCATTCACTGTGGAGTATTCAGGTGTGATTTCTGTTTGCCTTCCATTTTCTGGGAGCTTGTTTTCTTTCCTTAGTCTAATCGTAGTGGTCTTTCTGATCTCTCTCCCTTCGATATGCTTATCAGTGGGTTCTCCTTCATTCTAGGTTAGGAATTCTGTATTTTTTTAATCACCATATGTTCTGTAGGCCGACGTGTAGGTGCTTTGGTGATTGTTGGATGTGGTCTTTGAATTTCCATCTGTCAGTTGAAGGAATCTTTGCTAGCCTAGCTTACGTCCAACTGAGAACTGAGGACACGTGTCCATCTTGGTTCATTTGACATTGTGAGATGAGAAACTCCAGGTTAGACGTTGTCCTGGCAACCACCTTCACGGACACAATGGTTCCGAGACAAATTCGATGAGTCTGATGAATTCCTCTCTCCAGGTGAGAAATCCTTCCGTCTCTTTCCCTGGATTTGGGAAGTTTCAACACTCAGCCCTGAACCTTGAACGCTCCCCTAGATTACATCTAGATACTGGCTTACTTTATTTCTACAGAGTCTGTTACTGTTTGATTGACATCCTCAGCTCTGGCATGTGTATTTTTCTTTAAATATCATGGTAATGTTCTAGTTTTCAGTCAACCTCCTTCCATATTCAAAACACAGAATCAGTACTCCTTCTACGGCAAGAGATGGGGGAGTTAATTTCATTGGAGCCCAACTGAGCACTGTAGCCTGGGAGGGCAGCCTTCACACAGGAATGAAGCCCTCTGGAAAAGGGTGCTTTTCAGCACACTTCTAGAGCCCTTCCAAACCAAGCTACATACCCCAAGCATGACAGGCGTCCATGCCTTCCAGGCTTCAAAGAGATCTCTTGGGAAACCTTAGCATGTAGCCAGTGGGCCCCCGTGAGGCCAGAGCTATGCAAAGGTAGAATTCTCTTCAAAGGATGTTAGGGGCCTACGAAAGGAGTCCTCGATTCTTCTCTTCAACGTCCCCAAGAGATCATTCTGTACTTTGGATTATGAGTAAGGCAGAAGGATAACGTAGGTCTGATAAGCCCCAAGTCTGGCCTCTTGTTTCAAATCAAGTTCCAAGATTGAATCTGCACGACCTCACCATCTACTTGAGTAGGTGACAATGTTCTCCTCTCAGTGCTTGTCCATCTATTATCGCTTGTTCCCAATGATTCCTTTCTTCTCCCTTGAATCAGAGTCTGTTTGATCCTTTCAAGTTATTGTTTGGAAAAGATGTTTCTGGGTATCTCTCACTTGAGTGTCCTAGACTAGGCCAATCCTCGGACTGTAAACATGCGGCCATCGTGGGTGACATGTTCACCGTGATATCATAAACACCCTCAGATTCTAAGTTGTCCTGACAACCTCAATGCACACAGTGTTTCAGAGCCGTCTCATCCCAATCTGACTAGTCCCCTTTCCAGGTAGGATAGTTTTCCTTGCTCTGGATTTCTTGTCGGTTTCTAACTTTCTCCAAGGACTTGAAGGGTCTACTACGTTCCCTCTAGACACCGGTTTCTTTCCTTTAAGCTTATCCCGGGTTTTATCTCTTATCTTTTGTGGATATGGCCAAATGGGTGGACTTTCCCCAGAGAACGTCCGGGAGGCTCTCTCATGTTGATGTTGCCCTGGCATTCCCCTGATGCACACTGATCGTGTGATCTCCTAGCAGTCTGACAATTCCACCTTGGCAGGTCACGTGTTTTCCTTCCTTCATCATTTGGGGAAGTGTTCCTTATGTGTTCATAGATTGTAATATTCTCGTGGATCCTTTTCTGGTGCGTACTGATAAGGTCTCCTCACCATTTCTACTTCTTTATGATCTCTGTGACCACCAGACCTTGAAATCTGTATTTCCTATGCTAGTAATCTGATCCGCATGCTTGATGCTAGCCTGTGAAGCCTGGGCCGCCCAAGCGGATGTGGGCACTTACCTGCTACACCACAGCCCGGTCCCAAATTGGGCTTTTGGACCAACCTTTGGCCTGAATTTGGGAAGATGTTGGCCTGCTTCGATCATTCGTGAAGGGAAGCGGTAGTAACATTAGTGTCGGTAACATTTGCCGTTGATTCATGATTTGGCTCGGACCATGTTCTCTTGGTAGTATTCCTCTTCATCTCTTTGCAAAGTTCTACCTTTCTGTATCATCATTAAGCATTTGGAGGCGATTGCTAATCCTTGGATGTTCATCTTCTCTAATCTCTTTCAGCCTCCAAAGCTTTAGGCCGTAAATCTGCACCCGTTTTCGGAGTTTTGATTTTATGTGAATTGATATCCGTAACCCTGCATTCTAACATCCTATAGCTTTCAAATCTACATCCTCATAGATTTAGACTTCTGTGTAGGCTACATCATCTTCACCAGTGTAAGCCTAATTACAGGCCCTCACCACACACTTGTGCCTAATCAACTCTTTGTCCCTCCGTCCCCCGCCCCCATTTCCCTCTGGGAACTGCCAATCCTATGTCACGTGCTACCTGTTTCTTGGTCCATTTTTCCTCTTCTCCTTGTACGTGAGATCCTGTGGTATTTGACCTTACCCCAGGGCTTGTTTCAGTTCCCCTGATACCCTCAGGAGCCATTCAGTTGGTCACAAATGGCTGTACTGCATCTGTTCCTACAGCTGAGTGCTATGCCATTGTGTGGATATAGCCCATCTTCCTTCTCCATTCGTCGCTTGATGGGCATCAGGGAGGCTTCCAAGTGTTGCATATGGCGAGGAAGGCTGTGGGGAATACAGCGATGCACGGATCTCTGTGCATTAGTGTTTCCAAGATCTTTGGATATATACGCCACAAAGGAATACCTGGATCATACTGTAGATGGATTCTGAAAATTCTGAGGCAATTCCACACTAGTGTGCGTAGTGGCTGCACCGGTTTACACTCCCACCAGCAGTGCAGGAGGCTTCCCTTCTCTCCACCTCCTCTTTGAAACTTGTTGGTTCCTGTCTTCATCCTTATAGCCATTCTGACCGCTGTGAGCTGCTATCTCAGTGCCGTTCATATTTGCATCCAGCAGAGACTTAATGTTGATGAGCATGTTTTCATACAGCCTGTTGGCCATCTTTCTATCTTCCTGGGAGAGCTGTCTGTTTCCATCTTTTGCCCTGGTTTTATTGGGCTCGCTGTTTCTTTTCCTGTGAAGACGTATGAGTTCATTGGATGTTATGGCTGTTCACCCCTTCTCCGATGTGCGGTTTGCAAACATCTGCTGTCAGTTGTTGCACAGTCTTCGCAGTCAGTCGATGGTGTCATTGGCTGGACAGAACTTTCTGCGTTGGATGGAGTCCTGCTTGTTTCTTGTTTCCTTTGTTTCCCTTGCCCGGTCACACATGCTTCTTCCAAACAGGTGGCTAAGCCAGATGGCAAAGAGCTAGCTGCCTGAATTTTCTCCTAGAAGCTGCACGTTTTCAAGTCTTCTGTTCAAGGCTTTAATCCATTTCGAGGTGGTGTGTGTGGCTGGTGTAACATCACGGTCTACTCTCACTGTGTTCCATGTGGCTGTGCTGTCTTCTCAGCACCATTTCTTGTCGAGACTCTCCTTTCTCTGCTGTCTCCTCTTGGCTCCTTGGTCGAAAATGGGCTGTCCATATGTGTGTCAGTTGACCTCTGGGCTGTCGATTCTGCTCCATGGGTTTGTGTGCCTCTTTTGGGCTCCAGGCTGTGCTGTTTCCGTACCTAGCATGTAGTCCTATATCTGGAAATCAGAAAGTGTGATGGCTGCTGCTTTGTCCGTTTTCCTCAGTATTCCTTTGGCTATTCAGTGTCCTTTGTTGCTGGATAGAAACTCTAGGATTCTCTCTTCCATTTCTGTGGGAAATAGTGCTGCGACTTTGACTGGAACTGCATGGAATCCAGAGATGGCTTTATGCGGTATGGACGCTTCAAGTGTGTTAGTTCTTCCATTCGAAGAACACGGAATAGCCTTTCGTCTCCTTGTGTCTTCTGGAGTTTATTCCCCAGAATCTTTGCTGGATTTCGGTTTCCATAGCTTTCTCCTGTTTGGCCAAGGTTATTGCTAGATATCTTTTACTTCTTACTGGCATGCTTTCTTTTGTGAGGTTCAATTTTTCAATTCTTTGCAACTTTCGATTGGCTTTGTTTTGGCAGAAGTTTATGGCTGCGCTCACATCTGCGGGCCATGCTGCTCTATTTGCTGTGGAAGAGTGGAGCTGTCTAATGTCGCTTCCCATCTACCTCTACACTACCTCACACACCTGCCCCAGAATGGCTGGACGAGCCGTGAGGATGCTCACCTGCAGGATTAAATGTGGCCGAAGCCGTGCTGTGGAACCAGAATGCGCGGACTTCACCACTTCCCCACTGGCCGGCCCCTTTCGTGTTTCATTGGCAACCTGCATTTGAGTGGGATGTGACTTGAATATGCTACTTGAGCCCACCTCTGGCCCTGTGTAGATGAGGCCAGCTTCTTTTTCTGGCCCTCTGTGATGTCGGAGGATTTGTCAGAATTGTGTGTCTGCGGTCCTGTCTAGTTTCGTGGATGCAGGCTTTCAGAGCCCGCATGGAGCAGTCCCATAACTCACCCTTCCCAGTTAGTCCAGGTTTGACCTTCACTGCAGTTTTTGGCGTTGTGACTTTCTCGGAATTTCAAACGTCCAGTCAGAGTCTGTCTAATGACTGAAGTCTTTCACTGTGGATTATTCAGATGTGATTTCTATTGGCCTTCCATTTTCAGGGATTTTTTTCTCTTTTCCAAAGTCTAATCGTTACGGTCTTTCTGACCTATCTCTCTTCGATATGCTTATCAGTCCGTTCTCCTTAATTGCAAGCTATGACTTTTGTATTTCTGTAATCACCATATGTTCTGTATGCCGAGGTCTGAGTCTTTTCGTGATTGTTGCGTGTTGTCTTGGAATTTCCATCAGTCACCTGTAGGAAACTGCTATCCTGGCCGAGGTGACACTGAGCCCTGAGAACACGTGGTCGTCTTGGTTGCTTTGACATTCTGAGATCAGAAACTCCAGATTCGAGGTTGTGCTGGCAACTGCCTTCACGGACATTATGTTTCCAAGACATATTAGAGAAATCCGATGAACTCCGCTCCAGGTAAGATACTTTTCTGTCTCATTTCTGGATTTGGGAAGTTTCGAACTGTACTCCCGATCCTTGAGTGTTCCACTAGATTACGTCTAGATACTGGCTTACTATATTTCTATAGAGTGTTTTACTTGTTCGATTTACATCCTCAGCTCTGGCATGTTTATTTTTCTATAAACATAATTGTAATGTTCTAATTTTGAGCCAACCTCCTTACATATGCTGTCAATACACGATATTAATAATCATTCTACTTCAAGAGATACGGGGAGAGAATTTCATTGAAGCCAAACCAAGCATACTAGCCTGGTAGGGCAGCCCTCACAAAACAACGAAGCCGTCTGGAATGGGGTGCTTCTCAGCACAATTCTGGAGCCATGTCAAACAATGGGACATACACGAAGCATGACGGGGGTCCATTCCTTCAAGGGTTCAAAGATATATCTTGTGACACATTAGCATGTACCCAATGGGCCTCTGTAATGCCAGAGCTATGGAAAGTGAGACTTCTCTTCAATGAATGCTAGGGGCATAGGAAAGGAAGCATCAATCATTGTCTACAGTGTCCTCAGGAGATCATTCTTAATTTTGGATTATGATTAAGGCAGAAGGACAATGTAGGTCTGATAAGCCCCAAGTCCAGCCTCTGGTTTCAAATCAAGTTTCAAGCTTGCATCAGCATGGCCTCCCCATACACTTGAGTAGATTACAATGTTCTCCACTCAGCGCTTGTCCCCCATTATTGCTTCCTCACAATGACTTCTTTCTTACCCCTTTAATCAGCATGTATTCTCTCTCTTCAAGTTTCAGTGCCTGGTTTCTGTTTTTAAATTCTCTTCTGGGTATCTCTAACTTGAGTATCGTAGCCTAGGACAATCCTCAGACTATAACCATGAGGCCATCTTGGGTGACATGTTCACTGTGATGTCATAAACTCCCTCAAACTTCTAAGTTGTCCCAGCATCTTCTATGCACATGACTACTCTCCCTTTCCAGCTTGAATAGTTTTCCATTTCCTGGATTTCTTGTGGGTTTCTCACTTTATCCTTGAACTTTTAAATGTCTACTACATTCTCTCTAGACATGGTTTCTTTACTTTAAGTTTATCCTGGGTTTTATCTGTTACATTTTGTGAATATGGCCGAATGTGTAGACTTTCCCCAGTGAAAGTCCTGGAGTCCATCCAAAGCTGAAGTTACCCACTCAAGCCTCTGATGTGCAATGATTGTGTTATCTCATGCAGTCCGCCAATTCTAACTATGCAGGTCACATCACTTCCTTCAGTCTGTATTTAGGGAAGTGTACCAGATGTGTCATAGATTGCAATATTTTCATGTTTCTTTCCTATTGCCTATCTCTAACGTATGCTCACAATTTCGACTTCTTTGTGATCTCTGTACACACCATATCATGAAATCTATCTTTCCCAACGTTACTAATCTGATCAGCACCAGTGATGCGAATCCATGAATCCCAGGCCACCCAATATGAATGTGGGCACTTACACTCCTGAACACATGGCTGGCCCTGAATTTTACTTGTGGACCAATATTTTTCCTGAACTTTGGAAGAAGATGGCCTGCTGTGATTATTCATTAATGTAATTACTCGTAACAGCATAGACGGTAACATTTTCCCTTGGTTCATCTGTTTAGCACGGAACACATTCTCTTCATAGTATTCCCCATAATCTATTTGCAATGGTCTACTTTCTGTAGCATCATTAAGCATTTGGAGGAGATTCACGGTCCTTGGAAGTTCATCTTCTCTAATCTCTTTCAGCCTCAAATCTTTTATGCCTCAAATCAGCATGCCTTTTTGGAATTTTTCATTCCCTCTGGGAATCACCAATCCAAAGTGAAGGCTGACATCCAAACCTAGAATGCTCACTTTGGCACCAGTGAAATTCTCTCCCATCTCTGGCCGTAGAAGATTATTGACTATGTGTTTTGACAGCATATGTGAGGAAGTTGGCTGAAAATTAGAACATTACACTTATATTTAATGAAAAATAAACATGCCAGAGCTTAGGGTGTAAATCAAACAACTTACAAACCCTACAGAAATAAAGTAAAGCAGTATCTAGATGTAATCTACTAGAAGGACCATGGATCCGGGGTCAAGTTCCAGCCTTCCCAAATTTAGAAAAGAGACATAAAAATATCTTACCTGGAGACAGGAATTCATCACATTTCTCTAATTTGTCTCAGAAACATTATGTCCATAAGGTGGTTGCCTGGACAACCTAGAATTTGGAGTTTCTGATCTCAGAATGTCAAACCAACCAAGATCACCTCGTGTTCTCAGTGCTCAGTTGGACCTAGGCTAGGATAGCAAAGATTCCCTCAAGTGAACAATGGAAATTCAAAGGCAATGCCCAACAATCATGAAAACACTCATACATCAGCCTAGAGAACATATGGTGATTAAAGAAACACAAAATTCATAACTTGGAATGAAGGAGAATGGACTGATAAGTGTATCTATGGGAGATAGCTGAGAAAGACAATGACGATTGATGTGGATTAAGGCTGCCCCAGCTCGAAAAGCCCAAGGTTACCTGGCCTACATGTCAAAGCATATGACCCGGTGAATTTTTTTGGTATGAATTAGAGGTGCCCCAGTGAGAGAAGCCCAGGCGATGCTCACCTACATGCCTATCTATATGGCCAAATTCGTATCTAATGTTATACGACCACACAATAACCAGACTCCATCTCTACTGAAGTCATTTAATGGCTTTTTACATCATCTTTTCTTTTTCCAGTAAAAATGTCACGTACCGATGCCTTATAAAATTTGCCCTTACCCTCAACTCAGGGCAGCAGCAGGACATCTGACTGCCCATGGCTCCTTTCCCCATGCAGCAGCAGCAGCTATTCACTGCCCGTGGGTCCAGTTCCCATGCCTGCAGCTCTTCACTACCCATAGGTCCTGTCCCCATGAAGCAACTCTTTTCTCCCCATGGGTCCTGTCCCTATGTTATCCTGTACCATTCTCTAAATAAATGAGCACCTCTGGCAGGCCTTGAGAGACCAAGAAATCTTTCTTCCGACTCATCAGCTCGCTGACCCACCATCATATATTGAGGCCCCCCTACCGGGAACTTGCTTCATCGGTTTCTGAGCTCAACTTCTGGTAAGTGCCCTTTTCTTCCTTGTGCCTCTCTCTGTTTCGAGGATGAATCTAAATACACTTCTCCATCAGGAACTGTCTTGGATAGCTGTATGAATCCACGTTTGCTGCCCATGGCTACTCTATGGGGAAAATCATGGCATTCAGCTTGAAGAGAATCAGTACCTTAAGCCTAAGGGCGATGTAGAGTGAATTACTCCATTCCTTCCTGACCCTATCTCTAATAAACAAATTTTAGGTGGGCACGGGTCGGCCACTTAAGTCATTAGGATGGTCGGCAATCTGCAAGACTCCCCTGTAAGGTTTCTTTTCCTAAGGTTGGATTGGGATACCTCCCATGGCACTTGACCATGCTCTGAACTGTGTGAATGTCCCAATTGGGACTCCAGTTCAAGGAAAGTACCAAAGTCTAACCTTTGGTTGTGCATGGGAAGCCCTTCTCAGAGAATGCCTCCAACACGCAATTGGGTAGAATGTCCCCCAGAGCGGCGGAAAATGCCTCACTAATTTTCTCCATCCTGTTCTCCCTTGAACTTCTCCCTTTGTCTTGGGGACCATTCACCAGGCAACTATTACTGCCACGCAGAATAGGAAGGATGTTCACCAGGCACCTGTAACTTCCAGGCATACCAGGGAAGATATGCAATGGATGCAATGCTGGGGGACACCCCCATCACCCCTTGTTATAGGAACCCCACAGTAGGAATGACAGGTAGGATGCTGCCCCAGGTTCAGGGGGGATTTTCAAGGTAATGGACCTGTCTCTTTCATCTTTCTTAGAGTTGCAATGGCGATTTTTGTCTCCTTTTGAGCTTTGCAACAGGGAAGCAAAGAAATCTGTCAACAGTCATGGCCTCCACCCCTGGGAGCCCAAACTTGGCATTTCTGGGCCTGATCACCCCGGAAAGCCCAAGTAGGGTGCCCTCTCTTGGGGGTTGACTCATTGAGTGTTTTAGTCACCTACTGAGTTGGCTATGAGGGTAGCAGACCTGGGATTTATTCTGTGAACTGTCATGCTACAGTAGTGTGCCCCAGCACGGGAACTGTTGAGTGAGTCTTCTCTTGATAACCCTCTTTGAGCGGCCATGAGTGTGAGGTCTGATGTCTTCATTTCCTTTCTTTGTTTTGCTCATCATGTAGTTTGTTGTCACCAAGTCTTGGTTAAGTTCAGGCTGGACTTGACCAGAACCTGGAACTTCTGTAAAATCGGAAAACTTGAAAAGCTTTTGCAAGGAACTTCATTCTCAACCCGGGTACTGGGAGCCCCGGCCTCCAGCCAGTTCAAGCCCTTTGTATGCACTCCTCCCTTCTCCACTTCACTGTCAGTCGGACACTGGCTTTACTGCCATGGGGAATGAGATAAGCATCCCTTAAGACTCATCACTCAGGGTCATTCTAACTAATTAGAAACACTTTCAATTGTATGGGTTATGCCCCAGAAACTCCAGCTGGTAGAATATGTGTGATGTTTCTCTCTGCCTTTCTGGTGCAGTTGGACAGGTAGATCAACCTAGAACGTCCTTCAAGTTACAGTCCAATTTCTGAGAAATCAAGAGCAACTGTCCTTAGAAAATCCTTGCAAGACTGGAAATACAGTTCTAGAGGCAGTTCAGATTCCACCTTGTTCCTTTACCATGAAAAGGATTATCTTCCCCCCTCTCCAGGAACTACTATCTAGCATATCACTCATTCTTAAGACTGAAAAAAAAAAAAAGGAGGGGCAAGGATAAATGGCCATAAGTGTGCCCTTGCAAAAAGTCTAGCATCTTGAGGGTCTTCTCCATAAGTCTTAGTAAAAAGGCTCAAAACAAAGTTTTGATTTGTAACTGGTGAGCTTTATATTATTGTACCTGATTCATGGCAGTAGTTTTTAAAACAATAGTTGTACAGTCTCTGTGTATATGTGTCTATGTGTACATTATATGTGTGATATTTTAACCCCTGGATGGTCTGGCCAAAATTAAGATCTCTGTTTAGTGGGCTTAAAGTAAGTGCTTTCTTAAATTCTAAATGTAGTCGAAATTAACAGAGTGACTTTCAAGGTTAACGTGATGTGAATTAAACTTTGTTAAGTGAAAGCTTGTTTAATTTTGTTGGTTTCATTGAAAATTGTCTTCTTGTCAGAGTTGTCAGTATTTGCATAGGATGCAGGCATTCAGACTCGGTTTACTAGTCATATAAGTTCACGTTGTCTGTTAAATTTGTCAGCAAAATAATAGCTTTAAATGATGACCAGTTTTGTCTAATGCCTCATGAGGCTTCCGTAGTAATCTGAACATAATTGTTGGAAACAAATTGTTTAAATACATAAAACTCATAAAAGTGAGTACAATAACTTATATGATCTGTATACTTGGGGAAAAAAAACAGCTTCAAAATCCTTTTTGGTAACAATCTTGAGTTTTGCCAAGTTAAGTTAAATGATAAAAAGATGAATATGAGAGTCACTTTTGGATAGAACGGAACACTCACACATTATTGTTAAACATATCTATGTTATCTACTTTTGGCTTCTTATTGAAGAGCCAAAAAGCATTTGGGTGTATCAAAAAGCATGCCTTCTGTTTTAGTGCGAAGTGTCATGTACCTGAAGTTGTGAAGTGTTTAGAATGCTGATATAAAAGACATTTCATAATTGTTTAACTTTTTAGTTTTTACTAGGTCCGTTAAGCGTTAAAGGCTCTAACTAACCTATGGAATTAAAGCTACTGGAAATTACTAAGCAAAAGAGCTCTGTATTCAAGGAAGTTAAAATGTATGTTTTCAGTAAAAAAGGTATAAAGAATGGAAATATTTTTGTTTGATGGGTTAAGAAAGATAAATTGCTCCTGATGTACTAGAAAGGAATAAAGAAAGACTTTGGGACAAGTACTGAAAATGAAAAAGAAAGATGTAGAAGGTTTGTGAAGGAGGAATTCTTAAATGAGTTTTATACCTTCTCAAGTAGACTAAAGTAAGCTCAATTAAGTGAATGAGTTTGAATGTGAAACATAAGTAGGTGCAGAAATTCAAATTTAGTTTTCTCTAAAAGGATACATTTTCTTCAACCTTTGATCTGCTGTTGGTAAAGAGGATGTAAGAGCTGTTCCTTTGAGTACGTCTACCTAAGAGACAAATCTGTTTTGTGAAAATAATGGCTGAGGTTACTCTTAATATTTTTGACTCTTTCTGTTATCACTTTGAATGGATACCTGAGCATTGTTTCACCGTGAGTGTCGTTTGCTATTTGAACAACATTTTAAAAACTTTTGATATGTTGTGACAAGCTTCTCCCTCAAAAATATTCAAATCCTGAATGAAGGCGTTCTTTAGACCTGGTAGACAGAAGAATGATTACTCTGAGGATTTTCAGAGGGTCCCTGAGACTTCTCAAAGAAATTTGCTCTCTCTTCCTACAAGGAGGAAAATGCTAAAGTAATTTGGCTTATTTGGTCTATTAAATTAAATGGGAAACATTGTGAAATAAGCGACAATAGACTTTCTTAGCTGGTATTTGATGGGTAAATGTTATTAATATAGACGTCTCAAAATTAGATAGCATTCCTAAAATTCTGGTCTGCCCTGGTTGTCAGTGATAAGTTCACTTATTATCTGGCAGTGTTATATGTCACAGAATTAGTCAAGTTTCTTTGCCAATTGCCCTTTTGATTTCTTTGTCCATTTGCAGATAGTTGTTGTTTTACTCTGATGCTTTTTCCTTTTGCAAATATGTTTCAACTTCTGAGAAATTCCTGGAAATGATTCTGACACAAAGAGTCTAAACGACATGTTTCTGATAAACCTTCAGATTGTAAAACTGAATGGAGTAAGAAATGACAGAATTCTAACAGAAACTAAGCTCATCGATCTGCTAACAGAAGATTCAGCTCAAGAATTGATTATACAGGACTGTGTGCACTGATTAGGACGATTATAAATTTTTAGGACTTCTGTTTGAAATATTGTTGAGTTTTGATGTGTTGTTTTGTTTTCTCATAATGAAGGAAATCTTTTTCTCTTTTCTCTTATGCTAACTAAAACTTACAGCCATTTGGTGAAATTATACCATTATGAGCAAAACTGAAACATTTATCTTTTTCTCCCTAACTTATCCCTCTGGAATTGGGAAACCCTTTGTGACTGAGTATGCTCATTTCGTGGCAATATTTGCATAAGTTCCATAAAAATCTGTTCTCCTTATAACAGGACACATTGGTTATATGACCAAGGCTTTGACTGGAATGTCATATTTGAAACACACAGTCTCAGATATGACAAGACAGCGTTTCAGGAACAGAGATTGGACTTTCTGGAATACAGCCACTCGGAAACACAGGCCTGGTACCTTGTTTACTGAGATTTTGGCAATCTTACCCTGTAAGTAAGGAAGCTTGCTTATCTGGCAGGTGTAAGGAACCTCCAAATATTTGGGGAGACCTCAAAGAGAACACCACTCAAATCTGTAGGTACTTCAGACCAAATCTAATGGCAAGTCCTTGGCTTGGCTTTTCTGGCCTCTAGAGGCCTTCACAGTTCAATGTGAGATTCTGCAGGAAAAGATCCAGTGAAGCACATTTAAAAAAGCCTGTATGAACAATTGCTATTCTTTCTGCTCTTATGTAAATAAATGGAGCAAGTTGTATTGAAACTACACTTGATTTGCAAGCCTGTTAATCCTGATTTGGCTATCTTTTGTAAAAATGAGAGTGATTTAAGAGAGAGAAAATTATGTTTCTGTAGAAGCTATAGTAGGCATTCATGGATATTAGATTCTAGTTCTTTTCTTCCGCAATATTCATGTATTATTAATAGTAATGTCTCCTTGTGGCCATCTACCTCTGACACCTGGAAGTTCCCTGGCCACAATCAAACATTTTCCTTCAATACTACTGTCCAAATACTAACTAGATTTGCCTTGTCACACTTGGATCATACAGAACAAGTTCCAAAGGTAATGTCCCCAACTTATTAATACACACAGGATAGACAATATAAAATTTGGGATGAATATATTTGGTTCACTCCTACTAGTGGGCAACTCAGTAAAAGGCCACTTTGTTTTGGGGAAAAAATATCGCCCCTGTGATACATGGCCTTATAGCACTCGACCTATGGGAAAAAATCCCTGTTAGAGGTGTTCTCATATCATAGCCTTAAAAAAAATACTGATTGGTTTCAGGCTGACTGGGATACATGGCTAAGCACGCGTTGGTTAGCACCTAACGGTGCTCAGTGGATATGTGGCTCCAATTTATGACCTTGGCTACCACCTTCATGGATTGGACGATGCACTCTAGGCTTTGTCTGGATGCAAGGTGCAACTACATTTACTATATCTCCTCCTGCTAACCTACCCAACTTGCAACAGCACTTGACCAGCCCTGTCTTCCACTGGTATGACCATCTTTCCGCAATTTTCTTTCACCAATTAGGAATCCACTTTTGTAGCATATTCAAGTCTTGCACATGGAAATCCTAGACAAATTTACTATGAAGACATTAAATGATACACAACGTAGCATTTCACTGCTCAATTTAGAAGTATCCCAAGTGTGTAAGGCAGTCCTCCAAATCCAAATGGCTGTGGATGTCTTGACAGCAGCACAAGGGGGCACCTGTGCCATTATAAAAACTGAATGTTGTGTCTATATTCCTGACTACCATCAAAATATTTCGGGCTTGGTATCCCAGCCACCAAATTAAATCCATGTCTGACCAACCCTAAATCTAAATGATTGGTTGAACTCCTAGTCAGGACAAGGTTTCTGCACTACTTCAAAACCTTACTCATTGGGTTAAACATACTGCTTGTATTTCTTATGATATTTTGTTGTCTGTTTCATTGTTTGTCTTATCCATGTCAAAAATATTTCACTTCCTGGACCACCTCTTGTCAATGACTCTCTCATCTCCAGAGGATCTGTATAACTTGTCAGGCTTGAACTCAATGGGGCAAGCCTTCTGGTCCACTAAACTGCCTAAGTGTACCTATGGCCCCATTTAGGGACAGCTCTACGACCCTGTACAGCCAGAAGTACTCACAGAAGACTGACCATCATCCATATCCCCAAAGATTTCCAGTCCAAATAGGTTCAGGGAGGTTTTATGATGTGGATCAGGGCTTCCCCAGCTAGGGAAGCTGAAGGTGACCTGGACTACATGCCAAACTATATGACCCAGTGCATTTTTTTATGGTATGAATTAGGGCTGCACCAGGGCGAGAAGCCCAGGGCATTCTCACCTACATGCTGATCTATATGGCCAGATTCGTATCTAAAAATATGACAACACAATGTCCAGACCCCATCTGTACTGAAATCATTTAAAGACATTTTACATCATTATTTCTTTTTTGAGTAAAAATAAGTCATATACCCATGCCTTATGAAATTAGCCCTAACCCTCTAGTCAGGGCAGCAGCAACAGCTCTGACCAGCCATGGGTCCTGTCGCCAGACAGCAGCAGCAGTAGCTCTTCACTGCTAATGTGTCCTATCCCCATGCTATCCTGTACTGTTCTCTCAATAAAAGAACACCAATGCAGGATCTTGAGAGTCCAAGCAATCTTTCATTCAAGTCATCAGCTCACTGAGCCCATATCAATGATTCTACCACGGAAAATAAAAAACGTTCCCAGAAAATGGAAGGCACAGAAATCACACATGAATAATACATAAAGAAAGATGTCAGTTTTAGACATACTCTGAACATTCGAAAGTCGGAGTAAGTCAGAATCCCAAAAACCCAAGCGAAGGTCAAACCTAGGCTAACTGGTAAGGGTGAGTTATGAGACTGCTAAATTCAGGCTCTGAAAGCCTGTGTCTATGAAGTTTGCAGGGACAGCAGAGACACAATTCTGACAAATCCTCTGACATCACAGTGGAGAAGAAAAACAAACTGGCCTCTTCTACACAGTGCCCGAGTTGGGCTCAAGTGACATATTCAAGTCCCATTCCACTCAACTGCAGGTTGCCAATGGAACATGAAAGGTGCCGGCCCGTGGTGCAGTGGTGAAGTCTGCACGTTCTGGGTCGGCATCCCGGGGCTGGCCATGCGGAATCCTGGGGTGAACCTCCTCACCGCTGGTCCAGCCATTCTCGGGGAGGCATGGAAGGTAGTGTAGAGGCAGCTGGGAAGCAACGTCAGACAGCGTCAGTATTCCTCAGCAAATACAGCAACATCAACAGAAGATCTGAGCATAGACATAAACATCAGCCGAAACAAAACTAATGAAAACTTGAAAAGAACAGAAAAACTGAACCTCAGCAAAAAAAAAATAAGATCTCTAGAAATAAGCTTAGCCAAACAGGTGCAAGCTATGGAAATCGAAAACTAGCAAAACTTTGGGGAAAGAAATTCCAGAAGACACAAGAAAATGGAAGGGTATTCCGTGCTATAGGAATGTAGGAACTAAAATACTTGAAACCTCCATAACGGATAAAGCAATCTCTGGATTCCATGCAATCCCAGTCAAAGTTGCAGAATCTTTGCCACAGAAATATAAGAGAGAATCCTTAAGTCGCTATCCAGCAACACGGGACCCTGAATACCCAAAGGAATCCTGAGGAAAACGAACAAAGCAGGACATATCACATTTACTGATTTCAACATGTAGGACGAAGTGCTACGTACCGAAACGGCACAGTCTGGTCTCAAAAACAGACACAGAGATCAACGGAAAAGAATCGAGAGCCCAGATGTCAACTCACACATATATGGACAGCCCATTTGCAACGAGGAAGGCAAGAGGATCAGTGGCGAAAGGAAAGTCTCAAGAAGAAAAGGTGCTGGAAAACTGCACAGCCATATGTGACGCAATGAGAGTAGACCATGATGTTACATCAGGCTCACACACCACCTCGAACTGGATTAAAGCCTTGAACGGAAGACTTGAAACATTGAAACTTCTAGTAGAAAACCAGGCACCTTGCTCATGGCCATGTGGCATAGTCGCCTATTTGGAAGAAGCATGTGTGACTGGGCAAGGGCAACACACGAAACAAGAAACAAATGGGATTGCATCCAACGCAGAAGCTTCTGCCCAGCCGAGGAAACCATCCACTCAATGCAAAGACAGCACAACAACTGCGAGTGGATGTTTCAAACCACACATCGGAGAAGGACTGAATAGCCAAAAGAGCCAACAACCGCACATGCCAACACAAGACAAAAAACAACAAGCCCATTAAAACCTGGGCAAAAGATGGAAACAGAGTTTTACCAAATAAGACAGAAAGATGGCCAACAGCTGTATGAACACATGTTCATAATCATTACGTCTAAGGCCAATGCAAATCCAAATGGCAATGAGATAACAGCACATTGTGGTCAGAATGCCCATAAGGAACAAGACAGGAAACAACAAGTGTCGGAGAGGAGGTGGAGAGAAGGGAAGCCTCCTGCACCGTTGGTGGGAGTGTAAGCCGGTGCGGGAACTACACAAAGCGGTGTGGAATTTCCGCAGAAATTTCAGAATCCATCTACCATATGACCCAGCTATTCCTCTGCAGCGTATTTATCCGCAGAACTTGGAAACACCAATGCATAGGAATCCCTGCACCGCTCTGTTCACCACAGCCTTAATCCTGATGTCCAGGACTTGGATATCGCCCTGGGGCCCATCAAGGCACGAATGGAGAAGGAAGATTGGCTATAGCCGCACAATGGGATAGCACTCAGCTGCAAGAAAGGGTGCAGTCCAGCCATATGTGACACCAGAATGGCTCCTGAGGGTATGAGGGGAACTGAAAGAAGCTCCAGGGAGAAAGTCACATACCGTAGGATCTCACTTACAAGGAGAAGAGTAAAATAAGGAGAAACAAACCGGTAGCACATGACAAGGGATTGGTGGTTCCCAGAGGGAATTGGTGGCAGAAGACAGTGGAAGAAAGAGTTGATTAGGCACCAGTGTGTGGTATGGGCATGTCATTAGGCTTACGGTGGTGAAGATGATGTACCATACAAGAAGTCTAAATCTAGGAGGTTGTAAATCTGAAAACAATAGGGTGTTATAATGCAGGGTTATGGCAATCAATTCATGTAAAATCAAAACTACAAAAAGGCAAGAAGGTTTATGGCCTAAAGCTTTGGAGGCTGAAAGAGATTAGAGAAGATGAACTTCCAAGCATGGCTAATCACCTCCAAGTGCTTAATAATGCTACAGAAAGGTAGACAGTGGCAAAGAGATGAAGAACAACTTTACCAAGAGAACATGTTCCGTGCTAAACTCAGGATCCAAAGGAAAAGGTTACCGTCCATGATGTTACTACTGATTACCTTTACAAATAATCAAAGCAGGCCAACATCTTCCCCAGTTCAGGCAAAATGTTGGTCCAAGAATCCAATTCAGTGCCGGCCCTGTGGTGTACTGGGTAAGTTCCCACATTCCACTTGGGTGGTACAGGCTTCATTGGCGAGCATCACGGGTGCGGATCAGATTAGTAGCATTAGCAAATATAGATTTCACGGTATGGTGCAGACAGACATCCTAAAGAAGTCGAAATTGTGAAGAGACGTTATGAATACACATCAGAGTAAGAAACATGGGAATATTGCAATCTACGAACGCATCAGGAACACTTCCCCAAATGATGAAGGAAGGAAAACATGTGACCTGCCAAGGTGGCAATGGAGATGACACGATCATTACGCGTCAGAGGATTGACCAGGAAAATCAATCTCGGGAGGGACTCCAGGGCTTTCTCTGGGGAAAGTCCACCCATTTGGACTCATCCACAAAAGATAAGAGATAAAACCCAGGATAATCTGAAAGGAAAGAAACTGGTGTCCAGCGGGATTGTAGTAGACCTTTCAACGTTTGAGGATAAAGTTATAAACAGACACGGAATCCAGAACAAGGAAAACTATCCTACCTGGAAAGGGGAAGTAGTCAGACTGGTATGAGATGGTCGTGAAGAACTGTGTGCATGGAGGTTTTCAGGACAGCTTAGAATTCTGAGGGTGTTTATGACATCACGGTAAACATGTCACCCAAGATGGCCACAGGTCTCCAGCCCGAGGATTGGCCTAGGCTTGGATACTCAAGTGACAGATACCCAGATACAGCTTTTGCAAACAGAATCTGGGCACAGAAACGTGAAGAGATGCAAGAGACTCTAAATCAATGGATAAGAAAGGAATCATTGGGAAGAAGTGATAACAGAGGGACAAGCACTGAGAGGAGAACATTGCCATCTCCTCAAGTCGATGGGGAGGCCATGCTGATTCAAGCTTGAAACTTGACTTGAAACAAGAGGCCAGACCTTGGGCTTATCAGACCTATGTTGGCCTTCTGCCTTACTCATAATCCAAAGTCAAGAATGATCTCTTGAAGACATTGAAGAGAAGAATAGAGGCCTCGGTCCTAGGTCCCTAGTATTCTGTGAAGAGAAGTCTCACTTTCCATAGCTCTGGCGTCATAGGCACCCACTGGGTACATGGTAATGTGTCACTAGGCATCTCTTTGAAGCCTGGAAGGAATGGACCCCTGTCATGCTTTGGGTATGTCTCTTGGTTTGGAAGGACTCAGGAAGAGTGAGCAAAAGCACCCTTTTGCCAAAAGCTTCATTACTGTGTGAAGGCTGTCCTCCCAAGCTACAGAGATCAGTTGAGATCAATGAGATTCTCTCCCCCATCTCTTGCCATAGAAGGAGTATTGATTAGGTGTTTGACACCGTACATAACGATGTTTGCTGAAACTTAGAACATTACCATTCTATTTAAAGGAATATAAACATGCCACAGCTGAGGAGGTAAATTAAACAAATAACAAAACCTGTGGAAATAAAGTAAGCCAGTATCTAGACGTAATCTAGTGGAGCATTCAAGGATCAGGTGTGAAGTTCTGAACATTCCAAATCCAGAAAAGAGACAGAAGGATCTCTCACCTGGAGAGAGGAATCCATCAGATTCATCTAATTTGTCTCGGAACCATTGTGTCTGGGAAGGTGGTTTCCAGGACAACCTCAAACATGGCGTTTCTGATCTCACAATATCGAACCAACCAAGATGACCTCAGTGCTCAGGTGGATCTAGGCTAGGATGGCAAAGATTCCTTCAAATGACCGATGGAAATTCAAAGACAACATCCAACAATCAGCAAAGCACTCACACATCAGCCTACAGAACCTATGGTGATTAAAGAAATACCAAACTCCTAACTTGAAATGAAGGAGAACACACTGATAAGCATATCGAAGGGAGATAGCTCAGAACCATGACGATTAGACTATGGAAAAGAAAGCAAGCTCCCAGAAAATGGAAGGCAAACAGAAATCACACCTCAATAATCCACAGTGATTGACTTCAGTGTATAGTTAGGGTCTGCTTGAACGTTTGAAAGTCCGAGAAAGTCACAACCCCAAAACTTGCATTGAAGGTCAAACATGGGCTAACTGGGAAGGGTGAGTTCTGAGACTGCTCCACGCGGGGTCTGAAACACTGTGTCTCGAAAGCCTGATTGGAAAAGAGACACGATTCTGACAAATACTCCAACATCACAGTGGTCCAGAAAAAGAAGCTGGCCTCATCTACACAGGGGCAGAGTTGGGCTCAAGTAACATGTTAAAGTACATTCCACTCAACTGCAGGTTGCCAATGGGACATGAAAGGGGCCAGCCAGTGGGGCAGCCGTGAAGTCCCTGCATTCTGAGTCGGCAACCCAGGGTCGGCCACGTGGAATCCTGGGGGTGAGCCTCCTCACCGCTCATCCAGCTGTTCTGGGCCAGGCGTGCGACCTAGTGTAGAGGCATATGGGAAGCAACGTTATACCATGCTACTCTTGCTCAGCAAATACAGCAGCATGGCCAGCAGATGTGAGCACAGCCATAAACTTCTGCCAAAACAAACCAATTAAATGTTGCTAAGAATAGAAAAAAGGAACAGCAAAAAAGAAAGCATGCCAGTAAAAAGAAAAAAACATCTAGGAATAACATTGGCCAAACAGGAGAAAGCTATGTCTACCGAAATCTAGCAAAGCTTTGGGCAAAGAAATTCCACAAGACACAAGGAAACGGAAGTCTATTCCATGTTCTTTGAATGGAAGAATGAACACACTTTAAGCATCCATACCGCAAAAAGCAATGTCTGCATTCCATGTCGTCCCAGTCAAAGTTGCAGCAATCTTTCCCACAGAAATAGAAGAGAGAATACTAAAGTTTCTATGTGGCAACAAAGGACCCTGAATAGGAAAAGGAATCCTGAGGAAAACGAACAAAGCAGCATGTATCACACTTTCTCATTGCCAAATATAGGACAAAGCGCTAGGTACCGGTACAGCACAGCCTTTCCCCCAAAATAGGCACACAGACCCATGGAACAGAATTGAGCCCAGCAGTCAACTGCCACATATATGGGCAGCCCATTTTCGACACGGGAGCCAAGAGGAGACAGCAGAGAAAGGAGAGTCTCGAAAAGAAACAGTGCTGGGAAGACTTCAGAGCCACAAGTGGCACAATGAGACTAGACCATGATGTTACACCAGGCACACATACCACATTGAAATGGATTAAAGCTTTGAATGGAAGACTTGAAACCATGAAACTGCTGCCAGAAAATGCAGGCAGCTTGCTCTTTGCCATCTGGCATAGCCACCTACTTGGAAGAAGCATGTGTGACTGGGTAAGGGCAACAAAAGAAACAAGAAACAAGCGTGACTCCATCCAACGCAGAAGCTTCTACCCGGCCAACGACACCATGGACTCAATGCAGAGACAGCACAACAACTGCGACAGGATGTTTGCAGAACAGACATCGGAGAAGGGGTGAACAGCCATAAGATCCAGTGAACTCATACGTCTCCACAGGAAAAAAAACAATAAGCCCAACAAAACCTGGGCAAAAGATGGAAACACACATTTCTCCCAGGAAGATAGAAAGATGGCCAACAGGCTGTATGAAAACATGTTCCTCATCATTAAGTCTGAGGCCAATGCAAATCCGAAGTGCAATGAGATAGCAGCTCACAGTGGTCAGAATGGCTATAAGGGTGAAGACACGAAACAAGTTTCAGAGAGGAGGTGGAGAGAAGGGAAGCCTCCTGCACTGCAGGTGGGAGTTTGAGCCAATGCAGCTACTACACAAAGGAGTGAAAATTCTGAATGTTTCAGAATCCACCTAGCATATGATCCAGCTATTCCTCCGTGACGTATATATCCAAAGATCATGGAAACAGTAATGCACAGTGATCCGTGCACTGCTGTATTCACCACAGCCTTACTCCCGATATCCAAGACTTGGAAGCCTCCCTGATGCCCATCAAGGGACGAATGGAGAAGGAAGATGGGCTATAGCCACACAATGGTATAGCACTCAGCTGTAGGAACAGATGCAGTCCAGCCATTTGTGACCACCAGAATGGCTCCTGAGGGTACTAGAGGAACTGAAACAAGCACCAGGGGTAAGGTCAAATACCACAGGATCTCACGTACAGGAGAAGAGGAAAAACGGACCAACAAACAGGTAGCATGTGACATGGGATTGGTAGTTCCCAGCAGAAAAGTAGGCGAGGGCCAGAGGGAGAAAGAGTTGATTAGGCACAAGTATCGTCAGAGCCTGTAATTAGCCTTACGGTGGTGAAGATGATGTAACCTATGCGGAAGTCTAAATCTATGAGGATGTAGATCTGAAAGCTATAGCATGTTAGAATGCAGGGTTACGGCAATCAATCCACATAAAATCAAAACTCCAAAAAGGGGTGCAGACTTATGGCCTAAAGATTTATAGGCTGAAAGAGATCAGAGAGGATGAACTTCCAAGGATTGGTAATCACCTCAAAGTGCTTAATGATGCTACAGAATGGTAGACCTTTGCAAAGTGATGAAGCGGAATACTAGCAAGAGAACATGTTCTGTGCTAAACTCATGAACCAATGGAAAATAATACCTTCCATGATGTTACTACTGATTCCCTTCACGAATGATTGAAGCAGGCCAACATCTTCCCAAGTTCAGGCCAAAGGTTGGTGCAGAAGTCTAATTCATTGCCGGCCCTGTGGTGCAGCAGGTAAGTGCCCAACTTCCTCTTGCGTGGCCCGGGCTTCAGGGGCTAGCATCATGGGTACAGATCAGACTTCTAGCATTAGGAAATCCAGATTTCAAGGTATGGTTGGCACAGAGATCATAAAGAAGTAGCAATTGTGAGGAGACCTTATGAATACTCACCAGAAAAAGAACCATGAGAATATTAGAGTCTATGAACGCATCTTGTATGCTTTCCCAAATCATGAAGGAAGGAAAATATGTGACCCACCAAGGTGGAATTGTCAGACTGCCATGAGATCACACGATCATTGTGCATCACAGGATTTCCTGGGCAACGTCAACTTGGGAGGGAGTCCTGGACTTTCTCTGGGGAAAGTCCACCCATTTGGCCATATCCACAAAAGATATGCGATAAAACCCAGGATAATCTTAAAGGAAAGAAACCGGTGTCTAGAGGGAATGTAGTAGACCTTTCCAAGTTAGAGGACAAAGTCGAAAACCGACAACACATCCAGAACAAGGAAATCTATGCTTCCTGGAAAGGGGGAGTAGTCAGGCTGGGAGGAGACGGCTCTGAAACACTGTGTGCATGGAGGTTGTCAGGACAACTTTGAATTCTGAGAGTGTTTATGACATTACAGTGAACGTGTCACCCCAGATGGCTGCATGGTTACAGTACCAGGATTGGCTTAGGCTGAGATACTCAAGTGAGAGATACCCAGAAACAGCTTTTCCAAACAGAAACCTGGCACAGAAACTTGAAGAGATCAAAGAGATGCTGATTCCAGGGATAAGAAAGGTATCATTGTGATGATACTTCATTCTTCCTTCGTTTTCTTCCATTCCATGTGCACTGATGCCCTTCCGTTTCCTTGTATCTTGTGGAATTTCCTTCCCCAAAGCTTTGCTACTTCTCGGTTTACATAGCTTTCACCTGTTTGGCACAGGTTATTCCTAGATACCTTGTTCTTCCTAGTAGCATGCTTTTTTTTCTTTTTTGAGGTTCAGTTTTTCTATCCTTTGCAACTTTTGATTGGTTTTATTTAGGCAGATGTTTACTGCTGTGCTCACATCTCTGGCAATGCTGCTGTATTTGCTGAGGAAGACTGGCCCAGTCTAACGTCGCTTCCCATCTGCCTGTTTCCTTTGTTGCCCATTCCTGTCACACACACTTCTTCCAAATAGGCTGCTAAGACAGATTGCAATGAGCATGCTGCCTAGGTTTTCTCCTTGAAGTCTCACGGTTTCAAGTCTTCCATTCAAGTCTTTAATCCGTTTCGAGGTGGTGTGTGTGACTAGTGTAACATTATGCTCTACTCTCATTGTGTTACATTTGGCTGTGCAGTCTTCCCAGCACCGTTTCTTGTCGAGACTCTCCTTTCTCCGCTGTGTACTCTTGGTTCCCTGGTTGAAAATGTGTTGTGCATGTATGCATGTGCATATATGCGTGAGTTGACCTCTGGGCTCTCGATTCTGTTCCATGGATTTGTGTGCCTGTTTTTGGGCCCAGACTGTGCCGTTTCGGTTCCTAGCGCTTCGTCCTATATGTGGAAATCAGAAAGTGTGATACGTCCTGCTTTGTTCATTTTCTTCAGGATTCCTTTGGGTATTCAGGGTCCTTTCCTTCTGGATAGAGACTTTATTATTCTCTCTTCTATTTCTGTGGGAAAGATCACTGCAACTTTGACTGGGATTGCTTGGAATCCACAGATTCCTCTATCCGCTATGGACGTTTCAAGTGTGTTAGTTCTTCCATTCCAACAGCACGGAATAGTCTTCCGTTTCGTTGTGTCTTCTGGAATTTCTTTAGCCAAAGCTTTGCTAGTATCGGTTTACAATGCTTCCACCTGTTTAGTGAAGGTTAGTCCTAGATATCTTATTATTCTTAGTGACATGCTTCTTTTTTTGAGGCTCAGTTTTTCTATTCTTGCAACTTTTAATTGGTTCTGTTTTGGCAGAAGTTTATGGCAGTGCTCACATCTGCTGGTCGTGCTTCTGTATTTGCTGAGCAAGAGTGGCACTGTCTAACGTCACTTCCCATCTGCCTCTACACTACCTCCCAGGACTCTCCCAGGATGGCTGTACCAGCGGTGAGGAGGCTCAACCCCAAGAGCACAAGTGGATGACCACGGGCTGCGGACCCAGAAGGCACGGACTTCACAGCTTCAGCAGTGGCCAGCCCCTTTCATGTTCCATTGGCAACCTGCTGTTTTGGAATGTGACTTCAATATGCTACTGGAGCCCAGCTCTGGCCCTGTGTAGATGAAGCCATGTTGTTTTCCTGGTCCACTGTGATGTCATAGGATTTCTGCGAATTGTGTCTGTGCTGTGCCAGCAAGCTTCATGGACACAAGGTTTCAGAGCCCGCTTGGAGCAGTCTCAGAACTCACCCATTCCATTTAGCCCAGGTTTGACCTTCACTTCAGGTTTTGGGGTTGTGACTTTTCTGACTTTCAAACGTTTAAGCAGAATCTATCTAAACACGGCTGTCTTTCACTGTGGATTATTCAGTTGTGATTTCTGTTTGCCTTACATTTTCTGGGACCTTTTTTCTTTTCCATAGGCTAATCATCATGGTATTGCTAAGCTATCTCCCTTCGATATGCTTATCAGTTTGTTCAATTTTCATTCCAAGTTATAAATTTTGCATTTCTTTGATCACGATATGCTCTGTTGGCCGTTGTGAGAGTGCTTTCGTGATTGTTGGGTGTTGTCTTTGAATTTCCATTGGTCACTTGAAGGGATCTGTGCTATCCTGGCCGAGGTGACACTGAGCACTGAGAACATGTGGTCATCTTCCTTGGTTAGAGATTCTGAGATCAGAAACTCCAGATTTGAGGTTGTCCTGGCAACCATCTTCACGGACACAATGGTTCCGCAACAAATTAGATGAATGTGATGAATTTCTCTTTCCAGGTGAGCGTTCCTTCTGTCGATTTCTGGATTTGGAAAGTTCGAACTTCACCCCTGATCCTTGAACACTCTCCTAGATTATGTCTAGATACTGGCTTACTTTGTTTCCACAGGGATTGTTATTTGTTTGATTTATATCCTCACCTGTGGCATGCTTATTTTTCTTTAAATATAATTATAATGTTCTAATTTTCAGGCAACATCGTTACATGTGGTGTTGAAACACATAATCAATACTCCTTTTACGGCAAGAGAAGGGGGACAGAATCTCATTGATCCCAACTTAGGACTCTAGCCTTGGAGTGCAGCATTCACCAAGGAATGACCCCCTCTGCAAAAGGGTGCTTTTGAGCCACTTCTAGAGTCCTTCCAAACCAAGAGACATACCCCAAGCATGACAGTGGTCCATTCCTTCCAGGCTTCAAAGAGGTGTCTTGTGACACATTAGCATGTAGCCAGTGGGCACCAGTGATGCCAGAGCTATGGAAAGTGAGACTTCTCTTTAAAAAATGCTAGTGGCCTAGGACGGCGGCCTTGATTCTTCTCTACAATGACCTCAAGAGATCATTCTTGACTTTGGATTATGAGTGAGGCAGAGGGACAACATAGGTCTCATAGTTCCAACCTCTTGTTTCAAATCAAGTTTCAAACTTGAATCAGAACAGCCTCCTCTTCGACATGAGGAGATGGCAATGTTCTCCTCTCAGTGCTTGTCCCTCTATTATGGCTTCTTCCCAATGATTCCTGTCTTATCCCTTGAATTAGCTTATCTTTGATCTCTTCAACTTTCTGTGCCCTGTTTCTGTGGGCAAAAGCTGTTTCTGAGTATCCCTCACTTGAATATCCTAGCCTATGCCAATCCTCGGGCTGGAAACCTGTGGCCATCTTGGGTGACATGTTCACCGTGATGTCATAAACACCCTCAGAATTCGAAGTTGTCCTGATGACCTCCATGCACACAGTT
This sequence comes from Equus asinus, assembly GCF_041296235.1. Taxonomy (NCBI): domain Eukaryota; kingdom Metazoa; phylum Chordata; class Mammalia; order Perissodactyla; family Equidae; genus Equus; species Equus asinus. The sequence continues at coordinate 4,864,232 of NC_091814.1, read as the reverse complement.
CTTCAGAACCATCTCATCCCAGTCTGATTACTCCCCCTTTCCAGGTAGGATAGTTTTCCTTGTTATGTATTTCTTGTCTGTTTCTAACTTTCTCCTCGAACTTGAAAAGGTCTACTACCTTCCCTCTAGACACTGGTTTCTTTCCTTTCGGATTAATCTGGGTTTTCTCTCTTATCTTTTGTGGATGAGGCCAAATGGGTGGACTTTCCCAAGAGAAAGTCAGGGAGGCCCTCCCAAGATGACTTTTCCCAGGCAATCCTCTGATGCGCAATGATCATGTCATCTCCTAGCAGTCTGACAATTCCACTTTGGCAGGTCACATGTTTTCCTTCCTTCATTATTTGGGGAAGTGTTCCTGATGCGTTCATAGTTTGTAATATTCCCATGGTTCTTTTTCTGGTGTGTACTCATAACGTCTCTTCAAAATTTCGATTTCTATAGGATGTCTGTCCGCACCATACCGTGAAATCTATATTTGCTAATGCTACTAATCTGACCCACACCCATGGTGCTAACCAATGAAGCCCTGGCCGCCCAGGCGGAACGTGGGCACATACCCAGTACACCGCAGGGCCGGCACTGAAATGGACTTTTGGATCAAACTTTTGCCTGAATTAGGGATGATGTTGGCCTGCTTTGGTTATTCGTAATGGTAATTAGTAGAAATTCTCTCCCATTATCTCTTGCCGTAGAAAGAGTACTGACTCTGTGTTTTGACACCATATGGAAGGGGGTTGGCTGAAAAGTAGAACACTACCATTATATTTAAAGAAAACTACACATGCCAGAGCTGAAGATGTAAGTCAAACCAATAGAAAACCCTGTGGAAATAAAGTAAGCCAGTATCTAGACCTAATCTGGTGGAGCGCCCAAGGATCAGGGGTTAAGTTCGAAATTACCCAAATCCAGAAAAGAGACAGAAAAATCTGTTACCTGGAGAGAGGAGTTCATCAGATTTTGCTAACTTGTCTCAGAAACATAATGTCCATGAAGGCGGTTGCCAGGACCCCCACGAATCTGGAGTTTCTGATCTCAGAATGTCAACCCAGCCAAGACGACCACGAGTTCTCAGGGCGCAGTGTCAACTAGACGAGGATAGCAAAGATTCCTACAAGTGACCTATAAAAATTCCAAGACAACACCCAACAATCACGAAAGGACTCACACTTCTGCCTACAGAACCTAAGGTGATTAAAGAAATGCAAAATTCATAACTTGGAATGAAGGAGAACGCACTGATAAGCATACCAAAGGGAGATACCTCAGAAAGACCGTGACGATTGGACTATGGAAAAGAAAATAAGGTCCTGTCGAATGGAAGGCCAACAGAAATCACAAGTGAATAGTCCACAGTGATAGACGTCAGTCTTTAGACAGATTCTGCTTGAACACTATGCAGTAGTGTTTCCGAGTTCTTTGGATCAACACGCCGCAGAGGAATAGCTGGATCATATGGGACATGGATTCTTAAAGTTCTGAGGCAGTTCCACACCGCTTGGCGTAGTGGCTGCACCGGTCAGCACTCCCACCAATGGTGCAGGAGGCTTCCCTTCTCTCCACCTCCTCTCTGACACTTGTTGCTTCCTGTCTGCTTCCTTATAGCCATTCTGACCACAGTGAGCTGCTGTGCCCTTGCAGTTTGCATTTGCATTGGCCTGAGACTTAATGACGGTGAACAAGTGTTCATGCACCAGTTGGCCCTCTTTCGATCTTCTTGGCAGAAATCTCTGTTTCCATCTTCTGCCCAGGTTTTCATTGGCTTGTTGTTTTTTTTTTTCTTGTGGGGACGTGCGAGTTGATTGCATCTTTGTGCTTTTCACCCCTTGTCCGATGTGTGGTTTGCAAACATCCTCCCCCAGTCGTTGTGCTATATTTGCATTCAGTCGATGGTTTCCTTCACTGGGCAGAAGCGTCCGCATTTGACGTGGTCCCGTTCGTTTCTTGTTGACTTGGTTGCCCTGGCCCAGTCGGACTTGCTTCTTCCAAACAGGCGGCTCAGACAGATGGCAAAGAGCACTCTGCCTAGGTCTTCTGCTACAAGGTTCACGGTTTCAAGTCTGCCATTCAAGGCTTTAATCCATTTCAGGTGGTGTGTGTGCCAGGTGTAACATCATGGTGTACTCTCGTTGTGTTCCATGTGGCTGTGCAGGCTTCCCAGCACCATTTATGGTAGAGACTCTCCTTTCTCCGCTGTCTCCTCTTGGCTCCCTGGTCGAAAATGGGCTGTCCATGTACGTTTGAGTTGGGCTCTGGGTTCTCGATTCTGTTGCATGGGCCTGTGTGCCTGTTTTGGGGCCCAGACTGTGCCATCTCGGTACCTAGTGCTTCGTCCTATATGTCGAAATCAGAAAGTGTGCCACGTCCTGCTTTTTTCGTTTTCCTGAGGATTCCTTTGCCTAGTCAGGGTCTCTTGTTGTTGGCTAGAAACTTTAGGATTCCCTCTTCTGTCTCTGTGGGAAACATTGCTGCAACTCTGAGAGGGATTGCATGGAATTCAGAGATTCCTTTCTCTGGTATGGACGTTTCAAGTGTGTCGATGCTTCCATTCCTAGATCCTGGAATCTACTTCTTTCTCCTTGTGTCTTCTTGAATTTCTTTCCCCCAACGTTTGTTAGTTTTCCATTGACATGGACTTCACCTATTTTGCTAAGTTTCTTCCTAGAGATCTCATCCTTCTCACTGGCATGCAGTTTTTCATTTTGTCTTTTCAGCTTGTTTTTCTATTCTTTGCAACTTTGAATCGGTTTTGATTTGGCAGAAGTGCATTGCTGAGCTCACATCTGCTGGCAATGCTCCTGTATTTGCTGTGGAAGTCTGGCCTTGTCTAACGTCCCTTCCCATCTGCCTCTGCACTACCTCGGATGCCTGCCCCAGAATGACTGAAGCAGTTTTGAGCAGGCTCACCCGAGGGTCCACCCGGCCCACCACGGGCCACCCACCCAGAAGGTGCAGACCTCACCGCTGCAACACCGGCCGGCCCCTTTCATGTTCCGTTGGCAACCTGCAGTTGAGGGCAATGGGACTTGAATATGCTACTTGAGCCCAACTCTGGCACTGTATAGATGAGGCCAGGTTGTTGTTCGGGTCCACTGTGATGTCAGAGGATTTGTCATAATCGTGTCTCTGCTGTCCCGGCAAGCTTCATGGGCACACGGTTTCATGGCCCGCTTGGAGCAGCCTCATAACTCACCCTTCCCACTTAGCCCAGGCTTGACCTTCGCTGCTGTCTTTTGGCTTGTGAATTTCTCTGACTTTCAAACGTTCCAGCAGAGTCTGTCTAAAGACGGATATCATCTTTCATTGTGGATTATCCAGGAGTGATTTCTGTTCACCTTCCAGTTTCTGGGACCTTATTCCCTTTTCCATAGTGTAATCGTCATGGTATTTCTCAGCTATCCCCCTTAGACATGCTTATCAGTCCGTTCCCCTTCATTCCAAGTGATTAATTTTGCATTTCTTGAATCACCGTATGTTCTCTAGGCCGAGGTGTGAGTGCTTTCATGACTCTTGGATGTTGTCTTTGAATTTGCACCAGTCACTTGAAGGAGTCTTTGCTGTCCTAGCCCAGGTCAAACTAAGCACTGAGAACACGGGGTCATCTGGGTTGGTTTGACATCCTGAGATCAGAAACTCAAAATTCGAGGTGGTCCTGGCAAACCCCTTCACGGACACAATGTTTCCAAGACAAAGTAGACAAATCTGATGAATTCCTCTCTCCAGGAAAGATATTTTTCTGTCTCCTTTCCGGATCTGGGAAGTTTCGAACTTCACCCCTGATCCTGGAACGTTCCCCTAGATTCCGTCTAGATACGGGCTTACTTTATTTCTATAGGCTGTGCCATTTGTTTGCCTTACATCCTCAGCCCTGGCCTGTTTAGTTTTCTTGAAACAGAATTCTAATGTTCTTATTTTCAGCCCACTTCCTTAGATATGGTGTCAAAACACATAATCAACTATCCTTCTATGGCAAGAGGTAGGGGGAGAGAATTTCATTGGGGGCAAACTGAGCACACTAGCCTGGGAGGGCAGCCTTCATGAAGGAGTGAAGCCCTGTGGAAAAGGGTGCTTTTCAGCACACTTGTAGAGCACTTCCAAACAAAGAGACATAACCCAAGCGTGACAGGTGTCCATTCCTTCAAGGCTTCCAAGACATTTCTTGGGACACATTAGCTATGTGACGCCAGAGCTATGGAAAGTGAGACTGATCTGCAAAGAATGCCAGGGGCATAGGAAAGGAGGCATTGAGTCTTCTCTTCAACGTCCTCAAGACATCATTCTTGACTTTGGCTTATTCTTAAGGCAGAAGGACCACGTAGGTCTGATAAGGCCCAAGTCCGGCCTCTTGCTTCCAATCAAGTTGCAAGCTTGAATCAGCATGGCCTCCCCATAGACTTGAATAGATGACAATGTTCTCCTCTCAGTGCTTGTCCCTCTATTCTCGCTTCTTGCCAAGGATTCCTTTCTTACCACATGAATCAGCGTCTGTTTTATGTCTTCCAGTTTCTGTGCCCGCTTTCTGTTTTTCAAAGCTGTTTCTGGGTATCCCTCCCTTTAATAGCCTAGCCTAGGCCAATCCTCATTCTGTAACCGTGCGGCCATCTTGGCGGACATGATCCTCGTGATGTCATCAACAACCTCAAAATTCGAAGTTGTCCTGACAACCTGCGTGCACACAGAGTTTCAGAGCCATCTCAGGCCAGTCCGACTCCTCACCCTTTCCAGGTAGGATAGTTTTCCTTTTTCTCGATTTCTTGTCAGTTTCTGACTTTCTCCTCGAACTTTGAAAGGCCTGCTACATTCTCTCTAGACACTGGTTTCTGTCCTGTAAGATTATCCTGGGTTTTATCCCTTACATTTAATGTAGATGGGCAAGTGGGTGGACGTTCCCCAGAGAAAGTCCTGGAGTCCCTCCCAAGTTGAAGTTGCCAGGGAAATCCTCTGATGCGCAATGATCGTGTCATCTCCTAGCACTCTGCCGATTCCTACTTGGCAGGTCCCATGTTTTCCTTCCTTCTTCCTTTGGGGAAGTGTACCAGATGCGTTCATGGATTGTAAAAGCCTCACGGTTCTTTTTCTGGTGCATATTGATAAGGTGACCTCACCATTGCTACTTATTTTATGATCCCTGTCCGCACCGTACCATGAAATCTATATTTCCTAACACTGCTAATGTGATCTGCACCCGTGATGTGAAACAGTGAGGCCTGGGCCGGCCAAGCGGAACGTGGGCACTTACCCGCTCCACCACAGGGCTGGCCCTGAATTGGACTTTTGGACCAACCTTTTGCCTGAGCTTGGGAACACGTGGGCCTGTTTTGATTATTTGTGAAGGTGATTAGTAGTAACGTCATGGACGGTAACCTTTTCCGTTGGTGCATGGGTTTAGCACGCATCATGTTCTGTGGGTAGTATTCCTCTTCATCTATTTGGAATGGTCTACCTTTCTGTAGCATCAGTATGCATTTTGAGGTGATTTTCCAGCCTTGGAAGCTCACCTTCTCCAATCTCTTTCAGCCCCAAAGCTTTATGCCGTCATTCTGGACCCCATTTTGGATTTTTTGCTTTTAGGTGAATTTATTGCCATAACCCTGCATTAGAACATCCCATATCTTTCCGATTTGCATCCTCATCGATGTAGACTTCCGTGTAGCTTACATCATCTTCCCCTGCGTAAGCCTAATAGCAGGCCCTTACCACACACTTGTGCCTCATCATCTGTTTCACCCTCTCACACCTCCCCGCTTTGTCTCTGGGAACCCCCAATCAAATGTCCCGTGCCACCTGTTCCTGACCGCTTGTTTTTTCTTCTCCTCTTAAGTGAGGTCCTACGGTATTTGACTTTCTCCCTGGGGCTTGTTTCACTTCCCTAAAGCCCTCACAGCCATTCTGGTGGTCACAAATGGCTGGGTTGCATCCTTTAATCCGGCTGACTGGTATGCCATTGTGTGGCTATAGCCCATCTTCCTGTTAATTCTTCCATTCCTAGATCCTGTAATATCCTTCTTTTTCCTTGTGTCTTCTATAATTCCTTTCTCCAAAGATTTGCTTGTTTTCGAATTGACATGGCTTTCACCTGTTTTGCTAAGTTTCTTCATAGAGATCTTATTCTTCTTATTGGCAACGTGTTTGTTTTCTTTTGTTTTGTTTTTTTTGAGCTTCAGTTTTTGTATTCTTTGCAACTTGTAATCGGTTTTGTTTTGGCAGAAGTGCATCACTGAGCTCACATCTGCTGGCAATGCTCCTGTATTTGCTGTGGAAATTTGTCCCTGTCTAATGTCCCTTCCCCTCTGCCTCTACACTACCTCGGCCGCCAGATCCAGGATGACTGAAGCAATGGTTAGGAGGCTCACACTCAGGATTCCACCCGGCCCATCCCGGATCACCGACCCGGAAGTTGTGGACCTAACCACTACATCACTGGCAGGCCACTTTCATGTTCCTTTGGCCACCTGCAGTTGAGTACAATGGGATTTGAATATGCTACTTGAGCCCAAGTCTGGCACTGTGTAGATGAGAGCAGGTTGTTTTTCGGGTCCACCGTGATGTCAGGGGATTTGTCATAATTGTGTCTCTGCTGTCCCGGCAAGCTTCATTGAAACAGGGCTTCAGAGCCTGCTTGGAGCAATTAGCACAGGTTTGACCTTTGCTGCCGTCTTTTGGCTTGTGAATTTCTCTGACTTTCAAACGTTCAAGCAGAGTCTGTGTAAAGACTGACATCTCTCATTGTGGATTATTCAGGTGTGATTTTTCTTCACCTTCCATTTTCTGGGACTTTTTTCTTTTCCATATTATACTCATCACAGTCTTTCTCAACTATCTCCCTTAGATATGCTTATCAGTCTGTTCTCCTCAGTTTGTAATGATTAATTTTGTATTTCTTTAATCACTGTATGTTCTCCATTCCAAGGTGTGATTGCTTTCGTGACTCTTGGTTGTTGTCTTAGAATTTGCACCGGTCACTTGTAGGACTGCTTGCTATCCTAGCTGGGTCAAACTAAGCACTGAGAACATGTGGTTATCTGGGTTGATTTGACATCCTGAGATCAGAAACTCCAAATTCGCATGGTCCTGGCAACCCCTTTCACGGACATACTGCCTTCACAAAGAAATGAAGCCCTGTATAAAAGGGTGTATTTCAGCACACTTGTAAAGCCCTTCCAAACAAAGAGACACATTAACATGTACCCAGTGGGAACCCATGACGCCAGAGCTTTGGAAAGTGAGACTGATCTTCAGAGAATGCTAGAGGCGGAGGAAAGGTGGCATCGATTCTTCTCTTCAATGTCCTCATGAGAACATTCTTGATTTTGGATTATACTAAAGATAGAAGGACACTGTGTCCATGAAGGGGGTTTCAAGGTCCACCTCGAATTTGGAGCTTCTGATCTCAGGATGTCAAACCTACCCAGATGATGAACAGGTGGCATGGAACATTTGATTGGGGATTCCCAGAGGCAAAGCAGGTCGGTGGGGGGGTGGGGGAAAGAGATGGTGAGGCACAAGAGTGTGGTGAGGGCCTGTGATTAGGCTTATGCTGGTGACTATGATGTAAGCTATCTGAAAGATATAGGATGTTTTAATGCAGGTTTATGGAAATAAAATCAGCAAAAATCAAAGATCCAAAAAGGGGTCCAGAATGATGGCATAAAGCTTTGGGGGCTGAAAAAGAATCGCTAAGGTGACGTTCCAAGGATGGAAAACCACCTTAAAATTCTTACTGATGCTACAGAAAGGTAAACCATTCCAAACAGATGAAGAGGAATACTCCCCAAAGAACATGATCCGTGCTAAACCCATGAACAACAGGAAAAGGTTACTGTCCATGATGTTACTACTAATCACCTTCACAAATAATCAAAACAGGCGCACGTTTTCCCAAGCTCCGGCTAAAGGTTGGTCCAAAAGTACAATTCGGGGCCGGCCCTGTGGTAGACGGGGTAAGTGCCCACGTTCTGCTTTGGCTGTCCGGGCCTCACTGATTCACATCAGGGGTGCAGATCTCATTAGCAGTGTTAGGAAATATAGATTTCATGGTGCGATGCGGACAGAGATCATAAATAAGTAGCCCTTGTGAGGATAGCTTATCAATACACAAGAGAAAAAGAACCACGAGACTATTACAATCTATATACGCATTTGGTACACTTCCCCAAAGGAAGAAGGAAGGAAAACATGTGACCTGCCAAGGTGGAGTTGGCAGAGTGCTAGGAGATGACACGATCATTGTGCATCAGAGGATTGCCTGGGCAACTTCAACTTGGGAGGGAGTCCAGGACTTTCTCTGGGGAATGTCCACCCACTTGGCCGCCTACACAAGATATAAGAGATACAACCAAGGATAATCTTATAGGAAAGAAACCAGTGTCTAGGGAGATTGTGCTAGGCCTTTCAAAGTTCGAGGAGAAAGTTAGAAACCGACAAGAAATCCAGAAAAAGGAAAACTCTCCTTTCTGGAAAGGGTTAGGAGTCAGACTGGTCTGAGATAGCTCTGAAATTCTGTGTGCATGGAGGTTGTCAGGACAACTTAGAATTTTGACGTTCTTTATGACATCATTGTGAACATGTCCCCCAAGAGGGCCGCATGGTTACAGTCTGAGTATTGGCCTAGGATAGGCTATTAAAGGGAGAGATAACAAGAAACATCTTTGACAAACAGAAAGCGGGCACAGAAAGTAGAAGAGATCAAACCGACTCTGATTGAAGGGATAAGGAAAGAATCCTTGGCAAGAAGTGAGAATAGAAGGACAAGCACTGAGAGAACATTGTCATCTTTTCAAGTCTATGGGGGCGGCATGCTGATTCAAGCTTGAAACTTGATTGGAAACAAGATGCCACACTTGGGCCCTATCAGAACTACGTTGTCCTTCTTCCTTAAGCATAAGCCAAAGTCAAGAATGATGTCTTGAGGACATTGAAGAGAAGAATCGAGGCCTCCTTTCCTAGACCCCTAGCATTCTTTGAAGATCAGTCTCACTTTCCATAGCTCTGGAGTCACGGGTGCCCACAGCGTACATGCTAATGTGTCCCAAGAAATGTCTTGGAAGCCTTGAAGGAATGGACCCCTGTCACGCTTGGGGTATGTCTCTTTGTTTGGAAGTGCTCTACAAGTGTGCTGAAAAGCACCCTTTTCCAGAGGGCTTCGTTCCTTCGTGAAGGCTGCCCTCCCAGGCTAGTGTGCTCAGTTTGCCCCCAATGAAATTCTCTCCCCCGACCTCTTGCTGTACAAGGATTATTGATTATTTGTTTTGACACCATATGTAAGGAAATTGGTTAAAAATTAGATATTAGAATTCTGTTTCAAGAAAAATAAACAGGCCAGGGCTGAGGATGTAAGGCAAACAAATGGCACAGCCTATAGAAATAAGTTAAGCCCGTATCTTGACGGAATCTAGGGGAACGTTCAATGATCAGGGGTCAAGTTTGAAACTTCCCAATCCAAAAAAGAGACAGAAAAATATCTTTCCTGGAGAGAGGAATTCATCAGATTTGTCTACTTTGTCTTGGAAACATTGTGTCCATGAAGGGGGTTGCCAGGACCACCTCGAGTTTTGAGTTTCTGATCTCAGGATGTCAAATCAACCCAGATGACCACGTGTTCTCAGTGCGAGTTTGACCTAGGCTAGGACAGCAAAGACTCCTTCAAGTGACCAGTGCAAATACCAAGACAACAACCAAGAGTCACGAAAGCACTCACACCTCGGCCTAGAGAACATACGGTGATTCAAGAAATGCAAAATTAATCACCGGGAATGAAGGAGAATGGAGTGATAAGCATGTCTAAGGGAGATAGCTGAGAAATACCATGACGATTATACTATGGAAAAGAAACAAAGCTCCCAGAAAATGGAAGGCGAACAGAAATCACACCTTGATAATCTACAATGAAAGATGATGTCAGTCTTTAGACGGACTCTGCTTGAACGTTTGAAAGTCATAGAAATTCACAAGCCAAAAAAGGGCAGCGAAGGTCAAGCCTGGGCTAAATGGGAAGGGTGAGTTATGAGACTGCTCCAAGCGGGCTCTGAAATGGTGTGTCCATGAATCATGCAGGGACAGCAGAGACACGATTTTGACAAATCCTCTGACATCACAGTGGACCCGAACAACAACCTGGCCTCATCTACACAGTGCCAGAGTTGGGCTCAAGTAGCATATTCAAGTCCCATTGCCCTCAACTGCAGGTCGCCAATGGAACATTAAAGGGGCCAGCCGGTGGTGCAGTGGTGACGTCCGAACCTTCTGGGTGGGTGGTCTGACGTGGGGCATGTGGACCAACACGGTGTGCCTGCTCACCACTGCTTCAGTCATTCTGGGGCCGGCATCCGAGGTAGTCTAGAGGCAGATGGAAAGTGACATTAGACAGGGCCAGACCTCCACAGCAAATACAGGAGCATTGCCAGCAGATGTGAGCTCTGCGAGGCAGTTCTGCCAAAATAAAACCAATTAAACGTTGTGAAGTATAAAAAAACTGAAGCTAAAAAAAAATAAAAACCAGCTTGCCAGTGAGAAGACTAAGATCTCTATGAAGAACCTTTGCAAAACAGGGGAAAGCTATGTCAATCAACAACTAGGAAACGTTTGGGAAAGAAATTCAAGAAGAAACAAGGGGAAAGAAGGATATTCCTGGATCTAGGAATGGAAGCATTAACACACTTGAAACGTCCATACCAGAGACAGGAATCTCTGGATTCCATGCAATCCCATTCAATGTTGCAGCAATATTTGGCACAGAGATACAACACAGAACCCGAAAGTTTCTAGCCAGCAACAAGTGACCCTGAATAGGCAAAGGAATCCTCAGGAAAACGAACTAAGCAGGACGTGTCACACTTTATGCTTTCAACATAAAGTACGAAGTGCTAGGTTCCAAAACGGCACAGTCTGGGCCCTAAAACAGGCACACAGACCCATGCAACTGAATTGAGAGCCCAGAGCCCAACTCAAACTTACATGGACATCCAATTTTCGACCAGGGATCCACTAGGAGACAGTGGAGAAAGGAGAGTCTCTACAATCAACGGTGCTGGCAAGCCTGCACAGCCACATGGAGCACAACGAGAGTACACCATGATGTTACACCTGTCTCACATACATTCTGGAAATCGATTAAAGCCTTGAATGGCAGACTTGAAACCATGAACCTTGTAGGAGAAGACCTAGGCAGAGTGCTCTTTGCAATCTGTCTGAGCCACCTATTTGGAAGAAGCAAGTCCGACTGGGCAAGGGCAACAAAGGAAACAAGAAACAAATGGGACCACATCAAATGCACAATCTTCTGCCCAATCAAGGAAACCAACGACTCAATGCAAAGACAGCACAACAACTGGGAGACGATGTTTGCAAACCACACATCAGACAACGGGTGAAAAGCCCAAACATACAATCAACTCGCACCTCTCCACAAGAAACAAAACAAAAAGCCAATTAAAACCTGGGCAAAAGATGGAAACACAGATTTCTCCCAAGAAGATCGAAAGAGGGCCAACAGGTGCATGAATATTTGTTCACCATCATTAAGTCTCAGGCCAATGCAAATGCAAACTGCAAGGGCACAGCAGCTCACTGTGGTCAGAATGGCTATAAGGAAGCAGACAGGAAACAAGTGGCAGCGAGGAGGTGGAGAGAAGGGAAGGCTACTGCACTGCTGGTGGGAGTGGAAACCGGTGCAGCCACTACGCCAAGCAGTGTGGAACTGCCTCAGAAATTTAAGAATCCTTGTCCCATATGATCCAGATATTCCTCTGCGGTGAGTTGATCTAAAGATCCTGGAAACACTATTGCATAAAGACATGTACACTGCCGAGTTCAGCACAGCCTTACTCCCACTAGCCAAGACTTGGAAGCCGCCCTGGTGCTTAGCAAGGGACGAATGCAGAAGGATGGGCTATAGCCACACAATGGTATACCACTCAGCCGGGACAAAGGATGCAATACAGCCATTTTGATCACCAGAATGGCTGTGAGGGTTTTAGGGGAAGGGAAACAAGCCCCAGGTTGAGAGTCAAAAACCCTAGGATCTCACTTACAAGGAGAAGAATAAACAAGCACTAACCAACAGGTGGCACGGGACATTTGATTGGGGGTTCCCAGAGGCAAAGCGAGGCAGTGAGGGAGGGAGAAAGAGATGATGAGGCACAAGTGTGTGGTGAGGGCCTGTGATTAGGCTTCTGCTGGTGAAGATGATGTAATGTACACAGAAGTCTAAATAGATCAGGATGCAAATCTGAAAGATATAGGATGTTCTAATGCAGGGTTATGGCAATAAATTCACCAAAAATCAAAAATCCAAAAAGTGGTACAGAATGACGGCATAAAGCTTTGGGGGCTGAAAGAGATTAGAGAAGGTGAACTGCCAAGGATGGAAAATCACCTCAAAATGCTTACGGATGCTACAGTAATGTAGACCATTGGATTAGATGAAGAGGAATACTACCAAGAGAACATGATCAGTCCCAAAACCATGAACCAACGGTAAATATTACAGTCCATGATGTTGCTACTAACCACCTTCACGAGTAATCCAAACAGGCCAACGTCTTCGCAAGTTCAGGCAAAAGGTTGGTCCAAAAGTACAATTCAGGGCCTGCCCTGTGGTGGAGCGGGTAAGTGTCCATGTTTCGCTTGGGCGGCCCAGGCCTCTCTGTTTCACATCACGGGTGCAGATCACATTAGCAGTGTTAGGAAATATAGATTTCATCGTACAGTGTGGACAGGGATCATAAATAAGTGTCAATTGTGAGGATACCTTATCAAGAATCCCCAGAAAAAGAACCATGAGACTATTACAATATATGAGCACATCTGGTACACTTCGCCAAGGAATAAGGAAGGAAAACATGTGACCTGCCAAGGTGGAATTGGCAGAGTGCTAGGAGAAGACGCAATCATTGAACATCAGAAGATTGCCTGGGAACTTCAACTTGGGAGGCAGTCCATGACTTTCTCTGGGGAAGGTCCACCCACTTTGCCATCTACCCAAGATATAAGAGATAAAACCCAGGATAATCTTACAGGAAACAAACCAGTGTCTAGAGAGAATGTAGCAGGCCTTTCAAAGTTCGAGGAGAAAGTTAGAAAACGACAAGAAATCCAGAAAAAGAAAAAGTATCCTGCCTGGTAAAGGTGAGGAGTCACACTGGTCTAAGATGGCTCTGACACTCTATGTGAATGGAGGTTGTCAGGACAACTTAGAATTTTGAGGTCATTTATGACATCACGGTGAACATGTCCCCCAAGATGGCCGCATGGTTACAGTCTGAGGATTGGCCTAGGATAGGCTATTAAAGGGAGAGATACCCAGAAATAGCTTTGACAAACGGAAAGAGGCCATAGAAAGTAGAAGAGATCAAACTGACTCTGATTCAAGGGATAAGAAAGGAATCCTTGGCAAGAAGCGAGAATGGAGGGACAAGCACTGAGAGCAGAACACTGACATCTATTCAAGTGTAAGGGAGGCCGAGCTGATTCAAGCTTGCAACTTGATTGGAAACAAGAGCCTGCACGTGGGCCTTTTCAGACCTAGGTTGTACTTCTGCCTTAAGCATAATGCAAAGTCAAGAATGATGTCTTGAGGACATTGAAGAGAAGAATCAATGTCTACTTTCTTAGGCCCCTAGCATTCTTTGAAGATCAGTCTCACTTTCCATATCTCTGGCGCCACGGGCCCCACTGGGTACATGCTAATGTGTCCCAAGAAATGTCTTGGAAGCCTTGAGGGAATGGACCCCTGTCATGCTTGGGGTATGTCTCTTTTTTTGGAAGTGCTCTACAAGTGTGCTGAAAAGCACCCTTTTCCAGAGGCCTTCGTTCCTTTGTGAAGGCTGCCCTCCCAGTTTAGAGTGCTCAGTTTCCCTCCAATGAAATTCTCTCCCCCTACCTCTTGCTGTAGCAGGATTATTGACTATGTGTTTTGACACCATCTGCAAGGAAGTTGGCTGAACGTTAGAACTTTACAATTCTGTTTCAGAAAAATAAACAGGCCAGGGCTGAGGATGTAAGGCAAACAAATGGCTCAGCCTATAGAAATTAAGTAATCCCGTATCTAGGCAGAATCTAGGGGAACGTTCAAGGATCAGTGGTCAGGTTCCAAACTTCGCAAATCCGGAAAGGAGACAGAAAAATATCTTTCCTGGAGAGAGGAATTCATCAGATTTGTCTAATTTGTCTCGGAAACATTGTGTCCGTGAAGGGGGTTGCAGGTCCACCTCGAATTTGGAGATTCTGATCTCAGGATGTCAAACCAACCCAGATGATCATGTGTTCTCAGTGCTAAGTTTGATCTAGGCTAGGATAGCAAAGATTCCTACAGTGACCAGTGCAATTCAAAGACAACAACCTAAAGTCACAAAAGCACTCACAACCTCGGCCCAGAGAACATACCATGATTAAAGAAATACAAAATTAATCACTTGGAATGAAGGAGAACGGACTGCGAAGCACATCTAAGGGAGATAGCTGAGGAAGACCATGACGAGCATACTATGTAAAAGAAAAAAAGAACCCAGCAAATGGAAGGCGAACAGAAATCACACCTGAATAATCCATAATGAATGATGATGTCCATCTTTAGACAGACTCTGCTTGAACGTTTGAAATTCAGAGAAATTCACAAGCCAAAAAAGTTCAATGAAGGTCAAACCTGGGCTAACTGGGAAGGGTGAGTTATGAGACTGCACCAAGTGGGCTCTGAAACCCTGTGTCCATGAAGCATGACGGGACAGCAGAGACACAATTATGACAAATCCTCTGACATCACATTGGACCCGAAAGACAACTTGGCCTCATCTACACAGTGCCAGAGTTGGGCTCAAGTAACATATTCAAGTCCCATTGCACTCAACAGCAGGTGGCCCAGGGAACATGAACGGGGCCAGCCCGTGTTGCTGCAGTGAGGTCCGCACCTTCTGGATCAGTGGCCCGGTGTGGGCCGGGTGGAAGTCTGGGGGTGAGACTCCTCACCACTGCTTCAGTCATTCTGGGGCAGGTGTCCGAGGTAGTGTAGAGGCAAATGGGAAGGGACATTAGACAGGACCAGACTTCCACAGCAAGTACAGGAGAATTGCCAGCAGATGTGAGCACAGCATTGCACTTCTGCCAAAACAAAACCAATTAAATGTGTCAAAGAATAGAAAAACTGAAGCTAAAAACAAACAAAGAAACAAACAAACAAGAGCTTGCCAGTACGAAGAAGAAGATCTCTCTGAAGAACTATAGCATAACTGGTGAAAGCTATGGCCATTGAAAACCCAAAAACATTTGGGGAAAGAAATTCAAGAAGACACAAGGAAAAAGAAGGATATTCCGGCATGTAGGAATGGAAGAATTAACACACTTGAAAGGTCCATACCGGAGAAAGGAATCTGTGGATTCCATGCAATGACAGTCAACGTTGCAGCAATATTTCCCACAGAGATAGAAGAGAGAATCCGTAAGTTTCTAGCCAGCAACAAGAGACCCTGCATAGGCCAGGGAATCCTCAGGAAAATGAACAAAGTATGACATATCAAACTTTCTGATTTCAACATATAGGATGAAGCGCTAGGTACCGAAACGGCACAGTCTGGGTCCTGAAACAGGCAGACAGACCCCTGCAACAGAATCGAGAGCCCAGAGCCCAACTCAAACGTACATGGATAGCCCATATTCAACTAGGGAGCCAAGAGGAGACAGTGGAGAAAGGAGAGTCTCTACAATAAACGGTGCTGGGAAGCCTGCACAGCCACATGGAACACAACGAGAGTACACCATGATGTTACACCTGGCACTCACACCACCTCAAAATGGATTAAAGCCTTGAATGGCACACTTGGAAGCCGAGAAACTGGTAGGAGAAGACCTAGGCAGAGTGCTCTTTGCCATCTATGTGAGCCGCTTATTGCGAAGAAGCATGTTTGACAGGGCAAGGGGAACAAAGGAAACAAGAAACTAATGGGATGACATCAAATGCACACGCTCCTGCCCAGTCAAGGAAACCGACTCAATGCAAAGACAGCACAACAACTGAAGGAGGATGTTTGCAAAGCAATCATCAGACAAGGGGTGAAAAGCCCAAAGATAGAATTAACTTACACGTCTCCACAAGAAACAAAACAACAAGCCAATGAAAACCTGGGCTAGAGATGGAAACAGAGATCTCTCTCAAGAAGATCGAAAGACAGACAACAGGTGCATGAAAACTTGTTCACCATCATTAAGTCTCAGGAAAATGAAAATCTAAACTGCAAGGACACAGCAGGTCAAAGGGGTCAGAATGGCTATAAGGAAGCAGACAGGAAACAAGTGTCAGAGAGGAGGTGGAGAGAAGGGAAGCCTCCTGCACTGCCGGTGGGAGTGTAGACCGGTGCAGCCACTACGCCAAGCGGTGTGGAAGTGCCTCAGAAATTTAAGAATCCATGTCTCATATGATCCAGCTAATCCTCTGCAGAGTGTTTATCCAAAGAACCTGGAATCACTATTGCATAAAGATATGTGCACCGCTCAGTTCACCATAGCCTTACTCCCGCTATCCAAGACTTGGAAGCCGCCCTGGTGTCCAGCAAGGGACGAATGCAGAAGGATGATGGGCTATAGCCACACAATGGCATACCAGTCAGCCGGAACAAAGGATGTAATCCTGCCATTTGTGACCACCAGAATGGCTGTGAGGGCTTTAGAGGAAGTGAAACAAGCCCCAGGGAGAAAGTCAAATACTGTAGGATCTCACTGACCTGGTGAAGAAAAAGCAAGCAGTAAAAAACAGGTGGCACTGGACATTTGATTGCGGGTTCCTAGAGTCAAAGCAGGGCGGTGGGTGAGGGTGAAAGAGATGATTAGCCAAAAGTGTTTGGTGAGGGCGTGTGATTAGGTTTATGTTGGTGAAGATGATGTGACATACACAGAAGTCTAAATCGATGAGGATGCAAATCTGAAAGATATAGGATGCACTAATGCAGGGTTATTGCAATAAATTCACCAAAAATCAAAAATCCAAAAAGGGGTCCAGAATGACAGCCTAAAGCTTTGGGGGCTGAAAGAGATTAGAGAAGGTGCACTTCCAAGCATGGAAAATCACCTCAAAATGCTTACTCATGCTACAGAAAGGTAGACCATTCCAAATAGATGAGGAATACTACCCAGAGATCATGATCCATGCTAAACCCATGAACCACGGGAAAAGGTTACTGTCCATGACGTTACTCCTAATCACCTTCACAAATAATCAAAACAGGCCCACCTCTTCTCAAGTCCAGGCAGAAGCTTGGTCCAAAAGTACAATTCAGGGCCGTCCCTGTGGTGGAGCAGGTAGGTGCCCACTTACTCTTCCGTGGCCCATGCCTCACTGTTTCACATCACGGGTGCACATCACATTAGCTGTGTTAGGAAATATAGATTACATGGGACGGTGTGGACAGAGATCATAAATAAGTAGCAATTGTGAGGATACATTATCAATACGCACCACAAAAAGAACCATGAGACTATTACAATCTATGAATGCATCTTTTACACTTCCCCAAAGGAAGAAGCAAGGAAAACATGTGACCTGCCTAGGTGGAATTGGCAGAGTGCTAGGAGATGACATGATCATTGGGCATCAGAGGATTGCCTGGGCAACTTCAACTTGGGAGGGAGTCCAGGACTTTCTCTGGGGAACGTCCACCTACTTGGGCATCTACATGAAATATAGAGATACAACCCAGGATAATCTTACAGGAAAGAAACCAGTGTCTAGAGAGAATGTAGCAGGCCTTTCAAAGTTCGAGGAGAAAGTTAGAAACTGAGAAAAAATCCAGAAAAAGGACAACTATCCAACCTGGAAAGGGTGAGGAGTCAGACTGGTCTGAGATGGCTCTGAAACTCTGTGTGCATGGAGGTTGTCAGGACAACTTCGAATTTTGAGGTTGTTTGTGACATCACAGTGAACCTGTCCCCCAAGATGGCCGCATGGTTACAGTGTGAGGATTGGCCTATGCTAGGCTATAAAAGGAGAGAGAGCCAGAAACAGCTTTGACAAACGGAAGTGGGCACGGAAACTGGAAGAGATAAAACGGACTCTGATTCAAGGGATAAGAAAGGAATCCTTGGCAAGAAGCGAGAATAGAGGGACAAGTACTGAGAGGAGAACATTGTCATCTATTCAAGTCAATGGGGAGGCCATGCTGATTCAAGCTTGAAACTTGATTGGAAACAAGAGGCTGGACTTGGGGCTCATCAGACCTACAGTGTCCTTGTGCCTTAAGCATAATGCAAAGTCAAGAATGATGTCTTGAGGACATTGAAGAGAAGAATCGAGGCCTCCTTTCCTAGACCCCTAAAATTCTTTGATGATCACTCTCAGTTTCCATAGCTGTGGCATCACGTGGGCCCACTGGGTACATGCTAATGTGTCCAAAGAGATGTCTTGGAAGCCTTGAAGGAATGGAACCCTGTCACGCTTGGGGTATGTCTCTTTGAGTGGAAGGGCTCTACAAGTGTGCTGAAAAGCACCCTTTTCCAGAGGGCTTCGTTCCTTTGTGAAGGGTGCCCTCCCAGGCTAGAGTGCTCAGTTTAGCTCCAATGACATTCTCTCCCCCTACCTCTTGCTGGAGAAGGATTATTGATTATGTGTTTTGACACCATATGTAAGGATGTGGGCTGAAAATTAGAACATTACAATTCTGTTTTGAGAAAAATAAACAGGCCAGGGCTGAGGATGTAAGGCAAACAAATGGCACAGCCTATAGAAATAAAGTAAGCCCGTATCTAGACAGAATCTAGGGGAAAGTTCAAGGATCAGGGGTCAAGTTCGAAATTTCTCAAATCCAGAAAAGAGACAGAAAAATATCTTTCCTGGTGAGAGGAATTCATCCAATTTGTCTAATTTGTCTCGGAAACATTGTGTCCTTGAAGGGGGTTGCCAGAACCACCTCGAATTTGGAGTTTCTGATCTCAGGATGTCAAACCAACCCAGATGACCACGTGTTCTCAGTGCTTAGTTTGACGTAGGCTAGGGTACTAAAGATTCCTACAACTGACCTGTGAAAATTCAAAGACAACAACCAAGAGTCACCAAAGCACTCACACCTCGGCCTAGAGAACATACGGTGATTATAGAAATGCAAGATTAATCACTTGGAATGAAGGAGAACGGACTGATAAGCATGTTTAAGGGAGATAGCTTAGAAAGACCATGACGATTATACTATGGAAAAGAAAAACAGGTCCCAGAAAATGGAAGGCGAACAGAAATCACACCTGAAGAATCCACAATGAAAGATGATGTCAGTCTTTAGACAGACTCTGCTTGAACGTTTGAAAGTCAGAGAAATTTACAAGCCAAAAAACGGTGGTGTAGGTCAAGCCTGGGCTAAGTGGGAAGGGTGAGTTATGAGACTGCTCCAAGCGGGCTCTGAAACCGTGTGCCCATGAAGCTTGCCTGGACAGCAGAGACACAATTATGACAAAATCACTGACATCACACTGGACCCGAAAAACAACCTGGCCACATCTACACAGTGCCAGTGTTGGGCTCAAGTAGCATATTGAAGTCC
Source organism: Equus asinus (assembly GCF_041296235.1). NCBI lineage: Eukaryota > Metazoa > Chordata > Mammalia > Perissodactyla > Equidae > Equus > Equus asinus. Next base: position 4,844,724 of record NC_091814.1, on the reverse strand, counting down.
CATTGCACTCAATTGCAGGTTGCCAATGGAACATGAAAGGGGCCGTCCGATGTTGCAGTGGTGAGGTCCGCAGCTTAAGGGTTGGTTGCCCGGGGTGGGCCTCGTGGATTCCTAGGGTTGAGCCTCCTCACCACTGCTCAGTCCTTCTGGGGCAGGCTTCCTGGGTAGTGTAGAGGCAGATGGGAAGGGACGTTACACAGGGCCAGACTTCCCCGTCAAATACAGGAGTCCCAGAGTGTGCCATTTCAGTACCTAGTGCTTCATCCTATATGTTGAAATCAGAAAGTACTCTCGTTGTGTTCCATGTGGATGTGCAGGCTTCCTAGCTCCCAATCAAATGTCCCGTGCCACCAGTTGGCTAGTGCTTGTTTTTTCTTCTCCTAGTCAGTGACATCCTATGGTATTTGACTTTCTCCCTGGGGCATGTTTCCCTTCCCCTAAAACCCTCACAGCCATTCTGGTGGTCACAAATGGCTCGAGGTGTCAGTGCTATTGTGACTCTTGGTTGTTGTCTTTAAATTTGCACCGGTCACTTGTAGGAATCTTTGCTATCCTAGCCTAGGTCAAACTAGGCACTGAGAACACGTGGTCATCTGGGTTGCTGTGACATCCTGAGATCAGAAACTCCAAATTCTAGTTGGTCCTGGCCACCCCCTTCACGGACACAATGTTTCCGAGACAAATTAGACAAATCTGATGAATTCGTCTCTCCAGGAAAGATTTTTTTCTGTCTCTTTTCTGTATTTGTGAAGATTGGAACTTGTCCCCCGATTCTTGAACGTTCCCTTGATTCCGTCTAGATACGGACTTACCTTATTTCTGTAGGCTGTGATATTTGTTTGCCTTACAACCTCAGCCCTGTATCTGGGTATCTCTCACTTTTTTATTTCTTGTCAGTTTCTAACTTTCTCCTCGAACATTGAAATGCCAGCTACATTGTGTCTAGACACTGGTTTCTTTCCTGTAAGATTATCCTGGGTTGTATCTCTTATATTTTGATTAGATGGCCAAGTGGGTGGCCTTTCAACAGAGAAAGTCCTGGACTCCCTCCCAAGTTGATGTTGCCCAGGAAATCCTCTGATACACAATGATCGTGTCATCTCCTAGCACTCTGCCAACTCCACCTTAGCAGGTCACATGATTTCCTTCCTTCTTCCTTTGGGGAAGTGTACCTGATGCGTTTGCAGATTGTAATATTCTCATGGTTGTTTTTCTGGTGCGTATAGATAAAGTATCCTCACAGTTGCTACTTATTTATGATCTCTGTCCACACCGTACCATGAAATCTATATTTCCTAACACAGCTAATGTGATCTGCACCCGTGATGTGAAGCAGTGAGGCCCGGCCGCCCAAGCGGATCATGGGCACTTACCTGATCCACCACAGGGCCGGCCCTGAATTGTACTTTTGGACCAAGCTTTTGCCTGAACTTGGGAAGACGTGGGCCTGTTTGGATTATTCGTGAAGGTGATTAGTAGTAACATCATGGACTGTAACCTTTTCCGTTGGTGCATGGGTTTAGCAGGCAGCATGTTCTGTGGGTAGTATTCCTCTTCATCTATTTGGAATGGTCTACCTTTCTGCAGCATCAGTAAGCATTTTGAGGTGATTTTCCAGCCTTGGAAGTTCACCTTCTCTAATCTCTTTCTGCCCCCAAAGCTTTAGGCTGTCATTCTGGACCCCTTTTTGGATTTTTGATTTTTGGTGAATTTATTGCCATAACTCTGCATTACAACATCCTATATCTTTCCGATTTGCATCCTCATCGATTCCAACTTCTGTATAGCTTACATCATCTTCACCAGCGTAAGCCTAATCAAAACCCTCACCACACGCTTGTGCCTCATCATCTCTTTCACCCTGCCCCACCTCACCGCTTTGCCTCTTGGAACCCCACATCAAATGTCCCGTGCCACCTGTTGGTTCGTGCTTGTTTTTTCTTCTACTCTTAAGTGAGATCCTACGGTATTTGACTTTCTCCCTGGGGCTTGTTTCACTTCCCTAAAACCCTCACAGCCATTCTGGTGGTCACAAATGGCTTGATTGCGTCCTTTGCTCCGGCTGAGTAGTATGCCATTGTGTGGCTATAGCCCACCTTCCTTCTGCATTCGTCCCTTGCTGGGCACCAGGGTGGAATCCAAGTCTTGGATAGCGGGAGTAAGGCTGTGGTGAACTGAGCGGTGCACATGTCTTTATGCAATAGTGTTTCCGAGTTCTTTGGATCAACACGCCGCAGAGGAATAGCTGGATCATATGGGACATGGATTCTTAAGTTTCTGAGGCAGTTACACACAGCTTGCCGTAGTGGCTGTACCGGTTTCCAATCCCACCAGCAGTGCAGGAGGCTTCCCTTCTCTCCACTCCTCTCTGACACTTGTTTCCTGTCTGCTTCCTATTACCCATTCTGACCACAACGACCTGCCTTGTCCTTGCATTTGGATTTGCATTGGCCTGAGACTTAATGATGGTGGCCAAGTTTTCATACACGTGTTGGCCCGCTTTCGATCTTCTTGGGAGAAATCTCTGTTTCCATCTTTTGCCCAGGTTTTCATTGGCTTCTTGTTGTTTTTCTTGTGGAGACGTGTGAACGGATTGTATCTTTGGGCTTTGCACCCCTTGTCCGATGTGTGGTTTGCAAACATCCTCTCCCAGTTGTTGTGCTATCTTTGCATTCAGTCGATGGATTCCTTGAGTGGGCAGAAGCATCTGCATTTGACGTGGTCTCATTTGTTTCTTGTTTCCTTTGTTGCCCTTTCCCAGTCAGACATGCTTCTTCCAAATAGGAGGCTCAGACAGATGGCAGAGAGCACTCTGCCTAGGTCTTCTCCTACTAGTTTCACGGTTTCAAGTCTGGCATTGAAGGCTTTAATCCATTTCAAGGTGGTGTGTATGCCAGGTGTAACATCATGGTGTACTCTCGTTGTGTTCCATGTGGCTGTGCAGGCTTGCCAGCACTGCTTATGGTAGAGACTCTCCTGTCTCCACTGTCTCCTTTTGGCTCCCTGGTCAAAAGTAGGCTGTCCATGTACCTTTGAGTTGTTCTCTGGGCTCTCGATTCTGTTGCATGGGTCTGTGTGCCTGTTTCCGGGCCCATACTGTGCTGTTTTGGTACCTAGCGCTTTGTCCTCTATGTTGAAATCAGAAAGTGTGGCACGTCCTGCTTTGTTCGTTTTCCTGAGGATTCCTTTGCCTATTCATGGTCTCTTTTTGCTGGCTAGAAACTTTAAAATTCTCTCTTCTATCTCTGTGACAAATATTGCTGCAACTTTGACTGGGATTGAATGGAATCCAGAGATTCCTTTCTCCGGTATGGACGTTTCAAGTGTGTTACTCCTTCTATTCCTAGATCCTGGAATATCCTTCTTTCTCCTTGTGTCTTCTTGAATTTCTTTCCCCAAACGTTTGCTAGTTTTTGATTGCCATAGCTTTCACCTGTTTTGCTAAGATTCTTCATAGAGATCTTATTCTTCTCACTGGCAAGCTGCTTTTATTTTTTCAGCTTCAGTTTTTCTATTCTTTGCATCTTTTAATTGGTTTTGTTTTGGCAGAAATGCAATGCTGTGCTGACATTTCCTGTCAATGCTCCTGTATTTGCTGTGGAAGTCTGGCCCTGTCTAACGTCCCTTCCCATGTGACTCTACACTACCTCGGACGCCTGCCCCAGAATGACTGAAACAGTGGTGGGGAGGCTCACCCCCAGGATTCCACCCGGACCACCCTGGCCCACTGACCCAGAAGGTGCAGACCTCACCGCTGCACAACCGGCCTGACCTTTTCATGTTCCATTGGCAACCTGCTGTTGAGTGCAATGGACCTTGAATATACTACTTGAGCCCAACTCAGGTGGTGGGGGCCGTGGCTACATCATTTCATCAGCTGTTTGACACTGTCCAGCCAATTAGCGCCTAGGTTTTCAGGGTCGCCCCTTGGTGAAGAATAACCGTCCAGCCCCTCACATAGTTCTGAAACTTTTGCTGCTTCTAATTGACCTTCATTCCTTTTGCTTTCTTATCCTCTAGTTTTCACTCCTTTGGGTGGCTGCTTGGGAGGCACTACCTCCTGGGAAATTTAGATATAGTAAGAGAATGTGACCACCTGCACGTAGCTATCAAGATATTTTCAGTTAATTATTGGAGTAGCACACAGTACCATTTGAGACAATCAGAAAGGAATCCTGCCCAGATAAGATGCCTAATTAGGTTTATGGCCTCTGTCTGGTTAATGTTTCCTTCTCCCTCCAGTTCTTTGTCTAAATATATATGCATCGTCCTTCAAAGTTTGTTGGTTAATTGGATGATCAAGAAGTAGCTATATATTATTCTTGACCTTCTGCTTTCTGTTAAAATGTTATAGAGGTTTTCTCCTAAAAGCAATAAATAATAAATAATTGATGAGTAGAAGGGCCGAGGGGTGCAGGGATGCCCCTAGGTGAAGAATGGCCGGCCGACACCCCTGATGTTTTCTGAATTATATGCATGCTTTCTATCAAGGTTATGTCTATACTGATTTCTGTTTTTTATTCTTGAAGATATATAGTTTAGCTTAGCTTTTCACCCCTTTACTTTACTAACAAAATGTTACTTTCTCCGGCACTGTGTTTAAGGGACTGTTAGCTCCACAATTTAAAAGACAAAGGAATGCTTTTGCCCCATAAAGGGAGCGTAAATGTAAAGATGTTTAACTGCCCACTGAGAATGCAGACAGCCCTGAGGATAAGATACCCTGGAGTCGCCTTTTGTTCCCATTAACCATCTACACTAATGGCATAAATGATTGAGGGATGCAGGCATGGTTCCCCCAGGATGTAAACAGCTGTCCTGTCCAGAGGTCTGGACCTTCTCTCTTTGATTTAACTTTACCATGAATTACAACGGGTGTCTAGGTACCTATCTCTTTTAGCTTAGAGACAACAAACACTAGTTAGTTGTGAAGAAGACGATCATTAACCTTATGCTATATAGAATGAAATGCTAATAAATATTCTTGTGCTCGTTTTTTTTTACTTCCTTATCTCTGTGAGAATATATGTAGAACCATTTCTGTACTATTCGTGAAAGATATATAAACGACACTTCTGCACAGTAAAGACGGACATGCTAACACCAACCCAAGTCTCGCGTCACCTTTAGTTTTCCCTCATTGCGCTGACGCCGTCTATCCCTCAGGAAGCTGGACTCAGCCGGGGCAGGACTCTGGCACTCTGGCACTGTGTAGATGAGGCCAGGTTGAGTCTCGGGTCCCCTGTGATGTCAGAGGATTTGTCATAATCGTGTCTCTGCTGTCCCAGCAAGCTTCAGGGACACAGGGTTTCAGAGCCCGCTTGGAGCAGTCTCATAACTCACCCTTCCCAGTTAGTCCAGGCTTGACTTTCGCTGCCGTTTTTTGGCATGTGAATTTCTCTGACTTTCAAACGTTCAAGCAGAGTCTGTCTAAAGATGGAGATCATCTTTAATTGTGGATTATTCAGGTGTGATTTCTGTTCACCTTCCATTTTCTGGGAACTTTTTTTCTTTTCCATAGTATAATCGTCATGGTCCTTCTCAACTATCTCCCTTAGATATGCTTACCAGTCCATTCTCCTTCAGTCCAAGTGATTAATTTTGTTTTTCTTTAATCACCGTATGTTCTCTAGGCAGAGGTGTGAGTGCTTTCGTGATTCTTGGTTGTAGTCTTTGAGTTTTGACCGGCCAGTTGTAGGAATCTTTGCTATCCTAGCCTAGGTCAAACTAAAAACTAAGAACAGGTGGTAATCTGGGTTGGTTGGACATCCTGAGATCAGACACTCCAAGTTCGCGGGGGCCCTGGCAACCCCCTTCACGGACACAATGTTTCTGAGACAAATTAGACAAATCTGATGAATTCCTCTCTCCAGGAAAGATATTTTTCTGTCTCTTTTCTGGATTTGAGAAGTTTCGAACTTGACCCCTGATCGTTGAACGTTCCCCTAGATTCCGTCTACATACGGGCTTACTTTATTTCTATAGGCTGTGCCATTTGTTTGCCTTACATCCTCAGCCCCGGCATATTTATTTTTCTTGAAACAGAATTGTAAAGTTCTACTTTCCAGCCAACTTCCTGACATATGAAGTCAAAACACATAATCAATAATCCTTCTACGGCAAGAGGTAGGGGGAGAAAATTACGTTGGAGCCAAACTGAGCACTGTAGTCTGGGAGGGCAGCCTTCACAAAGAAACGAAGCCCTCCGGAAAAGAGTGCTTTTCAGGGCACTTGTAGAGCCCTTCCAAAGAGACATACCCCAAGCATGACAGGGGTCCATTCCTTCAAGGTTTCCAAGACACCTCTAGGAACACATTAGCATGTACCCAGTAGGCCCCCATGACGCCAGAGCTATGGAAAGTAAGACTGTTCTTCAAAGAATGTTAGGGGCTTGGGAAAGGAGGCCTGGATTCTTCTCTTCAATGTCCTCAAGACATCATTCTTGACTTTGGCTTATGCTTCAGCCAGAAGGACAACATAGGTCTGATAAGCCCCAAGTCTGGCCTCTTTTTTCCAATCAAGTTGCAAGCTTGAATCAGCATGGCCTCCCCATAGACTTGAATAGATAACAACATTCTCCACTCAGTGCTTGTCCCACTATTCTCGCTTCTGGCCAAGGATTCCATTCTTATCCCTTGAATCAGAGTCTGTTTGACCTCTTCCAGTTTCTGTGCCAGCTTTCTGTTTGTCAAAGCTGTTTCTGGGTATCTCTGCCTTTAATAGCCTAGCCTAGGCCAATCCTCAGACTGTAACCATGCAGCCATCTTGGGGGACATGTTCACCGTGATGTCATAAACGACCTCAAAATTCTAAGTTGTCCTGACAACCTCCATGCACACAGAGTTTCAGAGCCATCTCAACCAGTCTGACTGCTCACCCTTTCCAGGTAAGATAGTCGTCCTTTTTCTGGATTTCTTGTCGGTTTCTAACTTTCTCCTTGAACTTTGAAAGGGCTGCTACATTCTCTCTAGACACTGGTTTCTTTCCAGTATAAGATTATCCTTGGTTATATCTCTTATATCTTGTGTACATGGCCAAGTGGGTGGACCATCCCCAGAGAAAGTCCTGGACTCACTCCCAAGTTGAAGTTGCCCAGGCAATCCTCTCATGCGCCACGATTGTATCATTTCCTAGCACTCTGCCAATTCCACCTTGGCAGGTCACATGTCTTCCTTCCTTCTTACTTTGGGGAAGTGTACCAGATGCGTTCATTGATTGTAATATTCTCATGGAGCTTTTTCTGGTGCGAATTGATAATGTATCCTCAGAATTGCTACTTATTTATGATCTCTGTCTGCACCGTACCATGAAATCTGTATTTCCTAACACTGCTAAAGTGATCTGCACTCGTAATGTGAAACAGTGAGGCCCGGGCCGCCCAAGTGGAAGGTGGGCGCTTACTCCACCACAAAGCCGGCCCTGAATTATTTCGGACCAACCTTTTGTCTGAACTTGGGAAGACGTGGGCTTGTTGGGATTATTCGTGAAGGTGATTTCTATTAACATCATGGACGGTAACATTTTCGCTTGGTTCATGGGTTTAGCATGCATCATGTTCTGTGGGTAGTATTCCTCTTCATCTATTTGGAATGGTCTACCTTTCTGTAGAATCAGTAAGAATTTTGAGGTGATTTTCCATCCTTGGAAGTTCACCTTCTCTAAACGCTTTCAGCCCCAAAAGCATTATGCCGTCATTCTGGACCCAGTTTTGGATTTTTGATTTTAGGTGAATTTATTGCCATAACCCTGCATTAGAACATCCTATATCTTTCAGATTTGCATCCTCATTGGTTTAGACTTCTGTGTAGGTTACATCATCTTCACCAGCTAAAGCTGAATCTCAACCCCTTACCGCACACTGGTGCCTCATCATCTCTTTTACCCTCCCCCACCACCCCGCTCTGCATCTGGGAACTCCCAATAAAATGTCCCGTGCCACCTGTTGGTTAGTGCTTGCTTTTTCTTCTCCTTGTAAGAGAGATCCTACGGTATTTGACGTTCTCCCTGGGGCTTGTTTCACTTCCCCTAAAACCCTCACAGCCATTCTGGGTGTCACAAATGGCTGGAATGCAACCTTTGTTCCAGCTGAGTGGTTTGCCATTGTGTGGGTATAGCCCATCTTCCTTATGCATTCTTCCCAGCTGGGCACCAGAGCGGCTTTCAAGTCTTGGATAACGGGAGTAAGGCTGTTGTGAAATCAGCGGTGCACGTCTCATTATGAGGTAGTGTTTCTGAGCTCTTTGGACAAACACGCCTCAGAGGAACAGCTGCATCATATGGGACATGGATTCTTGAATTTCTGAGGCAGTTCCACACTGCTTGTCATAGTGGCTGCACTGGTTTCCACTCCCACTTGCTGTGCAGGAGATTTCCCTTCTCTCCACCTCCTCTCTGACACTTGTTGTTTCCTGTCTGCTTCCTTCTAGCCATTCTGACCACAGTGAGCTGCTGTGTCCTTGCAGTTTGGATTTGCATTGGCCTGAGACTTAATGATGGGAACAAGTTTTCAGGCACCTTTTGGCCCTCTTTCAATCTTCTTGGGAGAAATCTCTGTTTCCATCTTTTGCCCAGGTTTTCATTGGCTTCTTGTTGTTTTTCTCATGGAGCTGTGCGAGTTGATTGTATCTTTGGGTTTTTCACCCCTTGTCCGATGTGTGGTTTGCAAACATCATCTCCCAGTTGTTGTGCTGTCTTGGCATTGAGTCGATGGATTCCTTCACTTTGCAGAAGCTTGTGCATTTGATGTGGTCCCGTTTGTTTCTTCTTTCCTTTGTTGCCCTTGCCCAGTCAGACATGCTTCTTCAAAATAGACAGCTCAGACAGACGGCAAAGAGAACTCTGCGTAGGTCTTCTGCTACAAGGTTCACGGTTTCAAGTATGCCATTCAAGGCTTTAATCCATTTCGAGGTGGTGTGTGTGCCAGGTTTAACATCATGGTGTACTCTCGTTGTGTTCCATGTGGCTGTGCAGGCTTCCCAGCACCATTTATTGTAGAGCCTCTCCTTTCTCCACTGTCTCCTATTGCCTCCCTCATCGGAAAGGGGCTGTCCATGTACGTTTGAGTTGTTCTTTGGGCTCTCGATTCTGTTGCATGGGTCTGTGTGCCTGTTTTTGGGTGCAAACTCTGCCCTTTTGGTACCTAGCGCTTCGTCCTCTATGTTGAAATCAGAAAGTGTAACACATCCTGCTTTGCTCATTTTCCTGAGGATTCCGTTTCCTATTCAGGGTCTCTTGTTGCTGCCTAGAAACTTTAGGATTCTCTCTTGTATCTCTTTGGAAATATTGCTGCAACTTTGACTGGGATTGCATGGAATCCAGAGATTCTTTTCTGCAGTATGGACCTTTCAAGTGTGTTAATTCTTCCATTCCTAGATCCCGGAATATCCTTCTGTTTCCTTTTGTCCTCTTGAATTTCTTTCCCAAAACCTTTGCTAGTTTTCAATTGACATGGCGCTCACCTGTTTTGCTAAGGTTCTTTATAGAGATCTTCTTCTTCTCACTGGCAAGATGTCTCGACCTGTCTAACGTCCCTTCCCTTCTGCCTCTGCACTACCTTGGATGCCGGCCCCACAATGACTGAATGTCTTGAGGACATTGAAGAGAAGTATCGATGCCTCCTTTCCCAGCACCGTAGCATTCTTTGAAGATCTGTCTCACTTTCCATAGCTCTGGCGTCACGGCAGACCACTGGGTACATGCTAATGTGTCCCAAGAGATGTCTTGGAAGCCTTGAAGGAATGGAGCCTTGTCATGCTTGGGGTATGACTCTTTGTTTGGAAGGGCTCTACAAGTGTGCTGAGAAGCACCCTTTTCCAGAGGGCTTTGTTCCTTTGTGAAGGCTGCCCTCCCAGTCTAGTGTGCTCAGTTTGGCTCCAATCAAATTCTCTCCCCCTACTTCTTGCTGTAGAAGGATTATTGATTATGTGTTTGGACACCATATGTAAGGAAGTTGGCTGAAAATTTGAACCTTACAATTCTGTTTCAAGAAAAATAAAGAAGCCAGGGCTGAGGATGTAAGGAACACAAATGGCAGAGCCTATAGAAATAACGTAAGCCCATATCTAGAGGAAATATAGGGGAACATTCAAGGATCAGGTGTCAAGTTCGAAACTTTCCAAATCCGGAAAAAGACAGAAAAATATCTTTCTTAGAGAGAGGAATTAATCAGATTTGTCTAATTTGTCTCGGAAACATTGTGTCCATGAAGGGTTTGCTAGGACCCCCGCGAATTTGGAGTTTCTGATCTCAGGATGTCTAACCAAACCAGATGACCACATGTTCTCAGTGCTTTGTTTGACCTATGCTAGGGTAGCAAAGATTACTACTAGTGACTGGTGAAAATTCAAAGAGAACCACCAAGAATCATGAAAGCAGTCATACCTCGGCCTAGAGAACATACAGTGATTAAAGAAATACAAAACTAATCACTTGGACTGAAGGAGAACGGACTGATAAGCATGTCTAAGGGAGATAGCTGAGAATGACCATGACAAGTATACTATAGAAAAGAAAAAATGCTCCCATAAAATGGAAGGCGAACAGAAATCACACCTGAATAATCCACAATGAAAGATGTCACTCTTTAGACAAACTCGGCTTGAACCTTTGAAAGTCAGAGAAATTTACTAGCCAAAAAACGGCAGCGAAGGTCAAACCTGTTCTAACTGGGAAGGGTGAGTTATGAGACTGCTATAAGTGGGCTCTGAAACCCTGTGTCCATGAAGCTTGCTGGGACAGAAGACACACAATTATGACAAATCCTCTGACATCACAATGTACGCGAAAATCAACCTGGCCTCATCTACACAGTGCCAGAGTTGGACTCAAGTAGCATATTCAAGTCCCATTGCAGTCAACTGCAGGTGGCCAATGGAACAGGAAAGCGGACGGCCAGAGGTGCAGAAGTGAGGCTCGCATCTACTGCGACGGTTGCCTGGGGTGGGCCAGGAGGAATCCTGGGCGTGAGCCTGCTCACCACTGCTTCAGTCAGTGGGGGGCAGGCGTCCAAGGTAGTGTAGAGTCACATGGGAAGGGACGTTAGACAGGGCCAGACTTCCACAGCAAATACAAGAGCATTGCCAGAGGATGTGAGCACAGCGATGCACTTCTGCCAAAATAAAACCAATTAAAAGTTGCACAGAATAGAAAAACTGACTCTGAAAAAAAAAAACAGCTTGCCAGTTAGAAGAATAAGATCTCTATGAAGAATCGTAGCAAAACAGGTGTTAGCTATGTGAATCAAAAACTAGCAAACGTTTCGGGAAAGAAATTCAAGAAGACACAAGGAGAAAGAAGGATATTCCAGGTTCTAGGAATGGAAGAATTAACACACTTGAAACGTCCATTCCGGAGAAAGGAATCTCTGGATTCCATTCAATCCCAGTCAAAGTTGCAGCAGTATTTGCGACAGAGATCGAAGAGAGAATCCTAAAGTTTCTAGACAGCAACAAGAGACCCTGAATAGGCAAGGGAATCCTCAGGGAAACGAACAAAGCAGCACGTGTCACACTTTCTGATTTCAAATAGAGGACGTAGCCCTAGGTACCGCAACGGCACAGTCTTGGCACGGAAACAGGCACACAAACCCATGCAAAAGAATCGAGAGCCCAGAGCCCAAATCAAAAGTACATGGACAGCCCCTTTTCGAGCAGGGAGCCAAGAGGAGACAGCGGAGAAAGGAGAGTGTCTACAATAAGCGGTGCTGGGAAACCTGCACAGCCACATGGGACACATCGAGAAAAGACCATGATGTTACACCTGGCACTCACACCACCCCGAAATGGATAAGAGCCTTGAATGGCAGACTTGAAACCGTGAACCTTGTAGGAGAAGACATAGGCAGAGTGCTCTTTGCCATCTGAGCCGCCTATTTGGAAGAAGCATGTCTGACTGTGAAAGGGCAACAAAGGAAACAAGAAACAAACGGGACCACATCAAGTGCACACGCTTCTGCCCAGTGAAGGAAAGCATCGACCCAATGCAAAGACACCACAACAACTGGGAAAGGATGTTTGCAAACCACACATCGGACAAGGGGTGAAAAGCCCAAAGATACACGTCTCCACAAGAAAAAAAACAAGAACCCAATGAAAACTTGTGCAAAAGATGGAAACAGAGATTTCTCCCAAGAAGAACTAAAGAGGGCCAACAGGTGCATGAAAACTTGTTCACCATCATTATATCTCAGTCCATGGCAAACCCAAACTGCAAGGACATAGCAGCTCACTGTGGTCAGAATGGCTATAAGGAAGCAGACAAGAAACAACAAGTGTCCAGGGGAGGTGAAGAGAAGGGAAGCCTTCTGCAGTGCTGGTGGGAGTGGAAACAGGTGCAGCCACTACTCCAAGCGGTGTGGAACTGCCTCAGAAATTTAAGAATCCATGTCCCATATGATCCAGCTATTCCTGTGCGGCGTGTTGATCCAAAGAACTCGGAAACACTACTGCATAAAGACATGTGCACCACTGAGTTCAACACAGCCTTACTCCCGCTATCCGAGACTTGGAAGCCGCCCTGGGGCCCATCAAGGGACGAATGCACAAGGAAGATGGGCTATACTCACTCAATGTCATACCACTCAGCCGGAACAAAGGAGGCAATCCAGCCATTTGTGACCACCAGAATGGCTGTGATGGTTTTAGGGGAAGTGAAACAAGCCCCAGGGAGAAAGTCAAATACCGTCGGATCTCACTTACAAGGAGAAGAAAAAACATACAACGCACAAGTGTGTGATGAGGGCCTGTGATTCAGCTTACGCTGGTGAAGATGATGTAACCTACACAGATGGTTAAATCCATGAGGATGCAAATCTGAAAGATATAGGATGTTCTAATGCAGGGTTATGGCAATAAATTCACCAAAAATCAAAAATCCAAAAAGGGGTCCAGAATGACAGTATAAAGCTTTGGGGGTTGAAAGAGATTAGAGAAGGTGAACTTCCAAGGATGGAAAATCACCCCAAAATGCTTAATGATGCTACGGAAAGGTAGACCTTTCAAAATAGATGAAGACAAATACTACCCTGAAACCATCATCCATGCTAAACCCATGAACCAAGGGAAAATGTTACCGTCCATGATGTTAATAGAAATCACCTTCAAGAATAATCCAAACAGGCCCACGTCTTCCCAAGTTCATGCAAAAGGTTGGTCCAAAAGTCCAATTCAGGGCCAGCCCTGTGGTGGAGCGGGTAAGTGCCCACGTTCCGCTTGGCTGGCCCAGGCCTCACTGTTTCACATCACGGGTGCAGATCACATTAGCAGTGTTAGGAAATATAGATTTCATGGTACGGTGCGGACAGGGATCATAAAATAAGTAGCAATGGTGAGGTTACATTATCAATACGCACCAGAAAAAGAACCGTGAGGCTTTTACAATCCATGAACGCATCTGGTACACTTCCCCAAAGGAAGAAGGAAGGAAAACATGGGACCTGCCAAGGTGGAATTGGCAGAGTGCTAGGAGATGACACGATCATTGCGCATCAGAGGATTGCCCGGGCAACTTCAACTTGGGAGGGAGTCCAGGACTTTCTCTGGGGAACGTCCACCCACTGGCCATCTACACAAGGCATAAGAGATACAACCCAGGATAATCTTACAGAAAAGAAACCAGTGTCTAGAGAGAATGTAGCAGGCCTTTCAAAGTTCGAGGAGAAAGTCAGAAACCGACAAGAAATCCAGAGAAAGGAAAACTATCCTACCTGGAAAGGGCGAGGAGTCGGACTGGTCTGAGATGGCTCTGAAAGTCTGTGTGCATGGAGGTTGTCAGGACAACTTAGAATTTTGAAGTTGTTTATGACAACACGGTGAACCTGTCCCCCAAGATGGCCGCATGGTTACAGTGTGAGGATTGGCCTAGGCTAGGCTATTAAAGGGAGAGATACCCAGAAACAGCTTTGACATACAGAAAGCAGGCACAGAAACTGGAAGAGATGAAACAGACTGTGAATCAAGGGATAAGAAAGGAATCCTTGGCAAGAAGCGAGAATAGAGGGAGAAGCACTGAGAGGAGAACGTTGTCATCTATTCAAGTCTATGGGGAGGCCATGCTGATTCAAGCTTGCAACTTGATTGGAAGCAAGAGGCCGGACTTGGACCTTATCAGACCTACGTTGTCCTTCTGCCATAAGCATGATCCAAAGTCAAGAATGATGTCTTGAGGACGTTGAAGAGAAGAATCGACGCCTCCTTTCCTAGGCCCCTGGCATTCTTTGCAGATCAGTCTCATTCCATAGCTCTGGCGTCACGTGGGGCCACTGGCTACATGCTAATGTGTCCCAAGAGATGTCTTGGACGCTTTGAAGGAATGGACCCCTGTCACGCTTGGGGCATGTCTCTTTGTTTGGAAGGGCTCTACAAGGGTGCTGAAAAGCACCCTTTTCCAGAGGGCTTCGTTCCTTTGTGAAGGCTGCCACCCACGCTGGAGTGCTCAGTTTGGCTCCAATGAAATTCTCTCCCCGTACCTCTTGCCCTAGAAGGATTATTGATTATGTGTTTTGATACCAAATGTAAGGAAGTGGGCTGAAAATTAGAACATTACAATTCTGTTTCAAGAAAAATAAACAGGCCAGGGTTGAGGATGTAAGGCAAACAAATGGCACAGCCTATGGAAATGAGGCAAGCCCGTATCTAGACGGAATCTAGGGGAACGTTCAAGGATCAGGGGTGAAGTTTGAATCTTCCCTAATCCAGAGAAGTGACAGAAAAATATCTTTCCTGGAGAGAGGGATTAATCCTATTTGTCTAATTGGTCTCAGACACATTGTGTCCCTGAAGGGAGATGCCAGGACCACCTCGAATTTGGAGTTTCTGATCTCAGGATGTCAAACAATGTTACCGTCCATGATGTTACTAGTAATCACCTTCATGAATAATTCAAACAGGCCCACGTCTTCCCAAGTTCATGCAAAAGGTTGGTCCAAAAGTCCAATTCAGGCCAGCCCTGTGGTGGAGCAGGTAAGTGCCCACGTTCCACTTGGGCACCCCGGCCTCACTCTTTCACATCAGGGTTGCAGATCACATTAGCAGTGTTAGGAAATATAGATTTCATGGTACTATGCGGACAAGGATCATAAATAAGTTGCAATTGTGAGGATACATTATCAAAACACACCAGAAAAAGAACCATGAGAATATTACAATCTATGAACGCATCTGGTACACTTCCCCAAAGGAAGAAGGAAGGAAAACATGTGACCTGCCAAGGTGGAATTGGCAGAGTGCTAGGAGATGACACGATCATTGCACATCGGAGGATTGCCTGGGCAACTTCAACTTGGGAGGGAGTCCAGGACTTTCTCTGGGGAACGTCCACCCACTTGGCCATCTACACAAGGCATAAGAGATACAAACCAGGATCATCTTACAGGAAAGAAACCAGTGTCTAGAGAGAATGTAGCAGGCCTTCAAAGTTCGAGAAGAAAGTTAGAAACTGACAAGAAATCCAGAGAAAGGAAAACTATCCTACCTGGAAAGGGTGAGGAGTCAGACTGGTCTGAGATGGCTCCGAAACTCTGTGTGCATGGAGTTTGTCAGGACAAGTTAGAATTTTGAGGTTTTTTATGGCATCGCAGTGACCATGTCCCCATCGTTTTCTAACTTTCTCTTCTAACTTTGAAATGTCTACTACATTCTCTCTACACACCGGTATCTTTCCTTTAAGATTATTCTTGGTTTTATCTCTTATCTTTTGTGGATATGCTTAAACTGGTGGACTTTCCCCGGAGACAGTCCTGGAGGCCATCCCAAGTTGAAGTTGCCCATTCAATTGCCTGATGCACAATGATCATGTGATCTCCCAGCAGTCTGACAATTCCACCTTGGCAAGTCACATGCTTTCGTTCCTTCATCCTTTGGGGAAGTGTACCTGATGCGTTCAGAGATTGTAATATTCTCATGGTTCTCTTTCTGGTGTGTATTGATAAGGTCTCCTCACCATTTCTACTTCTTTATGTTCTTTGTGCCCATCAGACCGTGTAATCTGGATTTCCTAATGCTTGTAATATGGTCTACACCCATGATGCTAACCTTTAAAACCCGGTCAGCTCAAGTGGAACATGTGCACTTACCCGCTACACCACAGGGCTGGCCCTGAATTGGACTTTTGGATCAAACTTTGGCCTGAACTTCGGAATATGTTGGCCTGCTTCGATCATTTGTGAAGGGAATCAGTAGTAACATCATGGATGGTAACATTTTCCATTGGGTCATGAGTTTGGCTCGGACAATGTTCTCTTGCTAGTATTCCTCTTCATCTCTTTGCAAAGGTCTACCTTTCAGTAGCATCATTAAGCATTTGGAGGTGATTGCCAATCCTTGGAAGCTCATCTTCTCTAATCTCTTTCAGCCTCCAAAGCTTTAGGCCGTAAATCTGCACCGCTCTTTGGAGTTTTGATTTTATGTGAATTGATTGTCATAACCCTACATTGTAAGATCCTATAGCTTTCAGATCTACATCCTCATAGATTTAGTCTTCTGTGTAAGTTATATCATCTTCACCACCGTAAGCCTAATTACAGGCCCTCACCACACACTTGTGCCTAATCAGCTCTTTCTCCCTCCGGTGGCCGCCCCCATTTCCCTCTGGGAACTACCAATCCTATGTCACGTGCTACCTGTTTGTTGGTCCATTTTTCCTCTTCTCCTTGTGCATGAGATCCTGTGGTATTTGACCTTTCCCCAGGGCTTTTTTCAGTTCCCCTAATACCCTCAGGAGCCTTTCTGGTGTTCACAAATGGCTGCACTGCCTCCGTTCCTACAACTGAGTGTTATGCCATTGTGTGGCTATAGCCCATCTTCCTTCTTCTTTCGTCACATGATGGGGACCAGGGCGGCCTCGAAGTCTTGGATATCGGGAGTAAGGCTGTGGTGAGCACAGTGGTGCACGGATCTCTATGTGTTAGTGTTTCCAAGTTCTTTGGATAAATATGCTGCCAAGGACTACCTGGATCTTATGGTAGATGGATTCTGACATTTCTGAGGCTGTTCCACACAACTTTGCCTAGTGGCTGCACCGGTTTACACTCCCACCATCAGTGCAGGAGGCTTCTCTTCTCTCCACCTCCTCTCCAAAACCTGTGGTTTCCTGTCTTCCTCCTTATAGCCCTCTGACCACTGTGAGCTGCTATCTCAGTGACGTTCGGATTCACATTGACCAGAGACTGAATGATGATGAGCATGTTTTCATATAGCCTGTTGGCCCTCTTTCTATCTTCCTGGGAGAAATGTCTGTTTCCATCTTTTTAACAGGTTGTATTGGGCTCGTTGTTTTACTTCCTCTGGAGACATATGAGTTCATTGGATCTTTTGGCTATTCACCTCTTCTCCGATGTGTGGTTTGCAAACATCCTGTCGCAGTTGTGCTGTCTTTGCATTGAGCCGATGGTGTCATTGGCTGGGCAGAAGGTTCTGCGTTGGATGGAGTCCTGCTTGTTTCTTGTTTCCTTTGTTGCCATTGCTCAGTCACACATGCTTCTTCCAAACAGGCAGCCAAGCCAGATGGCAAAGAGCAAGCTGCCTGCGTTTTCTCGTCGAAATGTCACGGTTTCAAGTCTTCCATTCAAGGCCTGAATCCATTTCGAGGTGGTGTGTGTGCCTGGTGTAACATCATGGTCTACTCTCATTGTGTTACATGCGGCTGTGCAGTCTACCCAGCACCATTTCTTGTCGAGACTCTACTTTCTCTGCTGTCTCCTCTTGGCTCCCTGGTCGTAAATGGGCTGTCCATGGATGTGTGAGTTGACCTCTGGGGTCTCGATTATGTTGCATGGGTCTGTGTGCCTATTCTGGGGTCCAGGCTGTGCTGTTTCGGGACCTAGCTCTTTGTTCTATGTGTGGCAATCAGAAAGGGTGATAATTGCTGCTTTGTTCGTTTTCCTCAGGATTCCTGTGTCTATTCAGTGTCCTTTGTTTCTGGATAGAAAGTTTAGGATTCTTTCTCCTATTTGTGTGGGAAAGATTGCTGCAACTTTGACTGGGACTGCATGGAATCCAGACATTGCTTTGTCGTCAAAAATAATCCATAACCAATCTATAAATGAAACTTTGGTGAGCTTACTCTGAGCTTAAATCTGAGGATTATAACCCGGGGCCTTTCTTCCCAAAGGAAGAAAGAGCATCAAAGAAGTGGGGTGCACAGACTGGTTATATGCTCCCAGAGAGGATGTTTCACATAGGATTAAAATCTCCCATTTACAATAGTCACGAGACTGCTCTGTTGGCACAGCGATTGATGGAAATAGCAGGTAGGTCTTCTGTCTCAGTGAACACAGCAGGGTGGCGGTCTGTTGTCTCCAGCTGACTGGGCACAGGTGGGCTGGGTGGTCAAAGTTGAGTGCAGCAATCTGTTCATAGCCTAGGACAAAATGCTTATGCCTAAGGAAATGTTAATGTTGGGGGAAGTTGCACCTTTATCTCAAGGGCCATAGGAAATGTCTAAGCAGATATGCAATGCGTGCTAAATAGCCATAGTCAGGCCCTTTTGGAAAAAACAAAATCAGGCCGAATTTGGTCTATACCAAATGGCTTCCTCATATACTCCAATATATCCTATTGCTTCCCATTTTTATTTGTCAGCTTTATGCCGTATGGACGTTTCAAGTGTGTCCGTTGTTCCATTCGAAGGGCACAGAATAGCCTTGCGTTTCCTTGTGACTTGTGGAATTTCTTTCCCCAAAACTTTGCTAGTTTTTGTTTTCCATCGCTTTCTCCTGTTTGCCAAAGGTTATTCTTAGATATAATTTTCTTCTCACTGGCATGGGTCTTTTTTATTTTGAGGTTCAGCTTTTCTATTCTTTGCAACTTTTAATTGGTTTTGTTTTGGCAGATGTTTATGGCTGTGCTCAAATCTGCTGGCCATGCCACTGTATTCTCTGAGGAAGTGTGGTGCTCTCTAAAGTCGCTTCCCATCTGCCTCTACACTAGGTCACACGCCTGGCACAGAATGGCTGGAAGATCATTGAGAAGGCTGACCCCCAGGATTCCACATGGCTGACCAAGGGCTATCGACCCAAAATAAGTGGACTGCACACTGTCCCACTGGCCAGCCCCTTTCATGTTCCATTGGCAACCTGCAGTTGAGTGGAATGGGACTTGAATATGCTACTTGAGCCCAAATCTGGCCCTGTGTAGATGCGGCCAGCCTGTTTATCTGGCACACTGTGATGTCGGAGGATTTGTCAGAATCGTGTCTCCTCTGTCCAGTCTAGCTTCGTGGACACAGGCTTCAGAGCCTGCGGGGAGCAGTCTCATAACTCACCCTTCCCAGTTTGACCAGGTTTGACCTTCGCTGTAATTTTTGGCGTTGTGACTTTCTCAGACTTTCAAGCGTTCAAGCAGAATCTGTCTAAAGACTGACGTCTATCACTGTGGATTATTCACTTGTGATTTCTGTTGGCCTTGCATTCGACAGGACCTTATTTTCTTTTCCATAGTCCAATCGTCATGGTCTTTCTGAGGTATCTCCCTTTGGTATGCTTATCAGTGCATTCTCCTTCATTCCAAGTTATGAATCTTGCATTTCTTTAATCACCTTAGGTTCTGTAGACCGAGGCGTGAGTCCTTTCGTGATTGTTGGGTGTTGTCTTGGAATTTTTATAGGTCACTTGTAGGAATCTTTGCTATCCTGGTCGAGTTGACACTGCACTCTGAGAACTCGTGGTCATCTTGGCTGGTTTGACATTCTGAGATCAGAAACTCCAGATTCTTGGGGGTCCTGGCAACCGCCTTCATGGACATTATGTTTCTGAGACAAGTTAGCAAAATCTGATGAACTCCTCTCTCCAGGTAACAGATTTTTCTGTCTCTTTCCTGGATTTGGGTAATTTCGAACTTAACCCCTGATCCTTGGGCGCTCCACCAGATTAGGTCTAGATACTGGCTTACTTTATTTCCACAGGGTTTTCTATTGGTTTGACTTACATCCTCAGCTCTGGCATGTGTAGTTTTCTTTAAATATAATGGTAGTGTTCTACTTTTCAGCCAACCCCCTTCCATATGGTGTCAAAACACAGAGTCAGTCCTCCTTCTACGGCAAGAGATAATGGGAGAGAATTTCATTGGAGTCCAACTGAGCACGCTAGCCTGTGGGGGCAGCCTTGACACAGGAACGAAGCCCTCTGGAAAAGGGTGCTTTTCAGCACACTTCCAGTGCCCTTCCAAACCAGCAGACATACTCAAAGAATGACAGGCGTGCATTTCTTCAAGTCTTCAAAGAGATGTCTTGGGACACATTAGCATGTACCCAGTGGGCCCCCATGACTCCAGAGCTGTGGAAAGGGAGACTTCTCTTCAAAGGATGCTAGGGGCGTAGGACGGAGGCTTCGATTCTTCTCTTCAATGTCCTCAAGAGATCATTCTTGACTTTGGATTATGAGTAAGGCAGAAGGCCAACATAGGACTGATAAGCGCCAAGTCCGGCCTCTTGTTTCAAATCAAGTTTCAAGGTTGAATCAGCACGGCCTCCCCATCTACTTGAGTAGATGACAATGTTCTCCCCTCAGCGCTTGTCCCTCTATTATTGCTTCTTCCCAGTGATTCCTTTCTTATCCCTTGAATCAGCGTCTCTTTGATCTCTTCAAGTTTCTGTGCCTGATTCCTGTTGGGAAAAGCTGTTTCTGGGTATCTCTCACTTCACTATCACAGCCTAGGCAAATACTCGCCCTGGAAACATGTGGCCATCTTTGGTGACATGTTCAGCGTGATGTCATAAACACCCTCGGATTGTTCTAAGTTATCCTGACAATGTCCATGCACACAGTGTTTGAGAGCCATCTCATACCAGTCTGAAGACTCCATCTTTCCAGGTAGGATAGTTCTCCTTGTTCTGCATTTCTTATCAGGTTCTAAGATTCTCCTTGAACATTGAAAGGTCTACTACCTTCCCTCCAGAGACCGGTTTCTTCCCTTAAGATTATCCTGGGTTTTACCTCTTACCTTTTGTGGATATGGCCAAATGGGTGGATTTTCCACAGAGAAAGTCCTGGAGTCCCTCCCAAGTTCAATTTGCCAAGACAATCCTCTGACTCGTGTGATCACCTGACAGTCTGACAATTCCACCTTGTCGGGTCACATGTCTTCCTTCCTTCATCATTTGGGGACGTGTACCTGATACGTTCATAGATTGTAATATTCTCATGGTTACTTTTCTGGTGCGTATTGATAAGTTCTCCTCACAATTTCTACTTCTTTATGATCTCTGTGCCGACCAGACCATGAAATCTGGATTTCCCATTGCTATTAATCTGATCTCCACCCGTGATGCTAGGCGGTGATGCCCGGGCCGCCCAAGAGGAATGTGGGCACTTACTTGCTACACCACAGCACCGGCCCTGAATTGGACTTTTGGAGCAATCTTTTGCTGAATTTGGGAAGAAGCTGGCCTTTTTCGATCATTCGAGAAGGTAATTAGTAGTGACCTCATAGAGGGTAACATTTTCCCTTGGTTCATGAGTTTAGCACAGAACACATTCTCTTTGTAGTATTCATCTTGATCTATTTGCAATGGTCGACCATTCTGTAGCATCATTAAGCATTTTGAGGAGCTTCACAACCCTTAGAAGTTCATCTCTCTAATCTCTTTCAGCATCAAAAGCTTTATGCTGCAAATATGCACACCTTTTAGGATTTTTTCTTTCCCTCTGGGAACCACCAATCCAAAGGGAAGGCTGGTATCCAAAGCTAGAATGTTCAGTTTGGCAACAATGAAATTCTCTCCCCCATCCCTCGCCATAGAAGAGTATTGCTTATGTGCTTTGACACCATATGTGAGGAAGTTGACTGAAAATGAGAACATTACACTTATATTTAACGAAAAATAAACATGACAGAGATGACGATGTAAGTCGAACAACTAACGAATCCTACAGAAATAAAGTAAACCAGCATCCAGATGTAGTCTACTGAAATGATCAAGGATCCAGGGTCCACTTCGAGCGTCCCCAAATTCAGAAAAGAGACATAAAAATATCTTATCTGGAGATAGGAATCCATCAGATTTGTCTAATTTGTCTCGGAAACATTATGTCCATATGGTGGTTGCCAGGACAACCTAGAATCTGGAGATTCTGATCTCAGAATGTCAAACCAACCAAGATGACCTCGTGTTCTCAGTGCTCCATTGGACCTAGGCTAGGATAGCAAAGATTCCTTTAAGTGAACGATTGAAATTCAAAGACAATACCCAAAAATCACGAAAGCGCTCACACGTCGGCCTAGAGAACATATGGTGACTAAAGAAATACAAAATTAATAACTTGAATGAAGGAGAAAGGACTGATAAGCATATCTATGGGAGACAGCTGAGAAAGACCATGACAATTGATGTGGATTAAGGCCGCCCCAGCTCAAAAAGCCGAAGGTTATCTGGTGTACATGCAGAACTATATGACCCGGTGAATTTCTTTTGGTATGAATTAGAGGTGCGCCAGTGAGAGAAGCCCAGGTCATGCTCACCTACATGTCTATCTATATGGCCAGATTAGTATCTAATATTATATGACCACACAATAACCAGACCCCATCTGAACTGAAATCATTTAATGAGGTTTACATCATATTTTCTTTTTCCATTAAAAATAAGTCATGTACCCATGACTCATAAAATTAGCCCTTCCCCTCAACTCAGGGCAGCAGCAGGAGCTCTGACTGCCCATGGCTCCTTTGCGCCTTCAGCAGCAGCAGCAGCTCTTCGCTGCCCATGGGTCCTGTCCCCATGCATGCAGCTCTACACTGCCCATAGATCCTGTCCCCATGCAGCAACTCTTTACTGCCCGTGGGTCCTGTCCCCATGTTATCCTGTAACGTTCTCTAAATAAAAGAGCACCACTACCAGACGTTGAGAGTCCAAGAAATCTTTCAACTCTTCAGCTCACTGAGCCTGCATCATATCTTGTGTCCTGTATGGGGAACTTGCTTCGTCAGTTTTTGATCTCGACTTCTGGTAAGTGCCCCTTTCTTCCTGATGCCTCTCTCTTTTTCGAGGATGGATCTAAACTCACTTCTCCATCAGGAACTGTCTTGGTTAGCTCTATGAATCGATGTTTGTTGCCCAAGGCTACTCTATGGGGCAAATCATGGCATTCAGCTTGAAGAGAATCAGTAGCTTAAGCCTCAGGGTGATGTAGCATGAATTAATCCATTCCTTCCTGAGTCTATCTCTAATATATAAATATTACCTGGGCATGCGTAGGCCACTCAAGTCATTAGGATGGTTGGCAATCTGCAAGACTCCAGTGGAAGGTTTCTTCTCCCAAGGCTGGATTGGGATACCTCCCATGGCACCTGACCAGGCTCTGAACTGTGCAAATGTCCCAATCGGGAATCGAATTCAAGGAAACTACCAAAGTCTAACCTTTGCTTGAGTATGGGAAACCCTTCTTCAGAGAATGACTCCAACACGCAATTGGGTAGAATGTCCCTCAGAGCGGCGGAAAATTCCTCACACTTTTTCTCCATTATGTTCTCTCTTAAACTTCTCCTATTCTCTCGGGGACCATTCACCAGGCACCTATTACTGCCAGGCAGAATAGGAAAGATGTTCACCAGGCACCTGTTACTGCCAGGCATCCGAGGGAAGGTATACAAGGGATGCAATGCTGGCAGACACCCCCGTCACCCCTTGCTATAGGAACCCCACAGTAGGAACAACAGGTGGGTTGCTGCCGTAGGTTCAGGGGGCATTTTCAAGGTAATGGACGTGTCTCTTTCATCTTTGTTAGAGATACAATGGCCATTTTCGTCTCCTTTTGAGCTTTGCAACCGGGAAACAAAGAAATCTTTCAAAAGTCAAGTCCTCCAACACTGGGAGCCCCAACTTTTGCTTTCTTTGCCTGATCACCCTTGCGACCCCAAGTAGGGTGCCCTCTGTTGGAGGTTGACTCATTGAGTATTTTAGTCACCTACTGAGCTGGCTATGAGGGTAGGAAATCTGTGATTTTTTCTGTGAACAGTCATGCTACAGTAGTGTGCCACAGCACCGGAACTGTTGTGTGACTCTTATATTGAGAACCCTCTGAGCGGCCATGAGGGTGAGGTCTGGCGTCTTCTTTTCCTTTCTTTGTTTTGGTCATCATCTCCTCTGTTGTCACCAAGTCGAGGTTAAGATAAGGCTGGACCTGATCAGAACCTGCACCTTCTGTGAAATCGAAAAACTTGACAACATTTTTCAAGGACTTAACTCTCAACCCGGGTACTTGGAGCCCCGGCCCCCAGTCTGTTCCAGACCTTTGTAGGAACTCATAAAACTCATAAAAGTGAATACAACTCCACCCTTCTCCACTCCACTGTCAGTCGCACACTGGCTTTACTGCCATGGGGAATGCCATAAGCATCCCCAGAGACTCACCACTCAGGGTCATTCTAACTAATTAGAAACACTTTCAATTGTCTGGATTGTGGCACAGAAACTGCAGCTGGGAGAAAGTTTGTGAGGTTTCTCTGTGCCTTTATGGTGCAGTTGGACAGGTAGATCAACCTAGAACGTCCTTCAAGTTACAGTCCAGTTTCTGAGAAATCAAGAGCAACCGTCCTTAGAAAGTCCTTGCAAGACTGGAAAGACAGTTCTAGATGCAGCTCAGTTTCGAACTAGTTCCTTTATCATGAAAAAGATTATCTTCCCCCATCTCCAGGAACTACTATCTAGCCAATAACTCAGTCTTAAGACTCAAAAAAAAAAAAAAAAGAAAGGAGGGGAAAGGATAAATGGCCATAAGTTTGTCATTGCAAAAAGTATAGCATCTAGAGAGTCTTCTCCATAAGCATTAGTAAAAAGGCTCAAAACAAAGTTTACCTTCATAACAGGTGAGCTTT
Organism: Equus asinus; assembly: GCF_041296235.1. Lineage (NCBI taxonomy): Eukaryota > Metazoa > Chordata > Mammalia > Perissodactyla > Equidae > Equus > Equus asinus. Next base: position 4,819,918 of record NC_091814.1, on the reverse strand, counting down.
ATATTATTGTACCTGAGTCACGGCAGTAGCTTTTAAAACAATAGTTGTACAGTCTCTGTGTATGTGTGTCTATGTGTACGTTATACATGTGATATTTTTACCCCTGGATGATATGGCCAAAATAAAGATCTCTGTTTAGTTGGCTTAAAGTAAGTGCTTTCTTAAATTCTAAATGTAGTAGAAATTAACTCAGTGCCTTTCAAAGTTAATATCAAGTGAATTAACCTTTGGTAAATGAAAGCTTCTTTAATTTTGTTGGTTTGATTGAAAATAGTCTTGTCAGAGTTGTCAGTATTCGCATAGGATGCAGGCATTCGGCCTCGGTTTACTAGTCATATAAGTTCACATTGTCTGTTAAATTTGTCAGCGAAATAATATATTTAAATGATGACCAGTTTTGTCTAATGCCTCATGAGGTTTCCGTAGGTAATCTGAAAATAATTTTTGGAAACAAATGGTGTAAATACATAAAACTCATAAAAGTGAATACAATAACATTTATGGTCTCTGTACTTGGGGGAAAAAAACAGCTTCAAATTCTTTTGGTAACAATCTTGAATTTTGCCAAGTAAAGTTAAATAACAAATATCTGAATATCTGGATCATTTTTGGATAGGATGAAACACTGAATCATTATTAATAAACACATCTAAGTTATCTACTTTTGGCTTCTTATGGAAAAGGCTAAAAGCGTGTGGGTGTATTAAAAAGCATGCCTTGTGTTTTGTTGTAAAGTGGCGTGTTTCTAAACTTAGGAAGTGTTTAGAATGCTGATATAAAAGACAATCCATGACTGTTTACCTTTTTAGTGTTTACTAGGTCTGTTAAGGGTTAAAGTTCTAATTACCTTATGGAATTAAACCTACTGGAAACTACTAAGGAAAAGAGCTGTGTATTCAAGGAGGTTAAAATGGATGCTTTCAGTACAAAAGGTATAAAGAATGGAAATATTTTTGTTTGATGGGTTAAGACAAATTTGTCGTGATGTACTAGAAAGGAAAAAACAAAGACTTTGGGTGAAATTCTGAAAACAAAAAAGAAAGTTGTAGAAGGTTTGTGAAGGAGAAATTCTGAAAGGAGTTTTATGCCTGGTCAAGAAGACTAAAGTAAGTTCAATTAAGTGCATGAGTTTGAAAGTTCAAAATAAGTAGGTGCAGAAATTCAAATTTGGTTTTCTCTAAAAGGATACATTTTCTTGAACTTTTGATCTGCTCTTGGTAAAGAGGTCATAAAAGCTATTCCTTTGACTAAGTCTACGTAAGAGACAAATCTGTTTTGTCAAAATAATGACTGAGGTCACTCTTAAGATTTTTGACTCTGTTATCACTTTGAATAGATACCCGAGCATTGCTTCACAGCGAGTGTTGCTTTCTATTTGAACAAGCATTTGAAAAGCTTTTGATATCTTTTGACAAGCTTCTCCCTCAAAAATATTCAAATGCTGAATGAATGCTTTCTGTTGACATGGTAGGCAGAAGAAAAATTACTCTGAGGATTTTTAGAGGGCCCCTGAGACTTCTCGAAGACATTTGCTCTCTCTTCCTATAAGAAGGAAGATATTAAACTAATTAGGCTTACTTGGTCTATTAAATTACATGGGAAACATTGTGAAATAAGTGATGATAGACTTCCTTAGGTGTTATAAGATGGGTAAATGTTATTAATATAGGTGTCTTAAAATTATATAGCATTCCTAAGAGTCTGATCTTTCCTGGTTAACAGTCATAAGTCCAATTATTATCAGCAAGTGTTATATGTCACTGAAGTAGTCAAGTTTCTTTGTCAATTGCCCTTTTGGGTCCTTTGTCCATTTCCAGGTAGTTGTTGTTTTACTCTGATGCTTTTTTTGTTTTGCAAATATGCTTCATCTTCTGAGAAATTCCAGGAAAGGGTTCTGACACAAAGGTTCTAAACGACAAGCTTCTGATAAACTTTCAGATTGTAAAACTGAACGGAGTAAGAAATTACAGAATTCTAACAGAAACTAAGCTCATTGATCTGCTAACAGAAAACTCAGCTCAAGGATTGATTGTACAGGACTGTGTGAACTGATGAGGATGCTTGCAAGTTTTTAGAACTTCGCTTTGAAATATTGTTGAGTTTTGATGTGTTGTTTTGTTTTCTCGTAATGCAGGAAAGCTTTTTCTCTTTTCCCTTATGCTAACAACGACTTAAAGTCATTTGCTGAAATTATACCTTTATGAGCAAAACGGAAACATTTATCTTTTTCTCCCTACCTTATCCCTAAGGAATTTGGAAACCCTTTGTCACTGAGTACGGTTATTTAGTGGCAATATTTGCATAAGTTCCATAAGAATCTGTTCTCCTTATAATAGGCCACATTGGTTATACTACCAAGGCTTTGACTGGAATGTCATATTTGAAACATACAGGCTCAGATATGACAAGACAGCATTTCAGGAACAAAGATTGGACTTTCTGGAATACAGTCCCTAGGAAACATGGGTCTGGTACCTTGTTTACAGAGATTCTGGCAATCTTGCCCGGTCAACAAGGAAGCTTGCTTATCTGGCAGGTGCAGGGAACCTCCGAATATTTTGGTGGACTTCAAAGAGAACTCAACTCACATCTGTAGGTACTGCAGACCAAATCTGATGGCAAGTCCTTGGCTTGGCTTTTCTGGCATCTAGAGGCCTTCACAGATCAATGTGAGATTACTCTCCCTGGGGCAGCCCCAATTCATACTAGAAAAATATCCACCAGGTCATGTAGTTTGGCATGTAGGCCAGGTCACCTTGGGCTTCTGTAGCTTGGGCAGCATTAATCCACATCATAAACCACCCCTGAACCCATTATGACCGGAAATCTTTGGGGATATGAATGATGGTCAGTCTTCTGTAACTACTTCTGGCTGTTCAAGGTCATAGAGCTGCCCCAAAATGGGGCCATAGGTACAGGTAGGAAGTTCAGTGGACCAGAAGTCTTCACCGGTGGAGTTCAAGGGTGACAAGTTGTACAGAGCCTCTGGAGATGAGAGAATCCTTTGATGAGAGGTGGTCCAGGAGGTGAAACATTTTTGACATGCTAAAGACAAACAACGAAAGAGACAACAAATTATAATAAGAAATACAAGCAGTATGTTTAACCCAATGAATAAGATTTTGAAGTACTGCAGAAACCTGGTCCTGACTAGGAGTTCAACCAGTCGTTTACAGTTAGGGTTGATCAGACATGGATTTAATTTGGTGGCTGGGATAGGAAGCCAGAAATATTTTGATGGTAGTCAGGAATATAGACACAACATTGTTTTTATAATGACACTGGTGCCCCCTTGTGCTGCTGTCAAGACATGCAGTGCCATTTGGATTTGGAGGTCTGCCTTACACACTTGGGATACTTCTAAACTGAGCAGCGAAAGGCTATGTTGTGTATCATTTAATGCCTTCATATTAAATTTGTTTAGGACTTCCGTGTGCAAGACGATATTTTCGATTCCTAATTGGGGAAGGAAAATTGCAGAAAGATGGTTATACCAGTGGAAGACAGAGCAGGTCCAGTGCTGTTGCAGGTTGGGTAGCTTAGCAGGAGGAGATATAGTAAATGTAGTTCTACCTTGCATCCAGACAAAGCCTAGGGTGCATCATCCAATCCATCCAGGTGGCAGCCAAGGTAATAAATTGGAGCCACATATCCACTGAGCACCGTTAGGGGCTAACCAATGCATTCTGGGCCGTCTATCCCAGTGAGTCCCAAACTAACCAGTATTTTTTTTTTAAGGCTATGACATAAGAACACATATACAAAAGATTTTTTCCCAAGGTCAGCTGCTATTAGGCCATGTATCACAGGTGTGGTTCGTTTCTTCTCAACAGAGAGCGGCCTTTTACTGAGTTGCCCACTAGTAGGAGTGAACCAATTATATTCGTCACAAATTTGATATGGTCCATCCTGTGTGTATCGATAAGTTGGGGACTTTACTCTTGGAACTTGTTTTGTTTGATACACCTGTAACAAAGCAAATCTAGTTAGTATTTGGACAGTAGTATTGAAGGAAAATGTTTGATTGTGACCAGGGAACTCCGAGGTGTCAGAGATAGATGGCCACAAGGAGACATTACGATTAGTAATAGATGAATCTTGCGGAAGAAAAGAGCTAGAATCTAGTATCCATGAATGGCTACTATAGCTTCTACAGAAGCGTAATTTTTTGCTCTCTTAAATCATCCTGATTTTTACAAAAGATAGCCAAATTATGGTTAACACTTTTGCAAATAAAGTGTAGTTTCAATACAACTTGCTCCAATTATTTACATAAGAGCAGAAAGAATCGGAATTGCTTATACAGGTTTTTAAAAATCTGCTTTGCTGGAATTTTTTCTGAGGAGTCTCACATTGAACTGTGAAGGCCTCTAGAGGCCAGAAAAGCCAAGCCAAGGACTTGCCATCAGATTTGGCCTGCAGTACCTACAGATTTGAGTTGTGTTCTCTTTGAGGTCCACGAAAATATTTGGAGGTTCCCTGCACCTGCCAGATAAGCAAGATTCCTTAGTGACCGGGCAAGATTGCCAGAATCTCTGTAAACAAGGTACCAGGCCCATGTTTCCTAGGGACTGTATTCCAGAAAGTCCAATCTTTGTTCCTGAAATGCTGTCTTGTCATATCTGAGCCTGTATGTTACAAATATGACATTCCAGTCAAAGCCTTGGTAATATAACCAATGTGTCCTGTTATAAGGAGAACAGATTGTTATGGAACTTATGCAAATATTGCCACGAAATGACCATACTCAGTAACAAAGGGTTTGACAATTCCTTAGGGATAAGGTAGGGAGAAAAAGGTAAATGTTTCAGTTTTGCTCATGAAGGTATAATTTCACTAAATAGCTGTAAGTCATAGTTAGCATAAGAGAAAAGAGAAAAAGCTTTCCTTCATTACGAGAAGACAAAACAACACATCAAAACTCAACAATATATCAAATAGAAGTCCTAAAAAATTACAATCATCCTTATCAGTTCACACAGCCCTGCATAATCAGTTCTGGGGCTGAATCTTCTGTTAGTAGATTGATGAACTTAGTTTCTGTTAGAATTCTGTAATTTCTTACTCAGCTCAGTTTTACAATCTGAAAGTTTATCAGAAGCCTGTCAGTTAGAACCTTTTTGTCAGAACCTTTTCCTGGAATTTCTCAGAAGACGAAACATATTTGCAAGAGGAAAAAGAATCAGAGTAAAACAACAACTACCTGGAAATGGACAAAGGACTCAAAAGGGCAATTGTCAAAGAAACTGGGCTACTTCTGTGACATATTAAACTTCCAGATAATAAGTGGACTTATGATTGATAACCAGGACAGATCAGAATTTTAGGAATGCTATATATTTTTAAGACATCTATATTAATAACATTTACCCATCTAATAACACCTAAGAAAGTCTATCATTACTTATTTTACAATGATTGCCGTGCAATGTAATAGACCAAATAAGTCTAATTAGTTTAGTATTTTCCTCCTTATAGGAAGAGAGAGCAAATGTCTTTGAGAAGTCTCAAGGGCCCTCTGAAAAGCCTCAGATTAATTTTTCTTCTGTCTACCAGGTCAAAAGACAGCCTTCATTTAGGATTTGAATATTTTTGAGGGAGAATCTTGTCAAAACATATCAAAAGCTTTTCAAATGCTTGTTCAAATGTGAAACAACACTCACTGTGAAATATGCTCAGGTATCTATTCAAAGTGATAACAGAAAGAGTCAATAATCTTAAGAGTGACCTAAGTCATTATATTCACAAAACAGGTTTGTCTCTTAGGTAGACTTACTCAAAGGAATAGCTTTTATAACCTCTTTATCAAGAGCAGATCAAAAGTTCAAGAAAATGTATGCTTTTAGAGAAAACCAAACTTGAATTTCTGCACCTACTTATTTTGAACATTCAAACTCATTCACTTAATTGAACTTACTTTAGTCTTCTTGACCAGGCATAAAACTCCTTTCAGATTTTCTTCTTCACAAACCTTCTAAAACTTTCTTTTATGTTTTCAGAATTTGTCCCAAAGTCTTTCTTTTTTCCTTTCTAGTACTTCAGGACGAATTTATCTTCCTTAACCAATCAAACAAAAATATTTCCATTATTTATTCCTTTTTTACTGAAAACGTACATTTTAACTTCCTTGAATACAGAGCTCTTTTTCTTAATAATTTCCTCTGGCTTTAATTACGTAGGTTAATTAGAACTTTTAACCCTTAACAGACCTACTAAACACTAGAAAGGAAAACAATTATGAATTGTCTTTTATATCAGCATTCTGAACACTTCATAAATTTAGAAACACGCCACTTTACAATAAAACACAAGGCATGGTTTTTAATACACCCACACGCTGTTAGCCTCTTCAATAAGAAGCCAAAATTAGATAACTTAGATGTGTTTATTAATAATGTTTCAGTGTTTCGTGCTATCCAGAAACGACCCAGATATTCAGATTTTTATCATTTAACTTAACTTGGCAAAATCAAGATGGTTACCAAAAAGCATTTCAAAGCTGTTTTTCTTTCCCAAACTATACAGACCATAAAAGTTCTTGTACTCACTTTAATGAGTATTATCTATTTAAACCATTTGTTTCCATCAATTATGTTCAGATTACCTACTGAAACCTCATGAGGCCCTAGACAAAACTGGTCATCATTTAAAGCTATTACTTTGCTGACAAATTTAGCAGACAACGTGAACTTATATGACTAGTAAACCCAGGCTGAATGCCTGCATCCCTATGCAAATACCGACATCCCTGACAACAAGACTATTTTCAATCAGACCAACAAACTTAAACAGTCTTTCATTTACCAAAGGTTAATTCACATGACATTAACTTTGAAAGGCACTGAGTTAATTTCTACTGCATTTAGCATTTATGTAAACACTTACTATAAGCCAACTAAACAGAGATCTTAATTTTGGTCATACCACCCAAGGCTGAAAATATCACATGTATAACCTACACATAGACACGCATACACAGAGACTGTACAACTACTGTTTTAAAAGCTACTGCCATGAATCAGGTACAATAATATAAAGCTCACCAGTTATGAAGGTAAACTTTGTTTTGAGCCTTTTTACTAATACTTATGGAGAAGACCCTCAAGATGCTAGACTCTTTCAATGGCACATTTATGGCCATGTCTCCTTTCCCCTCCTTTCTTTTTGTCAGTCTTAAGAGTGAGTGATGGGCTAGATAGTAGTTCCTGGAGAGGGGGGATGATAATCCTTTTCATGATAAAGGAACTAGGTGGAATCTGAACTGCCTCTAGAGCTGTCTTTCCAGTCTTGCAAGGATTTTCTAAGGACAGTTGCTCTTGATTTCTCAGAAACTGGACTGTAACTTGAAGGACGTTCTAGGTTGATCTACCTGTCCAACTGCACCATAAAGGCAGAGAGAAACATCACACATTTTCTACAAGCTGGAGTTTCTGGGGCATAACCCATACAATTCAAAGTGTTTCTAATTAGTTAGAATGACCCTGAGTGGTGAGTCTCTGGTGATGCTTATGGCATTCCCCATGGCAGTAAAGCCAGTGTGTGACTGGCAGTGGACTGGAGAAGGGTGCAGTGGCTACAAACACCTGGAACTGGCTGGAGGCTGGGGCTCCCAGTACCCGGGTTGAGAGTTAAGGTCCTTGCAAAATATTTTCAAGTTGTTCGATTTTACAGAAGGCCCATGTTCTGGTCAGGTCCAGCCAGAACTTAACCTCGACTTGGTGACAACAGATGACATGATGAGCAAAACAGAGAAAGCAAAAGAAGACACCAGACCTCACCCTCATGGTTGCTCTCAGAGGGTTCTCAAGATAAGAGTCACACAACAGTTCCTGTGTTGTGGCACACTACCGTAGCCCAACAGTTCTCAGAATAAATCACAGGTCTCCTACCCTCATAGCCAACTCAGTAGGTGAATAAAGTACTCAATGAGTCAACCGCCAAGAGAGGGCACCCTACTTATGGTCGCTGGGGTGATCAGGATCAGAAAGCCAAATTTGTGGCTCCAGTAGTGGAGACCTTGATCCTTGAAAGATTCCTTTGTTTCCCCAGTTGCAAAGTTCAAAAGGAGATGAAAATGGCCATTGTAACTCTAACAAAGATGAAAGAGACATGTCCATTACCTTGAAGATCACCCTTGACCCTACGGCAGCATCCTACATGTGGTTCCTACTGTGGGGTTCCTATAGCAAGGGGTGATGGGCGTGGCCCCCAGCATTGCATCCCTTGTGTGCCTTCCGTGGTATGCCTGGCAGTAACAGCTGCCTGGTGAACATCTTTCCTATTCTGCCTGGCAGTAATAGGTGCCTGTTGAATGGTCCCCAAGAGAAAAGGAGAAGGCTAAGAGAGAACAGGATGGAGAAAAATAGTGTAGAATTTTCCACCGAGCTGGGGGACATTCTACCCAAATGCGTGTTGGAGCCATTCTCCGAAGAAGGGTTTCCCACATGCAACCAAAGGTTAGACTTTGGTACTTTCCTTGAACTAAAGTCCCGATTGAGACATTCACACAGTTCAGAGCATGGTCAGGTGCCATGGGAGGTATCCCAATCCAGCCTTAGGAAAAGAAACCTTCCAGTGTAGTCTTACAGTTGCCGGCCATCCTAAGGACTTAAGTGGCCGACCCGTGCCCACCTAAAATTTGTATATTAGAGATAGAGTCAGGAAGGAATGGAGTAATTCACTCTACATCGCCCTTAGGCTTAAGGTACTGATTCTCTTCAAGCTGAATGCCATGATTTGCCCCTTAGAGTAGCCATGGGCAGCAAACGTGGATTCGTACAGCTATCCAAGACAGTTCCTGATGGAGAAGTGAATTTAGATCCATCCTCGAAACAGAGAGAGGCACAAGGAAGAAAAGAGCACTTACCAGAAGTTGAGCTCAGAAACCGATGAAGCAAGTTCCCGGTAGGGGGGCCACAATATATGATGGTGGGTCAGCGAGCTGATGAGTCAGAAGAAAGATTTCTTGGTCTCTCAAGGCCTGGCAGAGGTGCTCTTTTATTTAGAGAATGGTACAGGATAACATAGGGGCAGGCCCCATGGGGAGTAAAGAGTTGCTTCATGGGGACAGGACCTATGGGCAGTGAAGAGCTGCTGCTGCTGCTGCATAGGGAAAGGTTCCATGGGCAGTCAGAGGTCCTGCTGCTGCCCTGAGTTGAAGCTAAGGGCTAATTTTATAATGCATTGGTGCGTGACACTTTTACTGGAAAAAGAAAAGATGACGTTAAAAGTCATTAAATGATTTCAGTTCAGATGGGGTCTGGTTATTGTGTGGTCATATAGCATTAAATACCAATCTGGCCATATAGATAGGCATGTAGGTGAGCATGAAATGGGCTTCTATCACTGGGACACCTCTAATTCATACCAAAAAAAAACACAAAAAACTCACCGGGTCATGTAGTTTGGTATGTAGGCCAGGTAACTTTGGGCTTTTCGAGCTGGGGCAGCCTTAATCCACATCATTCGTCATGGTCTTTCACAGCTATCTCCCATAGATATTCTTATCAGTCTTTTCTCCTCCATTCCAAGTTATGAATTTTGTATTTCTTTATTCACAATATGTTCTCTAGGGGTCCAGATTTACGGCCTAAAACTTTGGAGGCTGAAAGAGATTAGAGAAGATGAACTTTCAAGGATTGGTAATCACCTCAAAATGCTTGATGATGCTACAGAAAGGAAGACCAAACAAAGAGTTGAAGAAGAACATTACCAAGAGAACACGTTCCGTGCTAAACTCAGGAGCCAAAAGAAAAGGTTACAGTCCACAATGTTACTACTAATTACTGTTACGAATAACCAAAGCAGGCCAACATCATCCCTAGTTCAGGCAAAAGTTTGATCCAAAAGTCCATTTCAGTGCCGGCCCTGTGGTGTACTGGGTATGTGCCCAGGTTCCGCCTGGGCGGCCAGGGCTTCATTGGTTAGCACCATGGGTGTGGATCAGATTAGTAGCATTAGCAAATATAGATTTCACGGTATGGTGCGGACAGACATCCTAAAGAAATCGAAATTTTGAAGAGACGTTATGAGTACACACCAGAAAAAGAACCATGGGAATATTACAAACTATGAACGCATCAGGAACACTTCCCCAAATAATGAAGGAAGAAAAACATGTGACCTGCCAAAGTGGAATTGTCAGACTGCTAAGAGATGACACGATCATTGCACATCAGAGGATTGCCTGGGAAGTCATCTTGGGAGTGCCTCAGGGACCTTCTCTTGGGAAAGTCCACCCATTTGGCCTCATCCACAAAAGATAAGAGAGAAAACCCAGATTAATCCGAAAGGAAAGAAACCAGTGTCTAGAGGGAAGGTAGCAGACCTTTTCAAGTTCGAGGAGAAAGTTAGAAACAGACAAGAAATGCATAACGACGAAAACTATCCTACCTGGAAAGGGGGAGTAATCAGACTGGGATGAGATGGTTCTGAGGAACTGTGTGCATCTAGGTCTTCAGGACAACTTCGAATTCTGAGGGTGTTTATGACATCACTGTGAATATGTCACCCAAGATGGCCACAGGTTTCCAGCCCGAGGATTGACATAGGCTAGGATTTTCAAGTGAGGGATACTCAGAAACAGCTTTTGCCCACAGAAACAGGGCACAGAAAGTTGAAGAGATCAAAGATATGCTAATTCAAGGGATGAGACAGGAATCATTGGGAAAAAGCCATAATAGAGGGACAAGCATTGAGATGAGAACATTGCCATCTCCTCACGTCGAAGAGGAGGCCATTCTGATTCAAGCTTGAAACTTGGTTTGAAACAAGAGGCTGGAACTATGAGACCTATGTTGTCCTTCTGCCTCACTCATAATCCAAAGTCAAGAATGATCTCTTGAGGTCATTGTAGAGAAGAATCAAGGCCGCCGTCCTAGGCCACTAGCATTTTTTAAAGAGAAGTCTCACTTTGCATAGCTCTGGCATCATGGGTGCCCACTGGCTACATGCTAATGTGTCACAAGACACCTCTTTGAAGCCTGGAAGGAATGGACAACTGTCATGCTTGGGGTATGTCTCTTGGTTTGGAAGGACTCTAGAAGTGGCTCAAAAGCACCCTTTTGCAGAGGGGGTCATTCCTTGGTGAATGCTGCACTCCAAGGCTAGAGTCCTAAGTTGGGATCAATGAGATTCTCTCCCCCTTCTCCTGCCATAGAAGGAATATTGATTATGTGTTTCAACACCACATGTAACGATGTTGGCTGAAAATTAGAACATTATCATTATATTTAAAGAAAAATAAACATGCCACAGGTGAGGCTGTAAATCAAACAAATAACAAACCCTGTGGAAAGAAAGTAAGCCAGTATCTAGACATAATCTAGCAGAGCGTTCAAGGATCAGGGGTGATGTTCGAACTTTCCAAATCCAGAAATAGACAGAAGGATCTCTCACCTGGAAAGAGAAATTCATCAGATTCGTCTAATTTGTTGCGGAACCATTGTGTCCGTGAAGATGGTTGCCAGGACAGCCTCAAATCTGGAGTTTCTGATCTCAGAATCTCTAACCAAGGAAGATGACCACATGTTCTCAGTGCTCAGTGTCACCTCGGCCAGGATAGCACAGATTCCTTCAAGTGACCGATGGAAATTCAAAGACAACACCCAACAATCATGAAAGCACTCACACAACGGCCAACAGAACATATGGTGATCAAAGAAATGCAAAATTTATAACTTGGAATGAAAAGGGAACACACTGATAAGCACATCGAAGGGAGATAGCTTAGCAATACCATGATGATTAGCCTATGGAAGAGAAAAAAAGGTCCCAGAAAATGTAAGGCAAACAGAAATCACAACTGAATAATCCACAGTGAAAGACGGCCGTGTTTAGACAGATTCTGCTTAAACGTTTGAAAGTCAGAAAAGTCACAACCCCAAAACCTGAAGTGAAGGTCAAACCTGGGCTAAATGGAATGGGAGAGTTCTGAGACTGCTCCAAGCGGGCTCTGAAACCTTGTGTCCATGAAGCTTGATGGCACAGCACAGACACAATTCTCAGAAATCCTATGACATCACAGTGGACCAGGAAAACAACATGGCTTCATCTACACAGGGCCAGAGCTGGGCTCCAGTAGCATATTGAAGTCACATTCCAAAACAGCAGGTTGCCAATGGAACATGAAAGGGGCTGGTCACTGCCGAAGCTGTGAAGTCCGTGCCTTCTGGGTCCGCAGCCCGTGGTCGTCCACTTGTGCTCTTGGGGTTGAGCCTACTCACCGCTGGTACAGCCATCCTGGGAGAGTCCTGGGAGGTAGTGTAGAGGCAGATGGGAAGTGACGTTAGACAGTGCCACTCTTGCTCAGCAAATACAACAGCACGACCAGCAGATGTGAGCACTGCCATAAACTTCTTCCAAAACAGAACCAATTAAAATTTGCAAGGAATAGAAAAACTGAGCCTCAAAAACGAAGTATGTCACAAAGAATAATAAGATATCTAGGACTAACCTTCACTAAACAGGTGGAAGCATTGTAACCCGATACTAGCAAAGCTTTGGCTAAAGAAATTCCAGAAGACACAACGAAACGGAAGACTATTCCGTGCTGTTGGAATGGAAGAACTAACACACTTGAAACGTCCATAGCGGATAGAGGAATCTGTGGATTCCAAGCAATCCCAGTCAAAGTTGCAGTGATCTTTCCCACAGAAATAGAAGAGAGAATAATAAAGTCTCTATCCAGAAGGAAAGGACCCTGAATACCCAAAGGAATCCTGAAGAAAATGAACAAAGCAGGACGTATCACACTTTCTGATTTCCACATATAGGACGAAGCGCTAGGAACCGAAACGGCACAGCCTGGGCACAAAAACAGGCACCAAGGGCCCAGAGGTCAACTCACGCATATATGCACATGCATACATGCGCAACACATTTTCAACCAGGGAACCAAGAGTACACAGCGGAGAAAGGAGAGTCTCGACAAGAAATGGTGCTGGGAAGACTGCACAGCCAAATGTAACACAATGAGAGTAGAGCATGATGTTACACTAGTCACACTCACCACCTCGAAACAGATTAAAGACTTGAATGGAAGACTTGAAACCGTGAGACTTCTAGGAGAAAACCTAGGCAGCATGCTCGTTGCCATCTGTCTTAGCAGCCTATTTGGAAGAAGCGTGTGTGACAGGAATGGGCAACAAAGGAAACAGGCAGATGGGAAGCGACGTTAGACTGGGCCAGTCTTCCTCAGCAAATACAGCAGCATTGCCAGAAGATGTGAGCACAGCAGTAAACATCTGCCTAAATAAAACTAATCAAAAGTTGCAAAGGATAGAAAAACTGAACCTCAAAAAAGAAAAAAAAGCATGCTACTAGGAAGAACAAGGTATCTAGGAATAACCTGTGCCAAACAGGTGAAAGCTATGTAAACCGAGAAGTAGCAAAGCTTTGGGGAAAGAAATTCCACAAGATACAAGGAAACGGAAGGGCATCACTGCGCATGGAATGGAAGAAAACTAAGGAAGAATGAAGTATCATCACAATGATACCTTTCTTATCCCTGGAATCAGCATCTCTTTGATCTCTTCAAGTTTCTGTGCCTGGTTTCTGTTTGGAAAAGCTGTTTCTGGGTATCTCTCACTTGAGTATCCCAGCCTAAGCCAATCTTGGTACTGTAAACATGCAGCCATCTGGGGTGACACGTTCGCTGTAATGTCATAAACACTCTCAGAATTCAAAGTTGTCCTGACAACCTCCATGGACACAGTGTTTCAGAGCCGTCTCCTCCCAGCCTGACTACTCCCCCTTTCCAGGAAGGATAGTTTTCCTTGTTCTGGATGTGTTGTTGGTTTTCAGCTTTGTCCTCTAACTCGGAAAGGTCTACTACATTCCCTCTAGACACCGGTTTCTTTCCTTTAAGATTATCCTGGGTTTTATCGCATATCTTTTGTGGATATGGCCAAATGGGTGGACTTTCCCCAGAGAAAGTCCTGGACTCCCTCCCAAGTTGACGTTGCCCAGGAAATCCTGTGATGCACAATGATCGTGTGATCTCATGGCAGTCTGACAATTCCACCTTGGTGGGTCACATATTTTCCTTCCTTCATGATTTGGGAAAGCGTACCAGATGCGTTCATAGACTCTAATATTCTCATGGTTCTTTTTCTGGTGAGTATTCATAAGGTCTCCTCACAATTACTACTTCTTTATGATCTCTGTGCCAACCATACCTTGAAATCGGGATTTCCTAATGCTAGAAATCTGATCTGTACCCATGATGCTAGCCCCTGAAGCCTGGGCCACGCAAGAGGAAGTTTGGCACTTACCTGCTGCACCACAGGGCCGGCAATGAATTAGACTTCTGCACCAACCTTTGGCCTGAACTTGGGAAGATGTTGGCCTGCTTCAATCATTCGTGAAGGGAATCAGTAGTAACATCATGGAAGGTATTATTTTCCATTGGTTCATGAGTTTAGCACGGAACATGTTCTCTTGCTAGTATTCCGCTTCATCACTTTCCAAAGGTCTACCTTTCTGTAGCATCATTAAGCACTTTGAGGTGATTACCAATCCTTGGAAGTTCATCCTCTCTGATCTCTTTCAGCCTATAAAGCTTTAGGCCGTAAGTCTGCACCCCTTTTTGGAGTTTTGATTTTATGTGGATTGATTGCCGTAACCCTGCATTCTAACATGCTATAGCTTTCAGATCTACATCCTCATAGATTTAGACTTCTGAGTAGGTTACATCATCTTCACCACCGTAAGGCTAATTACAGGCTCTCACGATACTTGTGCCTAATCAACTCTTTCTCCCTCTGGCCCTCGCCTACTTTTCCTCTGGGAACTACCAATCCCATGTCACATGCTACCTGTTTGTTGGTCCGTTTTTCCTCTTCTCCTGTACGTGAGATCCTGTGGTATTTGACCTTACCCCGGCGATTTTTTCAATTCCTCTAGTACCCTCAGGAGCCATTCTGGTGGTCACAAATGGCTGCACTGCATCCATTCCGACAGCTGAATGCTATGCCACTGTGTGGCTATAGCCTATCTTCCTTCTCCATTCGTCCCTTGATGGGCATCAGGGAGGCTTCCAAGTCTTGGATATCGGGAGTAAGGCTGTGGTGAATACAGCAGTGCACGGATCTCTGTGCATTACTGTT
This sequence comes from Equus asinus, assembly GCF_041296235.1. NCBI lineage: Eukaryota > Metazoa > Chordata > Mammalia > Perissodactyla > Equidae > Equus > Equus asinus. The sequence continues at coordinate 4,804,811 of NC_091814.1, read as the reverse complement.
TCCATGATCTTTGGATATATATGTCACAGAGGAATAGCTGGATCATATGCTATGTGGATTCTGAAACATTCTGAATTTTCATTCCTTTGTGTAGTGGCTGCATCAGCTCAAACTCCCACCTGCAGTACAGGAGGCTTCCCTTCTCTCCACCTCCTCTCTGAAACTTGTTGTTTCGTGTCTTCACCCTTATAGCCATTCTGACCACTGTGAGCTGCTATCTCATTGCACTTCGGATTTGCATTGGCCTCAGACTTAATGATGAGGAACATGTTTTCATACAGCCTGTTGGCCATCTTTCTATCTTCCTGGGAGAAATGTGTGTTTCCATCTTTTGCCCAGGTTTTGTTGGGCTCATTTTTTTTTTTCCTGTGGAGATGTATGAGTTCACTGGATCTTATGGCTGTTCACCCCTTCTCCGATGTCTGTTCTGCAAACATCCTGTCGCAGTTGTGCTGTCTTTGCATTGAGTCGATGGAGTCGTTGGCCCGGTAGAAGCTTCTGCGTTGGATGGAGTCACGCTTGTTTCTTGTTTCTTTTGTTGCCCTTACCCAGTCACACATGCTTCTTCCAAGTAGGCGGCTATGCCAGATGGCAAAGAGCAAGGTGCCTGCATTTTCCGGCAGCAGTTTCATGGTTTCAAGTCTTCCATTCAAAGCTTTAATCCATTTCAATGTGGTATGTGTGCCTGGTGTAACATCATGGTCTAGTCTCATTGTGCCACTTGTGGCTCTGAAGTCTTCCCAGCACTGTTTCTTTTCGAGACTCTCCTTTCTCTGCTGTCTCCTCTTGGCTCCCGTGTCGAAAATGGGCTGCCCATATATGTGGCAGTTGACTGCTGGGCTCAATTCCGTTCCATGGGTCTGTGTACCTATTTTGGGGGAAAGGCTGTGCTGTACTGGTACCTAGCGCTTTATCCTATATTTGGCAATGAGAAAGTGTGATACATGCTGCTTTGTTCGTTTTCCTCAGGATTCCTCTTCCTATTCAGGGTCCTTTGTTGCCACATAGAAACTTTAGTATTCTCTCTTCTATTTCTGTGGGAAAGATTGCTGCAACTTTGACTGGGACGACATGGAATGCAGACATTGCTTTTTCCGGTATGGATGCTTAAAGTGTGTTCGTTCTTCCATTCAAAGAACATGGAATAGACTTCCGTTTCCTTGTGTCTTGTGGAATTTCTTTGCCCAAAGCTTTGCTAGATTTCGGTAGACATAGCTTTCTCCTGTTTGGCCAATGTTATTCCTAGATGTTTTTTTCTTTTTACTGGCATGCTTTCTTTTTTGCTGTTCCTTTTTTCTATTCTTAGCAACATTTAATTGGTTTGTTTTGGCAGAAGTTTATGGCTGTGCTCACATCTGCTGGCCATGCTGCTGTATTTGCTGAGCAAGAGTAGCGTGGTATAACGTTGCTTCCCATATGCCTCTACACTGGGTCGCACACCTGGCCCAGAACGGCTGGATGAGCGGTGAGGAGGCTCACCCCCAGGATTCCACGTGGCCGACCCTGGGTTGCCGACTCAGAATGCAGGGACTTCACGGCTGCCCCACTGGCTGGACCCGTTCGTGTTCCATTGGCAACCTGCAGTTGAGTGGAATGTACTTTAACATGTTACTTGAGCCCAACTCTGGCCCTGTGTAGATGAGGCCAGCTTCTTTTTCTGGACCACTGTGATGTTGGAGTATTTGTCAGAATCGTGTCTCTTTTCCAATCAGGCTTCGGGGACACAGGGTTTCAGAGCCCGCGTGGAGCAGTCTCAGAACTCACCCTTCCCAGTTAGCCCAGGTTTGACCTTCAATGCAAGTTTTGGGGTTGTGACTTTCTCGGACTTTCAAACGTTCAAGCAGACCCTAACTAAACACTGAGGTCATTCACTGTGGATTATTGAGGTGTGATTTCTGTTTGACTTCCATTTTCTGGGAGCTTGCTTTCTTTTCCATAGTCTAATCGTCATGGTTCTGAGCTATCTCCCTTCGATATGCTTATCAGTGTGTTCTCCTTCATTTCAAGTTAGGAGTTTGGTATTTCTTTAATCACCATAGGTTCTGTAGGCTGATGTGTGAGTGCTTTCGTTACTGTTGGGTGTTGTCTTTGAATTTCCATCGGTCATTTGAAGGAATCTTTGCCATCCTAGCCTAGATCCACCTGAGCACTGAGTAAACGTGGTCATCTTGGTTGGTTCGATATTGTGAGATCAGAAACGCCATGTTTGAGGTTGTCCTGGAAACCACCTTCCCAGACACAATGGTTCTGAGACAAATTAGATGAATCTGATGGATTCCTCTCTCCAGGTGAGAGATCCTTTGGAAAGTTCAGAACTTCACACCTGATCCTCCACTACTGAACGCTCCACTAGATTACGTCTAGATACTGTCTTACTTTATTTCCACAGGTTTTGTGATTTGTTTAAATTACCTCCTCAGCTGTGGCATGTTTATATTCCTTTAAATAGAATGGTAATGTTCTAAGTTTCAGCAAACATCGTTATGTGTGATGTCAAACACCTAATCAATACTCCTTCTACGGCAAGAGATGGGGGAGGGAATCTCATTGATCTCAACTGAGCACTCTAGCCTGGGAGGACAGCCTTCACACAGTAATGAAGCTTTCTGCAAAAGGGTGCTTTTGCACACTCTTCCTGAGTCCTTCCAACCAAGAGACATACCCCAAGCATGACAGGGGCCCATTCCTTCCAGGCTTCAAAGAGATGCCTAGTGACACATTACCATGTACCCAGTGGGTGTCTATGACGCCAGAGCTATGGAAAGTGAGACTTCTCTTCACAGAATACTAGGGACCTAGGACCGAGGCCTCTATTCTTCTCTTCAATGTCTTCAAGAGATCATTCTTGACTTTGGATTATGAGTAAGGCAGAAGGCCAACATAGGTCTGATAAGCTCAAGGTCCGGCCTCTTGTTTCAAGTCAAGTTTCAAGCTTGAATCAGCACGGCCTCCCCATCGACTTGAGGAGAAGGCAATGTTCTCCTCTCAGCGCTTGTCTCTCTGTTATCACTTCTTCCCTATGATTCCGTTCTTATCCATTGAATTAGCGTCTCTTGCATCTCTTCACGTTTCTGCGCCCAGATTCTGTTAGCAAAAGTTGTATCTGGGTATCTGTCACTTGAGTATCCAAGCCTAGGCCAATCCCCGGGCTGGAGACCTGCGGCCATCTTGGGTGACATGTTTACTGTGAAGTCATAAACACCCTCAGAATTCTAAGCTGTCCTGAAAACCTCCATGCACACAGTTCTTCACGACCATCTCATACCAGTCTGACTACTTCCCCTTTCCAGGTAGGATAGTTTTCCTTGTTCTGGATTCCGTGTCTGTTTATAACTTTATCCTCGAACTTTGAAAGGTCTACTACAATCCCGCTGGACACCAGTTTCTTTCCTTTCAGATTATCCTGGGTTTTATCTCTTATCTTTTGTGGATGAGTCCAAATGGGTGGACTTTCCCCAGAGAAAGCCCTGGAGTCCCTCCCGAGATTGACTTTCCTGGTCAATCCTCTGATGCGTAATGATCGTGTCATCTCCATTTCCACCTTGGCAGGTCACATGTTTTCCTTCCTTCATCATTGGGGGAAGTGTTCCTGATGCGTTCATAGATTGCAATATTCCCATGGTTCTTACTCTGATGTGTATTCATAACGTCTCTTCACAATTTCGACTTCTTTAGGATGTCTGTCTGCACCATACCATGAAATCTATATTTGATAATACTACTAATCTGATCCGCACCCTTGATGCTGGCCGATGAAGCCTGTACCACCCAAGTGGAATGTGGGAACTTACCCAGTACACCACAGGGCCGGCACTGAATTGGATTCTTGGACCAACATTTTGCCTGAACTGGGGAAGATGTTGGCCTGCTTTGATTATTTGTAAAGGTAATTAGTAGTAACATCATGGACGGTAACCTTTTCCTTTGGATCCTGAGTTTAGCACGGAACATGTTCTCTTGGTAGAGTTGTTCTTCATCTCTTTGCCACTGTCTACCTTTCTGTAGCATTATTAAGCACTTGGAGGTGATTAGCCATGCTTGGAAGTTCATCTTCTCTAATCTCTTTCAGCCTCCAAAGCTTTAGGCCATAAACCTGCTTGCCTTTTTGTAGTTTTGATTTTACATGAATTGATTGCCATAACCCTGCATTATAACACCCTATTGTTTTCAGATTTACAACCTCCTAGATTTAGACTTCTTGTATGGTACATCATCTTCACCACCGTAAGCCTAATGACATGCCCATACCACACACTGGTGCCTAATCAACTCTTTCTTCCACTGTCTTCTGCCACCGATTCCCTCTGGGAACCACCAATCCCTTGTCATGTGCTACCGGTTTGTTTCTCCTTATTTTACTCTTCTCCTTGTAAGTGAGATCCTAAGGTATTTGACTTTCTCCCTGGGGCTTCTTTCAGTTCCTCTCATACCCTCAGGAGCCATTCTGGTGTCACAAATGGCTTGACTGCACCCTTTCTTGCAGCTGAGTGCTATCCCATTGTGTGGCTATAGCCAATCTTCCTTCTCCATTCGTCCATTGATGGGCCCCAGGGCGATATCCAAGTCCTGGACATCAGGAGTAAGGCTGTGGTGAGCACAGCGGTGCAGGGATTCCTATGCGTTGGTGTTTCCAAGTTCTTCGGATAAATGCAACACAGAGGAATAGCTGGATCATATGGTAGATGGATTCTGAAATTTCTGCGGAAATTCCACACCGCTTTGTGTAGTTCCCGCACCGGCTTAGACTCCCACCAACGGTGCAGGAGGCTTCCCTTCTCTCCACCTCCTCTCTGACACTTGTTTCCTGTCTTGTTCCTTATGGGCATTCTGACCACAATGTGCTGTTATCTGATTGCCATTTGGATTTGCATTGGCCTTAGATGTAATGATTATGAACATGTGTTCATACAGCTGTTGGCCATCTTTCTATCTTATTTGGTAAAACTCTGTTTCCATCTTTTGCCCAGGTTTTAATGGGCTTGTTGTTTTTTCTCTTGTGTTGGCATGTGCGGTCGTTGGCTCTTTTGGCTATTCAGTCCTTCTCCGATGTGTGGTTTGAAACATCCACTCGCAGTTGTTGTGCTGTCTTTGCATTGAGTGGATGGTTTCCTCGGCTGGGCAGAAGCTTCTGCATTGGGTGCAATCCCATTTGTTTCTTGTTTCGTGTGTTGCCCTTGCCCAGTCACACATGCTTCTTGCAAATAGGCGGCTATGCCACATGGCCATGAGCAAGGTGCCTGGTTTTCTACTAGAAGTTTCACGGTTTCAAGTCTTCCGTTCAAGGCTTTAATCCATTTCGAGGTGGTGTGTGTGCCTGATGTAACATCATGGTCTACTCTCATTGCATCACATACGGCTGTGCAGTTTTCCAGCACCTTTTCTTCTTGAGACTCTCCTTTCTCCACTGATCCTCTTGCCTTCCTCTTTGCAAATGGGCTGTCCATATATGTGTGAGTTGACCTCTGGGCTCTCGATTCTTTTCCGTTGATCTCTGTGTCTGGTTTTGAGACCAGACTGTGCCATTTCTGTACGTAGCACTTCGTCCTACATGTTGAAATCAGTACATGTGATATGTCCTGCTTTGTTCGTTTTCCTCAGGATACCTATAGGTATTCAGGGTCCCTTGTTGCTGGATAGAGACTTAAGGATTCTCTCTTATATTTCTGTGGCAAAGATTCTGCAACTTTGACTGGGATTGCATGGAATCCAGAGATTGCTTTATCCGTTATGGAGGTTTCAAGTATTTTAGTTCCTACATTCCTATAGCACGGAATACCCTTCCATTTGCTTGTGTCTTCTGGAATTTCTTTCCCCAAAGTTTTGCTAGTTTCCGATTTCCATACCTTGCACCTGTTTGGCTAAGCTTATTTCTAGAGATCTTATTCTTTTTTTGCTGATGTTCGGTTTTTCTGTTCTTTTCAAGTTTTCATTAGTTTTGTTTCGGCTGATGTTTATGGCTGTGCTCAGATCTGCTGTTGATGTTGCTGTATTTGCTGAGGAATACTGACGCTGTCTGACGTTGCTTCCCAGCTGCCTCTACACTACCTCCCATGCCTCCCCGAGAATGGCTGGACCAGCGGTGAGGAGGTTCACCCCCAGGATTCCGCATGGCCAGCCCCGGGCTGCCGACCCAGAATGTGCAGACTTCACCACTGCACCACGGGCCGGCTCCTTTCATGTTCCATTGGCAACCTGCAGTTGAGTGGAATGGGACTTGAATATGCTACTTCAGCCCAACTCGGGCACTGTGTAGATGAGGCCAGTTTGTTTTTCTTCTCCACTGTGATGTCAGAGGATTTGTCAGAATTGTGTCTCTGCTGTCCCTGCAAACTTCATAGACTCAGGCTTACAGAGCCTGATTTTTGCAGTCTCATAACTCACCCTTACCAGTTACCCTAGGTTTGACCTTCGCTTGGGTTTTTGGGATTGTGACTTACTCCGACTTTCGAACGTTCAGAGTATGTCTAAACCTGACATCTTTCTTTATGTATTATTCATGTGTGATTTCTGTGTGCCTTCCATTTTCTGGGACCGTTTTTTATTTTCCGTGGTAGAATCGTTGATATGGGCTCAGTGAGCTGAAGACTCGAATGAAAGATTGCTTGGACTCTCAAGATCCTGCATTGGTGTTCTTTTATTGAGAGAACAGTACAGGATAGCATGGGGATAGGACACATTAGCAGTGAAGAGCTACTGCTGTTGCTGCCTGGGGACAGCACCCATGGGTAGTCAGGGCTCCTGCTGCTGCCCTGACTAGAGGGTTAGGGCTAATTTCATAAGGCATGGGTATATGACTTATTTTTACTCGAAAAAGAAATAATGATGTAAAATGTCTTTAAATGATTTCAGTACTGATGGGTTCTGGACATTGTGTTGTCATATTTTTAGATACGAATCTGGCCATATAGATCAGCATGTAGGTGAGAATGCACTGGGCTTCTCGCCCTGGGGCAGCCCTAATTCATACCATAAAAAAATCCACTGGGTCATATAGTTTGGCATGTAGTCCAGGTCACCTTCAGCTTCCCTAGCTGGGGCAGCCCTGATCCACATCATAAAACCTCCCTGAACCTATTTGGACTGGAAATCTTTGGGGATATGGATGATGGTCAGTCTTCTGTGACTACTTCTGGCTGTACAGGGTCGTAGAGCTGTCCCTAAATGGGGCCATAGGTACACTTAGACAATTTAGTGGACCAGAAGGCTTGCCCCATTGAGTTCAAGCCTGACAAGTTATACAGATCCTCTGGAGATGAGAGAGTCATTGACAAGAGGTGGTCCAGGAAGTGAAACATTTTTGACATGCATAAGACAAACAATGAAACAGATAACAAAATATCATAAGAAATACAAGCAGTATGTTTAACCCAATGAATAAGGTTTTGAAGTAGTGCAGAAACCTTGTCCTGACTAGGAGTTCAACCAATCATTTAGATTTAGGGTTGGTCAGACATGGATTTAATTTGGTGGCTGGGATACCAAGCCAGAAATATTTTGACGGTAGTCAGGAATATAGATACAACATTCAGTTTTTATAATGGCACAGGTGCCCCCTTGTGCTGCTGTCAAGATATCCAGTGCCATTTGGATTTGGAGGGCTGCCTTACACACTTGGGATACTTCTAAATTGAGCAGTGAAATGCTATGTTGTGTATCATTTAATGCCTTCATAGTAAATTTGTCTAGGACTTCCACGTGCAAGACTTGAATATGCTACAAAAGTGGATTCCTAATTGGTGAAAGAAAATTGCGGAAAGATGGTCATACCAGTGGAAGACAGGGCTGGTCAAGTGCTGTTGCAAGTTGGGTAGGTTAGCAGGAGGAGATATAGTAAATGTAGTTCCACCTTGCATCCAGACAAAGCCTAGAGTGCATCATCCAATCAATGCAGTTGGTAGCCAAGGTCATAAATTGGAGCCACATATCCACTGAGCACCGTTAGGGGCTAACCAATGCGTGTTGAGCCATGTATCCCAGTCAGTCTGAAACCAATCAGTATTTTTTTTAAGGCTATGATATGAGAACACATATAACAGGGATTTTTTCCCATAGGTCGAGTGCTATAAGGCCATGTATCACAGGGGTGATTCTTTTTCCCCAAAAGAAAGTGGCCTTTTACTGAGTTGCCCACTAGTAGGAGTGAACCAAATATATTCATCCCAAATTTTGTATTGTCCATCCTGTGTGTATTAATAAGTTGGGGACATTACCTTTGGAACTTGTTCTGTATAATCCAAGTGTGACAAGGCAAATCTAGTTAGTATTTGGACAGTAGTATTGAAGGAAAATGTTTGATTGTGGCCAGGGAACTTCCAGGCGTCAGAGGTAGATGGCCACAAGGAGACATTATGATTAGTAATAGATGAGTATTGCGGAAGAAAAGAGCTAGAATCTAATATCCATGAATGCCTACAATAGATTCTACAGAAACATAATTTTTTCTCTCTTAAATCACTCTCATTTTTACAAAAGATAGCCAAATCAGGATTAACAGGTTTGCAAATCAAGTGTAGTTTCAATACAACTTGCTCCAATTATTTACATAAGAGCAGCCAGAATAGTAATTGTTCATACAGGCTTTTTTAAATGTGCTTCGCTGGATCTTTTCCTGCAGAATCTCACATTGAACTGTGAAGGCCTCTAGAGGCCAGAAAATCCAAGCCAAGGACTTGCCATCAGATTTGGCCTGAAGTACCTACAGATTTGAGTGGTGTTCTCTTTGAGGTCTCCCCAAATATTTGGAGGTACCTTGCACCTGCGAGATAAGCATGCTTCCTTACTTACCAGGTAAGATTGCCAAAATCTCAGTAAACAAGGTACCAGGCCTGTGTTTCCGAGTGGCTGTATTCCAGAAAGTCCAATCTTTGTTCATGAAACGCTGTCATGTCGTATCTGAGCCTGTATGTTTCAAATATGCCATTCCAGTCAAAGCCTTGGTAATATAACCAATGTGTCCTGTTATAAGGAGAACAGATTCTTATGGAACTTATGCAAATATTGCCACGAAATGACCATACTCAGTCACAAAGGGTTTCCAAATTCAGGAGGGATAAGGTAGGCAGAAAAAGATAAATGTTTCAGTTTTGCTCATAAAGGTATAATTTCACCAAATGGCTGTAAGTTTTAGTTAGCATAAGCGAAAAGAGAAAAAGATTTCCTTTATTATGAGAAGACAAAACAACACATCCAAACTCAACAATATTTCAAACAGAAGTCCTAAAAATTTGTAATCGTTCTAATCAGTGCACACAGTCCTGTATAATCAATTCTTGAGCTTAATCTTCTGTTAGCAGATCGATGAGCATAGTTTCTGTTAGAATTCTGTCATTTCTTACTCCGTTCAGTTTTACAATCTGAAGGTTTATCAGAAACATGTCGTTTAGACTCTTTGTGTCAGAATCCTTTTCAGGAATTTCTCGGAAGTTGAAACATATTTGCAAAAGGAAAAAGCATCAGAGTAAAACAACAACTATCTGGAAATGGACAAAGAACTCAAAAGGGCAATTGGCAAAGAAACTTGACTACTTCTGTGACATATAACACTGCCAGATAATAAGTGAACTTATCACTGACAACCAGGGCACATCAGAATTTTAGGAATGCTATCTAATTTTGGGACGACTATATTAATAACATTTACCCATCAAATACCAGCTAAGAAAGTCTATTGTCGCTTATTTCACAATGTTTCCCATTTAATTTAATAGACCAAATAAGCCAAATTACTTTAGCATTTTCCTCCTTGTAGGAAGAGAGAGCAAATTTCTTTGAGAAGTCTCAGGGACCCTCTGAAAATCCTCAGAGTAATCATTCTTCTGTCTACCAGGTCTAAAGAATGCCTTCATTCAGGATTTGAATATTTTTGAGGGAAAAGCTTGTCACAACATATCAAAAGTTTTTAAAATGTTGTTCAAATAGCAAACAACACTCACTGTGAAACAATGCTCAGGTATCCATTCAAAGTGATAACAGAAAGAGTCAAAAATATTAAGAGTAACCTCAGCCATTATTTTCACAAAACAGATTTGTCTCTTAGGTAGACATACTCAAAGGAACAGCTCTTACATCCTCTTTACCAAGAGCAGATCAAAAGTTCAAGAAAATGTATCCTTTTAAAGAAAACCAAATTTGAATTTCTGCGCCTACTTATTATTAACATTCAAACTCATTCACTTAATTGAACTTACTTTAGTCTACTTGAGAAGGTATAAAACTCATTTCAGAATTCCTCCTTCACAAACCTTCTACATCTTTCTTTTTCATTTTCAGTACTTGTCCCAAAGTCTTTCTTTATTCCTTTCTAGTACATCAGGAGCAATTTATCTTTCTTAACCCATCAAACAAAAATATTTCCATTCTTTATACCTTTTTTACTGAAAACATACATTTTAACTTCCTTGAATACAGAGCTCTTTTTCTTAGTAAATTCCTGTAGCTTTAATTCCATAGGTAAGTTAGAACCTTTAACGCTTAACGGACCTAGTAAACACTAAAAAGGTAAACAATTATGAAATGTCTTTTATATCAGCATTCTAAACACTTCACAACTTAAGAAACATGCCACTTTGCAATAAAACACAAGGCATGCTTTTTGATACACCCAAACGCTTTTAGCCTCTTCCATAAGAAGCCAAAAGTAGATAACTTAGATATGTTTAACAATAATGTGTGAGTGTTCCGTTCTATCCAAAAGTGACCCGCATATTCATCTTTTAATCATTTAACTTAACTTGGCAAAACTCAAGATTGTTACCAAAAAGGATTTTGAAGCTGTTTTTTTCCCCAAGTATACAGACCATAAAAGTTATTGTACTCACTTTTATGAGTTTTATGTATTTAACCCATTTGTTTCCAACAATTGTGTTCACATTACTACGGAAACCTCATGAGGCATTAGACAAAACTGGTCATCATTTAAAGCTATTATTTTGCTGACAAATTTAACAGACAACGTGAACTTATATGACTAGTAAACCGAGTCTGAATGCCTGCATCCTATGCAAATACTGACAACTCTGACAAGAAGACAATTTTCAATGAAACCAACAAACTTAAAGAAGCTTTCATTTATCAAAGGTTAATTCACGTCACGTTAACTTTGAAAGTCACTCTGTTAATTTCGACTACATTTAGAATTTAAGAAAGCACTTGCTTTAAGCCAACTAAACAGAGATCTTAATTTTGGCCAGACCATCCAGGGGTTAAAATATCACACGTATGATGTACACATAGACACATATACACAGAGACTGTACAACTATTGTTTTAAAAACTACTGCCATGAATCAGGTACAGTAATATAAAGCTCACCAGTTACAAATCAAAACTTTGTTTTGAGCCTTTTTACTAACACTTATGGAGAAGACCCTCAAGAAGCTAGACTTTTTGCAAGGGCACACTTATGGCCATTTATCCTTTCCCCTCCTTTTTTTTCTTTCAGTCTTAAGAATGAGTGATATGCTAGATAGTAGTTCCTGGAGAGGGGGGAAGATAATCCTTTTCATGGTAAAGGAACAAGGTGGAATCTGAACTGCCTCTAGAACTGTCTTTCCAGTCTTGCAAGGATTTTCTAAGGACGGTTGCTCTTGATTTCTCAGAAACTGGACTGTAACTTGAAGGACGTTCTAGGTTGATCTACCTGTCCAACTGCACCAGAAAGGCAGAGAGAAACATCACACATTTTCTACCAGCTGGAGTTTCTGGGGCATAACCCATACAATTGAAAGTGTTTCTAATTAGTTAGAATGACCCTGAGTGATGAGTCTTAAGGGACGCTTATCTCATTCTCCACAGCAGTAAAGCCAGTGTCTGACTGACAGTGAAGTGGAGAAGGGTGGAATGCATACAAAGGGCTTGAACTGGCTGGAGGCCGGGGCTCCCAGTACCCGGGTTGAGAATGAAGTTCCTTGCAAAAGGTTTTCAAGTTTTCTGATTTTACAGAAGTTCCAGGTTCTGGTCAAGTCCAGCCTGAACTTAACCAAGACTTGGTGACAACAGAGGACACGATGAGCAAAACAAAGAAAGGAAATGAAGACATCAGACCTCACCCTCATGGCCGCTCAAAGAGGGTTCTCAAGAGAAGACTCACTCAACAGTTCCCATGCTGGGGCGCACTACTGTAGCATGGCAGTTCACAGAATAAATCACAGGTCTGCTACCCTCATAGCCAACTCAGTAGGTGACTAAAACACTCAATGAGTCACCCCCCAAGAGAGAGCACCCTACTTGGGCTTTCCGGGGTGATCAGGCCCAGAAATGCCAAGTTTGGGGTCCCAGGGGTGGAAGCCATGACTGTTGACCGATTTCTTTGCTTCCCTGTTGCAAAGCTCCAAAGGAGAGGCAAAACGCCATTGCAACTCTAAGAAAGATGAAAGAGACAGGTCCCTTAGCTTGAAAATCCCCCCTGAACCTGGGGCAGCATCCTACCTGTCAATCCTACTGTGAGGATCCTATAACAAGGGGTGATGGGGGTGTCCCCCAGCATTGCATCCATTGCATATCTTCCCTGGTATGCCTGGAAGTTACAGGTGCCTGGGGAACATCCTTCCTATTCTGCCTGGCAGTAATAGGTGCCTGGTGAATGGTCCCCAAGACAAAGGGAGAAGTTCAAGGGAGAACAGGCTGGAGAAACTTAGTGAGGAATTTTCCGCCGCTCTGGTGGGCATTCTACCCAATTTCGTGTTGGAGGCATTCTCCGAGAAGGGCTTCCCATACGCAACCAAAGGTTAGACTTTGGTACTTTCCTTGAACTGGAGTCCCAATTGGGACATTCACACAGTTCAGAGCATGGTCAGGTGCCATGGGAGTTATCCCAATCCAACCTTAGGAAAAGAAACCTTACAGGGGAGTCTTGCAGATTGCTGACCATCCTAATGACTTAAGTGGCTGACCCGTGCCCACCTAAAATTAGTATATTAGAGATAGAGTCAGGAAGGAATGGAGTAATTCACTCTACATCGCCCTTAGGCTTAAGGTACTGATTCTCTTCAAGCTGAATGCCATGATTTGCCCCATAGAGTAGCCATGGGCAGCAAACGTGGATTCATATAGCTGTCCAAGACAGTTCCTGATGGAGAAGTGAATTTAGATTCACCCTCCAAACAGAGAGAGGCACAAGGAAGAAAAGGGCACTTACCAGAAGTTGAGCTCAGAAACCGATGAAGCAAGTTCCCGGTAGGGGGGCCACAATATATGATGGTGGGTCAGCGAGCTGATGAGTCGGAAGAAAGATTTCTTGGTCTCTCAAGGCCTGGCAGAGGTGCTCTTTTATTTAGAGAATGGTACAGGATAACATAGGGGCAGGCCCCATGGGGAGTAAAGAGTTGCTTCATGGGGACAGGACCTATGGGTATTGAAGAGCTGCAGGCATGGGAACTGGACCCATGGGCATTGAATACCTGCTGCTGCTGCATTGGGAAAAGAGCCATGGGCAGTCAGATGTCCTGCTGCTGCCCTGAGTTGAGGGTAAGGGCAAATTTTATAAGGCATGGGTACGTGACATTTTTACTGGAAAAAGAAAAGATGATGTAAAAAGCCATTAAATGACTTCAGTACAGATGGAGTCTGATTATTGTGTGGTCGTATAACATTAGATACGAATTTGGCCATATAGATAGGCATGTAGGTGAGCATCGCCTGGGCTTCTCTCACTGGGGCACCTCTAATTCATACCAAAAAAACTTCACCGGCTCATATGCTTTGACATGTAGGCCAGGTAACCTTGGGCTTTTCGAGCTGGGGCAGCCTTAATCCACATCAATCGTCATTGTCTTTCTCAGCTATCTCCCATAGATACGCTTATCAGTCCGTTCTCCTTCATTCCAAGTTATGAATTTTGTGATTCTTTAATCACCATATGTTCTCTAGGCTGATGTGTGAGTGTTTTCATGATTGTTGGGCATTGCCTTTGAATTTCCATCCTTCACTTGAAGGAATCTTTGCTATCCTGCCTAGGTCCAACTGAGCACTGAGAACACGAGGTCATTTTGGTTGGTTTGACATTCTGAGATCAGAAACTCCAAATTCTAGGTTGTCCAGGCAACCACCTTATGGACATAATGTTTCTGAGACAAATTAGAGAAATCTGATGAATTCCTGTCTCCAGGTAAGATATTTTTATGTCTCTTTTCTAAATTTGGGAAGGCTGGAACTTGACCCTGGATCCATGGTCCTTCTAGTAGATTACATCTAGATACTGCTTTACTTTATTTCTGTAGGGTTTGTAAGTTGTTTGATTTACACCCTAAGCTCTGGCATGTTTATTTTTCATTAAATATAAGTGTAATGTTCTAATTTTCAGCCAACTTCCTCATATATGCTGTCAAAACACATAGTCAATAATCTTCTACGGCAAGAGATGGGAGAGAATTTCACTGGTGCCAAACTGAGCATTCTAGCTTTGGATGTCAGTCTTCACTTTGGATTGGTGATTCCCAGAGGGAATGAAAAAATCCAAAAAGGCGTGCTGATTTCGGGCATAAAGGATTTGAGGCTGAAAGAGATTAGAGAAGATGAACTTCCAAGGACTGTGAATCTCCTCCAAATGCTTAATGATGCTACGGAAATTAGACCATTGCAAATAGATTATGGGGAATACTATGAAGAGAATGTGTTCCATGCTAAACAGATGAACCAAGGGAAAATGTTACCGTCTATGATGTTATGAGTAATTACATTCACGAATAATCACAGCAGGCCATCTTCTTCCCAAGTTCAGGAAAAATATGGGTCCACAAGTAAAATTCAGGGCCAGCCATGTGTTCAGGAGTGTAAGTGCCCACATTCCTATTGGGTGGCCTGGGATTCATGGATTCGCATCACTGGTACTGATAAGATTAGTAACGTTGGGAAAGATAGATTTCATGGTATGGTGTGTACAGAGATCACAAAGAAGTCGAGATTGTGAGCATACGTTAGAGATAGGCAATAGGAAAAAAACATGAAAATATTGCAATCTATGACACATCTGGTACACTTCCCTAAATACAGACTGAAGGAAGTGATGTGACCTGCATAGGTAGAATTGGCGGACTGCATGAGATGACACGATCATTGCACATCAGAG
Organism: Equus asinus; assembly: GCF_041296235.1. Classification (NCBI taxonomy): domain Eukaryota; kingdom Metazoa; phylum Chordata; class Mammalia; order Perissodactyla; family Equidae; genus Equus; species Equus asinus. The sequence continues at coordinate 4,789,747 of NC_091814.1, read as the reverse complement.
GCTTGAGTGGGCAACTTCAACTTTGGATGGACTCCAGGACTTTCACTGGGGAAAGTCTACACATTCGGCCATATTCACAAAATGTAACAGATAAATCCCAGGATAAACTTAAAGTAAAGAAACCATGTCTAGAGAGAATGTAGTAGACATTTAAAAGTTCAAGGATAAAGTTAGAAACCCACAAGAAATCCAGGAAATGGAAAACTATTCAAGCTGGAAAGGGAGAGTAGTCATGTGCATAGAAGATGCTGGGACAACTTAGAAGTTTGAGGGAGTTTATGACATCACAGTGAACATGTCACCCAAGATGGCCTCATGGTTATAGTCTGAGGATTGTCCTAGGCTACGATACTCAAGTTAGAGATACCCAGAAGAGAATTTAAAAACAGAAACCAGGCACTGAAACTTGAAGAGAGAGAATACACGCTGATTAAAGGGGTAAGAAAGAACCCATTGTGAGGAAGCAATAATAGGGGGACAAGCACTGAGTGGAGAACACTGTAATCTACTCAAGTGTATGGGGAGGCCATGCTGATGCAAGCTTGAAACTTGATTTGAAGCCAGAGGCTGGACTTGGGGCTTATCAGACCTACATTGTCCTTCTGCCTTAATCATAATCCAAAATTAAGAATGATCTCCTGAGGACACTGTAGACAATGATTGATGCTTCCTTTCCTATGCCCCTAGCATTCATTGAAGAGAAGTCTCTCTTTCCATACCTCTGGCATTACAGAGGCCCATTGGGTACATGCTAATGTGTCATAAGATATCTCTTGGAACACTTGAAGTAATGGACCCCCTTCATGCTTCGTGTATGTCCCATTGTTTGACAGGGCTCCAGAATTGTGCTAGGAAGCACCCTATTCCAGACGGCTTCATTGCTTTGTGAGGGCTGCCCTACCAGGCTAGTATGCTTGGTTTGGCTTCAATGAAATTCTCTCCCCGTATCTCTTGAAGTAGAATGATTATTAATATGGTGTATTGACAGCATATGTAAGGAGGTTGGCTCAAAATTAGAACATTACAATTATGTTTATAGAAAAATAAACATGCCAGAGCTGAGGATGTTAATCGAACAAGTAAAACACTCTATAGAAATATAGTAAGCCAGTATCTAGACGTAATCTAGTGGAACACTCAAGGATCGGGAGTAAAGTTCGAAACTTCCCAAATCCAGAAATGAGACAGAAAAGTATCTTACCTGGAGCGGAGTTCATCAGATTTCTCTAATATGTCTCGGAAACGTAATGTCCGTGAAGGCGGTTGCCAGCACAACCTCGAATCTGGAGTTTCTGATCTCAGAATGTCAAAGCAACCAAGACGACCACGTCTTCTCAGGGCTCAGTGTCACCTCGGCCAGGATAGCAGTTTCCTACAGGTGACCGATGGAAATTCCAAGACAACACGCAACAATCACGAAAAGACTCAGACCTCGGCATACAGAACATATGGTGATTACAGAAATATAAAAGTCATAGCTTGCAATGAAGGAGAACGGACTGATAAGCATATCGAAGAGAGATAGGTCAGAAAGACCGTAACGATTAGACTTTGGAAAAGAGAAAAAAATCCCTGAAAATGGAAGGCCAATAGAAATCACATCTGAATAATCCACAGTGAAAGACTTCAGTCATTAGACAGACTCTGACTGGACGTTTGAAATTCCGAGAAAGTCACAAAGCCAAAAACTGCAGCGAAGGTCAAACCTGGACTAACTGGAAGGGTGAGTTATGGGACTGCTCCACGAGGGCTCTGAAAGCCTGCATCCACGAAGCTAGACAGGACAGCAGACACACGATTCTGACAAATCCTCCGACATCACAGAGGGCCAGAAAAAGAAGCTGGCCTCATCTACACAGGGCCAGAGGTGGGCTCAAATAGCATATTCAAGTCACATCCCACTCAACTGCAGGTTGCCAATGGAACACGAAAGGGGCCGGCCAGTGGGGAAGTGGTGAAGTCCGCGCATTCTGGTTTGGGAGCCCGGCTTTGGAGACATGGAATCCTGCGGGTGAGCATCCTCATGGCTCGTCCAGCCATTCTGGGGCAGATGTGTGAGGTAGTGTAGAGGTAGATGGGAACCAACATTAGACAGCTCCACTCTTCCACAGCAAATACAGCAGCATGGCCCGCAGATATGAGCGCAGCCATAAACTTCTGCCAAAACAAAGCCAATCGAAAGTTGCAAAGAATTGAAAAATTGAACCTCAAAAAAGAAAGCATGCCAGTAAGAAGTAAAAGATATCTAGCAGTAACCTTGGCCAAACAGGAGAAAGCTATGGAAACCGAAATCCAGCAAAGATTCTGGGGAAGAAACTCCAGAAGACACAAGGAGACGGAAGGCTATTCCGTGTTCTTCGAACGGAAGAACTAACACACTTGAAGCGTCCATACCGCATAAAGCCATCTCTGGATTCCATGCAGTCCCAGTCAAAGTCACAGCACTATTTCCCACAGAAATGGAAGAGAGAATCCTAGAGTTTCTATCCAGCAACAAAAGACACTGAATAGCCAAAGGAATACTGAGGAAAACGGACAAAGCAGCAGGCATCACACTTATTGATTTCCAGATATAGGATGAAGTGCTAGGTACGGAAACAGCACAGCCTGGTGCCCAAAAGAGGCACACAGACCCATGGAACAGAATCGAGAGCCCAGAGGTCAACTGACACACATATGGACAGCCCATTTTCGACCAGGGAGCCAAGAGGAGACAGCAGAGAAAGGAGAGTCTCGGCAAGAAATGGTGCTGGGAAGACAGCACAGCCACATGGAACACAGTGAGAGTAGACCGTGATGTTACACCAGGGACACACACCACCTCGAAATGGATTAAAGCCTTGAACAGAAGACTTGAAAACGTGCAGCTTCTAGGAGAAAAGGCAGGCAGCTTGCTCTTTGCCATCTGGCTTAGCCACCTGTTTGGAAGAAGCATGTGTGACGGGGCAAGGGAAACGAAGAAAACAAGAAACATGGGGGACTCCATGCAACGCAGAAGCTTCTGCACAGCCAATGACACCATCGACTGAATGCAAAGACTGTGCAACAACTGACAGCAGATGTTTGCAAACCGCACATCGGAGAAGGGGTGAACAGCCATAAGATCCAATGAACTCATACGTCTTCACAGGAAAAGAAACAGCGAGCCCAATAAAACCAGGGCAAAAGATGGAAACAGACAGCTCTCCCAGGAAGATAGAAAGATGGCCAACAGGCTGTATGAAAACATGCTCATCAACATTAAGTCTCTGCTCAATGCAAATATGAACGGCACTGAGATAGCAGCTCACAGCGGTCAGAATGGCTATAAGGATGAAGACAGGAACCAACAAGTTTCAAAGAGGAGGTGGAGAGAAGGGAAGCCTCCTGCACTGCTGGTGGTAGTGTAAACCGGTGCAGCCACTACGCGAAGTGGTGTGGAATTGCCTCAGAATTTTCAGAATCCATTTCCCACATGATCCAGGTATTCCTCTGTGGCGTATATATCCAAAGATCTTGGAAACACTAATGCACAGAGATCCGTGCATTGCTGTATTCCCCACAGCCTTACTCCCGATATGCAACACTTGGAAGCCTCCCTGATGCCCATCAAGGCACGAATGGAGAAGGAAGATGGGCTATATCCACACAATGGCATAGCACTCCTCTGTAGGAACAGATGCAGTGCAGCCATTTGTGACCACCTGAATGGCTCCTGAGGGTATCAGGGGAACTGAAACAAGCCCTGGGGTAAGGCCAAATACCACAGGATCTCACATACAAGGAGAATAGGAAAAATGGACCAAGAAACAGGTAGCACGTGACATAGGATTGGCAGTTCCCAGAGGGAAAGGGGGTTGGGGGACGGAGGGACAAAGAGTTGATTAGGCACAAGTGTGTGGTGAGGGCCTGGAATGAGGCTTACGCTGGTGAAGATGATGTGGCCTACACAGAAGTCTAAATCTATGAGGATGTAGATTTGAAAGCTATAGGATGTTAGAATGCAGGGTTATGGAAATCAATTCACATAAAATCAAAACTCCAAAAAGGGGTGCAGATTTACGGCCTAAAGCTTTGGAGGCTGAAAGAGATTAGAGAAGATGAACATCCAAGGATTAGCAATCGCCTCCAAATGCTTAATGATGATACAGAAAGGTAGACCTTTGCAAAGAGATGAAGAGGAATACTACCAAGAGAACATGGTCCGAGCCAAATCATGAATCAACGGCAAATGTTACCGACACTAATGTTACTACTGCTTCCCTTCACGAATGATCAAAACAGGCCAACATCTTCCCAAATTCAGGCCGAAGGTTGGTCCAAAAGCCCAATTTGGGGCCGGGCTGTGGTGTAGCAGGTAAGTGCCCACATCCGCTTGGGCAGCCCGGGCTTCACCGGCTAGCATCACGCTTGGGGATCAGATTACTAGCATTAGGAAATACAGATTTCAAGGTCTGGTGGTCACAGAGATCATAAAGAAGTAGAAATGGTGAGGAGACCTTATCAGTACGCACCAGAAAAAGATCCAGGAGAATATTACAATCTATGAACGCATAAGGAACACTTCCCCAAATGATGAAGGAAGGAAAACATGGGACCTGCCAAGGTGGAATTATCAGACTGTTAGGAGATCACATGATCAGTGTGCATCAGGGGAATGCCTGGGCAACTTCAACATGAGAGGGCCTCCCGGACGTTCTCTGGGGAAAGTCCACCCATTTGGCCATATCCACAAAAGATAAGAGATAAAACCCGGGATAAGCTTAAAGGAAAGAAACCAGTGTCTAGAAGGAACATAGGAGACCCTTCAAGTCCTTGGAGAAAGTTAGAAACCGACAAGAAACCCAGAGCAAGGAAAACTATCCTACCTGGAAAGGGGGACTAGTCAGATTGGGATGAGACGGCTCTGAAACACTGTGTGCATTGAGGTTGTGAGGACAACTTAGAATCTGAGGATGTTTATGACATCACGGTGAACATGTCACCCAAGATGGCCGCATGTTTACAGTCCGAGGATTGGCCTAGTCTAGGACACTCAAGTGAGAGATACCCAGAAACAGCTTTTCCAAACAAAAACTTGAAAGGATCAAACAGACTCTGATTCAAGGGAGAAGAAAGGAATCATTGGGAACAAGCGATAATAGATGGACAAGCACAGAGAGGAGAACATTGTCACCTACTCAAGTAGATGGTGAGGTCGTGCAGATTCAATCTTGGAACTTGATTTGAAACAAGATGCCAGACTTGGGGCTTATCAGACCTACGTTGTCCTTCTGCCTTACTCATATTCCAAAGTACAGAATGATCTCTTGGGGACGTTGAAGAGAAGAATCGAGGACTCCTTTCGTAGGCCCCTAACATCCTTTGAAGAGAACTCTACCTTTGCATAGCTGTGGCCTCACGGGGGCCCACTGGCTACATGCTAAGGTTTCCCAAGAGATCTCTTTGAAGACTTGAAGGCATGGACACCTGTCATGCTTCGGGTATGTAGCTTGGTTTGGAAGGGCTCTAGAAGTGTGCTGAAAAGCACCCTTTTCCAGAGGGCTTCATTCCTGTGTGAAGGCTGCCCTCCCAGGCTACAGTGCTCAGTTGGGCTCCAATGAAATGAACTCTCCCATCTCTTGCCATAGAAGGAGTACTGATTCTGTGTTTTGACACCATATGGAAGGAGGTTGACTGAAAACTAGAACATTACCATGATATTTAAAGAAAAATACACACGCCAGAGCTGAGGATGTCAATCAAACAGTAACAGACTCTGTAGAAATAAAGTAAGCCAGTATCTAGATGTAATCTAGGGGAGCGTTCAAGGTTCAGGGCTGAACGTCAAAACTTCCCAAATCCAGGGAAAGAGACGGAAGGATTTCTCACCTGGAGAGAGGAATTCATCAGACTCATCGAATTTGTCTCGGAACCATTGTGTCCGTGGAGGTGGTTGCCAGGACAACGTCTAACCTGGAGTTTCTCATCTCACAATCTCAAACGAACCAAGATGGACACGTGTCCTCAGTTCTCAGTTGGATGCAAGCTAGGATAGCAAAGATTCCTTCAATGACAGATGGAAATTCAAAGACAACATCCAACAATCACCAAAGCACCCACACGTCGGCCTACAGAACATATGGTGATTAAAAAAATACAGAATTCCTAACCTAGAATGAAGGAGAACACACTGATAAGCATATCGAAGGGAGAGAGATCAGAAAGACCACTACGATTAGACTAAGGAAAGAAAACAAGCTCCCAGAAAATGGAAGGCAAACAAAAATCAGACCTGAATACTCCACAGTGAATGAAGTCAGTGTTTACAAAGAGTCTGCTTGAACGTTTGAAAGTCCGAGAAAGTCACAACCCCCAAATTTGCAGTGAATGTCAAACCTGGGCTAACTGGGAAGGGTAAGGTCTCAGACTGCTCCAAGCTGGCTCTGAAACCCTGTGTCCATGATGCTTGCTGGGACAGCAGAGACCCAATTCTGACAAATCCCAGTGGCCCGGAAAAACCACCTGGGCTCGTCTACACTGGACCAGATTTGGGCTCAAGTAGCATATTCAAGTCCCATTCCACTCAACTGCAGGTTGCCAATGGAACACGAAAGGGGCCGGCCAGTGTTGCATAGGTGACGTCCGCGTGTTCTGTGTCGGCAGCGTGTGGTTGGCCGCGTGGAATTCTGGGGGTGAGCCTCCTCACCGCTCGTGCAGCCTTTCTGGGGCAGGCGTCCGAGGTAGTGTAGAGGCAGTTGGGAAGCGTGTTAGACAGGGCCAGTCTTCCTCAGCAAATACGGCAGCGTTGCCAGCAGATATGAGCACAGCAGTAAACATCTGCCTAAACAAAACCAATTAAAAGTTGCAAATGATAGAAAAACTGAACCTCAAAAAAAAAAAAGCATGCTAGAAAGAAAAACAAGTAATCTAGGGATAACCTCCACAAAACAGGTGAAAGCTATGTAAACCGAGAAATAGCAAACCTTTGAGAAAGAAATTCCAGAGGACACAAGGAAACGGAAGGGAATTCAGTGCTCTTGGAATGGAAGAAAACGAAGAAAGCATGAGGTATCATCACAATGATTCCTTTCTCATGCCTTGGATCAGCGTCTCTTTGGTCTCTTCAAGTTTCTGTGCCCGGTTTCTGTTTGGAAAAGCTGTTTCTGGGTATCTCTCACTTGATTCTCCTAGCCTAAGCCAATCCTTGGACTGTAAACATGTGGCCATCTTGGGTGACATGTTCACCGTGATATCATAAACACCCTCAGAATTCTAATTTGTACTGACAACCTCCATTCACACAGTGTTTCAGAGCCATCTCATACCAGTCTGACTACTCCCGTTTTCCAAGTAGGATAGTTTTCCCAGTTCTGGATTTCTTGTCGGTTTCTAACTTTCTCCTCAAACTTTGAAAGGTCTACAACATTCCCTCTAGACACGGGTTTCTTTCCATGAAGATTATCCCCGGTTTTCTCTCTTATCTTTTGTGGATGTGGTCAAACGGGTGGACCTTCCCCAGAGAAAATCCTGGAGCTCCTCCCAAGTTGAATTTACCCAGTCAATTCTCTGATGCGCAATGAGCGTGTCATCTCCTAGGAGTCTGACAATTCCACCTGGGCAGGTCACATGTTTTCCTTCCTTCATCATTTGGGAAATTGTACCTTATGCATTCATAGGTTGTAATATTCTCAGCGTTCATTTTCTGGTGTGTATTGAAAATGTCTCCTCAGAATTTCTACTTCTTTATGATCTCTGTGCCCACCATACTGTGAAATCTGTATTTCCTAATGCTAGTAATCTGAGCTGCAACCCTGATGATAGCAGGTGAAGCCCGGGCCGCCCAATCAGAACTTGGGCACTTACCTGCTACACCACAGGGCCGACCCTGAATTGGGCTTTTGGACAAACCTTTGGCCTGATCTTGGGAAGATGTTGGCCTGCTTCGATCATTCTTGAAGGCAGTTAGTAACATCATGGACGGTAGCATTTTCCGCTGGTTCATGAGTTTAGCATGGAACACGTTCTCTTGGTAGTGTTCCTCTTCGTCTCCTTGCAATGGTCTACCTTTCTGTAGCGTCCTTAAGCATTTTGAGGTGATTACCAATCCTTCGAAGTTCATCTTCTCTAATTTCTTACAGACTCCAAAGCTTTAAGCCATGAACCTTAACGTCTTTTGGGAGTTTTGATTTTACGTGAATTGTTTGCCATAACCCAGCATTATAACATCCTATACCTTTCAGATCTACATCCTCATAGATTTTGACTTCTGTGTACGTTACATCATCTTCACCACCGTAAGCCTAATTACAGGCCCTCACCACACACTTGTGTCAAATCAAGTATTTCTCCCTCTGGGCCCCGCAACCTTTCACTCTGGGAACCAGAAATCCCATGTCACGTGCTACCTGTTTCTTGGTCCTTTTTTTCCTCTTCTCCTTGTAAGTGAGACCCTATGGTATTTGACCTTCCCTCTGGGGCTTGTTTCCATGCCCCTAAAACCCTCAGGAGCCATTCTGTTGGTCACAAATGGCTGGAAGGCATCTGTTCCTGCAGCTGAGTGCTATGCCATTGTGTGGCTATAGCCCATCTTTCTTGTCCCTTGATGGGCAACAGGGAGGCTTCCCTGTCTTCGATATCGGGAGTAAGGCTGTGGTGAGCACAGCGGTGCACGGATCTGTGTGCATTAGCGTTTGCAAGTTCTTTGGATATATATGCCACAGAGGAGTACCTGGATCATGTGGTAGATGGATTCTGAAAATTCTGAGGCAGTTCCACACCACTTCGCATAGTGGCTGCACCAGTTTACACTCCCACCAGCAGTGCAGGAGGCTTGCCTTCTCTCCACCTCCTCTCTGAAACTTGTTGGTTCCTGTCATCATCCTTATAGCCATTCTGACCATTGTGAGCTGCTATCTCAGTGCCGTTCATATTTGCATTGAGCAGAGACTTAATGATGATGAGCATGTTTTCATACAGCGTGTTGTCCATCTTTCTATCTTCCTGGGAGAGCTGTTTGTTTCCATCTTTTGCCCAGGATTTATTTGGCTCGTTGATTTTTCTCCTGTGGAGACATATGACTTCATTGGATCTTTTGGCTATTCACCCCTTCTCTGATGTGTGGTTTGCAAACCTGCTGTCGCAGTTGTGACGTCTTTGCACTGAGTCGATGGTGTCATTGGCTGGGCAGAAGCTTCTTTGTTGGATGGAGTCCCGCTTGTTTCTTGTTTCCTTTGTTGACCTTGCCCAGTCACACATGCTTCTTCCAAATAGGCGGCCAAGCCAGAAGGCAAAGAGCAAGCTGCCTATGTTTTGTCCTCGAAGTGTCACGGTTTCAAGTCTTCCATTCAAGGCTTTAATCCATTTCGAGGTGGTGTGTGTGCCTGGTGTAACATCACGGTCTACTCTCATTGTGTTACATCTGGCTGTGCAGTCTTTCCAGCACCATTTCCTGTCTAGAGTCTCTTTTCTCTGCTTTCTCCTCTTGGCTTCCTGGTCAAAAATGGACTGTCCATAGATGTGTGAGTTGATTTCTGGGCTCTCGATTCTGTTCCATGCATCTGTGTGCCTCCTTTGTAGGCCAGGCTGTGCTGTTTTGGTACCTAGCTCTTCGTCCTATATGTGGCAGTAAGAAAGTGTGATAATTGCTGCTTTGTTCGTTTTCCCCAGGATTCCTTTTGCTATTCAGGGTCCTTTGTTGCTGGATAGAAACTTTAGGATTCTCTCTTCTATTTCTGTGGGAAAGATTGCTGCAACTTTGACTGGGACTGCATGGAATCCAGACATTGCTTTGTCGACAAAATAATCCGTAACCAATCTGTAAATGAAAATTTGGGAGAGTTTATTCTGAGCTTCAATCTGAGGATTATAACCGAGGGCCTTTCTACCCAAAGGAAGAAAGAGCATCAGAGAAGTGGGGTGCACAGACTGGTTGTATTCCCATCATAGAGGATGTTTCACATAGGATTGAAATGTCCCATTTACAATAGTCGCAAGACTGCTTTGTTGGCACAGCGATTGATGGAAATAGCAGGTAGGTCTTCTGTCTCAGTGAACACAGTAGGGTGGCAGTCTGTTGTCTCCAGCTGACTGGTCACAGGTGAGCTGGATGGTCAAAGGTGAGTGCAGCAATCAGTTCCTAGCCTAGGGAGAAATGCTTATCCCTAAAGAAAGGCTAATGTGGGGGGAAGTTGCACCTTTATCTCAAGGGCCATAGGAAATGTCTAAGCAGATATGCAATGCGTGCTAAATAGCCATAGTCAGGCCCTTTTGGAGAAAACAAAATCAGGCCGAATTAGGTCTATACCAAATGGCTTTCTCATATAGTCCAATATATCAAATTGCTTCCCATTTTTATTTGAACATTATGCCGTATGGACGTTTCAAGTGTGTCCGTTGTTGCATTCGAAGGGCACTGAATAGCCTTGCGTTTCCTTGTTACTTGTGGAATTTCTTTCCCCAAAACTTTGCTAGTTTTTGGTTCCCATCGCTTTCTCCTGTTTGTCCAAGGTTATTCGCAGGTATCATTTTCTTCTCACTGGCATGGTTTTTTTTTGAGGTTCAGCTTTTCTATTCTTTGCAACTTTTAATCAGTTTTGTTTGGCAGAACTTTATGGCTGTGCTCAAATCTGCTGGCCGTGCTGCTCTCTTTGCCGTGGAAGAGTGGCACTGTCTAACATCACTTCCCATCTGCCTCTACACTAGCTCCGATGCCTGACCCAGAATGGCTGGACGAGCGTTGAGGAGGCTCACCCCCAGGATTCCACGCGGCCGACCCTGGCCTGCCGACCCAGAACACGTGGACTTCACCACTGGCCCACTTGCTGGACCCTTTTGTGCTGCATTGGCAACCTGCGGTTGAGTGGAATGTGACTTGAATATGCTACATGAACCCAACTCTGGCCCCGTGTAGATGAGGCCAGGTTGTTTCTCTGGCCCACTGTGATGTCGGAGGATTTTTCAGAATCGTGTCTCTGCTGTCCAGTCTAGCTTGGTGGACACAGGGTTTCAGAGCACACGTGGAGCAGTCTCATAACTCACCCTTCCCCATTAGGCCAGGTTAGACCTTCCCTGCAGTTTTTGGGGTTGTGACTTTCCCGGACTTTCAATCGTTCAAGCAGAGTCTGTCTAAAGAATGACATCTTTCACTGTGGATTATTGACGTGTGATTTCTGTTGGCCTTCCATTTTATGGGACCCTGTTTGCTTTTCCATGTTCTAATCATCATGTTCTTTATGAGCTTGTGCTTTGACATGCTTATCAGTGCGTTCTCCTTCACTCCATTTTAGGAATTTTGTATTTCTTTAATCACCATATGTTCTGTAGGCCAAGATGTGAGTCCTTTCGTGATTGTTGGGTGTTGTCCTGGAATTTTCATCGTTCACTTGAGGGTATCTTTGCTATCCCAGCCTAGATCCAACTGAGCACTGACTACACGTGGTCATCTTGGTTCGTTTGACATTGTGAGATGATAAACTCCAGGTTCGAGGTTATCCTGGCAACCACTTTCACTGGCCCAATGGTTCCGACACAAATTAGATGAATCTGATGAAGTCCTCTCTGCAGGTGAGAGACCTTCTGTCCCTTTTCTGGATATGGGAAGTTTCGTGCTTGACCACTGATCCTTGAACTTTCCACTAGATTACGTCTAGGTACTGGCTTACTTTATTTCTACAGGGTTTGTTATTTGTTTGATTTACATCCTCAGCTGTGGCATGTTTATTTTTCTTTAAGTATAATGGTCATGTTCTAATTTTCTGCCATCCTCTCTACGTGTGGTTTCGAAACACATTATCAATACTCCTTCTACGGTACGAGATATGGGGAGAGAATCTCACTGATCCCACTGAGCCCTGTAACCTGGGAGGCCAGCCTTCACAAAGGATGGAAGCCCTCTGCAAAAGGGTACTTTTCAGCACACTTCTAGAGCCCTTCCAAACCAAGAGACATACGCAAGCATGGCAGGGGGCCATTCCTTCAAGGCATCAATGAGCTCTCTTGTGACATATTGGCATATACCCAGTGGGCCCCCGTGACTTGAGAGCTGTGGAAAGTGAGAATTCTCTTCAAGAATGCTAGGGGCCTAGGAAAGGAGGCCTCGATTCTTCTCTTCAATGTCCTCAACTGATCAGTCTTGACTTTGTATTATGGGTAAGGCAGAAGGACAACGTAGGTCTGATAAGCCCCGGGTCTGGCCTCGTTTTTCAGAACACATTTCCAGCTTGAATCAGCATGGCCTCCCCAGACTTCCGTAGATGTCATTGTTGTCCTCTGAGTACTTGACCCTCTATTGTCTCTTCTTCCCAATGATTCCTTTCTCATCCCTTGAATTAGCGTCTCTTTGATGTCTTCAAGTTTCTGTGCCCAGTTTGTGTTTGGAAAAGCTGTTTCTGTGTACCTCTCACTTGAATATCCTAGCCCAGGCCAATCCTAGAGCTGGAAACCTATGGCCAACTTTGGTGACATGGTCACCGTGATGTCATAAACACGCTCAGAATTCTAAGTTGTCCTGACAACCTCCATGCACACAGTGTTTCAGAGCCATCTCATACCAGTCTGACGACTCCCCCTTTCCAGGTGCGATAGTTTTCCTTTTTCTGGACTTCTTGTCGGTTTCTAACTTTATCCTCGAACCTTGAAAGTTCTACTACATTCCTTCTAGACAGTGGTTTTTTTCCTTTAAGATAGTCCTGGGATTTATCTCTTATCTTTTGTGGATGTGGCCAAATGTGTGGACTTTCCCCACAGAAAGTCCTGGAGTCCCTGCGAAGCTGAAGTTACCCAAGCAATCCTCTGATGAGCAATGATCATGTCAACTCATAGCAGTCTGGTGTTTCCACGTTGTCAGGTCAGATGTTTTCCTTCCTTCATCTTTTGAGGAAGTGTACCTGATGTGTTCATATATTGTAATATTCTCATGGTTCATTTCCTGGTGTGTATTCATAAGGTATCCTCACAATTTCTACTTCTTCATGATCTCAGTCGGCACCATACCTTGAAATTTATATTTCGTAATGCTCCTAATCAGATCTGCACCTGCGATGCCAGCCTGCCAGTCCCAGGCCGCCCAAGTGGAACATGGACACTTACCCACTACACCAGAGGGCTAGCCCTGAATTGGACTTTTGGACCAACCTTTGGCTTGAACTTGGGGAGATGGTCTGCATTGATTATTCGTAAAGGTAATTAGCAGTAACATCGTGGACAGCAACATTTTCAGTTGGCTCAGGAGTTTAGCACGGGTCATGTTCTGTTGGTAGTGTTCCTCTTCATCTCTTTGCAATCGTCTACCTTTATTTTGCATCATTAAGCATTTCAAGGTGATTGTCAATCCTTTGATGTTCATAATCTCTAAACTCTTTCAGCCTGCAAACTTTATCCCTTAAACCTGCTTGCCTTTATGGAGTTTTGATTTTAGGTGAATTGATTTCCATAACCTAGCATTAGAAAATCCTATAGCTTTCAGATTTACATCCTCATAGATTTAGACTTCTGTGTCTGCTACATCTTCTTCCCCACAGTAAGCCTAATTACAGGCCCACACCCCACACTTGTGCCTAATCAACTCTTTCTCCCACCGTCCACTGCCACCCGTTCCCTCTGGGAACCACCAATCCCATATCACGTTCTACCTGTTTGTTGGTCCTTATTTTAATCTTCTGCTTGTAAGTGAGATGCGGTGGTATTTGATTTCTCCCTTGGGCTTGTTTCAGGTCCCCTCCCACCCTCAGGAGTGATTCTGCTGTCACAAATCGCTGGACTGCACTCTTTCTTACAGCTGAGTGTTTTGCCTTTGTGTGGATATAGCCCAACTTCCTTCTCCATTGGTCCTTTGATGGGCACCAGGGCGGCTTCCAAGTCTTGGATATCTGGAGTAAGGCTGTGGTGAACACAGTGGGACACGGATCTGTGTGCATTAGTGTTTCACATTTCTTTGGATAAACACGCTGGAGAGGAATAGCTGGATCATATGGTAGATGGATTTGGAAATTTCTGAGGCAATTTCACATGGCTATGCCTAGTGCCCTCACCGGTTTGCACTCCCACCAGAGGTGCAGGACTCTTCCCTTCTCTCCACCTTCTCTCTGACACTTGTTGTTTCCTGTTTTGTTCCTTATAGCCATTCATAACACAGGGAGCTGTCATCTCATTGCCGTGAGGATTTGCGTTGGCCTTATACTTAAGGGTGTTGAACATGTGTTCATACAGCTGTTGGCCACCTTTCTGTCTTCTTGGGGTAAATCTCTGTTTCCATGTTCTGCCCAGGTTTTAATGGGCTTGTTGTTTTTTCTCTTGTGGAGACGTGTGTGGTCATTGGGTCTTTTGGCTATTCAGCCCTTCTCAGATGTGTGGTTTGAACATCCTCTCCCTGTTGTTGTGCTGTCTTTGCATTGAGTGGATGGTTTCCCCGGCTGGACAGAAGCTTCTACGTTGGATGGAGGCCTGCTTCTTTCTTCTTTTCTTTGTTGCCCTTGCCCAGTCACACATGCTTCTTCCAAATAGGCGGCTACCCCAGATGGCAAAGAGCAAGCTGCCTGTGTTTTCTCCTAGAAGTTTCACTGTTTCAAGACTTCCGTTGAAGGCTTTAATCCATTTCGAGGTGGTGTGTGTGCCTGGTGTAACATCATGATCTACTCTTATTGTGTTACATGTGGCTGTGCAGTCTTCCCAGCACCATTTATTTTAGAGACTCTCCTTTCTCCACTATCTCCTCTTGCCTTCCTCATTGCAAATGTGCTGTCCATATATGTGTGAGTTGACCCTTGGGTTCTGCATTCTGTTCCATTGCTCTTTGTGCATGTTTTGGGACCAGGCTGTGCTGGTTCGGTACCAAGCGCTTCGTCCTACATGTTGAAATCAAAGTGTGATACGTCCTGCTTTGTTCGTTCTCCTCAGAATTCCTTTGGGTATTCAGGGTCCCTTGTTGCTGGATAGAGACTTTAGGATTTTCTCTTCTATTTCTGTGGGAAAGATTGCTGCAAATTTGACTGGGATTGCATGCAACCCAGAGATTGCCTTATCCATTGCGGACGGTTCAGGTGTTTCAGATCTTACATTCCTAGAGCACAGAATACCCTTCTGTTTCTTTGTGTTTTCTGGAATTTCTTTCCATAAAGCTTTGCTAGTTTTTGGTTTCCATAGCTTGCACCTTTTTGTCTAAGCTTATTACTAGAAATCTTATTCTTCTTACTTGCATGTTTTTTTTCCAGAGGTTCAGTTTTTCTATTCTTTGAAACTTTTCATTGCTTTTGTTTTGGCAGATGTTTATGGCTGTGCTCACATCTGGTGGTGATGCTGCTGTATTAGCTGGGCAAGAATAACGCTGTCTGACGTTGCTTCCCATCTGCCTCTACACTGCCTTGGACGCCTGCCCCAGAATATCTGGACCATCGGTGAGGAGGTTCACCTCCAGGATTCTGCATGGTCTGCCCTGGGTGCCAACCCAGAATTTGTGGACTTCACCACTGCACCACTGGCCAGCACCTTTCATGTTCCATTGGAAACCTGCATTTGATGTGGAATGTGAGTTGAATATGCTATTTGGGACAAATCTTGCACTGTGTAGACGAGGCCAGTTTGTTTTTCTTCTCCACTGTGATGTCAGAGGATTTCTCAGAATTGTGTCTCTGCTATCATGGCAAACTTCATCGACACAGGTTTTCAGGGCCAGATTTTAACAGTCTCATAACTCACCCTGACCAGTTAGCCTAGGTTTGATATTTGCTACAGTTTTTGGGTTTGTGACTTTCTCTGTCTGTCGAACGTTCAGGGAATGTCTAAAACGGACATCTTTCATTGTGGATTATTCAGGTGTGATTTCTGTGTGCCTTCCATTTTCTGGGACGGTTTTTGTTTTCCATGTTATAATTGTTGATATAGGCTCAGCGAGCTGAAGACTCGAATGAAAGATTTCTCGGACATTGAATGTCTGGCACTGGTGCTCTTTTATTTCGAGAATAGTATGGGACAGCATGGGGACAGGACCCATGGGTAGTGAAGAGTTGCTGCTGCTCCCTGGGGATGGGACCCATGAGCACTCAAAGCTCCTGCTGCTGCCCTGAGTTGAGGGTTAGGGCTAGTTTTATAAGTCATGGGTACATGATTTATTTTTACTGGAAAAAGAAATGATGTGGTAAAATGTCTTTAAATGATTTCAGTGCAGACGGGGTCTGGTTATTGTGCAGTCATTTAACTTTAGATACGGATCTGGCCCTGTAGATCAGCATGTAGGTGAGGATGAGCTGAGCTTCTCACCCTGAGTCAGCCCTATTCTACCTGCTCATATATTTTGGCATGTAGGCCAGATCACCTTGGGCTTCCGTAGCTGGGGCAGCCTTAATCCATATCATAAACACCCCCTGAACCCATTTGGACTGGAGAGGTTTGGGGATATGGACGATGGTCAGTCTTCTGTAACCACTTATGGCTGTACAAGGGTGCAGAGCTGTCCCTAAATGGGGTCATAGGTACAGGTAGGAAGTTCAGTGGACTGGAAGGCTTCACCTGTGGAGTTCAAGGCTGACAAGGTATACAGAGCCTCTGGAGACGGGAGAATCATTTGACGAGAGGTGGTCCAGGAGGTGAAACTTTTTTCACATGCGGAAGACAGACAATGAAACAGACAACAAACTATAATAAGAAATACAAGCAGTATGTTTAACCCAATGTATAACGTATGGAAGTAGTGCAGAAACCTGGTCCTGACTGGGAGTTCAACCAATCGTTTAGAGTTAGGGTTGATAAGACATGGATTTAATTTGGTGGTTGGGATAGGAAGCCAGAAATATTTTGACGGTAGTCAGGAATATAGACACAACATTCAGTTTTTATAATGGCATAGGTGCCCCCTTGTGTTGCTGTCAAGACATCCAGTGCCATTTGGATTTGGAGGACTGCCTTACACATTTGGGATACTTCTAAATTGAGCAGCGAAATGCTATGTTGTGCATCATTTAATGCCTTCATAATAAATTTGTTTAGGACTTCCATGTGCAAGACGACACTTTCGATTCCTAATTAGGGAAGGAAAATTGCAGAAAGATGGTCATACCAGTGGAAGACAGACCTGGTTCAGCACTGCTGCAGGTTGGGTAGGATAGCAGGAGGAGATGTAGTAAATGTAGTTCTACCCTGCATCCAGACAAAGCCTAGTGTGCATCGTGCAATCCACTTAGGTGGCAGCAAAGGCCATAAATTGGAGCTGCATAGCCACTGAGCACCATTAGAGACTAGCCAAAGCGTGCTGGGCTGTCTATCCAAGTCAGTCCCAAACCAATCAGTACTTTTTTAAGACTATGATATGAGAACACATATAACAGCGAATTTTTCCCATAGGTCGGCTGTTATTAGGCCATGTATGACAAGTGTGATTGGTTTGTTCTCAACAGAAAGTGACCTTTTACTGAGTTGACCACTAGTAGGAGTGAACCAAATACATTCATCCCAAATTTCATATGGTCCATCCTGTGTGTATCCATAAGTTGGGGACTTTCCCTGTGTAACTTGTTGTTTCGGATCCACCTGTGACAAGGCAAATCTAGTTAGTATTTGGGGAGTAGTTTAAAGGAAAATGTTTGATTGTGGCCAGGGAACTCGCAAGTGTCAGACATAGATGAGCACAAGGAGACATTACGATTAGTAATAGATGAATCTTGTGGATGAAAAGAGCTAGAATCTAATATCCATGAATGCCTACTATAGCTTCTACAGAAACATAATTTTTTCTCTCTTAAATCACCCTCATTTTTGCAAAAGATAGCCAAATCAGGATTAACAGGTTTGCAAGTTAAGTGTAGTTTCAATACAACTTGCTCCAATTATTTATATAACAGCTACAAGAATAGCAATTGTTTATACAGGCTTTTTTAAGTATGCTTTGCTGGAAATTTTTATGAGGAATCACAGATTGTACTGTGAAAGCCTCTAGAGGCCAGAAAAGCCAAGCCAAGGATTTGCCATCAGATTTTGCCTGCAGTACTTACAGATTTGAGTGGAGTTCTCTTTCAGGTCCCCCAAAGTATTTGGAGGTTACTTGCACCTGCCAGAGAAGCAGGTTTCCTTACTTAACGGGTAAGATTGCCAGAATCTCTGTAAACAAGGTACCAGGCCCGTGTTTCCGAGTGGCCGTATTCCAGAAAGTCCAATCTTTGTTCCTCAAATGCTGTCTTGTTATATCTGACCCTGTATGTTTCAAATAAGACATTCCAGTCAAAGGGAGAAGCTTGTCAAAACATATCCAAAGTTTTTAAAATGCTTGTTCAAATAGGAAGCAACACTCACTGTGAAACAATGCTCAGGTATCTATTCAAAGTGATGACAGAAAGAGTCAAAAATCTTAAGAGTGACCTCAGTCATTGTTTTCACAAAAAACATTTCTCTCTTGGGTAGACTTCCTCAAAGGAACAGCTTTTTTAACGTCTTTATCAAGAGCAGATCCAAAGTTCAAGAAAAAGTATCATTTTAGAGAAAACCAAATTTCAATTTCTGCACCTACTTATTTTGAACATTCAAACTCATTCACTTAATTGAACTTACTTTAGTCTACTTGAGTAGGCATAAAACTCTTTTCAGAATTTCTACTTCAGAAGCCTTCTACAACTTTCTTTTTCATTTTCAGAATGTGTCAACAAGTCTTTCTTTTTTTCTTTCTAGTACATTAGGACAAATTTACCTTTTTTCACCCATCAAACAAAAATATTTCCATTCTTTATACCTTTTTTACTGAAAGCATACATTTTAACTTCCCTGAATACAGAGCTCTTTTCCTTATTAATTTCCTGTAGCTTTAATTCCATAAGTTAATTAGAACTTTTAAGGCTTAACAGATCTACTAAACACTAAAAAGTAAGCAATTATGAATTGTCTTTTATATCAGCAGCCTAAACACTTCATAAATTTAGAAACATGCTGCTTTACAATAAAACACAAGGCATGCTTTTTGATACACCCACACGCTTTTAGCCTCTTCAAGAAGAAGCCCAAAGTAGATAACTTAGATATGTTTATTAATAATGGTTCAGTGTTTCATCCTATCCAAAAATGACCCGCATATTCATCTTTTTAACATTTAACTTAACTTTTCAAAAGTCAAGATTGTTACACAGAAAAATTTTGAAGCTGTTTTGTTTCAACAAGTATACTGATCATAAAAGTTATTGTACTCACCTTTATGAGTTTTATGTATTTAAACCATTTGTTTCCAACAACCATGTTCAGATTACCTATGGAAACCTCATGAGGAATTAGACAAAACTGGTCATCATTTAAAGCTATTATTTTACTGACAAATTTAAGAAAGTGAACTTATATGACTAGATAACCCAGGCTGAATGCCTGTATCCTATGCAAATACCGACAACTCTGACAAGAAGATAATTTTCAATCAGACCAACAAACTTTAACAAGCTTTCATTTACCAAAGGTTAATTCACATCACGTTAACTTTGAAAGGCACTGAGTTAATTTCTACTACATTTAGAATTTATGTAAGCACTTTCTTTAAGCCAACTAAACAGAGATCTTAATTTTGGCCATACCATCCAGGGGTAAAAATATCACACGTATAATGTACACATAGACACACATAGACAGAGACTCTACAACCATTGTTTTAAAAACTACTCCAGTGAGTCAGGTACAATAATATAAAGCTCACCAGTTATGAATCCACACTTTGTTTTGAGCCTTTATACTAATACTTATAGAGAAGACCCTCGAGATGGTAGACTTCTTGCAAGGGTGCACTTATGACCATTTATCCTTTCCCCTCCTTTTTTTTTCACTCTTAAGAATGAGTGATGGGCTACATAGCAGTTCCTTCAGAGGGGGAATGAGAATCCTTTTCATGATAAAAGAAGTAGGTGGAATCTGAACTGCCTCTAGAGCTGTCTTTAAATTCTTGCAAGGATTTCGTAAGGACAGTTGCTCTTGATTTCTCAGAAACTGGACTGAAACTTGAAGGACATTCTAGGCTGATCTACCTGTCCAACTGCACCAGAAAGGCACAGAGATACATCACAAATTTTCTCCCAGATGAAGTTTCTGGGGGCATACCCATGCAATTGAAAGTGTTTCTAATTAGTTAGAATGACCCTAAGTGGTGAGTCTCTTGGGATGCTTACGTCATTCCCCATGGCAGTAAAGCCAGTGTCGGACTGACAGTGAACTGGACAAGGGTGCAGTGCCTACAAAGGCCTGGAACATGCTGGAGGCCGGGGCTCCCAGTACCCGGGTTGAGAGTTAAGTCCATTGCAAAATATTTTCAAGTTTTTCAATTTTACAGAATGTCCAGTTTCTGGTCAAGTCCAGCCTGAACTTAAGCTCGACTTGGTGACAATAGAGGACATGATGAGCAAAACAAAGAAATTAAAAGAAGACACCAGACCTCACCCTCATGGCCATTCCCAGAGGGTTATCATGATAAAAGTCACACAACAGTTCCAATGCTGTGGCACACTACCCTAGCATGACAGTTCACAGAATAAATCACAGGTCTCCTAACCTCATAGCCAATTCAGTAGGTGACTAAAATACTCAATGAGTCAACCGCCAACAGGGGGCACCCTACTTGGCATCACCGGGGTGATCAGACCCAGAAAGCCAAAGTTGGGGCTCCCAGTGTTGGAGGACTTGACTGTTGAAAGATTTCTTTGTTTCCCGGTTGCAAAGCTCAAAAGGAGACGAAATTGGCCATTGTAACTCTAAGAAAGATGAAAGAGACAGGCCCATTACCTTGAAAATCCCCCCTGAACCTAGGGAAGCATCCTACCTGTTGTTCCTACTGTGGGGTGCCTATAGCAAGGGGTGATGGGGGTGTCCCCCAGAATTGCATCCCTTGGATACCTTCCCTGCTATGCCTAGCAGTAACAGGTGCCTGGTGAACATCTTTCCTATTCTGCCTGGAAGTAATAGGTGCCTGGTGAGTGGTCCCCAAGAGAAAAGGAGAAGTTTAAGAGAGAACATGATGGAGAAAAATAGTGAAGAAGTTTCCACCACGCTGGGGTCATTCTACCCAATTGCGTGTTGGAGCGATTCTCCAAAGAAGGGTTTCCAATACTCAGCCAAAGGTTAGACGTTGGTACTTTCCCTGAACTGAAGTCCCGATTGGGACATTCACACCGTTCAGATGGTCAAGTGCATGGGAGGTATCCCAATGCAGCTTTAGGGATAGAAACCTTCCACGAGAGTCTTGGAGATTGCCAACCATCCTAATGACTTAAATGGCTGACCCGTTCCCACGTAAAATTTATGTATTAGATATAGGGTCAGGAAGGAATGGATTAATTCATTCTACATCACTCTTAGGCTTAAGGTACTGATTCTCTTCAAGCTGAATGCCAGATTTGCACTATAGAGTAGCCATGGGCAGCAAACATGAATTCATACAGCTATTCAAGACAGTTCCTGATGGAGAAGTGAATTTAGATCCATCCTCGAAAAAGAGAGAGGAACAAGGAAGGAAACGGCACTTACCAGAATTTGAGCTCACAAACCAATGAAGCGCGTTCCCAATATGGGCCACGAGATATGATGTGGGGTCAGCAAGCTCAAGAGTTGAAAATAAGATTTCTTGGACCCTCAAGGTCTGGCAGTGGTGCTCTTTTATTTAGAGAATAGTACAGGATAGCATGGGGACAGGACCCATGGGCAGTGAAGAGCTGCTGCTGCTGCTGCATTGGGAAAGGACCCATGGGTAGTCACAGCTCCTGCTGCTGCCCGGAGTTCAGGTTAAGGACTAATTTTCTCAGGCATGGTTACGTGACTTATTTTTCCTGGAAAAAGAAAAGATGATGTAAAAAGTCATTAAATGATCTCAGTTCAGATGGGTTCTGGATATTGTGTGGTCATATAACACTAGATACGAAACTGGCCCCATAGATAGGCATGTAGGTGAGCATGACCTGGGCTTCTCTCACTGGGGCACCTCTAATTCATACCAAAAGAAATTCAATGGGTCATATAGTTCTGCATGTTCACCAGCTAACCTTGGGCTTTCGAATGGGGGCAGCCTTAATCCACATCAATCCTCATGGTCTTTCACAGCTGTCTCCCATAGATATGCTCATCAGTGTATTCTCCTTCATTCCAAGTTAGGAATTTTGTATTTCTTTAATCACCATATGTTCTCTAGTCCGATGTGAGTGTTTTCGTGATTGTTGGGTTTTGTCTTTGAATTTCCATCGTTCACTTGAAGGAATCTTGGCTATCCTAGCCTAGGTCCAACTGAGCACTGAGAACACGAGGTCATCTTGGTTGGTTTGACATTTTGAGATCAGAAATGCCAAATTTTAGTTTGTCCTGGCAACCACCTTATGGACATAATGTTTCCGAGACAAATTAGACAAATCTGATGAATTCCTCTCTCCAGGTAAGATATTTTTATGTCTTTTGTTCTGAATTTGGGTAGGCTAGACCTTGACTTCGGATCCTTCATTGTTCCAGTAGATTACGTCTAGATACTGGTTTACTTTATTTCTGTAGGGTTTGCTAGTTGTTTGGTTTACATCCTCAGCTCTGGCATGTTTATTTTTCGTTAAATATAAGTGTAATGTTCTAATATTCAGCCAACTTCCTCACATACGGTGGCAAACAACATAATCAATACTCTTCTATGACAAGAGACAGGGGGAGAGAATTTCATTGGGGCCAAACGGAGCATTTTAGCTTTGATGGCAGCCTTCACTTTGGATTGGTGGTTCCCAGAGGGAAAGAAAAAATCCAAAAAGCTGTGCAGATTTACGGCATAAAGCTTTTGAGGCTGAAAGAGATTAGAGAAGATAAACTTTCAAGGATTGTGAATCTCCTCCAAATGCTTAATGATGCTACAGAAAGGTAGACCATTGCAAATAAATTAAGAAGAATACTACAAAGACAACGTGTTCCATGCTAAACTCATGAACCAAGGGAAAATGTTACCTTCTGTGAGGTTACTACTCATTACCTTCACGAATAATCACAGCAGGCCAGCTTCTTCCCAAGTTCAGGCAAAGATTGGTCCAAAAGTAAAATTCAGGGCCAGTCATGTGTTCTGGTGTGTAAGAGCCCACGTTCCTAGTCTGTGGCCTGGGACTCATGGATTTGCATCACGGTTGCTGATCAGATTAGTAACATCAGGAGAGATAGATTTCATGGTATGGTGCGGGCAGAGATCATACATAAGTGGAAATTGTGAGCAGACCTTATACATATGCACCAGGAAAACAACATGAAAATATTGCAATCTATGACGTATCTGGTAGACTTCTCAAATACAGAATGGAGGAAGTGATGTGACTTGCATAGGTGGAATTGTCGGACTGCACAGGATGACACGATCATTGAACATCAGAGGATTGGCTGGGCAACTTCAACTTGGGAGGGACTCGTGGACTTTTTATGGGGAAAGTCTACATATTTGGCCATATCCACAAAATGTGACAGATAAAACCAAGGATAAAGTTAAAGTAAAGATTTCAGTGTCTAGAGAGAATGTAGTAGACATTTAAAAGTCCAAAGATAGTTATAAACAGACAAGAAATCCAGGAAATGGAAAACTATCAGACTGGTATCAGATGGCTCTGAAATACTGTGTGCTTGGAAGATGCCGGGACAACTGAGAAGTTTGAGGGTGTTTATGACATCACAGTGAACATGTCACCCAAGATGGCCTCATCTTTATAGTCTGAGGATTGTACTAGGCTACATTACTCAAGTGAGAGATACCCTGAAAAGAATTTAAAAACAGAAACCAGCACTGAAACTTGAAGAGTTAGAATTGCCGCTGATGAAAGGGATAAGAAAGAAGTCATTGTGGAGAAGCAATAAATAACAGAGAGACAAGCACTGAGTGGAGAACATTGTGATCTACTAAAGTAGATGTGGAGGCCGTGCTGATTGAAGCTTTCAACTTGATTTGAAACCAGAGGCTGGACTTGGGTCTTATCAGACCTACGTTGTCCTTCTGCCTTAATCATAATCCCAAATCAAGACAGATCTCCTGAGGACATTGTAGAGAAGGGTCGATGCTTCCCTTCCTATGCCCCTAGTACTCATTGAAGAGATGTCTCAATTTCCATAGCTCTGGCTTTACGGAGGCCCACTGGGTGCATGCTAATTTGTCACAATACGTCTCTTTGAACACTTGAAGGACTAGAACCCCGTCATGCTCCAGGTATGTCGCATTGTTTGGCAGGGCTCCAGAAGTGTGCTGAGAATCACCCTTTTCCAGAGGGCTTCATTGCTTTGTGAGGGATGCCCTACCAGGCTAGTGTGCTCAGTTTGACTCCAATGAGATACTCTCCCCCATCTCTTGGAGTAGATGATTACTGATGACGTGTATTGACACCATGTGAAAGGAGGTTGTCTGAAAATTAGAGCATTACAATTATCTTTATAGAAAAATAAACATGAGGTTGTAAATCAAACAAATAACACACCTTATAGAAATACAGTAAGCCAGTATATAGACGTAAACTACTGGAACGTTCAAGGATCAGGGGTTTAGATCGAAACTTCCCAAATCCAGGAATGAGACAGAAAAGTATCTTACCTGGAACGGAATTCATCACATCTGTCTTATTTGTCTCGGGTACATTATGTTCATGAAGAAGGTTAACATGACAAACGAGAATTTGGAGTTTAAGATATCAGAACGTCAGAACAACCAAGATGAACACGTGTTCACAGTGCTCATTTTGATGAAGGCTAGCATGGAAAAGATTGCTACAAGTGACCAATGTAAATTCAAAGACAACACCCAACAATGAAAAGCACTCACAGGTAGGCCTATAGAACATAGGGTGGTTAAAGAAATAGAAAATTGATACCTTGGGATGAAGGAGAACTGGCTGACAAGCATACCAAAGGGGGAAATCTGAGAAAGACCACGATGATTATGCTATGGAAAAACAAAACGGGCTCAAAAGAAGGAAGGCAAACACAAATAACACCTGAATAATCCACAACGAAAGGTGTCAGACTTTAGACAGACTATGCTTGAACTTTTGAAAGTCAGAAAGTGACACAAACCAAAAAACTGCAGCGAGGTAAAACCTTGGCTACCTGGAAAGGGTGGGTATGAGACTCCTCCAAACGTCCTATGAAACCCTGTGTCCATGAAGCTTGCCGGGAGAGCAGAGACACAATTATGACAAATTCTCTGACATCGCAGTTGACCAAAAATACAAACTGGCTACATCTACTCAGTGCCAGAGTTGGGCTGAAGTAGCCTATTTAAGTCACATTCCACTCAAATGCAGGTTGCCGAGGGAACATGATTAGGGCTGGTCAGTAAAGAATCGGGGAAGTCCACGCACTCTGAGTTGGCAGCCAGGAGTTGGCAGGGTAGAATCCTGGGGGTAAACCTCCTCACCGCTGGTACAGCCATTCTTGGGCGGGAGTGGGAGGTAATGTAGAGGCAGATGAGAAACGACATTACACAGAGCCACTCTTCATCAGCAAATACAGGAGCATTTCCAGCAGATGTGAGCACAGTGATAAATCTCTTTTAAAAGGAAACAAATTAAAAGTTGCAAAGAATAGGAAAATTGAACCTCAATAAAAAAGAAAAAGGATGCCAGTAAGAAGAATAAGATACCTAGGAATAACCTCACCCCAACAGGTGAAAGCTCTGTAAACAGAAAACTAGCAAACCTTTGCAGAAAGAAATGGGAGAAGACACAAGGAAGCGGAAGGATATTCCATGCTCTTGAAATGGAAGAATTAACACACTTGAAATGTCCACACTGCATTCAGAAATCTCTTGATTCCATGCAGTGCCAGTCAATGTTGCAGCAATATTTCTCACAGAGATAGAAGGGAGCATCCTAAAGTTTACATCCAGCAACGAAAGACCCCGAATAGCCAAAGGAATCCTGAGGAAAAAGAACAAAGCTCAATGTATCACACCTTCTGATTTCAACATATAGGACGAAGAAATTGAAATGGAAGAAGCGCAGGCTGGGATGCAAAACAGAGAAACAGAACCATGGAACAGAATCAAGAGCCCAGAGGTATAGGGACACATATATGGACAGCCCATTTTCGATCACAGCACCAAGAGGAGACAATGGAGAAAGGAAAGTCTCTACAATGAATGGTGTTGGGAAGAGTGCAGAGTCTCATGTAAGACAAGGAGAGTAGACCATGGTGTTACACCAGGCACAAACACCAACTCGAAATGGATTGAAGTCTAGAATGTAATACTGGAAACCATGAGACTTCTGGAAGATAACGTAGGTAGGGTGCTCTTTGTCATTTTTCTTAGCCTCATATTTGGAAGAAGCATATCTGTCTGGGAAAGGGCAATAAAGGAAACAAGAAACAAATGGGACTACATCAAACACAAAAGCTTTTGCATAGCCAAGGAAATCATTGATTCAATGCAAAGACAGCACAACAACTGGGAGAGGATGTTTGCAAACCACACATTGGTGAAGGAGTGAATAGCCAAAAGATCCAATAAACCTATACGGCTCCACAAGAAAAAAAAAAAAACAAGCCCCATTAAAATCTGGGCAAAAGCTGGAAACAGAGATTTCTCCCAGGAAGATAGAAAGATGGTCACCAGGCTGTATGAAAACATGTTCATCATCATTAAGTCTCTGGTCAGTGCAAATCTGAAAGGCAATGAGATAGCAGCTCACGGCAGTCAGAATGGCTATAAGGATGAAGACAGGAAATAAGATTCGGAGAGGAGGTGGAGAGAAGAGAAGCCTCCTGCACTGCTGGAGGGAGTGTAAACAGGTGCAGCCACAACACAAAACGGTGTGGAATTGCCTTAGACATTTCAGAATACATCGACCATATGATCCAGCTATTCCACTGTGGTGTGTTTATCCAAAGAACTTGGAAACACTCATACACAGAGATCGGTGCACACCTCTATTTACCCTGGCCTTATTCCCGATATCCAAGACTTGGAAGCCTGCCTGGTGCCCATCAAGGGATGAATGGAGAAGGAAGATGGGCTATAGCCACACAAAGGCATAGCACTAAGCTATAGGAACGGATTCAGGCCAGCCATTTGTGATCACCAGAATGGCTCCTGACGGTTTTAGGGGAACTGAAACAAGCCCCAGGGGTATGGTCAAATACCACAGGATCTCATGCACAAGGAGAAGAGCAAGAACGGACCAACAAACAGGTATCACATGACAATGGATTGGCATTTCCCAGAGGGAAAGTGGGGCAGTGGCCAGAGAGAAAGAGTTGATTAGGCACAGGTGTGTGGTTAGGGACAGTAATTAGGCTTACGTTGGTGAAGATGATGTAACCTACTCTGAAGTCTAAATCTATGTGGATGTAGATCTGAAAGCTATAGGTCATTATAATGTTGGGTTATGGCAATCAATTCACATAAAACCAGAACTCCTAAAGGGATGCAGATTTACAACCGGAAGCTTTGGAGACAGAAAGAGGTTAGAGAAGGTGAACTTCCAAGTATTGGTAATCACCTCAACATGCTCAATGATGCTACAGAAAGGTGGACATTTGCAAAGAGATGAAGAGGAATACTACCAAGAGAACATGTTCCGTGCTAAACTCATGAACCAACAGAAAACGTCACTGTTCATGATGTTACTACTGATTCCTTCACGAATGATCGAAGCAGGCCAAGATCTTCACAGGTCAGGTCAAAGGTTGGTCCAAAAGTCCAATTCAGGGCCAGCCCTGTGATGTATCAGGTAGGTTCCTACGTTCCACTTGGGCGGCCCGGGCTTCACCAGCTAGCATCAGGGGTGCGGATAAGATTACTAGCATTAGGAAACACAGATTTCAAGGTATGGTGGGCACAGAGATCATAAAGAAGGAGAAATTGTCACGAGACTTTAACAATATGCACCAGAAAAAGAACCATGAGTGTATGACAATCTATGAACGCATCAGGAACACTTCCCCAAATGATGAAGGAAGGAAAACATGTAACCTGCCAAGTGGAATTTTTAGACTGCTAGGAGATCACACGATCATTGTGCATCAGGGGAGTGCCTGGGCAACTTCCAATTGGGAGGGCCTCTAGGACTTTCTCTGAGGAAAGTCCACCCAATTGGGCATATACACAATGGATAAGATATAAAACAAGGGATAATCTTAAAGGAAAGAAACTGGTGGGTAGAGGGAATGTAGCATACCTTTCAAGTTCCACGAGAAAGTTAGAAACTGACAAGAAACCCAGAACAAGGAAAACTATCGTACCTGGAAAGGTGGAGTCGTCAGACTGATATGAGATGGCTCTGAAACACTGTGTGCCTGGAGGTTTTCAGGACAACTTAGAATTCTGAGGGTGTTTATGACGTCACGGTGAACGTGTCACCCAAGATGGCAGCAAGTTTAGAGTCCGAGGATTGCCGTGGCTAGGATACCCACGTGAGAGATATCCAGAAACAGCTTTTCCAAACAGAAACCGCACACAGAAACTTGAAGAGAGCAAAGAGGCACTGATTCAAGGGATAAGAAAGGAATCATTGGGAAGAAGTTATACTAGAGGGGCAAGCACTGAGAGGAGAACATTGTTATCTACTCAAGTAGATGTGGAGGCCGTGCTGATTGAAGCTTGCAACTTGATTTGAAACAAGAGGCTGGACTTGGGGCTTCTCAGAACTACGTTGTCATTCTGCCTTACTCATAATCCCAAGTCAAGAATGATCTCTTGAGGACATTGAAGAAAAGAATTGAGGCCTCCTTTCCTAAGCTCCTAGAATTCTTTGAAGAGAGGTCTCCCTTTGCATAGCTCTGGCGTCACGGGGTCCCACTGAGTACATGCTAATGTGTCCCAAGACATCTCTGTGAAGACTTAAAGGAATGGATGATTGTCATGCTTGGGGTGTGTCCTTTGGTTTGGAGGGCTGTAGAAGTGTGCTTAAAAGCACCCTTTTCGAGAGGGCTTCGTTCCTGTGTGAAGGCTGCCCTCTCAGGCTACAGTGCTCAGTTGGGCTCCAATGAAATTCTCTCCCCCACCTCTTGCCATGGAAACAGTATTGATTCCTTGTTCTGACAACATATGGAAGGAGGTTTGCTGAAAATTAGCACATTGCCATTATATTTAAATAAAAATACACCTGCCAAAGTTCAGAATGAAAATCAAACCAATAGGAAATCATGTAGAAATAAAAAGTCAAGTATCCAGATGTAATCTTGTGGAGCATTCAATGATCAGGGGTCAAGTTTGAAACTTCCCAAATCCAGAAAAGAGACAGACAAATCACTTACCTGGAGGGAGGAATTCATCAGATTTCTCTAATTTCTCTCGAAAACATAATGTCCGTGAAGGTGGTTGTCCGGACAAGCTCGAATCTGGAGTTTCTGATCTGAGAATCTGAAACCTACCAAGACGACCATGTGTTCTCAGGGCTAAGTGTCACCTGGGCCGGGATAGCAAAGATTGCTACAAGTGACCAATGGAAATTCCAAGACAACACCCAACAATCATGAGATGACTCACACCTCGGGCTACAGAACTTATGGTAATTAAAGACATACAAAACTCCTAACTTGGAAAGAAGGAGAACACACTGATAAGCAAATCGAACGGAGATATCTCAGCAAGACCATAACAATTAGACTATAGAAAAGAAAAAAGGATCCTGGAATATGGAGGCCAACAGAAATCAAAGCTGACTAATCCACAGTGAAAGTCGTCAGTCATTAGACACACTCTGTTTGAACGTTTGAAAGTCAGAGAAAGTCACAACGCCAAAAACAGCAGCAAAGGTCAAACCTGGCCTAAATGAGAAGGGTGAGTTATGAGATTGCTCCCCGAGGGCTCTGAAACCCTGTGTCCACGAAGCTAGACTGGACAGCAGAGACACGATTCTGACAAATCACCCAACATCACAGTGGGCTAGAAAAGCAAGCTGGCCTGATCAACACAGGGCCAGAGTTGGGCTCAAGTAGCATATTCAAGTCACAATCCACTCAACTGCAGGTTGCCAATGGAACATGAAAAGGGCCAGCCAGTGGGGCCGTGGTGAAGTCTGCACATTCTGGATCAGCAGCCCAGGATCGGCGATGTGGAATCCTGGGGGTGAGCCACCTCACCGCTCGTCCAACCATTCTGGGGAAGGCGTCTGAGGTAGTGTAGAGGCAGATGGGAAGCGACGATAGACATCGCCATTCTTCCTCAGGAAATGCAGCAGCATGGCCAGCAGATGTGAGCACAGCTATAAATTCTGTCAAAACAAAACCAATTGAAAGTTGCAAATAATAGAAAAACTGAACCTCAAAAAAGAAAGCATGCCAGTAGGAAGAAAAAGATATCTAGGAATAAACGTGGCCAAACAGCAGAAAGCTATGGAAACAGAAAACTCGCAAAGGTTTGGGCGAAGATATTACAGAAGACACAAGGGAACGGAAGGCTATTCCGTGCTCTTCCAATGGAAGAACGAACACACTTCAAACGTCCATACCGCATAAAGCAGTGTCTGGATTGCATGCAGTCCCAGTCAAAGTTGCAACAATCATTCCTACAGAAATAGAAGACAGAATCCTAAAGTTTCTCTCCAGCAACAAAGGACCCGGAATAGCCAGAGGACTCCTCAGGAAAACGAACAAAGCAGCAAGTATCACACTTTCTGATTTCAACATATAGGACGAAGCCCTAGGTACGGAAACAGCACAGCCTGGCCCCCAAAATAGGCACACAGACTCATGCAACAGAACGAGAGACTGGAGGTCAACTCAGACATCTACTGACAGTGCATTTTCGAACAGTGAGCCTAGAGGAGAAAGTGGAGAAAGGAGAGTCTCCACAAGAAACGGTGCTGAGAAGACTGCACACCAACAGGTAACACAATGAGAGTAGACCATGATGTTACACCAGACATACACACGACCTCGAAATGGATTAAAGCCTTGAATGGAATACTTGAAACCGTGCAACTTATAGGAGACAACCCAGGCAGCTTACTCTTTGCCATCTGGCTTGGCTGCCTATTTGGAAGAAGCATGTGTCAGTGGGCAAAGGCAGCACAGGAAACAAAAACAAGCGGGACTGCATCCAATGCAGAAGGTTCTGCCCAGCCAACGACTCCATTGACTCAATGCAAAGACAGCACAACTGTGACAGGCTGTTTGCAAACCACACATTGGAGAAGGGGTGAGTAGCTAAAAGATCCAATGAACTCATACGTCCTCACAGGGATAAAAACAACGAGCCCAATAGAACCTGGGCAAAAGATGGAAACAGACATTTCTCCCAGGAAGATAGGAAGATAGCCAACAGGCTGTATGAAAACATGTTCATCATCATTAAGTCTCTGGTCAATGCAAATCCGAACGGCAATGAGATAGCAACACACAGTGGTCAGAATGGCTATAAGGATGAAGACGGGAAACAATAAGTTTCACAGAGGAGGTGGAGAGAAAGGAAGCCTCCTGCACTGCTGGTAGGAATGTGAACCAGTGCGGCCACTACACAAAGTGGTGTGGAATTGCCTCAAAAATTTCAGAATCCACCTACCACATGATCCATCTTTTCCTCTGTGGCGTATATATCCAAACATCATGGAAACACTAATGCACAGTGATCGATGCACTGCTGTGTTCACCACAGCCTTACTCCCGAAATCCAAGACTTGGAAGCGTCAGTGGTGACCATCAAGAGATGAATGGAGAAGGAAGATCGGCTATAGCCACACGATGGTATAGCTCTCAGCTGTAGGAATGGATGAAGTCCAGCCATTTGTGACCACCAGAATGGCTCCTGAGGGTCTTATGGGAACTGAAGCAAGGCCCAGGGATAAAGTTGAATACCACAGGATCTCATGTACAAGGAGAAGAGGAAAAACGGAGCAAGAAAAAGGTAGGACGTGACATGGGATTGGTAGTTCCCAAAGGGAAATGGATGCAGGGGTCTGAGGGAGAAAGAGTTGATTAGGCACAAGTGTGTGGTGAGGGCCTGTAATTAGGCTTACAGTGGTGAAGATGATGTAACCTACACAGAAGTCTAAATCTATGAGATTGTAGATGTGAAAAGCTATAGGATGTTATAATGCTGGGTTACAGCAATCAATTCACATAAAATCAAAACTCCAAAAAACGGTGCAGATTTACGGCCTAAGCTTTGGAGGCTGAAAGAGATTAGAGAAGATGAACTTCCAAGGATTGGTAAGCACCTCCAAATGCTTAATGATGCTACAGAAAGATAGATCTTAGCAAAGAGATGAAGCGGAATACTAGCAAGAGAATATGTTCCATGCTAAACTCATCAACCAAAGGTAAATGTTACCGTCATTCATGTTACTACTGATTCCCTTCACGAATAATCGAAGCAGGCTAACATCCTGCCACGATCAGGCCAAAAGTTGGTCCAGAAGTCCAATTCATTGGCGGACCTGTGATGTAGCAGGTAAGTGTCCGCGGTCCGCTTGGGCGGCCTGAGCTTCACAGGATAGCACCACGGTTGTGGATCAGATTACTAGCATTAGGAAATCCAGATTTCATGGTCTGGTGGGCACAGAGATCATAAAGAAGTAGAAATGGTGAGGGAAACTGAGCAATACACACCAGAAAAAAACCATGAGAATATTACAATCTATGAACGCATCAGCTACACTTCCCCAAATGATGAAAGAAGGAAACATGTGACTTGCCTGGTGGAATTGTCAGACTGCTAGGAGATGACACGATAAGTGTGCATCAGGGGATTGCCTGGGCAACTTCAACTTGGGAGGGAGTCCATGACTTTCTCTGGGGAAAGTCCACCCATTTCACCATATCCACAAAACATAAGAGATAAAATCTTTGATAATCTTAACGGAAAAAGACTGGTGTGTAGAGGGAATGTAGTAGACCTTTCAAAGTTCGAGGAGAAAATTAGAAACCAACAAGAAATCCAGACAAAGGAAAACTATCCTACCTGGAAATGGGGAGTGGTCAGACTGGTACGCGATGGCTCTGAAACACTGTGTGCATGGAGGTTGTCAGGACAACTTAGAATTCTGAGGGTGTTTATGAACATGTCACCCAAGATGGCCACATCTATACAGTCCGAAGATTGGCCATTGTGTGGCTATAGATCATCCTCCTTCTCCATTCGTCACTTGATGGGCACCACGTAGGCTTCCAAGTCTTG
This sequence comes from Equus asinus, assembly GCF_041296235.1. Taxonomy (NCBI): domain Eukaryota; kingdom Metazoa; phylum Chordata; class Mammalia; order Perissodactyla; family Equidae; genus Equus; species Equus asinus. Next base: position 4,756,740 of record NC_091814.1, on the reverse strand, counting down.
GATATTGGGAGTAAGGCTGTGGTGAACACAGTGCTGCATGGATCTCTGAGCGTTAGTGTTTCCAAGTTCTTTGGATATATATGCCACAGAGGAATAGCTGGATCATATGGTAGATGGATTCTGAAAATTCTAAGGCAATTCCACAGCACTTTGGGTAGTGGCTGCACCTGATTACACTCCCCCCAGCAGTGCATGAGGCTTTGCTTCTCTCCACCTCCTCTCCAAGACTTGTTGTTCCCTGTCTTCATCCCTATAGCCATTCTGACCACTGTGAGCTGCTGTCTCATTGCCGTTCGTATTTGCATTGCCAAAGACTTAATGATGATGAACGTGTTTTCATACAGCCTGTTGGCCATCTTTTATCTTCCTGGGAGAAATATCTCTTTCCATCTTTTGCCCACGTTTTATGGGGATCGTTGTTTTTTTACTGTGGAGACATATGAGTTCATTGGATATTTTGGCTAATCACCCCTTCTCCGATGTGTGGTTTGCAAACATCCACTCGCAGTTGTTGTGCTGTCTTTGCATTGAGTCGATGGAGTCGTTGGCTGTTCAGAAGCTTCTGCGTTGGATGGAGTCCCGCTTGTTTCTTGTTTCCTTTGTTGCCCTTGCCCAGTCACACACGCTTCTTCCAAATAATCGGCTAAGCCAAATGGCAAATAGCAAGCTGCTTGCGTTTTCTCTTAGAAGTTACATGGTTGCAAGTCTTCCATTCAAGGCCTTAATCCATTTCCAGGTGGTGTGTGTGGCTGCTGTAACATTATGGTCTACTCTCATTGTGTTACATGTGGCTGTGCAGTCTTCCCAGCACCGTTTCTTGTCGAGACTCTCCTTTCTCCGCTGTCTCCTCTTGGCTCCTTGGTCTAAAATGGGCTGTCCATATATGTAGGAGTTGACCTCTGGGCTCTCGATTCTGTTCCTTGTGTCTATGTCCCTCTTTTTGTGGCCAGCCTTTGCCGTTTCGGTACCTAGCAGTTCGTCCTATATGTGGAAATTCGAAAATGTGGAACTTGCTGAGTTGTTCGTTTTTCTCAGGATTCCTTTGGCCGTTCCTGCTCCTTTGTTGCTGGATAGAAACGTTAGGATTCTCTCTTCTATTTCTGTGGGAAAGATTGCTGAAACTTCGATGGGGATTGCGTGAAATCCAGAGATTGCTTTATCCAGTACGGACGTTTCAAGTGTGTTCGTTCTTCCATTCGAAGAGCGGTGAATAGACTTCTGTTTCCTTGTGTCTTCTTTAATTTCTTTGTGCAAAGCTTTCCAGTTTGTTGGTCCTTGTTTGTCTCTTCTCCTTGTAAGTGAGCTCCTACGGTATTTGAGTTTCTCCCTGCGAGTTGTTTCACTTCCAATGAAACCCTCAGGAGCCATCCTGCTGGTCACTAATGGCTGGATTCTCTACTTTGTTATGGCTCAGTGATATGCCATTGTGTTCATAAAGCCGAGCTTCCTTCTCCAATCTTCCCTATCTATTCTTCCTTCTGCCTTGATGGGCATCAGGGCAGCTTTCAAGTCTTGGATAACGGGAGTAAGGCCAGGGTGAACACAGAGGTGCACATATATCAGTGCACGACTTTTTCCAAGATCTTTGGATAAACACGCCACTGAATAATAGCTGGATCATATAGTAGATGGATTCTGACATATCTGAGGCAATTCCACACTGATTTGCATCGTGGCTGCACCAGCTTACACTCACAGCAGCACTGTAGGAGTCTTCCCATCTCTGCAGCTCCTCTCTGACACTTGTTTCCTGACTTTTTACCTATAGTCATTCAGACCACAGTGAGCTGCTATCTCACTGCCATTTGGATTTCAACTGCCCTGAGTCTTAATGATGATGAACATGTTTTCATACATCTGTTGACCATCTCTATCTCTTCTTGAGCGAAATCTCTGTTTCCACCTACTGCCCAGGTTTTAATGGGCTTATTTTTTTTTCTCTTGTGGACCCATATGAGTTCACTGCATCTTTTGGCTATTCACCCATTCACCGATGTGTGGTTTTCAACATCCTCTCCCAGTGGTTGTACTGTCTTTGCATTGAGTCGATGGTTTCCTTGGCTGGGCAGAAGCTTTTGCGTTTGATGTAGTCCCTTTTGTTTCTTGTTTCCTTTATTGCCCTTGCCCAGACAGAAAGGCTTCCTCCAAATAGGAGGCTAAGACAGATGACAAAGAGCAAGCTGCCAGCGTTTTCTTCCAGAAGTCTCATGGTTTCCAGTCTTACATTCAAGACTTTAATCCATTTTGAGTTGGTGTTTGTGCCTGGTGTAACACTGTGGTCTATTCTCCTTGTCTTAGGTGAGGCTCTGCAGTCCTCCCAGCACCATTTATTGTAGAGACTTTCTTTCTCCCCTGTCTCCTCTTGGCGCCGTGGTCGAAAATGGGCTGTCCATATAGGTGTGCATATACCTCTGGGCTCTTGATTCTGTTCCATGGTTCTGTGTGTCTGTTTTGCATCCCAGACTGTGCCGTTTCCATTCCTAGTTCTTCGTCCTCTATATTCAAATCAGAAAATGTGATACATTGAGCTTTGCTCTTTTTCCTCAGGATTCCTTCGTTGATTTGGGGCCTTTTGTTGCTGGATGTAAACTTTAGGATGCTCGCTTCTATCTCTGTGAGAAATATAGCTGCAACTTTGACTGGGATTTCATGTAATCTAGAGATTGCTTTAGCCGGTGTGGAGGTTTCCAGTGTGTTCATTCTTCCATTTCAAGAGCATGCAATATCCTTCCGCCTCCTTGTGTCTTCTCCCATTTTTCTTCTACAAAGGTTTGCTAGTTATCGATTTTCAGAGCTTTCACCTGTTGGGGTGAGGTTATTCGTAGGTATCCTATTATTCTTACTGGCATTTTTTTTGAGGTTCAATTTTCCTATTGATTGCAACTTTTAATTTGTTTCCTTTTGACAGAGGTTTATTGCTGGGCTCACATCTGCTGGAAGTGCTCCTGTATTTGCTGAGGAAGAGTGGCCCTGTCTCACGTCGCTTCTCATCTGCCTCAACACTCCCTCCCACGCCTGCACCAGAATGGCTTGACCAGCGGTGAGGAGGTCTGCCCCCAGGATTCCACCCAGCCAAGTGCAGGCTGCTGACCAAAAACCCGCGGACTTCCCCAGTTCTCCACTGCCCGACCCCTTTCAAGTTCCCTTGCAACCTGCAGTTGTGTGGAATGTGACTTAAATAGGCTACTTCAGCCCAATTCTGCCACTGAGTTGATGTAGACGGTTTCTATTTTTGCTCAACTGTGATGTCAGAGAATTTGTCATAATTGTGTCTCTGCTGTCCAGGCAAGCATCATGGACACAGAGTTTCAGAGCAGGTTTGGAGCAATCTCAGACTCACCCTTTCGAGGTAGCCCAGGTTTTACCTCACTGCAGTTTTTTGGTTTGTGACTTTCTGACATTCAAAAGTTCAAGCAGAGTCTGTCTAAAGTCTGACATCTTTTGTTGTGGATTATTCAGGTGTTATTTGTGTTTGCATTCCCTTTTCTGAGCACATTTTGTTTTTCCATAGTATAATCATCATGGTCGTTCTCAGATTTCCCCCTTTGGTATGCTTGTCAGTCGGTTGTCCTTCATCCCAAGGTATCAATTTTCTATTTCTTTAAGCACCCTATGTTCTGTAGACCTACGTGTGAGTGCTTTTCATTGTTGGGTGTTGTCTTTGAATTTACATGGTCCCGTGTAGCCATCTTTGCCATGCTAGCCTTGGTGAAGATGAGCACTGAGAACATGTGTTCATCTTGGTTGGTCTGACATTCTGAGATCTTAACCTCCAAATTCTAGGTAGGCATGGCAACCTCCTTCATGAACATAATGTAGCCGAAACAAATTCGGCAAATCTGCTGAATTCCGCTCCAAATAAGATACTTTTCTGTCTCATTTCTGGATTTGGGAAGTTTCAATCTTGACCCCCATCCTTGAACGTTCCTCTAGATTACGTCTAGATACTGGCTTACTTTATTTCTATAGGGTGTGTTATTTGTTTGATTTACATCCTCAGCTCTGGCAAGTTTATTTTCTATAAAGATAATTGTAATGTTCTAATTTTCAGCCAAACTATTTACATATGGTGTCAATATACGTCATCAATAATCATTCTACTCCAAGAGATATGGGGATAGAACTTCATTGGAGCCAAACTGAGCACACTAGCCTGTTACGGTGGCCCTCACAAAGCAACGAAGCCCTCTGGAAAAGGGTGCTTCTCAGCACATTTCTGAAGCCCTGCCAAACAATGAGACATACGCAAAGCATGACGGGGTCCATTCCTTCAAGGGTTCAAAGAGACATCTTGTGACACATTAGCATGTACCCTTTGGAGCTCCGTAATGCCAGAGCTATGGAAAGTGATACTTCTCTTCAATGAATGCAAGTGGCATAGGAAAGGAAGCATCAATCATTCTCTACAATGTCCTCAGGAGATCACTCTTGATTTTGGATGATGATTAACACAGAAGGAAAATGTAGGCCTGATAAGACCCAAGTCCAGCCTCTGGTTTCAAATCAAGTTTCAAGCTTGAATCTCCATGACCTCCCCCTATACTTGAGTAGATCACAGTGGTCTCCACTCAGTGATTGTCCCTCTATTATTGTATCTTCACAATGACTTCTTTCTTATCCCTTTAATCAGCGTCTATTCTATCTCTTCAAGTTTCAGTGCCTGGTTTCTGTTTTTAAATTCTCTTCTGGGTATCTCTCCCTTGAGTATCAGTAGCCTAAGACAATCCTCGGACTATCAACATGAGGCCATCTTGGGTGACATGTTCACTGTGATGTCCTAAACACCCTCAAACTTCTCAGTTGTCCTGGCATCTTACATGCACACAGCATTTCAGAGCGATCTCATACCAGTCTGACTACTCACGCTTTCCAGCTAGAATAGTTTTCCATTTCCTAGATTTCTTGTCGGTTTCTAACTTTATCCTTGAACTTTTAAACGTCTAGTACATTCTCTCTAGACACTAGTTTCTTTACTTTAAGTTTATCCTGGGTCTTAGCTGTTACATTTTCTAGATATGGCCAAATGTGTAGACTTTCCCCAGAGAAAGTCCTGGAGTCCCTCCCAAGTTGAAGTTGCCCAGCCAATCCTCTGATGTGCAATGATCATGTCATCTCGTGCAGTCCGGCAATTCCACCTATGCAGGTCACATCACTGCCTTCATTTTGTATTTAGAGAAGTGTACCAGATGTGTCATAGACTGCAATATTTTCATGTTTATTTCCTTGTGCGTATCTATAAGGTATGCTCACAATTTCCATTTATTTTTGATCTCCGTCTGCACCATACCATGAAATCTATCTTTCCTAATGTTACTAATCTGATCAGCACCCATCATTGACTCCATGAATCCCAGGTCGTCCACTAGGAACGTGGACACTTACACACCAGAACACATGGCTGGACCTGAATTTTACTTTTGGACCAATCTGTTGCCTGAACTTGGGGAGAAGCTGCCCTGCTGTGATTATTCGTGAAGGTAATTAGTAGTAACCTCACTCATGGTAACATTTTCCCTTGCTTCATGAGCTTAGCACGGAACACGTTCTCTTCGTTGTATTCCTCTTAATCTATTTGCTATGGTCTACCTTTGTGTATCATCATTAAGCATTTGGAAGAGATTCACAATCCTTGGAAGTTCATCTTCTCTAACGTCTTTCAGCCTCAAACGCTTCATGGTGCAAATCTGCATGCCTTTTTGGAAGAGTATTGATTATGTGTTTTGAAAACATATGTGAGGAAGTTGGCTGAAAATTGAAACATTACACTTATATTTAAAGAAAAATAAACATGCCAGAGCTGAGGATGTGAATCAAACAACTAACAATCCCTACAGAATTAAAGTAAAGCAGTCCTTAGACGTAATCTACTCTAACGATCAAGTTCGAGCCTTCCCAAATTCAGAAAAGAGACATGAAAATATCTTACCTGGAGAGAAGAATTCATCAGGTTTGTCTAATTTGTCTCAGAAACATTATGTCCATAAGTTGGTTGGCTGGACAACCTAGCATTTGGAGTTTCTGATCTCAGAATGTCAAACCAACTGAGATGACGATGTGTTCTCAGTGCTCAGTTGGATCTAGGCCAGGGTAGCAAATATTCCTTCTAGTGAACAATGGGAATTCAAAGACAATACATAACAATCACAAAAGCACTCATGCATCGGCCTACAGAACATATGGTGATTAAAGAAATACAAAATTAATAACTTGGAATGAAGGAGAATGGACTGATAAGCATACCTATGAGAGAGAGCTGAGAAAGAAAAAGACGATTGATGTGGATTAAGGATTGAAAATAGTCTTTTTGTCAGAGTTGTTGGTATTTGCATAGCATGCAGGCATTCAGCCTGGGTTTTCTAGTCATATAAGTTCACGTTGTCTGTTAAATTTGTCAACAAAATAATAGCTTTAAATGATGACCAGTTTTGTCTAATGCCTCATGAGGTTTCTGTAGGTAATCTGAACATAATAGTTGGAAACAAATGGTTTATATACATAAAACTCATAAAAATGAGTACAATAACTTTCATGATCAGTATACATGTTGAAAAAAACAGCATCAAAATTCTTTTTGGTAACAATCTTGAGTTATGCCAAGTTAAGTTAAATGATAAAAATCTGAATATCTGGGTTGTTTTTGGATTGGATGTAACACTGAAACATTATTAATAAACATATCTAACTTATCTACTTTTGGCTTCTTATTGAAGAGGCTAAAAGCGTTTGGGTGTATAAAAAGCATGCCTTGTGTTTTATTGTAAAGTGGCGTGTTTCTAAAGTTATGAAGTGTTTAGAATGCTGATATAAAAGTCGATTCATAACTGTTTGCCTTTTTAGTGTTTACTACGTCTGTTAAGGGTTAAAAGTTCTAATTAACCTATGGAATTAAAGCTACTGGAACTTACTAAGGAAAAGAGCTCAAAGAAGTTAAAGTCTACGCTTTCAGTAAAAACGGTATAAAGAATGGAAATATTTTTGTTTGATGGGTTAAGAAAGATAAATGCATCCTAATGTACTAGAAAGGAAAAAAGAACGAGTTTGGGACAAAATCTGAAACCAAAAAAGAAAGTTTTAGAAGGTTTGTGAAGGAGAAATTCTGAAAGGAGTTTTATGCCTGGTCACGTAGACTAAAGTAAGTTCAATTAAGTGAATGAGTTTGAATGTTAAAAATAAGTAGGTGCAGAAATTCAAATTTGGTTTTCTATAAAAGGATAAATTTTCTTGAACCTTTGATCTGCTCTTGATAAGGAGGTAATGAAAGCTGTTCCTTTGAGTAATTCTACCTAAGAGACAAATCTGTTTTGTGAAAATAATGACTGAGGTCAGTCTTAATATTTTTGACTCTTTCTGTTATCACTTTGAATAGATACCTGAACATTGTTTCACAGTGAGTATTGTTTCCTATTTGAAGAGGCATTTTAAAAACTATTGATATGTTTTAACAAGCTTCTCCCTCAAAAATAATCAAATCCTGCATGAAGACTATCTTTTCACATGGCAGACAGAAGAATGATTACTCTGAGGATTTTCAGAGGGCCCCTGAGACTTCTCAAAGAAATTTGCTCTCTCTTCCTATAAGGAAGAAAATACTAAACTAATTAGGCTTATTTGGTCTATTAAATTACATGGGAAACATTGGGAAATAAGTGATGATAGATCTTCTTAGGTGGTATTAGATGGGTAAATGTTATTAATATAGATGTCTTAAAATTATATAGCATTCCTAGAATTCTGATCTGTGATGGTTATCAGTCATAAGTCCAATTATTATCTGGAAGTGTTATATGTCACAGGAGTAGCCAAGTTTCTTTGCCAATTGCCCTTTTGATTCCTTTGCAAATTTGCAGTTACTTCTTGTTTTACTCTGCTGCTTTTTTCTTGAGCAAATATGTTTCATCTTCCGAGAAATTTCTGGAAAGGATTCTGACACAGAGGATCTAATCTACAGATTTCTGATAAACTTTCAGATTGTAAAACTAAACTGAGTAAGAAACTACAGAATTCTAACAGAAACTAAGCTCCTCGATCTGCTAACAGAAGATTCAGCTCAAGACTTGATTATACAGGACTGTGTGACCTGATGAGGATGATTATAATTTTGTAGGACTTCTGTTTGAAATATTGTTGAGTTTTGATGTGTCGTTTTGTTTTCTCATAATGAGGGAAATCTTTTTCTCTTTTCTCTTATACTATGACTTACAGCAATTTGGTGAAATTATACCTTTATGAGCAAAACTGAAACTTTTATCTTTTTCTCCCTAACTTATCACTCCGGAATTGGGAAACACTTTGTGACTGAGTATAGTTATTTGGTGGCAATATTTGTATAAGTTCCATAAGAATCTGTTCTCCTTATAAGAGGACACATTGGTTATACTACCAAGGCTTTGACTGGAATGTCATATTTGAAACATACAGGGTCAGATATGACAAGACAGCATTTCCGGAACAGAGATTGCACTTTCTGGAACACAGCCACTTGGAAACATGGGCCTGGTACCTTATTTACAGAGATTCTGGCAATCTCACCCGGTAAGTAAGGAAGCTTGTTTATTTGCCAGGTGTAAGGAACCTCCGAATATTTTGGGGGAACTCAAGGAGAACTCCACTCAAATCTGTAAGTACTGCAGGCAAAATCTGATGACAAGTCCTTGGCTTGGCTTTTCTGGCCTCGAGAGGCCTTCACAGTTCAATCTGAGATTCGTCAGAAAAAAATTCTAGCAAAGCAGATTTTAAAAAGCCTGTATGAGCAATTACTATTCTTGCTGCTGATATGTAAATAATTGGAGAAAATTGTCTTGAAACTGCACTTTATTTGAAAACCAGTTAATCCTAATTTGGCTATCTTTTGTAAAAATGAGGGTGATTTAAGAGACAAAAATTATGTTTCTGTAGAAGCTATAATAGGCATTCCTGGATACTAGATTCTAGCTGTTTTCTTTGGCAAGATTCATCTATTACTAATCATAATGTCTATTTGTTGCCATCTATGTCTGTCACCTGGGAGTTCCCTGGCCATCATCAAACATTTTCCTTCAATACTACTGCCCAAATACTAAGTAGATTTGCCTTGTCATAGGTGGATCCTAAACAACAAGTTCCAAATGTAAAGTCCCCAACTTATCGATACGTATAGGATGGACAATATCAAATTTGGGATGAATATATTTGGTTCACTCCTACTCGTGGTCAACTCAGTCAAAGGTCACTCTCTGTTGGGAACAAACCAATCACGCTTGTGATACATCGCCTATTAACACCTGACCGATGGGAAAAATTCGCTGTTATATGTGTTCTCATATCATAGGCTTAAAAAATACTGATTGGTTTGGGACTGACTGGGATAGATGGCCCCGCACACATTGGTTAGCCCCTAATTGTGCTCAGTGGCTATGTGGCTCCAATTTACAGCCTTGGCTGCCACCTGGATGGATTGGAAGATGCACCCTAGGCTTTGTCTGGATGCAAGGTACAATGAGATCTACTATATCTCCTCCTTCTAATCTACCCAACTTGCAGCAACACTGAACCAGCTGTGTCTTCCACTGGTGTGACCATCTTTCCTCTATTTTCCTTCCCTCATTAGGAATCCAAAATGTCGTCTTGCACATGGAAGTCCTAAACAAATTTATTATGAAGGCATTGCATGACACTCAATATAGCACTTCACTGCTCAATTTAGAAGTATCCCAAATGTGAAAGGCAGTCCTCCAAATCCAAGTGGCACTGGATGTCTTGACAGCAGCACAAGAGCAGCACTGTGCCATTATAAAAACTGAATGTTGTGTCCATATTCTTGACTACCATCAAAATATTTCTGGCTTCCTATCCCCACCACCAAATTAAATCCATGTCTTATCAACCCTAACTCTAAACGATTCGTTGAACTCCTAGTCCGGATCAGTTTTCTGTACTACTTCAAAACCTTATTCATTGGGTTAAACATACTGCTTGTATTTCTTATGATAATTTATCTGTTTCGTTGTTTGTCTTCCGCATGTCAAAAATGTTTCACCTCGTGGACCACCTCTCGTCAAATGATTCTCTTGTCTCCAGAGGCTCTGTATACCTTGTCAGCCTTGAACACCATGGGTGAACCCTTACGGTCCACTGAACTTCCTACCTGTGCCTATGGTCCCATTTAGGGACAGCTCTATGACCTTGTACAGCCAGAAGTAGTCACAGAAGACAGACCATCGTCCATATCCCCAAAGATTTCCGGTCCAAATGGGTTCAGGGGGGGTTTATGATGTGGATTAAGCCGGCCACAGCTAGAGAAACCCAAGGTGACCTGGCCTACATGCCAAACTATGTGACCAGGTGGATTTCTTTATGGTATGAATTAGGGCTGAGAAGCCAGGGAGAGAAGCCCAGGGCATCATCACGTACATGCTGATCTATATTTCCAGATTTGTATCTAAAGTTATATGACCACACAATAACCAGACCCATTCTGCACTGAAATCATTTAAAGATATTTTACATCATCATTTCTTTTTCCAGTAAAAGTAAGTCATGTACCCATGCCTTATAAAATTCGCCGTAACCCTTAACTCAGGGCAACAGCAGGAGCTCTGACTGCCCATGGGTCCTGTCCCCATGCTATCCCGTACTATTCTCTAAATAAAAGAGCACCAATGCCAGACCTTTAGATTCCAAGAAATCTTTCATTCGAGTCTTCAGCTCGCCGAGCCCCTATCAACGATTATACCATGGAAAAGAAAAAATGGTTCAAGAAAATGGAAGGCACACAGAAATCCCACCTGAATAATGCACAATGAAAGACGTCAATTTTGGACATACTCTGAACGTTCTAAAATCAGAGAAAGTCACAACTCCAAAAACTGCATCGAAGGTCAAACCTAGGTTAACTGGGAAGGGTGAGTTACAAGACTGCTAAAATCGGGCTCTGAAAACCTGTGTCGATGAAGTTTGCTGGAATAGCAGAGACACAATTCTGACAAATCCTCTGACATCACAGTGGAGAAGAAAAACAAACTGGGCTCATCTACACAGCGCCAGAGTGGGGCTCAAGTAGCATATTCAAGTCACATTCCACTCAACTGCAGGTTGCCAATGAAACATGAAAGGCGCCACCAGTGGCGCAGTGGTGAAGTCCGCATGTTCTGGGTCGGCAGCCCGGGGCCGGACACGTGGTATCCTGGGTGTGAACCTCCTCACTGCTGGTCCAGCCGTTTTCCAGCAGGCGTCCGAGGTAGTGTTGAGGCAGCTGGGAAGTGATGTCAGACAGCATCACTCTTCCTCAGAAAATACAGCAGCATCGCCTGCAGATGTGAGCACACACATAAACATATGCCTAAACAAGATCAATGAAAGGTGCAAAGAACAGAAAAACTGAACCTCAAAAAAAAAAAGAACATGCCAGTAAGAACAAAAAGATTTCTAGTAATAAGCTTAGCCAAACAGCTGCAAGCTATGGAAACCGAAAGCTAGCAAAGCTTTTTGGAAAGAAATTCCAGAAGACACAAGCAAACGGAAGGGTATTCCGTGCTCTAGGAATGTAAGAAGTAAAACACTTGATACTTCCGTAATGGATAAAGCAATCTCTGGATTCCATGCAATCCCAGTCAAAGTTGCGGAATCTTTCCCACAGAAATAGAAGAGAGAATCCTAAAGTCTCTATCCAGTGAAAAGGGACGCTGAATACCCAAAGGAATCCTGAGGGAAACAAGCAAAGCAGGAGGTATCACACTTTGTGATTTCAACATGTAGGATCAAGTGCTAGGTACCGAAACGGTACAGTTTGGTCTCAAAAACAGGCAAAAAGACCAATGGAACAGAATCCAGAGCCCAGAGTTCAACTCACTCATATATGCACAGCACGTTTGCAACGAGGAAGGCAAGAGGAGACAGCGGAGAAAGGAGAGACTAACAGAAACAGTGCTGGGAAGACTGCAGAGCCACATGTAACACAATGAGAGTAGACCATGATGTTACACCAGACACACACACCATCTCGAAATGGATTAAAGCCTTCAACAGAAGTCTTGAAACAGTGAAACTTCCTGGAGGAAACACAGGCAGCCTGCTCTTTACCATCTGGCTTAGCCGCCTATTTGGAAGAAGCATGAGTGACTGGGCAAGGGCAACAAATGAAACAAGAAACAAACGGGATTCCATCCAATGCAGAACCTTCTGTCCAGCCAAGGAAACCATCTACTCAATGCAAAGACAGCACAACAACAGGGAGAGGATGTTTCAAACCACACATCGGAGAAGGGCTGAATAGCCAAAACATCCAATGGCCACACAGGTCTCCACAAGAGAAAAAACAACAAGCCCATTAAAACCTGAGCAAAAGATGGAAACAGAAATTTACCCCAAGAAGATAGAAGGTTGGGAAATAGCTATATAAACACATGTTCATCATCGTTAAGTCTAAGGCCAATGCAAATCCAAACGGCAATGAGATAGCTCACTGTGGTCAGAGGGCTACAAGGAACAAGACAGGAAACAACAAGTGTTGGAGAGGAGGTGGAGAGAAGGGAAGAGTCCTGCAGAGCTTGTGGGAGTGTAAACCAGTGCGGGCACTACGTAAAGCCATGTGACATTACCTCAAAAATTTCAGAATCCATCTACCATATGATCCAGCTATTCCTCTCCGGCGTGTTTATCCAAAGACCTTGGAATCACTAAGGCATGGAGATCCCTGCACTGCTTTGTTCACCACAGCCTTACTCCCGATATCCAAGACTTGGAAGTCTCCCTGGTGCCCATCAAGGGCTCTTGGAGAAGGAAGATGGGCTATATCCACACAATGGCATAGCACTCAGCTGTAAGAAAGTGTGCAGTCCAGCCATTTGTGACACCAGAATGGCTCCTGTGGGTATGAAGGTAACTGAAACAATCCCCAGGGAGAAAGTCAAATACCATAGGATCTCACTTACAAGGAGAAGGTTAAAACAAGGAGCAACAAACAGGTAGCATGTGACAGGGGATTCGTGGTTCCCAGAGGTAACGGGTGGCAGGGGACGGAGGGAGAAACAGTTGATTAGGCACAAGTGTGTGGTGTGGGCCTGTAATTAAGCTTACAGTAGTCAAGATGACGTAGCATACACAGAAGTCTAAATCTATGAGGATGTAAATCTGAAAGTTATAGGATGTTATAATGCAGGGTTCCGGAAACCAGTTCACATAAAATCAAACCTCCATAAAGGCAAGCAGGTATATGGCATAAAAATTGCAGGCTGAAAGAGTTTAAAGAAGATGGGCTTCCATGGATTGATAATCACCTTCAAATGCTTAATGATGCTACAGAATGGTAGACAATTGCAAAGAGATGAAGAGGAACACTACCAAGAGAACACATTCCATGCTAAGCTCATGAGAGAACGGAAAATGTAGCTGTCTATGATGTTACTACTAATAACCTTTACGAATAATCAAAGCAGGCCAACATCTTCCAAAGTTCAGTACAAAGGTTGGTTCAAAAGTCCTATTCAGGGTCGGCCCAGTGGTGTAACGGGTAAGTGCCCATGTTCTGCTTGGGCGGCCTGGGCTTTGCTGGTCAGCATCACAGGTCTGGATCAGATTAGGAGCATTTGGAAATATAGATTTCAAGGTATGATGCAGACAGAGATCATGAAGATGTAGAAATTGTGAGGACACGTTATGAATACACACCAGAAAAAGAACCATGAGAATATCACAATCAATGAACGCATCGGGTACACTTCCCCACATGATGAAGGAATTAAAACATGTGACCAGCCAAGGTGGAATTGCCAGAGTGCTATGAGATGACACGATCATTGTGCATCAGAGGATTGCTGGGAACATAAGGTTGGCAGGGACTCCAGGACTTTCTCTGGGGAAAGTCCACACATTTGGCCACATCCACAAATGATAAGAGATAAATCCCAGGACGATCTTAAAGGAAAGAAACCAGTGTCTAGAAGGAATGTAGTAGACCTTTCAAGGTTCGAGGATAAAGTCAGAAACTGAAAACAAGTCCAGAAAAAGGAAAACTGTCCTACCTGGAAAGGGAGAGTAGTCAGACTGGTATGAGATCACTCTGAGCCACTGTGTGCATGGAGGTTGTCAGGACAACTTAGAATTCTGAGGGTGTTTATGACATCATGGTGACCATGTCACCCAAGTTGGCTGAGGTTTCCAGCCCGAGGATAGGCCTAGGACAGTATATTCAAGTGACAGTTACCCAGAAACAGCTTTTCCAAACAGAATCCTGGCACAGAATCTTGAAGCGATCAAAGAGACGCTGATTCAAGAGTTGAGAAAGGAATCATTGGGAAGAAGCGATACTAGAGGGGCAAGCACTGAGAGGAGAAAAGTGTCATCTACTCAAGTAGATGGGGAGACTGTGCTGATTCAAGCTTGAAACTTGTTTAGAAAAAAGAGACCAGACCTGGGGCTTATCAGACCTACGTTGTCCTTCTGCCTTACTCATAATCCAAAGTCAAGAATGATCACTTGAGGACATTGAAGAGAAGAATCAAGACCTCCTTTTCTAGGCCCCTAGCATCTTGAAGACAAGTCTCTCTTTCCATAGCTCTGGCTTCACAGGGGTCCACTGGGTACATGCCAATGTGTCTCAAGAGATCTCATTGAAGCCTGGAAGGAATGGATCTCTGCCATGGTTGGGTGTGTTTCTTGCTTTGGAAAGGCTCTAGATGTGTGCTAAAAAGCACCCTTTTCCAGTGGGCTTCGTTCCTTGGTGATAGCAGCCATCCCAGGCTAGAGTGCTCAGTTGGGATCAATGAGATTCTCTCCCCCATCTCTTATCTTAGATGGAGTATTGATTATGTGTTTCGAACTACATGTAAGAGGTTGGCTGAAAAAGTAGAACATTTCCATTATATGTAAAGAAAAATAAACATGCCACAGCTGAGGATGTAAATCAAACAAATAAAAAAAGCCTGTAGAAATAAAGTAAGAAAAGATCTACACGTAATCTAGTGGAGCGTTCAGGGATGAGGGCTGAAGTACGAAACCACCCAAATCCAGAAAAGGGATGGAAGGATCTCTCCCCTGGAGAGAGGAATTCATCAGATTCATCTAATTTGTCTCGAAACCCTTGGGTCCTTGAAGGTGGTTGCCAGGACAACATGGAGTTTCTCATCTCACAATGTCAAACGAACCAAGATGACCACATGTACTCAGTGCCCAGTTGCACCTAGGCTAGCATAGCAAAGATTACTTCAAGTTACCAATAGAAATTCAAAGATAACACCCAACAATCACAAAAGCACTCACACACCAGCCTACAGAACATACAGTGATTAAAGAAATACAAAATTCCTAACTTGGAATGAAGGAGAATGCAATCATAAGCATGTCAAAGGGAGATAGCTCAGAAGGACCATGACAATTAGACTATGGAAAAGAAAACATGGTCCCAGAATATGGAAGGCCAACAGAAATCACACCTCAATAACCCACAGTGAAAGACGTCAGTCTTTAGACAGACTCTGCTTGAATGTTGGAAAGTCTGAGAAAGTGACAACCCCAAAACCTGCAGTGAAGGTCAAACCTGGGCTAACTGGGAAGGGGGAGTTCTCAGACTGCTCCAAACGGGCTCTGAAACCGTGTGTCCATGAAGCTTGCTGGGAAAGCAGAGACAAAATTCTGACAAATCCTCTGACATCACAGTGCACCAGAAAAACAACCTGGCCTAGTCGACACAGGGCAAGAGTTGGGCTCAAGTAGCATATTCAAGTCACATTCCACTCAACTACAGGTTGGCAATGGAACATGTAAAGGGCCGGCCAGTGTTGCAGGGGTGAAGTCCACGTGTTCTTGGTCGGCCAGCCGTGGTCGGGAGCATGGAATCCTGGGGTGATCCTCCTCATGGTGGTTACAGCCATCTGGGGCAGGCGTCCGAGGTAGTGTAGAGGCAGTTGGGAAACGACGTTAGACAGTGCCACTCATCCTCAGCAAGTACAGCAGCATTGTCAGCAGATGTGAGCATAGCAATAAACGTTTGCCAAAACAGAACCAATTAAAAGGTGCAAAGAATAGAAATAATGAACCTCAAAAAGGGAAGCATTCCAGTAGGAGAAATAAGATATCTAAGACTATGCTTCGCCAAACAGATGCAAGCTATGTAAACCAAAACCTGGCAAAGCTTTGCGGAAAGAAATTCCAGAAGACCTAAGGAAACGGAAGGCTATTTCATGCTCTTCGAATGGAAGAAATAATACACTTGAAACCTCCATACCCCATAAAGCAATCTGTGGATTCCATGCAATCCCAGTCCAAGTTGCAGCAAACTTTCTCACAGAAATAGAGAGAGGATAGTAAAGCCTCTATCCAGCAGCAAAGGAATCTGAATACCCAAAGGAATCCTGAGGAAAACGAACAAAGCATGACATATCACACTGTCTGATTTCCTCATGTAGGACGGAGCGCAACGAACCGAAATGGCACAGTCTCGGTCCAAAAACAGGCACACAGACACATGGAACAGAATCGAGAGCCCAGAGGTCAACTTACGTACATATGGACAACCCATTTTCGACAAGGGAACCAAGAGGAGACAGCGGAGAAAGGAGAGTCTCGACAAGCAACATCAGAGATAGGCAATAGGAAAAAAACATGAAAATATTGCAATCTATGACACATCTGGTACACTTCCCTAAATACAGAGGGAAGAAAGTGATGTGACCTGCATAGGTGGAATTGTCAGCCTGCACGAGATGACACGATCATTGCACGTCAGAGGATTGCCTGGGCAGCTTCCACTTGGGAGGGACTCCAAGACTTTCACTGGGGAAAGTCTAAACACTCGGCCATATCCACAAAATGTAACAGATAAAACCCAGGATAAAGTTAAAATAAAGAAACCAGTGTCTAGAGAGAATGTACTAGACATTTAAACGTTCAAGGATAAAGTTAGAAACCAACAAGAAATCCAGGAAATGGAAAGGGTGAGTGTCAGACTGGTATGAGATGGCTCTGAAACACTGTGTGCAAGGAAGACGCCGGGACAACTTAGAAGTTTGAGGGTGTTTATGACACCACAGTGAACCTGTCACCCAAGATGCCCTCATCTTTATAGTCTGAGGATTATCCTGGGATACGATACTCAAGTGAGAGATACCCAGAAAAGAATTTAAAAACAGAAACCAAGCACTGAAACTTGAAGAGATAGAATAGACGTTGATTAAATGGGTAAGAAAGAAGTCATCGTGATGAAGCAATAATACAGGGACAAGCACTGAGTGGAGACCATTGTCATCTACTCAAGTATATGGCGAGGCCATGCTGATTCAAGCTTGAAACTTGATTTGAAACCAGAGGCTGCACTTGGGGCTTATCAGACGTACAAATTCTCCTGCCTTAATCATAATCCAAAATCAAGAATGGTGTCCTGAGGACATTGTAGAGAAGGATTGATGCCTCCTTTCCTTTGCCTCTAGCATTAATTGAGGAGAAGTCTCACTTTCCACAGCTCTGGCATTACGGAGGCCAACTGGGTACATGCTAATGTGTCACAATACATCTCTTGGAACCCATGAAGGAATGGAACCCCGTCATGCTTCTAGTATGTCTCATTTTTTGGCAGGGAGCCAGAAGTGCGCTGAGAAACACCCTTTTCCAGATGGCTTCATTGCTTTGTGAGGGCTGCACTGCCAGGCTAGTGTGTTCACTTTGGCTCCAGTGAAATACTCTCCCCCTATCTCTTGGAGTAGAATGATTATTGATAACGTGTATTGACACCATATGTAAGGAGGCTGGCTCAAAATTAGAACATTACCATTATCTTTATAGAAAAATAAACATGCCAGATCTGAGGATGTACATCAAACAAACAACACACCCTATGGAAATAAAGTAAACCAATATCTACAAGTAGTCTAAGGGAACGTTCAACGATCAGTGGTCAAGTTCAAAACCTCCCAAATCCAGGAATGAAACAGAAAAGTACCTTCCCTGAAGCGGATTCATCAGATTCGTCTAATTTGTCTCAGATACATTTTGTTCATGAAGGAGGTTGCCATGACTACCTATGGTTTGGAGTTTAAGATCTCAGGAGGTAAGACCAAGGAAGATGACCACGTGTTCTCAAGCTCACTTTGACTTAGGCTAGCATGATAAAGATTGCAACAAGTGACCAATGTAAATTCAAAGACAACACCCAACAATGAAAAGCACTCACACGTAGGCCTATAGAACATAGGGTGATTGTAGAAATAGAAAATTGATACCTTGGGATGAAGGAGAACTGACTGAAAAGCATACCATAGGGAGAAATCTGAGAAAGACCATGATGATTATACTATGGAAAGCAAAATGGGCTCAGAAAAGGGATAGCAAACACAAATCACACCTGAATAATCCACAACAAAAGATGTCAGACTTTAGACAGACTATGCTTGAACTTTTGAAAGTCAGAGAGTGTCACAAACCAAAAAACCGCAGTGAGGTAAAACCTGGGCTACCTGGAAAGGGTGAGAATGAGACTGCTCCAAACATGCTCAGAAACACTGTGTCCATGAAGCTTGCTGGGACAGCAGAGACACAATTTTGACAAATTGTTTGACTTCGCAGTTGACCAAAAATGCAAACTGGCTACGTCTACTCAGTGCCAGACTTGGGCTGAAGTAGCATATTTAAGTCACATTATACTGAACTGGAGGCTGCCAAGGGAATATGAAAGGGGCCGGCCAGTGGAGAATTGGGGAAGTCCGTGCATTCTGGGTCAGAAGCCTGGAGTTGACAGGGTGGAATACTGGGGGTAAACCTCTTCACTGCTGGCCAAACCATTCTGTGGCAGGCGTGGGAAGGAGTGTAGAGGCAAATGAGAAGTGACGATAGACAGGGCCACTCTTCCTTAGCAAATACAGGAGCACTGTCATCAGATGTGAGAACAGCGATAAACTTCTGTCAAAAGGAAGCAAATTAAAAGTTGCAAAGAATAGGAAAATTGAACCTCAAAAAAAAAATGCCAGTGAGAAGATTTAGATACCTAGGAATAACCTCGCCCCAACAGGTGAAAGCTCGGTAAATCGAAAACTAGCAAACCTTGTGGAAAGAAATGGGAGAAGACACAAGGAAGCAGAAGGATATTCCATGCTCTTGAAATGGAAGAATTAACACACTGGAAACCTCCACTCCGGATAAAGCAATCTCTAGATTACATGAAGTCCCAGGCAAAGATGCAGCTATATTTCTCACAGAGATAGAAGCGAGCATCCTAAAGTTTACATCCAGCAACAAAAGACCATGAATGGCCAAAGGAATCCTGAGGAAAACGAACAAAGCTCAATGTATCACACTTTCTGATTTCAACATATAGGATGAAGAAATAGGATTGGAAACGGCACAGGCTGGGATGAAAACAGACATGCAGAACCATGGAACACAATCGAGAGCCCAGAGGTATACACACACATACATGGACAGCCCATTTTCGACCATGGAACCAAGAGGAGACAGTGGAGAAAGGAAAGTCTCTACAATAAACGGTGCTGGGACGACTGCAGAGCCCCATGTAAAACAAGGAGAGTAGACCACGGTGTTACACCAGGCACAAACACCAACTCAAAATGGATTAAAGTTTTGAATGTAAGACTGCATACCACGAGACTTCTGTAAGGAAAACTAGGCAGCATGCTATTTGACATCTGTCTTAGCCTCCTATTAGTAAGATGCAGGTCTGCTTGGGCAAGGGCAACAACAGAAACAAGAAACAAATGGGACTACATCAAATGCAAAAGTTCAGCCCAGCCAAGGAAACCATCGACTCAATGCAAAGACAGTACAACCACTGGGAGAGGATGTTTGAAAACCACACATCGGTTAACGGGTGAATAGCCAAAAGATGCAGTGAACTCATATGGGTCCACAAGAGAGAAAAAAATAAGCCCATTAAAACCTGGGCAGTAGGTGGAAACAGAGATTTCACCCAAGAAGAGATAGAGATGGCCAACAGGTGTATGAAAACATGTTAATCATCATTAAGACTCAGGGCAATTGAAATCCAAATGGCAGTGAGATACCAGCTCAATGTGGTCTGAATGACTATAGGTAAAAAGTCAGGAAACAAGTGTCAGAGAGGAGCTGCAGAGATGGGAAGACTCCTACAGTGCTGCTGTGAGTGTAAGCTGGTGCAGCCAAGACGCAAATCAGTGTGGAATTGCCTCAGACATGTCAGAATCCATCTACCATATGATCCAGCTATTATTCAGTGGCGTGTTTCTCAAAGACCTTGGAAAAAGTCTTGCACCGATATATGTGAACCCCTGTGTTCACCCTGGCCTTACTCCCGTTATCCAAGACTTGGAAGCCGCCCTGATGCCCATCAAGGCAGAAGGACGAATAGAGAAAGAAGATTGCAGAAGGAAGCTGGGCTTTATGAACACAATGGCATATCTCTGAGCCATAACAAAAGAGAGAATCCAGCCATTAGTGACCTGAAGGATGGTTCTTGAGGGTTTCATTGGAAGTGAAACAGCTCGCAGGGAGAAACTCAAATACCGTAGGAGCTCACTTACAAGGAGAAGAGACAAACAAGGACCAACAAACTGGAAAGCTTTGCGGAAAGAAATTAAAGAATACACAAGGAAACGGAAGTCTATTCCACGCTCTTCGAACGGAAGAACGAACACACTTGAAACGTCCATATTGGATAAAGCAATCTCTGGATTCCACACAAGCCCCATCGAAGTTTCAGCAATCTTTCCCACAGGAATAGAAGAGTTAATCCTAAAGTTTCTATCCAGCAACAAAGGAGCAGGAACGGCCAAAGTAATCCTGAGAAAAACGAACAACTCAGCAAGTACCACATTTTCGAATTTCCACATATAGGACGAACTGCTAGGTACCGAAACGGCAAAGGCTGGCCACAAATAGAGGCACACAGACACAAGGAACAGAATCGAGAGCCCAGAGGTCAACTCCCACATATATTGACAGCCCGGTTTAGACCAAGGATCCAAGAGGAGACAACAGAAAAAGGAGAGTCTCGAGAAGAAACGGTGCTGGGAAGACTGCACAGCCACATGTAACACAATGAGAGTGGACCATGATCTTACACCAGCCACACACACCACCTCAAAATGGATTAAGGCCTTGAATGGAAGACTTGAAACCATGCAACTTCTAGGAGAAAACGCAGGCAGCTTGCATTTTGCCATCTGGCTTAGGCGATTATTTGGAAGAAGCATGTGTGACGGGGCAAGGGCAACAAAGGAAACAAGAAACAAGCGGGACTCCATCCAACGCAGAAGCTTCTGAACAGCCAACGACTCCATCGACTCAATGCAAAGACAGCACAACTGCGAGTGGATGTTTGCAAACCACACATCGGAGAAGGGACGATTAGCCAAAATATCCAATGAACTCATATGTCTCCACAATAAAAAATCAACGAGCCCCATAAAAGGTGGGTAAAAGATGGAAAGAGATATTTCTCCCAGGAAGATAAAAGATGGCCAACAGGCTGTATGAAAACACGTTCATCATCATTAAGTCTTTGGCAATGCAAATACGAACGGCAATGAGACAGCAGCTCACAGTGGTCAGAATGGCTATAGGGATGAAGACAGGGAACAACAAGTCTCGGAGAGGAGGTGGAGAGAAGGGAAGCTTCCTGCACTGCTGGGGGGAGTGTAATCAGGTGCAGCCACTACCCAAAGTGCTGTGGAATTGCCTTAGAATTTTCAGAATCCATCTACCATGTGATCCAGCTATTCCTCTGTGGCATATATATCCAAAGAACTTGGAAACACTAATGCTCAGAGATCCATGCACCACTGTGTTCACCACAGCCTTACTCCCAATATCCAGGACTTGGAAGCCTACGTGGTGCCCATCAAGTGACGAATGGAGAAGGAAGACGATCTATAGCCACACAATGGCCAATCTTCGGACTGTATAGATGTGGCCATCTTGGGTGACATGTACATAAACACCCTCAGAATTCTAAGTTGTCCTGACAACCTCCATGCACACAGTGTTTCAGAGCCATCGCGTACCAGTCTGACCACTCCCCATTTCCAGGTATGATAGTTTTCCTTGTTCTGGATTTCTTGTCGGTTTCTAAATGTCTCCTCGAACTTTGAAAGTTCTACTACATTCCCTCTACACACCAGTCTTTTTCCGTTAAGATTATCAAAGATTTTATCTCTTATGTTTTGTGGATATGGTGAAATGGGTGGACTTTCCCCAGAGAAAGTCATGGACTCCCTCCCAAGTTGAAGTTGCCCAGGCAATCCCCTGATGCACACTTATCGTGTCATCTCCTAGCAGTCTGACAATTCCACCAGGCAAGTCACATGTTTCCTTCCTTCATCATTTGGGGAAGTGTAGCTGATGCGTTCATAGATTGTAATATTCACATTGTTTTTTTCTGGTGCGTATTGCTCAATTTCCCTCACCATTTCTACTTCTTTATCATCTCTGTGCCCACCAGACCATGAAATCTGGATTTCCTAATGCTAGTAATCTGATCCACAACCGTGGTGCTATCCTGTGAAGCTCAGGCCACCCAAGCGGAACGTGGGCACTTACCTGCTACATCACAGGTCCGCCAATGAATTGGACTTCTGGACCAACCTTTGGCCTGAACTTGGGAGGATGTTGGCCTGCTTCGATCATTCGTGTAGGGAATCAGTAGTAACATGAGTGACCATAACATTTACCTTTGGTTGATGAGTTTAGCACCGAGCATTTTCTCTCGCTAGTATTCCGCTTCATCACTTTGCTAAGGTCTACCTTTCTGTAGCATCATTAAGCATTTGGAGGTGCTTACCAATCCTTGGAAGTTCATCTTCTCTAATCTCTTTCAGCCTCCAAAGCTTAGGCCGTAAATCTGCACCCCTCTTTGGAGTTTGGGTCTTATGTGAATTGATTGCCGTAACCCAGCATTATAACATCCTATAGCTTTTCACATCTACATTCTCATAGATTTAGACTTCTGTGTAGGTTACATCATCTTCACCACTGTAAGCCTAATTACAGGCCCTCACCACACACTTGTGCCTAATCAACTCTTTCTCCCTCAGACCCCTGCATCCATTTCCCTTTGGGAACTACCAATCCCATGTCACGTCCTACCTTTTTGTTGCTCCGTTTTTCCTCTTCTCCTTGTATGTGAGATCCTGTGGTATACAACCTTATCCCTGGGGCTTGCTTCAGTTCCCCTAAGACCCTCAGGAGCCATTCTGGTGGTCACAAATGGCTGGACTGCATCCATTCCTACAGCTGAGAGCTATACCATCGCGTGGCTATAGCCGATCTTCCTTCTCCATTCATCTCTTGATGGTCACCACGGACGCTTCCAAGTCTTGGATATCGGGAGTAAGGCTGTGGTGAACACAGCAGTGCATCGATCTCTGTGCATTAGTGTTTCCATGATGTTTGGATATATACGCCACAGAGGAATAGACGGATCATATGGTAGGTGGATTCTGAAATTTCTGAGGCAATTCCACACCACTTTGCATAGTGGCTGCACCAGTTCACATTCCTACAGCAGTGCAGGAGGCTTCTTTACTCTGCACCTCCTCTGAGAAACTTATTGTTTCCTGTCTTCATCGTTATAGCCATTCTGACTGCCGTGAGCTGCTATCTCATTGCCTTTCAGATTTGCACTGACCAGAGACTTAATGATGATGAACATGTTTTCATACAGCCTGTTGGCCATCTTTCTATCTTCCTGGGAGAAATGTCTGTTTCCAGCTTTTGCC
Source organism: Equus asinus (assembly GCF_041296235.1). Classification (NCBI taxonomy): domain Eukaryota; kingdom Metazoa; phylum Chordata; class Mammalia; order Perissodactyla; family Equidae; genus Equus; species Equus asinus. The sequence goes on along the minus strand of NC_091814.1, from coordinate 4,733,068 downwards.
CAGATTTTAATGGGGCTTGTTTTTTTTTTCTTGTGGAGCCGTATGAGTTTATTGGATCTTTTAGCTATTCACTCCTTCACCAATGTGTGGCTTGCAAACATCCTCTCCCAGTTGTTGTGCTGTTTTTGCATTGCATCAATGATTTCCTTGGCTATGCAAAAGCTTTTGTGTTTGATGTAGTCCCATTTGTTTCTTGTTTCCTTTATTGCCCTTTCCCAGACAGACATGCTTCTTCCAAATATGAGGCTAAGACAAATGACAAAGAGCACGCTACCTACATTTTCTTCCAGAAGTCTCATGGTTTCCAGTGTTACATTCTAGACTTTAATCCATTTTGAGTTGGTGTATGTGCCTGGTTTCACACCGTGGTCTACTCTCCTTGTCTTACATGAGACTCTGCACTCTTCCCAACACCGTTCATTGTAGAGACTTTCCGTTCTCCACTGTCTCCTCTTGGTTCCGTGGTCGAAAATGGGGTGTCCATATATGTGTCCCTATACCTCTGGGCTCTTGATTCTGTTCCTTGGTTCTGTTTCTTTGTTTTGCGTCCCAGCCTGCGCTGTTTCCATTTCAATTTCTTCATCCTATATGTTGAAATCAGCAAGTGTGATACATTGAGCTTTGTTCTTTTTCCTCAGGATTCCTTTGGCTATTCGGGGTCTTTTGTTGCTGGATGTAAACTGTAGGATGCTCGCTTCTATCTCTGTGAGAAATATTGCTGCAACTTTGACTGGCACTGCATGGAATCAAGAGATTTCTCTATGCGGTGTGGACATTTCAAGTGTGTTAATTCTTCCATTTTAAGAGCATGGAATATCCTTCCACTTCCTTGTGTCTTCTCCCATTTCTTTCTGCAAAGGTTTGCTAATTTTCTGTTTACAGAGCTTTCACCTGTTGGGGTGAGGTTATTCCTAGGTATCTTATTCTTCTTACCGGCATCCTTTTTCTTTTTTATTGAGGTTCAATTTTCCTATTCTTTGCAACTTTTAATTTGTTTCCTTTTGAAAGAGATTTATCACTGTGCTCACATCTGCTGGAAATGCTCCTGTATTTGCTGAGGAAGAGTGGCCCTGTCTAACGTCGCTTATCATCTGCCTCTACATTACCTCCCTCGCCTGCCCCAGAATGGCTGTACCAGCGGTGTGGAGGTTTACCCCCAGGATTCTACCCTGCCAACTTCTTGCTGCCGACACAGAATGCCATCTGATATCAGTCTAACTGCTCACCCTTTCCAGCTAAGATGGTTTTCCATTTCCTGGATTTCTTGTGTGTTTATAACTTTATCTTTGGACTTTTAAATGTCTACTACATTCTCTCTAGACACTGAATTCTTTACTTTAAGTTTATCCTTGGTTTTATCTGTCACATTTTGTGGATATGGCCAAATATGTAGACTTTCCCCAGAAAAAGTCCACGAGTCCCTCCCAAGTTGAAGTTGCCCAGCCAATCCTCTGATGTTCAATGATCGTGTCATCCTGTGCAGTCCAACAATTCCACCTATGCAAGTCACATCACTTCCTCCATTCTGTATTTGAGAAGTCTACCAGATGCGTCATAGATTGCAATATTTTCATGTTGTTTTCCTGGTGCATATGTATAAGGTCTGCTCACAATTTCCACTTATGTATGATCTCTGTCCGCACCATACCATGAAATCTATCTCTCCTGATGTTACTAATCTGATCAGCACCCGTGATGCAAATCCAGGAGTCCGAGACCACAGACTAGGAGCTTGGGCTCTTACACACCAGAACACACGACTGGCCCTGAATTTTACTTTTGGACCAATCTTTTGCCTGAACTTGGGAAGAAGCTGGCCTGCTGTGATTATTCGTGAAGGTAATGAGTAGTAACCTCTCAGAAGGTAACATTTTCCCTTGGTTCATGAGTTTAGCATGGAACACATTGTCTTTGTAGTATTCTTCTTAATGTGTTTGCAATGGTCTACTTTTCTGTAGCATCATTAAGCATTTGGAGGAGATTCACAATCCTTGGAAGTTTATCTTCTCTAATCTCTTTCAGCCTCAAAAGCTTTATGCCGTAAATCTGCACAGCTTTTTGGATTTTTTCTTTCCCTCTGGGAACCACCAATCCAAAGTGAAGGCTGCCATCAAAGCTAAAATGCTCTGTTTGGCCCCAATGAAATTCTCTCCCCCTATCTCTTGTCATAGAAGAGTATTGATTATGTGTTTTGACACTGTATGTGAGGCAGTTGGCTGAAAATTAGAACATTACACTTATATTTAACGAAAAATAAACATGCCAGAGCTGAGGATGTAAACCAAACAACTAGCAAACCCTACAGAAATAAAGTAAACCAGTATCTAGATGTAATCTACTGGAACAATGAAGGATCCAAAGTCAAGGTCTAGCTTACCCAAATTCAGAACAAAAGACATAAAAATATCTTACCTGGAGAGAGGAATTCATCAGATTTCTCTAATGTGTCTCGGAAACATTATGTCCGTAAGGTGGTTGCCAGGACAAACTAGAATTTGGCGTTTCTGATCTCAGAATGTCAAACCAACCAAGATGACCTCGTGTTCTCAGTGCTCAGTTGGACCTAGGCCAGGATAACCATGATTCCTTCAAGTGAACGATGGAAATTCAAAGACAAAACCCAACAATCACGAAAGCACTCACACATCAGCCTAGAGAACATATGGTGATTAAAGAAATACAAAATTCCTAACTTGGAATGAAGGAGAACACACTGATGAGCATATCTATGGGAGACAGCTGTGAAAGACCATGAGGATTGATGTGGATTAAGGCTGCCCCCACTCGAAAGCCCAAGGTTAGCTTGTGAACATGCAGAACTATATGACCTGTTGAATTTCTTTTGGTATGAATTAGAGGTGCCCCAGTGAGAGAAGCCCAGGTCATGCTCACCTACATGCCTATCTATGGGGCCAGTTTTGTATCTAGCGTTATATGACCACACAATAACAAGAACCCATCTGAACTGAAATCATTTAATGACTTTTTACATCATTTCTTTTTCCAGGAAAAGTAAGTCACGTACCCATGCCATATAAAATTAGTCCTTAACCTCAACTCCGGAAAGCAGCAGGAGCTGTGACTACCCATGGGTCCTTTCCCAATGCAGCAGCAGCAGATCTTCACTGCCCATAAGTCCTGTCCCCATGCTATCCTGTACCATTGTCTAAATAAAAGAGACTGCCAGACCTTGAGGGTCCAAGAAATCTTTCTTTCAACTCTTGAGCTTACCGACCATGCATCATATCTTGTGGCCCGTATGGGGAACATGCTTCATCGGTTTGTGAGCTCGAATTCTGGTAAGTGCCCTTTTCTTCCTTGTGCCTCTCTCTTTTTCGAGGATGGATCTAAATTCACTTCTCCATCAGGAACTGTCTTGAATAGCTGCATGAATTCATGTTTGCTGCCCATGGCTACTCTATGGTGCAAATCTGGCATTCAGCTTGAAGAGAATCAGTACCTTAAGCCTAAGAGTGATGTAGAATGAATTAATCCATTCCTTCCTGACCCTATCTCTAATATATAAATTTTACGTGGGAACAGGTGAGCCATTTAAGTCATTAGGATGGTTGGCAATCTCCAAGACTCCCGTGGAAGTTTTCTATTCCTAAAGCTGGATTGAGATACGTCCCATTGCACTTGACCATCTACACTGTGTGAATGTCCCAATCGGGACTGCAGTTCAGGGAAAGTACCAAACTCTAACCTTTGGTTGAGTATTGGAAACCCTTCTTCGGAGAATGTCTCCAATACACAATTGGGTTGAATGTCCCGCAGCGTGGCGGAAACTTCTTCACTATTTCTCTCCATCATGTTCTGTCTTAAACTTCTCCTTTTCTCTTGGGGACCACTCACCAGGCACCTATTACTTCCAGGCAGAATAGGAAAGATGTTCACCAGGCACCTGTTACTGCCAGGCATACCAGGGAAGATATCCAAGGGATGCAATTCTGGGGGACACCCCCATCACCCCTTGCTATAGGCACCCCACTGTAGGAACAACAGGTAGGATGCTTCCCTAATTTCAGGGGGGATTTTCAAGGTAATGGACCTGTCTCTTTCATTTTCTTAGAGTTACAATGGCCAATTTCGTCTCCTTTTGAGCTTTGCAACCGGGAAACAAAGAAATCTTTCAACAGTCAAGTCCTCCAACACTGGGAGCCCCAACTTTGGCTTTCTGGGTCTGATCACCCCAGCGACCACAAGTAGGGTGCCCTCTGTTGGCGGTTGATTCATTGAGTATTTTAGTCACCTACTGAGTTGGCTATGAGGTTAGGAGACCTGTGATTTATTCTGTGAACTGTCGTGCTAGGGTAGTATGCCCCAGCATTGGAACTGTTGTGTGACTTTTATCATGATAACCCTCTGGGAATGGCCATGAGGGTGAGGTCTGATGTCTTCTTTTAATTTCTTTGTTTTGCTCATGTCCTCTGTTGTCACCAAGTTGAGCTTAAGTTCAGGCTGGACTTGAGCAGAACCTGTCCCTTCTGTAAAATCGAATAACTTGAAAATATTTTGCAAGGGACTTAACTCTCAACCGAGGTACTGGGAGCCCCGAACTCCAGCATGTTCCAGGCCTCTTTAGGCACTGCACCTTTGTCCAGTACACTGTCAGTCCAACACTGGCTTTACTGCCATGGGGAATGACGAAAGCATCCCAAGAGACTCACCACTCAGGGTCATTCTAACTAATTAGAAACACTTTCAATTGTATGGGTATGCCCCAGAAACTCCATCTGGGGGAAAATTTGAGAGGTATCTCTGTGCCTTTCTGGTGCAGTTGGACAGGTAGATCAACCTAGAATGTCCTTCAAGTTACTGTCCAGTTTCTGAGAAATCAAGAGCAACTGTCCTTACAAAATCCTTGCAAGACTGGAAAGACAGCTCTAGAGGCAGTTCAGATTCCACGTACTTACTTTATCATGAAAAGGATTCTCATCCCCCCTCTCCAGGAACTACTATGTAGCCCATGACTCATTCTTAAGACTGAAAAAAAAAAAAAGAGGGGAAAGGATAAATGGTCATAAGTGCACCCTTGCAAAAAGTCTACCATCTCGAGGGTCTTCTCCTTAAGTATTAGTAGAATGGCTCAAAACAAAATGTGGATTCATAACTGGTGAGCTTTATATTATTGTACCTGACTCACTGGAGTAGTTTTTAAAACAATGGTTGTACAGTCTCTGTCTATGTGTGTCTATGTGTACATTATACGTGTGATATTTTTACCCCTGGATGGTATGGCCAAAATTAAGATCTCTGTTTAGTTGGCTTAAAGATAGTGCTTACATAAATTCTAATGTAGTAGAAATTAACTCAGTGCCTTTCAAAGTTAACGTGATGTGAATTAACCTTTGGTAAATGAAAGCTTGTTAAAGTTTCTTGGTTTGATTGAAAATTATCTTGTTGTCAGACTTGTCGGTATTTGCATAGGATGCAGGCATTCAGCATGGGTTTTCTAGTCATATAAGCTCACTTTCTTAAATTTGTCAGCAAAATAATAGCTTTATATGATGACTAGTTTTGTCTAATGCCTCATGAGGTTTCTGTAGGTAATCTGAACATAAATGTTGGAAAAAATGGTTTAAATACTTAAAACTCATAAAAGTGAGTACAATAACTTTTATGCTCTGTATACTTGTTGAAAAAGCAACAGCTTCGAAATTTTTCTGTGTAACAATCTTGAGTTTGGCAAAATTAAGTTAAATGATAAAAAGATGAATATGCCGGTCAGTTTTGGATAGGCTGAAACACTGAATCATTAGTAATAAACATATTTAATTTATCTACATTTGGCTTCTTCTTGAATAGGCTAAAAGCGTTTGGGTGTATTAAAAAGCATGCCTTGTGTTTTATTGTAAAGCTGCATGTTTCTAAAGTTATGAAGTGTTTAGAATGCTGATGTAAAAGACAATTCATAATTATTTACTTTTTTAGCGTTTAGGAGATCTGTTAAGCCTTAAAAGTTCTAATTAACTTATGGAATTAAAGCTACAGGAAATTAATAAGGAAAAGAGCTCTGTATTCAGGGAAGTTAAAATGTATGCTTTCAGTAAAAAAGGTATAAAGAATGGAAATATTTTTGTTTGATGGGTGAAGAAAGATAAATTTGTCCTAATGTACTAGAAAGGAAAAAAGAAAGAGTTGTTGACAAATTCTGAAAACAAAAAAGAAAGTTGAAGAAGGTTTGTGAAGTAGATATTCTGAAAGGAGTTTTATGCCTACTCAAGTAGACTAAAGTAAGTTCAATTAAGTGAATGAGTTTGAATGTGAAACATAAGTAGGTGCAGAAATTCAAATTTGGTTTTCTCTAAAATGATACTTTTTCTTGAACTTTGGATCTGCTCTTGATAAAGAGGTTATAAAAGCTGTTCCTTTGAGTAAGTCTACCTAAGAGAGAAATGTGTTTTGTGAAAATAATGACTGAGGTCACTCTTACGATTTTTGACTCTTTCTGTCATCACTTTGAATAGATACCTGAGCATTGTTTCACAGTGAGTGTTGTTTCCTATTTGAAGAAGCATTTTAAAAACTTTGGATATGTTTTGACAAGCTTCTCCCTCAAAAATATTCAAATCCTGAATGAAGTCTTTCTTTTAACCTGGTAGACAGAAGAGAAATTACTCTGAAGATTTTCAGAGGGCCCCTGAGACTTCTCAAAGAAATTTGCTCTCTGTTCCTGTAAGGAGGAAAACATTAAACTAATTAGGCTTAGTTTTTCTATTAAATTACAGGGGAAACTGTGAAACAAGTGATGATAGATATTCTTAGGTCGTATTAGATGGGTAAATGTTAGTAATATAGATGTCTTCAAATTATATAGCATTCCTAAGATTCTGATCTTTCCTGGTTATCAGTCATAAGTCCACTTATTATCTGGAAGGGTCATATGTCACAGAAGTATCCAAGTTTCTTTGACAATTGCCCTTTTGAGTCCTTTGTCCATTTGCAGATATTTGTTGTTTTACTCTGATGCTTTTTTCTTTTGCAAATATGTTTCATCTTCAGAGATATTCCTGGAAAGGATTCTGACACAGAGGATCTAAACTACAGGTTTCTGATAAACTTTCAGATTGTAAAACTGAGCTGAGTAAGAAACTACAGAATTGTAACAGAAACTAAGCTCCTCAATCTGCTAAGGACAGATTTAGCTCAAGAATTGATTATACAAGACTGTGTGAACTGATGAGGACGATTATAATTTTTTAGGACTTCTGTTTGAAATATTGTTGAGTTTTGATGTGTTGTTTTGTTTTCTCATAATGAAGGAAATCTTTTTCTCTTTTCTCTTATGTTAACTTTGACTTACAGCCACTTGGTGAAATTATACCTTTATGAGCAAAACTGAAACATTCATCTTTTTCTGTGTACCTTATCCCTCGAGAATTTGGAAACCCTTTGTGACTGAGTATGGTCATTTCGTGGCAATATTTGCATAAGTTCCATAAGAATCTGTTCTCCTTATAACAGGACACATTGGTTATATTACCAAGGCTTTGACTGGAATGGCATCTTTGAAACATACAGGCTCAGCTATGACAAGACAGCATTTCAGGAACAAAGATTGGACTTTCTGGAATACAGCCACTCGGAAACATGGGCCTGGTACCATGTTTACAGAGATTCTGGCAATCTTACCCGTTAAGTAAGGAAACGTGCTTATTTGGCAGGTGCAAGTAACCTCCAAATACTTTGGGGGACTTGAAAGAGAACTCCACTCAAATCTGTAAGTACTGCAGGCAAAATCCGATGGCAAATCCTTGGCTTGGCTTTTCTGGCCTCTAGAGGCTTTCACAGTTCAATCCGAGATTCCTCATAAAAATTTCCAGCAAGGCATACTTAAAAAAGCCTGTATAAAAAATTGCTATTCTTGTAGCTGTTATATAAATAATTGGAGCATGTTGTATTAAAACTACACTTGATTTGCAAACCTGATAAACCTGATTTGGCTATCTTTTGTAAAAATGAGGGTGATTTAAGAGAGAAAAAGTTATGTTTCTGTAGAAGCTATAGTAGGCATTCATGGATATTAGATTCTAGCTCTTTCTTCCGCAAGATTCATCTATTACTAATTCTAATGTCTCCTTGTGCTCATCTATGTCTGATACCTGCGAGTTCCCTGGCCACATTCAAACATTTTCCTTTAAAACTACTCCCCAAATACTAACTAGATTTGCCTTATCACAGGTGGGTTAGAAACAAGTTCCAAAGGTAAATTACCTAACTTATCGATAGACACAGGATGGACGATATGAAATTTGGGATGAATGTATTTGGTTCACTCCTACTAGTGGTCAACTCAGTAAAAGGTCACTCTCTGTTGTGAACAAACCAATCACACCTGTGATACATGGCCTAATAACAGCCGACCTATGGGAAAAATTCGCTGTTATATGTGTTCTCATATCATAGTCTTAAAAAAGTACTGATTGGTTTGGGACTGACTGGGATAGACAGCCCAGCACGCTTTGGTTAGTCCCTAATGGTGCTCAGTGGCTATGCGGCTCCAATTTATGGCCTTGGCTGCCACCTAAACGGATTGCACGAGGCACACTAGGCTTTAGCTGGATGCAAGGTAGAACTCCATTTACTACATCTCCTCCTGCTAACCTACCCAACTGCAGCAGCTCAGGACCAGCTCTGTCTTCCACTGGTATGACCATCTTTCCGCAATTTTCCTTCCCCAATTAGGTATCGAAAGTGTCGTCTTGCACATGGAAGTCCTAAACAAATTTATTATGAAGGCATTAAATGACGCACAACATAGCATTTTGCTGCTCAATTTAGAAGTATCCCAAATGTGTAAGGCAGTCATCCAAATCCAAATGGCACTGGATGTCTTGACAGCAGCACAAGGGGGCACCTATGCCATTATAAAAACTGAATGTTGTGTCTATATTCCTGACTACCGTCAAAATATTTCTGGCTTCCTATTCCAACCACCAAATTAAATCCGTGTCTTATCAACCCTAACTCTAAACGATTGGTTGAACTCCAAGTCAGGACCAGGTTTCTGCACTACTTCAATACGTTATACATTGTGTCAAACATACTGCTTGTATTTCTTATTATAGTTTGTTGTCTGTTTCATTGTTTGTCTTCCGCATGTGAAAAAAGTTTCACCTCCTGGACCACCTCTCGTCAAATGATTCTCTCGTCTCCAGAGGCTCTGTATACCTTGTCAGCCTTGAACTCCACAGGTGAAGGCTTCCAGTCCACTGAACTTCCTACCTGTACCTATGACCCCATTTAGGGACAGCTCTGCGACCATGTAAAGCCATAAGTAGTTACAGAAGACTGACCATCGTCCATATCCCCAAACCTCTCCAGTCCAAATGGGTTCAGGGGGTGTTTATGATGTACATTAAAGCTGCCCCAGCTAGGGAAGCCCAAGGTGATCTGGCCTACATGCCAAACTATATGAGCCGGTGGAATTAGAGCTGACTCAGGGAGAGAAGCCCAGGGCATCATCACGTACATGCTGATCTATATTGCCAGATCTGTATCTAAAGTCATATGACTGCACAATAACCAGACCCCATCTGCACTGAAATCATTTAAAGAATTTTCCCACGTCATTTCTTTTTCCAGTAAAAATAAATCATGTACCCATGACTTATAAAACTAGCCCTAACCCTCAACTCAGGGCAGCAGCAGGAGCTTTGACTGCTCATGGGTCCCATCCCCAGGGAGCAGCAGCAACTCTTCACTACCCATGGGTCCTGTCCCCATGCTATCCCGTACTATTCTCTAAATAAAATAGCACCAATGCCAGACCTTGAATGTCCGAGAAATCTTTCATTCGAGTCTTCAGCTCACCAAGCCCATATCAACAATTATACCATGGAAAACAAAAAACCGTCCCAGAAAATGGAAGGAACACAGAAATCACACCTGAATAATCCACAATGAAAGATGTCCGTTTTAGACATTCCCTGAACGTTCGAAAGACAGAGAAAGTCACAAACCCCAAACATGCAGCAAATGTCAAACCTAGGCTAAATGGTAAGGGTGAGTTATGAGACTGCTAAAATGGGGCTCTGAAAACCTGTGTCAATGAAGTTTGCCGTGATAGCAGAGACACAATTCTGAGAAATCCTCTGACATCACTGTGGAGAAGAAAAACAAACTGGCCTCGTCTAAACAGTGAAAGATTTGTCCCAAATAGCATATTCAACTCACATTCCACATCAAATGCAGGTTTAAAGTGGAACATGAAAGGTGCTGGCCAGTGGTGCAGTGGTGAAGTCCACAAATTCTGGGTCAGCACCCAGGGAAGACCATGCAGAATCCTGGAGGTGAACCTCCTCACCGATGGTCCAGATATTCTGGGGCAGGCGTCAAAGGCAGTGTAGAGGCAGATGGGAAGCAACGTCAGACAGCATCATTCTTGCCCAGCTAATACAGCAGCATCACCCCCAGATGTGAGCACAGCCATAAACATCTGCCAAAACAAAAGCAATGAAAAGTATCAAAGAATAGAAAAACTGAACCTCTGGAAAAAAAGTGCAAGTAAGAAGAATAAGATTTCTAGGAATAAGCTTAGACAAACAGGTGCAAGCTATGGAAACTGAAAACTAGCAAAGCTTTAGGGAAAGAAATTCCAGAAAACACAAAGAAACAGAAGGGTATTCTGTGCTCTAGGAATGTAAGATCTAAAACACCTGAAACGTCCATAATGGATAAAGCAATCTCCGTATTGCATGCAATCCCAGTCAAATTTACAGCAATCTTTCCCACAGAAATAGAAGAGAAAATCCTAAAGTCTCTATCCAGCAAAAAGGGACCCTGAATACCCAAAGGAATTATGAGGAGAACGAACAAAGCAGGACGTATCACACTTTGATTTCAACATGTAGGACGAAGCGCTTGGTACCGAACCAGCACAGCCTGGTCCCAAAAACAGGCAGAAAGACCAATGGAACAGGATGCAGAACCCAAGGGTTAACTCACACATATATGGAGAGCACATTTGCAATGAGGAAGGCAAGAGGAGACAGTGGAGAAAGGAGAGTCTCTAAAATAAATGATGCTGGGAAGACTGCACAGCCACATGTAACACAATAAGAGTAGATCATGATGTTACACCAGGCACACACACCACCTCGAAATGGATTAAAGCCTTCAATGGAAGTCTTGAAACAGTGAAACTTCTAGGAGAAAACACAGGCAGCTTGCTCTTTGCCATCCGGGTTAGCCGCCTATTTGGAAGAAGCATGTGTGACTGGGCAAGGGCAACAAAGAAAAGAAGAAAGAAGCAGGACTCCATCCAACGTAGAAGTTTCTGTCCAGCCGGGGAAACCGTCCACTCAATGCAAAGACAGCACAACAGGGAGAGGATGTTTCAAACCACACATCTGAGAAGGGCTGAATAGCCAAAAGACCCAATGACCACACACGTCTCCACAAGAGAAAAAACAACAAGCCCATTAAAACCTGGGCAGAACATGGAAACAGAGATTTACCCCAAGAAGACAGAAAGGGGGCCAACAGCTGTATGAACACATGTTCAACACCATTAAGTATAAGGCCAACGCAAATCCTCACGGCAATGAGATGACAGCTCCCTGTGTTCAGAATGGCTATAAGGAACAAGACAGGAAACAGCAAGTGTCAGAGAGAAGGTGGAGAGAAGGGAAGAGTCCTGCACCTCTGGTGGGAGTGCAAACCGGTGAGGGCACTAGGCATAGCCATGTGAAATTGCCTCAGAAATTTCCAAATCCATCTACCATATGATCCAGCTATTCCTCTCCAGCGTGTTTATCCAAAGAACTGCGAAACACTAATGCACACAGATCCGTGCCCCGCTGTGTTCACCACAGCCTTACTCCCGATATCCAAGACTTGGAAGCCGCCCTGGTGCCCATCAAAGGACCAATGGAGAAGGAAGTTGGGCTATATCCACACAAAGGCAAAACACTCAGCTGTAAGAAAGAGTGCAGTCCAGCGATTTGTGACAGCAGAATCACTCCTGAGGGTGGGAGGGGACCTGAAACAAGCCCAAGGGAGAAATCAAATACCATCGCATCTCACTTACAAGCAGAAGATTAAAATAAGGACCAACAAACAGGTAGAACGTGATATGGGATTGGTGGTCCCCAGAGGGAACGGGTGGCAGTGGACCGTGGGAGAAAGAGTTGATTAGGCACAAGTGTGGGGTGTGGGCCTGTAATTAGGCTTACTGTGGGGAAGAAGATGTAGCATACACAGAAGTCTAAATCTATGAGGATGTAAATCTGAAAGCTATAGGATTCTCTAATGCTAGGTTATGGAAATCAATTCACCTAAAATCAAAACTCCATAAAGGCAAGCAGGTTTAAGGGATAAAGTTTGCAGGCTGAAAGAGTTTAGAGATTATGAACTTCAAAGGATTGACAATCACCTCAAAATGCTTAATGATGCAACATAAAGGTAGACCATTGCAAAGAGATGAAGAGGAACACTACCAACAGAACATGACCCGTGCTAAACCCCTAAGCCAAGTGAAAATGTTGCTGTCCAGGATGTTACTGGTAATTACCTTTTTGAATAATCAATGCAGACCAACATCTTCCCAAGTTCAAGCCAAAGGTTGGTCCAAAAGTCCAATTCAGGGCCAGCCCTCTGGTGTAGTGGGTAAGTGTCCATGTTCCACTTGGGTGGCCTGGGACTGGCAGGCTGGCATCTCAGGTGCAGATCCGATTAGGAGCATTAGGAAATATAGATTTCAAGGTATGGTGCCGACTGAGATCATGAAGAAGTAGAAATTGTGAGGATACCTTATGAATACACACCAGGAAACGAATGATGAGAATATTACAATCTATGAACACATCAGGTACACTTCCCCAAATGATGAAGGAAGGAAAACATCTGACCTGCCAAGGTGGAAACACCAGACTGCTATGAGTTGACATGATCATTGCTCATCAGAGGATTGCTTGGGTAACTTCAGCTTCGCAGGGACTCCAGGACTTTCTGTGGGGAAAGTCCACACATTTGGCCACATCCACAAAAGATAAGAGATAAATCCCAGGACTATCTTAAAGGAAAGAAACCACTGTCTAGGAGGAATGTAGTAGAACTTTCAAGGTTCGAGGATAAACTTAGAAACCGACAAGAAGTCCAGAAAAAGGAAAACTATCGCACCTGGAAAGGGGGAGTCGTCAGACTGGTATGAGATGGCTCTGAAACACTGTGTGCATGGAGGTTGTGAGGACAACTTAGAATTCTGAGCGTGTTTATGACATCACGGTGACCATGTCACCAAAGTTGGCCATAGGTTTCCAGCTCTAGGATTGGCCTGGGCTAGGATATTCAAGTGAGAGGTACACAGAAACAGCTTTTCCAAACACAAACCAGGCACAGAAACTTGAAGACATCAAAGAGACGCTAATTCAAGGGATGAGAAAGGAATCATTGGGAAGAAGAGACAATAGAGGGTCAAGTACTCAGAGGGCAACATTGTCATCTACGGAAGTCTGGGGAGGCCATGCTGATTCAAGCTGGAAATGTGTTCTGAAAAACGAGGCCGGACCCGGGGCTTATCAGACCTACGTTGTCCTTCTGCCTTACACATAATACAAAGTCAAGAATGATCAATTGAGGACATTGAAGAGAAGAATCGAGGCCTCCTTTCCTAGGCCCATAGCATTCTTGAAGAGAATTCTCACTTTCCACAGCTCTCAAGTCACGGGGGCCCACTGGGTATATGCCAATATTTCACAAGAGAGCTCATTGATGCCTTGAAGGAATGGCCCCCTGCCATGCTTGCGTATGTCTCTTGGTTTGGAAGGGCTCTAGAAGTGTGCTGAAAAGTACCCTTTTGCAGAGGGCTTCCATCCTTTGTGAAGGCTGGCCTCCCAGGTTACAGGGCTCAGTGGGATCAGTGAGATTCTCTCCCCATATCTCATACCGTAGAAGGAGTATTGATTATGTGTTTCGAAACCACACATAGAAAGGATGGCAGAAAATTAGAACATTACCATATACTTAAAGAAAAATAAACATGCCACAGCTGAGGATGTAAATCAAACAAATAACAAACCCTGTGGAAATAAAGTAAGCCAGTATCTAGACGTAATCTAGTGGAAAGTTCAAGGATCGGTGGTCAAGCACGAAACTTCCCAAATCAAGAAAAGGGACAGAAGGTCTCTCACCTGCAGAGAGGAATTCATCAGATTCATCTAATTTGTGTTGGAACCATTGGGCCCATGAAAGTGGTTGCCACGATAACCTCGAACCTGGAGTTTATCATCTCACAATGTCAAACGAACCAAGATGACCACGTGTAGTCAGTGCTCAGTTGGATCTAGGCTAGGATAGTGGAGATTCCCTCAAGTGAACGATGAAAATTCCAGGACAACACCCAACAATGATGAAAGGACTCACACCTTGGCCTACAGAACATATGGTGATTAAAGAAATACAAAATTCCTAAAATGGAGTGAAGGAGAACGCACTGATAAGCATGTCAAAGCACAAGCTCATAAAGAACATGACGATTAGACCATGGAAAAGCAAACAGGGTCCCATAAAATGGAAGGCCAACAGAAATCACACCTCAATAATCCACAGTGAAAGATGTCATTCTTTAGACAGACTCTGCTTGAACGATTGAAAGTCCGGGAAAGTCACAACCCCAAAAACTGCAGGGAAGGTCTAACCTGGCCTAACTGGGAAGGGTGAGTTATGAGACTGCTCCATGCATGCTCTGAAACCCTGTGTCCACCAAGCTAGACTGGACAGAGGAGACACGATTCTTAAAATCCTCCATCACAGTGGGCCAGAGAAAAAACCTGGCCTCATCTACACAGGGCCAGAGTTGGGTTCAAGTAGCATATTCAGGTCACATTCCATTCAACCGCAGGTTGCCAATGCAGCATGAAACGGTCCAGCCAGTGGGCCAGCGGTGAAGTCCACGTGTTCTGGGTCAGCAGTCCAGGGTCGGCCGCGTGGAATCCTGGGGGTGAGCCTCCTCAACGCTCGTCCAGCCATTCTGGGACAGGCGTGCGAGCTAGTGTAGAGGCAGAGGGGAAGCGATGTTAAACAGCGACACTCTTCCTCAGCAAAGAGAACAGCACGGCCAGCAGATTTGAGCACAGCCATAAACTTCTGCCAAACAAAACCAATTAAAAGTTGCAAAGAATAGAAAAGCTGAACCTCAAAAAAAACCCATGCCAGTGAGAAGAAAATGACACCTGCGAATAACCTTGGACAAACAGGAGAAAGCGATGGGAACCACAAACTAGCAAAGTTTTGGGGAAAGAAATTCCACAAGACAAAGGAAACGCAAGGCTATTCCGTGCCCTTCGAATGGAAAAACGGACAGACTTTAAACGTCCATACGGCATAAAGCTCAAATAAAAATGGGAAGCAATTGGATATATTGGACTATATGAGGAAGCCATTTGGTATAAACCTAATTCGGCCTGATTTTGTTTTTTCCAAAAGGGCCTGACTATGGCTATTTAGCATGCATTGCATATCTGCTTAGACATTTCCTATGGCCCTTGAGATAAAGGTGCAACTTCCCCCCACATTAGCATTTCTTTAGGGATAAGCATTTCTCCCTAGGCTAGGAACTGATTGCTGCACTCACCCTTGACCACCCAGCTCACCTGTGACCAGTCAGCTGGAGACAACAGACTGCCACCCTACTGTGTTCACTGAGACAGAAGACCTACCTGCTATTTCCAACAATCGCTGTGGCAACAGAGCAGTCTTGCGACTATTGTAAATGGGACATTTCAATCCTATGTGAAACATCCTCTATGAGGGGAATACAGCCAGTCTGTGCACCCCCACTTCTCTGATGCTCTTTCTTCCTTTGGGTAGAAAGGCCCTGGGTTATAATCCTCAGATTGAAGCTCAGAATAAACTCCCCCAAATTTTCATTTACAGATTGGTTACGGATTATTTTGTCGACAAAGCAATGTCTGGATTCCATGCAGTCCCAGTCAAAGTTGCAGCAATCTTTCCCACAGAAATAGAAGAGAGAATCCCAAAGTTTCTATCCAGCAACAAAGGACACTGAATAGCAAAAGGAATCCTGGGGAAAACGAACAAAGCAGCAATTATCACACTTTCTTACTGCCACATATAGGACGAAGAGCTAGGTACCAAAACAGCACAGACTGGCCTGCAAAGGAGGCACACAGATGCATGGAACAGAATCGAGAGCCCAGAAATCAACTCACACACCTATGGACAGCCCATTTTACCAGGGAGCCAAGAGGAGAAAGAGGAGAAAAGAGACTCTAGACAGGAAATGGTGCTGGAAAGACTGCACAGCCAGATGTAACACAATGAGAGTTGACCGTGATGTTACACCAGGCACACACACCTCCTCAAAATGGATTAAAGCCTTGAATGGAAGACTTGAAACCGTGACACTTCGAGGAGAAAACGCAGGCAGCTTGCTCTTTGCCTTCTGGCTTGGCCGCCTATTTGGAAGAAGCATGTGTGACTGGGCAAGGGCAACAAAGGAAACAAGAAACAAGCGGGACTCCATCCAACGCAGCAGCTTCTGCCCAGCCAATGACACCATCGACTCAGTGCAAAGACGTCACAACAACTGCGACAGCAGGTTTGCAAACCACACATTGGAGAAGGGGTGAATAGCCAAAAGATCCAATGAAGTCATACATATCCACAGGAGAAAAGTCAACGAGTCAAATAAATCCTGGGCAAAAGATGGAAACAGACAGCTCTCCCAGGAACATAGAAAGATGGACAACAGGCTGTATGAAAAGATGCTCATCATCATTAAGTCTCTGCTCAATGCAAATACGAACGGCACTGTGATAGCAGCTCACAGTGGTCAGAATGGCTATAAGGATGAAGACAGGAACCAACAAGTTTCAGAGAGGAGGTGGAGAGAAGGGAAGCCTCCTGCACTGCTGCTGGGAGTGTAAACCGGTGCAGCCACTACGCGAAGTGGTGTGGAATTGCCTCAGAATTTTCAGAATCCATCTACCACATGATCCAGGTACTCCTCTGTGGCATATATATCCAAAGAACTTGCAAACGCTAATGCACAGAGATCCGTGCACCGCTGTGCTCACCACAGCCTTACTCCTGATATCGAAGACAGGGAAGCCTCCCTGGTGCCCATCAAAGGACAAGAAAGATGGGCTATAGCCACACAACGGCATAGCACTCAGCTGCAGGAACAGATGCCTTCCAGCCATTTGTGACCAACAGAATGGCTCCTGAGGGTTTTAGGGGAATGGAAACAAGCCCCAGAGGAAAGGTCAAATACCATAGGGTCTCACTTACAAGGAGAAGAGGAAAAAAAGGACCAAGAAACAGGTAGCACGTGACATGGGATTTCTGGTTCCAAGAGGGAAAGGTGGCGGGGCCCAGAGGGAGAAATAGTTGATTTGAAACAAGTGTGTGGTGAGGGCCTGTAATTAGGCTTACGGTGGTGAAGATGATGTAACGTACACAGAAGTCTAAATCTATGAGGATGTAGATCTGAAACGTATAGGATGTTATAATGCTGGGTTATGGCAAACAATTCAAGTAAAATCAAAACTCCCAAAAGACGTTAAGGTTCACGGCTTAAAGCTTTGGAGTCTGTAAGAAATTAGATAAGATGAACTTCGAAGGATTGGTAATCACCTCAAAATGCTTAAGGACGCTACAGAAAGGTAGACCATTGCAAGGAGACGAAGAGGAACACTACCAAGAGAACGTGTTCCATGCTAAACTCATGAACCAGTGGAAAATGCTACCGTCCATGATGTTACTAACTGCCTTCATGAATGATCGAAGCAGGCCAACATCTTCCCTAGAACAGGCCAAAGGTTTGTCCAAAAGCCTAATTCAGTGTCGGCCCTGTAGTGTAGCAGGTAAGTGCCCAAGTTCTGATTGGGCGGCCCGGGCTTCACCTGCTATCATGAGGGTTGCAGATCAGATTACTAGCATTAGGAAATACAGATTTCACAGTATGGTGGGCACAGAGATCATAAAGAAGTAGAAATTCTGAGGAGACATTTTCAATACACACGGGAAATGAACGCTGAGAATATTACAACCTATGAATGCATAAGGTACAATTTCCCAAGTGATGAAGGAAGGAAAACATGTGACCTGCCCAGGTGGAATTGTCAGACTCCTAGGAGATGACACGCTGATTGCACATCAGAGAATTGCCTGGGTAAATTCAACTTGGGAGGAGCTCCAGGAATTTCTCTGGGGAAGGTCCATCCGTTTGACCACATCCACAAAAGATAAGGGAGAAAACCGGGGATACACTTCATGGAAAGAAACCCGTGTCTAGAGGGAATGTTGTAGACCTTTCAAAGTTCGAGGAGAAAGTTAGAAACCGACAAGAAATCCAAAACTGGGAAAACTATCCTACTTGGAAAACGGGAGTAGTCAGACTGGTATGAGATGGCTCTGAAACACTGAGTGCATGGAGGTTGTCAGTACAAATTAGAATTCTGAGGGTGTTTATGATATCACGGTGAACATGTCACCCAAGATGGCCACATGTTTACAGTCCAAGGATTGGCCTAGGCTAGGAGAATCAAGTGAGAGATACCCAGAAACAGCTTTTCCAAACAGAAAGCGGGCACAGAAACTTGAAGAGACCAATGAGACGCTGATCCAAGGCATGAGAAAGGAATCATTGTGATGATACCTCATGCTTTCTTCATTTTCTTCCATTCCAAGAGCACTGAATTCCCTTTCGTTTCCTTGTGTCCTCTGGAATTTCTTTCCCAAAGGTTTGCTATTTCTCGGTTTACATAGCTTTCACCTGTTTTGTGCAGGTTATTCCTAGATTACTTGTTTTTCTTTCTAGCATGCTTTTTTTTTTTTGAGGTTCAGTTTTTCTATCATTTGCAACTTTTAATTGGTTTTGTTTAGGCAGATGTTTACTGCCGTGCTCATATCTGCTGGCAACGCTGCCGTATTTGCTGAGGAAGACTGTCCCTGTCTAACGTCGCTTCCCATCTGCCTCTACACTACCTCGGACGCCTGCCCCAGAAAGGCTGCACGAGCGGTGAGGAGGCTCACCCCCAGAATTCCACGCGGCCAACCACACGCTGCTGACACAGAACACGCAGACGTCACCTATGCAACACTGGCCGGCCCTTTTCATGTTCCATTGGCAACCTGCAGTTGAGTGGAATGGGACTTGAATATGCTACTTGAACCCAAATCTGGTCCAGTGTAGACGAGCCCAGGTGGTTTTTCCGGGCCACTGGGATTTGTCAGAATTGGGTCTCTGCTGTCCCAGCAAGCATCATGGACACAGGGTTTCAGAGCCAGCTTGGAGCAGTCTGAGAACTCACCCTTCCCAGTTAGCCCAGGTTTCACATTCACTGCAAATTTTGGGGTTGTGACTTTCTCGGACTTTCAAACGTTCAAGCAGACTCTTTGTAAACACTGACTTCATTCACTGTGGAGTATTCAGGTCTGATTTCTGTTTGCCTTCCATTTTCTGGGAGCTTGTTTTCTTTCCTTAGTCTAATCGTAGTGGTCTTTCTGATCTCTCTCCCTTCGATATGCTTATCAGTGGGTTCTCCTTCATTCTAGGTTAGGAATTCTGTATTTTTTTAATCACCATATGTTCTGTAGGCCGACGTGTAGGTGCTTTGGTGATTGTTGGATGTGGTCTTTGAATTTCCATCTGTCAGTTGAAGGAATCTTTGCTAGCCTAGCTTACGTCCAACTGAGAACTGAGGACACGTGTCCATCTTGCTTCATTTGACATTGTGAGATGAGAAACTCCAGGTTAGACGTTGTCCTGGCAACCACCTTCACGGACACAATGGTTCCGAGACAAATTCGATGAGTCTGATGAATTCCTCTCTCCAGGTGAGAAATCCTTCCGTCTCTTTCCCTGGATTTGGGAAGTTTCGACGTTCAGCCCTGAACCTTGAACGCTCCCCTAGATTACATCTAGATACTGGCTTACTTTATTTCTACAGAGTCTGTTACTGTTTGATTGACATCCACAGCTCTGGCATGTGTATTTTTCTTTAAATATCATGGTAATGTTCTAGTTTTCAGTCAACCTCCTTCCATATGGTGTCAAAACACAGAATCAGTACTCCTTCTACTGCAAGAGATGGGGGAGTTAATTTCATTGGAGCCCAACTGAGCACTGTAGCCTGGGAGGGCAGCCTTCACACAGGAATGAAGCCCTCTGGAAAAGGGTGCTTTTCAGCACACTTCTAGAGCCCTTCCAAACCAAGCTACATACCCCAAGCATGACAGGCGTCCATGCCTTCAAGGCTTCAAAGAGATCTGCTGGGAAAACTTAGCATGTAGCCAGTGGGCCCCCCTGAGGCCACAGCTATGCAAAGGTAGAGTCCTCTTCAAAGGATGTTAGGGGCCTATGAAAGGAGTCCTCGATTCTTCTCTTCAACGTCCCCAAGAGATCATTCTGTACTTTGGATTATGAGTAAGGCAGAAGGACAAGGTAGGTCTGATAAGCCCCAAGTCTGGCCTCTTGTTTCAAATCAAGTTCCAAGATTGAATCTGCACGACCTCACCATCTACTTGAGTAGGTGACAATGTTCTCCTCTCAGTGCTTGTCCATCTATTATCGCTTGTTCCCAATGATTCCTTTCTTCTCCCTTGAATCAGAGTCTGTTTGATCCTTTCAAGTTTTTGTTTGGAAAAGCTGTTTCTGGGTATCTCTCACTTGAGTGTCCTAGACTAGGCCAATCCTCGGACTGTAAACATGCGGCCATCTTGGGTGACATGTTCACTGTGATGTCATAAACACCCTCAGATTCTAAGTTGTCCTGACAACCTCAATGCACACAGTGTTTCAGAGCCGTCTCATCCCAATCTGACTAGTCCCCCTTTCCAGGTAGGATAGTTTTCCCTGCTCTGGATTTCTTGTCGGTTTCTAACATGCTCCAAGGACTTGAAGGGTCTACTACGTTCCCTCTAGACACCGGTTTCTTTCCTTTAAGCTTATCCCGGGTTTTATCTCTTATCTTTTGTGGATATGGCCAAAGGGGTGGACTTTCCCCAGAGAACGTCCGGGAGGCCCTCTCATGTTGAAGTTGCCCAGGCATTCCCCTGATGCACAGTGATCGTGTGATCTCCTAGCAGTCTGACAATTCCACCTTGGCAGGTCACATGTTTTCCTTCCTTCATCATTTGGGGAAGTGTTCCTTATGCATTCATAGATTGTAATATTCTCGTGGATCCTTTTCTGGTGCGTACTGATAAGGTCTCCTCACCATTTCTACTTCTTTATGATCTCTGTGACCACCAGACCTTGAAATCTGTATTTCCTAATGCTAGTAATCTGATCCCCAAGCGTGATGCTAGCCGGTGAAGCCCAGGCCGCTCAAGCTGATGTGGGCACTTACCTGCTACACCACAGCCCGGCCCCAAATTGAGCTTTTGGACCAACCTTTGGCCTGAATTTGGGAAGACGTTGGCCTGCTTCGATCATTCGTGAAGGGAAGCAGTAGTAACATCAGGGTCGGTAACATTTTCCCTTGATTCATGATTTGGCTCGGACCATGTTCTCTTGGTAGTATTCCTCTTCATCTCTTTGCAAAGGTCTACCTTTCTGTATCATCATTAAGCATTTGGAGGCGAATGCTAATCCTTGGATGTTCATCTTCTCTAATGTCTTTCAGCCTCCAAAGCTTTAGGCCGTAAATCTGCACCCCTTTTTGGAGTTTTGATTTTATGTGAATTGATTTCCGTAACCCTGCATTCTAACATGCTATAGCTTTCAAATCTACATGCTCATAGATTTAGAGTTCTGTGTAGGCTAAATCATCATCACCAGCATAAGCCTAATTACAGGCCCTCACCACACACTTGTGCCTAATCAACTCTGTCCCTCCGTCCCCCGACCCCTTTCCCTCTGGGAACTGCCAATCCTATGTCACCTGCTACCTGTTTGTTGGTCCATTTTTCCTCTTCTCCTTGTACGTGAGATCCTGTGGTATTTGACCTTACCCCAGTGCTTGTTTCAGTTCCCCTGATACCCTCAGGAGCCATTCAGGTGGTCACAAATGGCTGCACTGCATGTGTCCCTACAGCTGAGTGCTATGACATTGTGTGGCTATAGCCCATCTTCCTTCTCCATTTGTCCCTTGATGGGCATCAGGGAGGGTTCCAAATGTTGCATATCAGGAGTAAGGCTGTGGGGAATACAGCGATGCATTAGTATTTCCAAGATCTTTGGATATATACGCCACAGAGGAATACCTGGATCATACGGTAGATGGATTCTGAAAATTCTGAGGCAATTCCACACCACTTTGCGTAGTTGCTGCACCGGTTTACACTCCCACCAGCAGTGCAGGAGGCTTCCCTTCTCTCCACCTCCTCTCTGAAACTTGTTGGTTCCTGTCTTCATCCTTATAGCCATTCTGACCACTGTGAGCTGCTATCTCAGTGCCGTTCGTATTTGCATTGAGCAGAGACTTAACGATGATGAGCATGTTTTCATACAGCCTGTTGTCCATCTTTCTATCATCCTGGGAGAAATGTCTGTTTCCATCTTTTGCCCTGGTTTTATTGGGCTCGCTGTTTTTTTTCCTGTGAAGACGTATGAGTTCATTGGATCTTATGGCTGTTCACCCCTTCTCTGATGTGCGGTTTGCAAACATCTGCTGTCAGTTGTTGCACAGTCTTTGCAGTCAGTCGATGGTGTCTTTGTCTGGGCAGAAGCTTCTGCGTTGGATGGAGTCCCGCTTGTTTCTTGTTTCCTTTGTTTCCCTTGCCCCGTCACACATGCTTCTTCCAAACAGGTGGCTAAGCCAGATGGCAAAGAGCAAGCTGCCTGCCTTTTCTCCTAGAAGCTGCACGTTTTCAAGTCTTCCTTTCAAGGCTTTAATCCATTTCGAGGTGGTGTGTGTCCCTAGTGTAACATCACGGTCTACTCTCACGGTGTTCCATTTGGCTGTGCTGTCTTCCCAGCACCATTTCTTGTCGAGACTCTCCTTTCTCTGCTGTCTCCTCTTGGCTCCCTGGTCGAAAATGGGCTGTCCATATGTGTGTCAGTTGACCTCTGGGCTCTCGATTCTGTTCCATGGGTCTGTGTGCCTCTTTTGGGTGCCAGGCTGTGCTGTTTCCGTACCTAGCACTTCGTCCTATATCTGGAAATCAATAAGTGCGATGCCTGCTGCTTTGTCC
Organism: Equus asinus; assembly: GCF_041296235.1. NCBI lineage: Eukaryota > Metazoa > Chordata > Mammalia > Perissodactyla > Equidae > Equus > Equus asinus. The sequence goes on along the minus strand of NC_091814.1, from coordinate 4,709,962 downwards.
GTTTCCCTCAGTATTCCTTTGGCTACTCAGTGTCCTTTGTTGCTGGATAGAAACTCTAGGATTCTCTCTTCCATTTCTGTGGGAAATAGTGCTGCGACTTTGACTGGGACTGCATGGAATCCAGAGATGGCTTTATGCGGTATGGACGCTTCAAGTGTGTTAGTTCTTCCATTCGAAGAACACGGAATAGCCTTCCGTCTCCTTGTGTCTTCTGGAGTTTCTTCCCCAGAATCTTTGCTGGATTTCGGTTTCCATAGCTTTCTCCTGTTTGGCCAAGGTTTGGCATGCTTTTTTTTGTGAGGTTCAATTTTTCAATTCTTTGCAACTTTCGATTGGCTTTGTTTTGGCAGAAGTTTATGGCTGTGCTCATATCTGCGGGCCATGCTGCTTTATTTGCTGTGGAAGAGTGGAGCTGTCTAATGTCACTTCCCATCTACCTCCACACTACCTCACACATCTGCCCCAGAATGGCTGGATGAGCCGTGAGGATGCTCACCTGCAGGATTCCATGTGGCTGAAGCTGGGCTCCCGAACCAGAATTCGCGGACTTCACCACTTCCCCACTGGCCGGCCCCTTTCGTGTTCCATTGGCAACCTGCAGTTGAGTGGGACGTGACTTGAATATGCTACTTGAGCCCACCTCTGGCCCTGTGTAGATGAGGCCAGCTTCTTTTTCTGGCCCTCTGTGATGTCAGAGGATTTGTCAGAATCGTGTGTCTGCTGTCCTGTCTAGCTTCGTGGATGCAGGCTTTCAGAGCCCGCGTGGAGCAGTCCCATAACTCACCCTTCCCAGTTAGTCCAGGTTTGACCTTCGCTGCAGTTTTTGGCGTTGTGACTTTCTCGGACTTTCAAACGTCCAGTCAGAGTCTGTCTAATGACTGAAGTCTTTCACTGTGGATTATTCAGATGTGATTTCTATTGGCCTTCCATTTTCAGGGATTTTTTTCTCTTTTCCAAAGTCTAATCGTTACGGTCTTTCTGACCTATCTCTCTTCGATATGCTTATCAGTCCGTTCTCCTTCATTGCAAGCTATGACTTTTATATTTCTGTAATCACCATATGTTCTGTATGCCGAGGTCTGAGTCTTTTCGTGATTGTTGCGTGTTGTCTTGGAATTTCCATCGGTCACCTGTAGGAAACTGCTATCCTGGCCGAGGTGACACTGAGCCCTGAGAACACGTGGTCATCTTGGTTGGTTTGACATTCTGAGATCAGAAACTCCAGATTCGAGGTTGTGCTGGCAACCGCCTTCACGGACATTACGTTTCCGAGACATATTAGAGAAATCTGATGAACTCCGCTCCAGGTAAGATACTTTTCTGTCTCATTTCTGGATTTGGGAATTTTCGAACTTTACTCCCGATCCTTGAGTGTTCCACTAGATTACGTCTAGATACTGGCTTACTATATTTCTATAGAGTGTTTTACTTGTTCGATTTACATCCTCAGCTCTGGCATGTTTATTTTCCTATAAACATAATTGTAATGTTCTAATTTTGAGCCAACCTCCTTGCATATGCTGTCAATACACGATATTAATAATCATTCTACTTCAAGAGATATGGGGAGAGAATTTCATTGAAGCCAAACCAAGCATACTAGCCTGGTAGGGCAGCCCTCACAAAGCAACAAATCTGTCTGGAATAGGGTGCTTCTCAGCACAATTCTGGAGCCCTGTCAAACAATGGGACATACACGAAGCATGACGGGGGTCCATTCCTTCAAGGGTTCAAAGAGATATCTTGCGACACATTAGCATGTACCCAATGGGCCTCTGTAATGCCAGAGCCATGGAAAGTGGGACTTCTCTTCAATGAATGCTAGGGGCATAGGAAAGGAAGCATCAATCATTGTCTACAGTGTCTTCAGGAGATCATTCTTAATTTTGGATTATGATTAAGGCAGAAGGACAATGTAGGTCTGATAAGCCCCAAGTCCAGCCTCTGGTTTCAAATCAAGTTTCAAGCTTGCATCAGCATGGCCTCCCCATACACTTGAGTAGATTACAATGTTCTCCACTCAGCGCTTGTCCCCCTATTATTGCTTCCTCACAATGGGTTCTTTCTTACCCCTTTAATCAGCGTGTATTCTCTCTCTTCAAGTTTCAGTGCCTGGTTTCTGTTTTTAAATTCTCTTCTGGGTATCTCTAACTTGAGTATCGTAGCCTAGGACAATCCTCAGACTATAACCATGAGGCCATCTTGGGTGACATGTTCACTGTGATGTCATAAACTCCCTCAAACTTCTAAGTTGTCCCAGCATCTTCTATGCACATGACTACTCTCCCTTTCCAGCTTGAATAGTTTTCAATTTCCTGGATTTCTTGTGGGTTTCTAACTTTATCCTTGAACTTTTAAATGTCTACTACATTCTCTCTAGACATGGTTTCTTTACTTTAAGTTTATCCTGGGTTTAATCTGTTACATTTTGTGAATATGGCCGAATGTGTAGACTTTCCCCAGTGAAAGTCCTGGAGTCCATCCAAAGTTGAAGTTGCCCACTCAAGCCTTTGATGTGCAATGATCGTGTCATCTCATGCAGTCCGCCAATTCTACCTATGCAGGTCACATCACTTCCTTCAGTCTGTATTTAGGGAAGTGTACCAGATGTGTCATAGATTGCAATATTTTCATGTTTTTTTCCTATTGCCTATCTCTAATGTATGCTCACAAATTCGACTTCTTTGTGATCTCTGTACACAACATACCATGAAATCTATCTTTCCCAACGTTACTAATCTGATCAGCACCAGTGATGTGAATCCATGAATCCCAGGCCACCCAATAGGAATGTGGGCACTTACACTCCTGAACACATGGCTGGCCCTGAATTTTACTTGTGGACCGATATTTTTCCTGAACTTGGGAAGAAGATGGCCTGCTGTGATTATTCGTGAATGTAATTACTCGTAACATCGTAGACGGTAACATTTTCCCTTGGTTCATCTGTTTAGCACGGAACACATTCTCTTCATAGTATTCCCCATAATCTATTTGCAATGGTCTACTTTCTGTAGCATCATTAAGCATTTGGAGGACATTCACGGTCCTTGGAAGTTCATCTTCTCTAATCTCTTTCAGCCTCAAATCCTTTATGCCCCAAATCAGCACGCCTTTTTGGATTTTTTCATTCCCTCTGGGAATCACCAATCCGAAGTGAAGGCTGACATCCAAAGCTAGAGTGCTCAGTTTGGCACCAGTGAAATTCTCTCCCATCTCTGGCCGTAGAAGATTATTGACTATGTGTTTTGACAGCATATGTGAGGAAGGTGGCTGAAAATTAGAACATTACACTTATATTTAATGAAAAATAAACATGCCAGAGCTTAGGGTGTAAATCAAACAACTTACAAACCCTACAGAAATAAAGTAAAGCAGTATCTAGATGTAATCTACTAGGAGGACCATGGATCCAGGGTCAAGTTCCAGCCTTCCCAAATTTAGAAAAGAGACATAAAAATATCTTACCTGGAGACAGGAATTCATCAGATTTCCCTAATTTGTCTCAGAAACATTATGTCCATAAGGTGGTTGCCTGGACAACCTAGAATTTGGAGTTTCTGATCTCAGAATGTCAAACCAACCAAGATCACCTCGTGTTCTCAGTGCTCAGTTGGACCTAGGCTAGGATAGCAAAGATTCCTTCAAGTGAAAGATGGAAATTCAAAGGCAATGTCCAACAATCATGAAAACCCTCACGCATCAGCCTAGAGAACATATGGTGATTAAAGAAACAGAAAATTCATAACTTGGAATGAAGGAGAACGGACTGATAAGCGTATCTATGGGAGATAGCTGAGAAAGACAATGACGATTGATATGGATTAAGGCTGCCCCAGCTCGAAAAGCCCAGGGTTACCTGGCCTACATGTCAAAGCATACGACCCGGTGAATTTTTTTTGGTATGAATTAGAGGTGCCCCAGTGAGAGAAGCCCAGGTGATGCTCACCTACATGCCTATCTATATGGCCAAATTCGTATCTAATGTTATAGGACCACACAATAACCAGACTCCATCTGTACTGAAATCATTTAATGGCTTTTTACATCATCTTTTCTTTTTCCAGTAAAAATGTCACGTACCCATGCCTTATAAAATTTGCCCTTACCCTCAACTCAGGGCAGCGGCAGGACATCTGACTGCCCTTGGCTCCTTTCCCCATGCAGCAGCAGCAGCTATTCACTGCCCGTGGGTCCAGTCCCCATGCCTGCAGCTCTTCACTACCCATAGGTCCTGTCCCCATGAAGCAACTCTTTACTGCCCATGGGTCCTGTCCCTATGTTATCCTGTACCATTCTCTAAATAAAAGAGCACCTCTGCCAGGCCTTGAGAGACCAAGAAATCTTTCTTCTGACTCATCAGCTCGCTGACCCACCATCATATATTGTGGCCCCCCTACCGGGAACTTGCTTCATCGGTTTCTGAGCTCAACTTCTGGTAAGTGCCCTTTTCTTCCTTGTGCCTCTCTCTGTTTCGAGGATGAATCTAAATTCACTTCTCCATCAGGAACTGTCTTCGATAGCTGTATGAATCCACGTTTGCTGCCCATGGCTTCTCTATGGGGAAAATCATGGCATTCAGCTTGAAGAGAATCACTACCTTAAGCCTAAGGGCGATGTAGAGTGAATCACTCCATTCCTTCCTGACTCTATCTCTAATATACAAATTTTAGGTGGGCACGGGTCAGCCACTTAAGTCATTAGGATGGCCAGCAATCTGCAAGACTCCCCTGTAAGGTTCCTTTCCTATGGTTGTATTGGGATACCTCCCATGGCACCTGACCATGATCTGAACTGTGTGAATGTCCCAATTGGGACTCCAGTTCAAGGAAAGTACCAAAGTCTAACCTTTGGTTGCGTATGGGAAGCCCTTCTCGGAGAATGCCTCCAACACGCAATTGGGTAGAATGTCCCCCAGAGCGGCGGAAAATGCCTCACTAATTTTCTCCGTCCTGTTCTCTCTTGAACTTCTCCCTTTCTCTTGGGGACCATTCACCAGGCACCTATTACTGCCAGGCAGAATAGGAATGATGTTCCCCAGGCACCTGTAACTTCCAGGCATACCAGGGAAGATATGCAATGGAGGCAATGCTGGGGGACACACCCATCACCCCTTGTTATAGGAACCCCACAGTAGGAATGACAGGTAGGATGCTGACCCAGGTTCAGGGGGGATTTTCAAGGTAATGGACCTCTCTCTTTCATCTTTCTTAGAGTTGCAATGGTGTTTTGCGTCTCCTTTTGAGCTTTGCAACAGGGAAGCAAAGAAATCTGTCAACAGTCATGGCCTCCACCCCTGGGAGCCCAAACTTGGCATTTCTGGGCCTGATCACCCCGGACAGCCCAAGTATGGTGCTCTCTCTTGGGGGGTGAGTCATTGAGTGTTTTAGTCACCTACTGAGTTGGCTATGAGGGTAGCAGACCTGTGAGTTATTCTGTGAACTGTCATGCTACAGTAGTGCGCCCGAGCATGGGAACTGTTGAGTGAGTCTTCTCTTGAGAACCCTCTTTGAGCGGCCATGAGGGTGAGGTCTGATGTCTTCATTTCCTTTCTTTGTTTTGCTCATCATGTCCTCTGTTGTCACCAAGTCTTGGTTAAGTTCAGGCTGGACTTGACCAGAACCTGGAACTTCTGTAAAATCAGAAAACTTGAAAACCTTTTGCAAGGAACTTCATTCTCAACCCGGGTACTGGGAGCCCCGGCCTCCAGCCAGTTCAAGCCCTTTGTATGCATTCCACCCTTCTCCACTTCACTGTCAGTCAGACACTGGCTTTACTGCTGTGGAGAATGAGATAAGCGTCCCTTAAGACTCATCACTCAGGGTCATTCTAACTAATTAGAAACACTTTCAATTGTATGGGTTATGCCCCAGAAACTCCAGCTGGTAGAAAATGTGTGATGTTTCTCTCTGCCTTTCTGGTGCAGTTGGACAGGTAGATCAACCTAGAACGTCCTTCAAGTTACAGTCCAGTTTCTGAGAAATCAAGAGCAACCGTCCTTAGAAAATCCTTGCAAGACTGGAAAGACAGTTCTAGAGGCAGTTCAGATTCCACCTTGTTCCTTTACCATGAAAAGGATTATCTTCCCCCCTCTCCAGGAACTACTATCTAGCATATCACTCATTCTTAAGACTGAAAGAAAAAAAAGGAGGGGAAAGGATAAATGGCCATAAGTGTGCCCTTGCAAAAAGTCTAGCTTCTTGAGGGTCTTCTCCATAAGTATTAGTAAAAAGGCTCAAAACAAAGTTTTGATTTGTAACTGGTGAGCTTTATATTACTGTACCTGATTCATGGCAGTAGTTTTTAAAACAATAGTTGTACAGTCTCTGTGTATATGTGTCTATGTGTACATCATACGTGTGATATTTTAACCCCTGGATGGTCTGGCCAAAATTAAGATCTCTGTTTAGTTGGCTTAAAGCAAGTGCTTTCTTAAATTCTAAATGTAGTCGAAATTAACAGAGTGACTTTCAAAGTTAACGTGACGTGAATTAACCTTTGGTAAATGAAAGCTTCTTTAAGTTTGTTGGTTTCATTGAAAATTGTCTTCTTGTCAGAGTTGTCAGTATTTGCATAGGATGCAGGCATTCACACTCGGTTTACTAGTCATATAAGTTCACGTTGTCTGTTGAATTTGTCAGCAAAATAATAGCTTTAAATGATGACCAGTTTTGTCTAATGCCTCATGAGGCTTCCGTAGTAATCTGAACATAATTGTTGGAAACAAATGGTTTACATACATAAAACTCATAAAAGTGAGTACAATAACTTTTATTGTCTGTATATTTGGGGAAAAAAACAGCTCTGAAATCCTTTTTGGTAACAATCTTGAGTTTTGCCAAGTTAAGTTAAATGATAAAAAGATGAATATGCGGGCCACTTTTGGATAGAACGGAACTCTCACACATTATTGTTAAACATATCTAAGTTATCTACTTTTGGCTTCTTATTGAAGAGGCTAAAAGCGTTTGGTTGTATCAAAAAGCATGCCTTGTGTTTTATTGCGAAGTGTCATGTTTCTTAAGTTGTGAAGTGTTTAGAATGCTGATATAAAAGACATTTCATAATCGTTTACCTTTTTAGTGTTTACTAGGTCCGTTAAGCGTTAAAGGTTCTAACTAACCTATGGAATTAAAGCTACTGGAAATTACTAAGCAAAAGAGCTCTGTATTCAAGGAAGTTAAAATGTATGTTTTCAGTAAAAAAGGTATAAAGAATGGAAATATTTCTGTTTGATGGGTTAAGAAAGATAAATTGCTCCTGATATAGTAGAAAGGAAAAAAGAAAGACTTTGGGACAAGTACTGAAAATGAAAAAGAAAGATGTAGAAGGTTTGTGAAGGAGGAATTCTGAAATGAGTTTTATGCCTTCTCAAGTAGACTAAAGTAAGTTCAATTAAGTGAATGAGTTTGAATGTGAAACATAAGTAGGTGCAGAAATTCAAATTTGGTTTTCTCTAAAAGGATACATTTTCTTGAACTTTTGATCTGCTCTTGGTAAAGAGGATGTAAGAGCTGTTCCTTTGAGTACGTCTACCTAAGAGACAAATCTGTTTTGTGAAAATAATGGCTGAGGTTACTCTTAATATTTTTGACTCTTTCTGTTATCACTTTGAATGGATACCTGAGCATTGTTTCACAGTGAGTGTTGTTTGCTATTTGAACAACATTTTAAAAACTTTTGATATGTTGTGACAAGCTTCTCCCTCAGAAATATTCAAATCCTGAATGAAGGCGTTCGTTAGACCTGGTAGACAGAAGAATGATTACTCTGAGGATTTTCAGAGGGTCCCTGAGACTTCTCAAAGAAATTTGCTCTCTCTCCCTACAAGGAGGAAATTGTAAAGTAATTTGGCTTATTTGGTCTATTAAATTAAATGGGAAACATTGTGAAATAAGCGACAATAGACTTTCTTAGCTGGTATTTGATGGGTAAATGTTATTAATATAGACGTCCCAAAATTAGATAGCATTCCTAAAATTCTGATCTGCCCTGGTTGTCAGTGATAAGTTCACTTATTATCTGGCAGTGTTATATGTCACAGAAGTAGTCAAGTTTCTTTGCCAATTGCCCTTTTGAGTTCTTTGTCCATTTGCAGATAGTTGTTGTTTTACTCTGATGCTTTTTCCTTTTGCAAATATGGTTCAACTTCCGAGAAATTCCTGGAAAGGATTCTGACACAAAGAGTCTAAACGACAGGTTTCTGATAAACCTTCAGATTGTAAAACTGAACGGAGTAAGAAATGACAGAATTCTAACAGAAACTATGCTCATCGATCTGCTAACAGAAGATTCAGCTCAAGAATTGATTATACAGGACTGTGTGCACTGATTAGGACGATTATAAATTTTTAGGACTTCTGTTTGAAATATTGTTGAGTTTGGATGTGTTGTTTTGTTTTCTCATAATGAAGGAAATCTTTTTCTCTTTTCTCTTATGCTAACTATAACTTACAGCCATTTGGTGAAATTATACCCTTATGAGCAAAAGTGAAACATTTATCTTTTTCTGCCTACCTTATCCCTCCTGAATTTGGAAACCCTTTGTGACTGAGTATGGTCATTTCGTGGCAATATTTGCATAAGTTCCATAAGAATCTGTTCTCCTTATAACAGGACACATTGGTTATATTACCAAGGCTTTGACTGGAATGTCATATTTGAAACACACAGTCTCTGACATGAGAAGACAGCGTTTCAGGAACAAAGATTGGACTTTCTGGAATACAGCCACTCGGAAACACAGACCTGGTACCTTGTTTACTGAGATTTTGGCAATCTTACCCGGTAAGTAAGGAAGCTTGCTTATCTGGCAGGTGCAAGGAACCTCCGAATATTTGGGGAGACCTCAAAGAGAACACCACTCAAATCTGTAGGTACTGCAGGCCAAATCTGATGGCAAGTCCTTGGCTTGGCTTTTCTGGCCTCTAGAGGCCTTCACAGTTCAATCTGAGATTCTGCAGGAAAAGATCCAGCGAAGCACATTTAACAAAGCCTGTATGAACAATTACTATTCTGGCTGCTCTTATGTAAATAATTGGAGCAAGTTGTATTGAAACTACACTTGATTTTCAAACCCGTTAATCCTGATTTGACTATCTTTTGTAAAAATGAGAGTGATTTAAGAGAGAAAAAATTATGTTTCTTTAGAAGCTATAGTAGGCATTAATGGATATTAGAGTCTAGCTCTTTTCTTCCGCAATATTCATGTATTATTAACATTAATGTCTCCTTGTGGCCATCTACCTCTGACACCTGGAAGTTCCCTGGCCACAATCAAACATTTTCCTTCAATACTACTGTCCAAATACTAACTAGATTTGCCTTGTCACACTTGGATCATACAGAACAAGTTCCAAAGGTAATGTCCCCAACTTATTAATACACACAGGATGGACAATACAAAATTTGGGATGAATATATTTGGTTCACTCCTACTAGTGGGCAACTCAGTAAAAGGCCACTTTCTTGGGGGAAAAAAATCACCCCTGTGATACATGGCCTTATAGCACTCGACCTATGGGAATAAATCCCTGTTATATGTGTTCTCATATCATAGCCTTAAAAAAAATACTGATTGGTTTCAGACTGACTGGGATACATGGCTCAACACACATTGGTTAGCCCCTAACGGTGCTCAGTGGATACGTGGCTCCAATTTATGACCTTGGCTACCACCTGCATGGATTGGACGATGCACTCTAGGCTTTGTCTGGATGCAAGGTGGAACTATATTTACTATATCTCCTCCTGCTAACCTACCCAACTTGCAACAGCACTTGGCCAGCCCTGTCTTCCATCGGTATGACCATCTTTCCGCAATTTTCTTTCACCCATTGGGAATCGAAAGTGTCGTCTTGCACATGGAAGTCCTAAACAAATTTACTATGAAGGCATTAAATGATACACAACATAGCATTTCGCTGCTCAATTTAGAAGTATCCCAAGTGTGTAAGGCAGTCCTCCAAATCCAAATTGATCTGGATGTCTTGACAGCAGCACAAGGGGGCACCTGTGCCGTTATAAAAACTGAATGTTGTGTCTATATTCCTGACTACCATCAAAATATTTCTGGCTTGGTATCCCAGCCACCAAATTAAATCCATGTCTGACCAACCCTAAATCTAAATGATTGGTTGAACTCCTAGTCAGGACAAGGTTTCTGCACTACTTCAAAACCTTATTCATTGGGTTAAACATACTGCTCATATTTCTTATGATATTTTGTTGTCTGTTTCATTGTTTGTCTTATGCATGTCAAAAATGTTTCACTTCCTGGACCACCTCTTGTCAATGACTCTCTCATCTCCAGAGGATCTGTATAACTTGTCAGGCTTGAACTCAATGGGGCAAGCCTTCTGGTCCACTAAACTGCCTAAGTGTACCTATGGCCCCATTTAGGGACAGCTCTACGACCCTGTACAGCCAGAAGTAGTCACAGAGGAGTGACCATCATCCATATCCCCAAAGATTTCCAGTCCAAATAGGTTCAGGGAGGTTTTATGATGTGGATCAGGGCTGCCCCAGCTAGGGAAGCTGAAGGTGACCTGGACTACATGCCAAACTATATGACCCAGTGGATTTTTTTACGGTATGAATTAGGGCTGCCCCAGGGCAAGAAGCCGAGGGCATTCTCACTTACATGCTGATCTATATGGCCAGATTCGTATCTAAAAATATGACAACACAATGGCCAGACCCCATCTGTACTGAAATCATTTAAAGACATTTTACATCATTATTTCTTTTTCGAGTAAAAATAAGTCATATACACATGCCTTATGAAATTAGCCCTAACCCTCCAGTCAGGGCAGCAGCAGGAGCCCTGACTACCCATGGGTCCTGTCCCCAGGCAGCAGCAGCAGTAGCTCTTCACTGCTAATGTGTCCTGTCCCCATGCTACCCTGTACTGTTCTCTCAATAAAAGAACACCAATGCAGGATCTTGAGAGTCCAAGCAATCTTTCATTTGAGTCTTCAGCTCGCTGAGCCCATATCAATGATTGTACCACGGAAAATAAAAAACGTTCCCAGAAAAGGGAAGGCACACAGAAATCACACATGAATAATACATAAAGAAAGATGTCAGTTTTAGACATACTCTGAACATTCGAAAGTCAGAGTAAGTCACAATCCCTAAAACCCAAGCGAAAGTCAAACCTAGGCTAACTGGTAAGGGTGAGTTATGAGACTGCTAAAATCAGGATCTGAAAACCTGAGTCTATGAAGTTTGCAGGGACAGCAGAGACACAATTCTGACAAATCCTCTGACATCACAGTGGAGAAGAAAAACAAACTGGCCTCATCTACACAGTGCCCGAGTTGGGCTCAAGTAGCATATTCGAGTCCCATTCCACTCAACTGCAGGTTGCCAATGGAACATGAACGGTGCTGGCCCGTGGTGCAGTGGTGAAGTCTGCACGTTCTGGGTCAGCAGCCTGGGGCTGGCCATGCAGAATTCTGGGGGTGAACCTCCTCACCGCTGGTCCAGCCATTCTCGGGGAGGCATGGGAGGTAGTGTAGAGGCAGCTGGGAAGCAACGTCAGACAGCGTCAGTATTCCTCAGCAAATACAGCAGCATCGACAGCAGATCTGAGCACAGCAATAAACATCAGCCGAAACAAAACTAATGAAAACTTGAAAAGAACAGAAAAGGCGAACCTCAGAAAAAAAAAGAATAAGATCTCTAGAAATAAGCTTAGCCAAACAGGTGCAAGCTATGGAAATTGGAAACTAGCAAAACTTTGGGGAAAGAAATTCCAGAAGACACAAGCAAATGGAAGGGTATTCCGTGCTATAGGAATGTAGGAACTAAAATACTTGAAACCTCCATAACGGATAAAGCAATCTCTGGATTCCATGCAATCCCAGTCAAAGTTGCAGAATCTTTCCCACAGAAATATAAGAGAGAATCCTTAAGTCTCTCTCCAGGAACAAGGGACCCTGAATACCCAAAGGAATCCTGAGGAACACAGACAAAGCAGGACATATCACATTTACTGATTTCAACATGTAGGACGAAGTGCGAAGTACCGAAATGGCACAGTCTGGTCTCAAAAACAGACACAGAGATCAACGGAAAAGAATCGAGAGCCCAGAGGTCAACTCACACATATATGGACAGCCCATTTGCAAAGAGGAAGGCAAGAGGATCAGTGGAGAAAGGAGAGTCTCAAGAAGAAAAGGTGGTGGAAAAATGCACAGCCATATGTGACACAATGAGAGTAGACCATGATGTTACATCAGGCTCACACACCACCTCGAATTACATTAAAGCCTTGAACGGAAGACTTGAAACCGTGAAACTTCCAGTTGAAAACCAGGCACCTTGCTCATGGCCATGTGGCATAGCCACCTATTTGGAAGAAGCATGTGTGACTGGGCAAGGGCAACACACGAAACAAGAAACAAATGGGATTGCATCCAACGCAGAAGCTTCTGCCCAGCCGAGGAAACCATCCAC